>NC_056750.1:348176503-348776503 GCF_019279795.1 Protopterus annectens
TGGGTTGCACGCACTGCACCCGCAATCCTGCACGCTCACTCCTGCACGCGCATGCTCACTCTCGCACGTGCACGCTCACTCACACGCGCATGCTCACTCACACGCACGCCACTCGCGCACGCATCAAGACTCTCGCACGCGCACTCGCACTCTCGCACGCGCACTCCTGCATGCTCACTCTCGCACGCGCACTCCTGCACGCTCACTCTCGCACGCGCACTCCTGCACGCTCACTCTCGCACGCGCACTCTTGCACGCTCACTCACACGGGCACTCACACGGGCACACACTCTGCATCGCCAAGACTTCCGCGACGCCACCTCCCGCCGCGATTCTCGCGATGCAGATGCTCACAAGACGCCACTGCGACGCCACACGCCGCAAGATCAAGACGCCACACGCTGCCAAGACTCTCGCACGCGCACTCCTGCACGCTCACTCTCGCACGCGCACTCCTGCACGCTCACTCTCGCACGCGCACTCCTGCACGCTCACTCTCGCACGCGCACTCCTGCACGCTCACTTACACGGGCACTCACACGGGCACCTGCACGCCAAGACTCCCGCGACGCGCACTTCCCGCGACGCTGCGACTCAAGATGCAGATGCTCGCGACGCCGCGACGCCACTGCGACGCCACACGCCGCACCTCGCACGCCACACGCACACCAGACGCCACACGCCGCACTCGCACGCGACACGCTGCATTTTGCACGCCACTCGTGACGCACACTCCCGCACGGGCATGCTCACTCCCGCACGCTCACTCCCGCACGGGCACGCTCACTCCCGCACGGGCACGCTCACTCGTGCACGCTCACTCCTGCACGCGCACACTCACTCGTGCACGCTCACTCCTGCACGCGCACACTCACTCGTGCACGCTCACTCCTGCACGCCAAGACACTCACTGCACGCCACTCCTGCACGCCAAGACTCG
Organism: Protopterus annectens; assembly: GCF_019279795.1. Taxonomy (NCBI): domain Eukaryota; kingdom Metazoa; phylum Chordata; order Ceratodontiformes; family Protopteridae; genus Protopterus; species Protopterus annectens. The sequence continues at coordinate 348,177,444 of NC_056750.1, forward strand.
CAGGCGCACGCCACTCCTGCATCGCACTTCGCAGGCGCTCGCCACTCCTGCACGCACTCGCACGCCCGCCACTCCTGCACGCACTCGCGACGCCTTCGCCACTCCTGCATCGCAGCACTCGCACGCCCGCCACTCCTGCACGCACTCGCACGCCGCCCGCCACTCCCTGCACGTACTCGCACGCCGCGACGCTTCGCCAACCCTGCACGCACTCCCGCACGCTCACTCCTGCACGTGCACTCGCACGCCACTCCCCGCGACGCCACTCTGCACTCGTGACGCCACTGCGATGCTTTCGCCACGCCAAGACGCCACTCGTGATGCTACGCACGCCACTTCGTGATGCAGACGCCACTTCGCATGCTCACTGATGTTTCGCAGACGCCACGCACTCGCACGCACTCGCACGCTCATGCGCACACGCGCACTCTCGCACGCTCATGCGCACACGCGCACTCTCGCACGCACACGCGCATTTCGCGACACGCCGCACTTCGCACGCATACCGTGACGCATCGCGCATTTCGCACGCACACGCCGCACGCACTCGCACGCACACGCTGCACTCGACGCCATGCGCATCAAGACGCACACGCGCACTCTCGCACGCTCATGCGCACACTCGCACGCACACGCGCACTCTCGCACGCACACGCGCACTCTCGCACGCACACGCGACGCATAACTTCGCACGCACACGCATTATTTCGCGACGCGCACTTCGCACGACGCACATCGCTGCGACTCGCACGCGCACTCTCGCACGCACACTCTCGCACGGTCGCGCATGCACTCGCACGGTCACGCACGCACTTGCACGCACTCGCACGGTCACGCATGCACTCGCACGGTCACGCATGCACTCGCACGGTCACACGCACGCACTCGCACGGTCACGCTCGCACGCACTCGCACGGTTACGCTCACACTTTCGCATGCACTTCGCATGCACCGCAAGACGCACTTCGCATGCACTTCACATGCACTTCGCATGCACTCACGCACGCACTCTCGCGCATGCACTCACGCACGCACTCGCACACACTCTCGCGCACGCACTCGCACACGCACTCTCGCACGCATGCACTCGCACGCACTCTTGCGCATGCACTCGCATGCGCGACGCATGTACCGCGACGCATGCGCACTTCGCACACACTTCGCACGTGCACTGCGACGCATGCGCACTCGCACGTATGCACTCGCACGTGCATGCGCACTCTCGCACGCACTCTCGCACGTATGCACTCGCACGTGCATGCACGCTCTCGCACGCATGCACTCGCACGTGCATGCGCACTCGCGACACTTCGTGCATGCACTCAGACGCGTATGCGCACTTCGCCGCCTCGCATGCACTCGCACGTGCATGCGCACTCTCGCACGCTCTCGCATGCATGCACTCGCGCACACGCACTCTCGCACGCACTCGTGTGCACGCATTCTCGCACGCACAGACGCATTTCGCACGCGCGATTCGCCAGACTTCGCCAAGATTCTCACAAGACGCGATTCGCGACTTCGCAAGACGACGCATTCGCCAGATCGCAGACGCGATTTCGCACTTCGCCAAGACGCACTCGCACTCTCGCACGCACTCTCGCACACACTCACGCACACACTCGCACACACGCGCACTCTCGCACACACTCACGCACACACTCTCGCACACACGCGCACGCACTCTCGCACACACGCACACACTCTCGCACACACGCGCACGCACTCTCGCACACACGCACTCGCGCACGCACTCTCGCACACACGCGCACGCACTCTCGCACACACGCACTCGCGCACGCACTCTCGCACACACGCACTCGCGCACGCACTCTCGCACATACGCACTCGCACACACGCACTCGCACACACGCACTCACTAACACGCACTCGCACTCTCGCACACACGCACTCGCGCACACACGCACTCTCGCACACGCACTCGCACTCTCGCTCGCACACATGCACTCGCACTCTCGCACGCACTCTCGCACACACGCACTCTCGCACACATGCACTCGCCCGCACGCACCTGCGTGTACACGCACACACCCACGCACGCTCGCGCTCGCACTCTCGCACACCCACTCGCGCTCGCACTCTCGCACACCCACTCGCGCACGCACTCTCGCACACCCACTCGCGCACGCACTCTCGCACACCCACTCGCACACCCACTCGTGCATGCACTCTCGCATGCACTCGCGCACTCTCGCGCACACGCACGCACTCTCACGCACACGCACGCACTCTCGCGCACACGCACGCACTCTCGCACACACGCACGCACTCGCACACACGCACGCACTCTTGCACGCACGCACTCACTTACTCGCACGCACTCGCATGCACGCACTCACTCACTCGCACGCACTCGCATGCACGCACTCACTCACTCGCATGCACGCACTCACTCGCACGCACGCACTCACTCATGCACACACTCATGTACACACTCACTCATGTACACACTCATGCACTCACTCATGTACACACTCATGCACTCACTCACTCACACTCATGCACACACTCACTCATGCACACACTCGCACGCACTCACACATGCACTCTAGCTCACACTTTAGCTCACACTCTAGCACGCTCGCACGCACTCTCGCACGCACACGCACTCTCGCACACTTGCACGTACACGCACTCTCGAACACTCGCACGCACACGTACTCTCGCACACTCTCTCACACACACACATAGATGGTCCATTGTGGTTGTGTATCACTTCCGTGATAATTCACTCAATGGCGTTTCATTTTTGGCTTGATAGGCTGATGGGCCTGTAGTTCCCTAGGTCTTTCTTTGTGGAAAAGAGGATGCCTGAAGTATTCCTGACAGGTCGTGTTTTAGATTATTCACTAGGCAAATGGACATCATGTCAGGACCCATGGAGGTCGTGTTCTTAACTTTAATGAGTGCTGCCAGCACTTCTTCCATGCCAGTAGCTGGTAATATCTTGGAGGGGATTTCACTTGATAGAACTGCAGGGGAGAGAGGGTGAAGTTTGAGCTAAATTTATAAGCCAGTAGACTTGCTAGGTCACCCTGTGGTACCTTCCACTACCTGTTTGGCACACTGCTTTGTGCTACCTCTGTGGTCTCGCACACAGCTTAACAAGGCCTTGTGATAGTCATTAGCCTGGCAAGCCTAACCTCATAGTCGGCCTTGTTGGACTTAATTAGACCTCTTAGTTTCTTTGATTTTATGATATTGCACTTTGTCTTTAAGGAAGATACTCTTCTTGAGTTTGGCCATGAGTTTTCTTACTTTATTATATACTCTGTTTAGGTGAGGATTCTACCAGTGGGGTTTATTTTTAGTTTTTTTTTTTTTTTTTTTGGGGGGGGTTGTATGTCTGGTAGACTCTATGCAGCCATTTACTTTTTGTACAGGGACTCTGACTAATTTTGTATAAGTAGCTGTTGTCTTGCAGTTAGGGAGAGCCCTGCATTTTGACAAACTGCCACTTAATAAAATGTAGTTTGCCTCAGAATAGTTCCTAACAGTTACTGGTTTAGCTGGGTTTTCCAAGTTGATTTTTTACTTCAAAGGGGACCGTTTTGTGATCTGACCTCTCCACTCCAATGTGGCGAGTAACAGACCCAGGATGTTTGATTCTCTGGCTATACTTGCAGTATCTTTTCCAGAATCTTTGTGCACCCTGTCCAAAAAAAAAAGATTACGGTGTTTTTGCTTGGGAAACACTGTACTTGTGAGGTGGAAGTAGTGCAGGTTTCCCAGTCTATAGAGGGGTAGTTAAAGTCACTCATGAATAGTGTGTTTTGGTGATGAGCACCTCTAGTAGGTTTAAGTACGATTCATGACGGTCTATTAGTACAGATGATGTGTAACTAGTCATGGATTAGTGACTTGCAAATGGTTGAGATCCAGAGTATTGTACTTTTTAACTAGCCTGGAGGTATGTTTATGGCCAGCATAGATCAAGACATCTCTGCCTTTGGCCCCAGTCTGTGCTGCTGTTGAACTACATATGTGGAAGGCTGTGTAGCCTTGCACTGCTGGAGTACTTTCTGTGGGTTTAAACCATGGGTTGGGCACAGATGTCTACATTTTCCACTGTAAAGAGGGCTTGAAGGGTGTAGATTTCTTTTATTGGTGTAGGCTCCTGGCATTGAGTAGTAACACCTTAAGGTTGCTTGGAGATGTTTTCCTCTATGTTGGTAGTTTTGGCATTGCCTAAAAAAAGCTCTATGGGATTGGTTAAAGTTTTAGCCAACATCCAAATGCCGGGGTTGATAGGTGCAATCCATCCTTTGCAAAGCACCGTGGTCTGTTAACAAATTCCTCCCATGACAGCTATTGGAGTGACAACAGAGACTAAGCCAGATATTAAAATCAATCATTTTATGTTCATACTGTAGCATCATCCTTGATGAAGGTAGAATGATGCTCAGTGCAAGGCTTGTACCTATCTGTGACCCACATTCCAAAAGCTCCATGGTTCTTTTCATATAGGCCAGTGAGTTACACCTCTGACAGAATCACAGTGGTACCTGGGGAGCAGTGACTTGAGTGCATGTATGACATTGCAAATGCTGGCTCCAGATATGCAACTAACCTCCTTGTCTAAACTACTGAGTGGAACACCTGTGTATCACACTGGAGTTCTCAATGGCAAGAATATTAGGTAAAGTATACACTTGCTTTACGGGCTTTGCTCTTGGGGAACCAGTGGGTGTAGGCTTATGTACGATGTTTGTCTTCTTAACTACATTCCAAAGTCATTACTGTGCAAGAATTGCTGGCAGCTTTCCAAAGATGTGTAAATCAGAGCCACAAGTTTGCATAACTGTGTAGAAAAATGTCTTAATTTTAAAGCCGGTTACACTAAAGTACCATCAATGATACTTAGGGCAAATGTTTAAACCTACAGTTAGTTCATTAAAAATTGTGTTAGTCCCACCTGTTTATAGTAAATGCATTGTAAAAACATAATGTTCTGTACCATTAAAGGTATTCTGGTTTTATTTTCAAATGCAAGTTGACAAACCTTGTCTCATGGTACACTTACCTGTATTCCTTTTATGTTTCCCAATAAAAGTACTACATGCCTAAAAACCAACTCCAGTAAAAGTAGCTAAGTCAGGAACAAAAAACTAAAAGACAATGAAATGAAAACTCAAAATACAAATACCAACCCTCATAAAGAGGATTTACACTCAACTCTGAAATCCGTGCATCTTGGTAAAAGAAAACAATTACAGTTTGTGGCAATTTTACAGTGAAAAAGCTGCTTTTTTTTAAAAAAAAAGGGGGGTGTCTTTTTACTAAATTTGTTGCACCATGTTCAGTGAAAAATCTCCCTGATGTATTCCTTCAGCTGTTATAGCATGTACATATCTATTTGCATCCAATGAACAGTCATATGTGTACACAGATAAACTGGTAACCAGGATTGATTAAACACAAAAAACAACAGTTCCTCCTTTACCCAATAAACCAAACACCAGCCTCGAGAACAAAAAAATACGCAAAACTATAAACACAGGGAAAATAAATTAAAGTTTTATTCACCTAAAAAGTTGAGCACTTCTATCTGTATCATAAGACTTCTTCAGATAACTGAATACAGTACCCTGCAAGATTTTTAAACTGTAAAAGTTTAAAAACAGCAGAAACAAACTGCAATTGGTAACCAGTAAAAGATAAAGTGGTTTGGGCATACCAGAAAACAGTTCACAGTTGATTTATTGCAGTAAAATTCCACACAAGCTTCTTTGGAATTTTACTGCAATAAATAAATCAACTGTGAGCTGTTTTCTGGTGTGCCCAAATGGCTTCACATATTCCCAAATCAACCAATACAAAACACTAAAATAACCGTGTGGCAAATTCACTACAACAAAAACTATTTTTGTTTAAACACGAATCAATCAAAAACTACACTAAGATTTTAGTTTTAAAACACTACCTGTTGATTAAGTTTCATTAAGACCAGGGTACTTGCAAGTATTTAGTCTAATTTGTCAAAGCAGCTCTTTATATTTAATAAATTCACTCCATGCACCTCCCTGCAGATTTTTGTTTATTCTTTAGAACATAAAATATAACAATTTGTGTGTAGAGTGTTTTTGTAAATGTTTATACAAAGAATTGACATTCATATGTCAAATGTTCAATAAAGCCACTCTTAAATTTCTGTTTTAACAATGTATAAACATGTACACCTCTGACATTGCGCTAAGTACACTAAACCAAAGGAGATAAGTGCATTGGAAAGATTCTTACCCAATGTTGGTTGATTTTTTTTTTTTTTAATCCATCGTTGCACCTTCCAAAATGTATTTGAACTGGGAACAAGTTCCATATTTAAATGTGCCATTCTTACTAAGGTCCATGAAACTGTAAGAGTCACATTCTAAAATATTTTCTTTACAGTCACACCTCTTCTATAAACCACAAAAAGTTTTTTTCCCCCTGAGTCTTGCAAATTTTTGTACATTCCCAAAATAGCCCAGTTTTTGTTTAATTTATCGCTAATTTTGTAGTGAGCTGTAGTAAAGGTCATAATAAAAGATTCAGAATAGTTTATCTTTTTTTCCTGTTAGTTTGTTGGTAATCTCTTGGGAGGAGTCATTTTTATTGTTTGTATAAATAAGTGGACAATAAAAACGTGGGACTCTGAGGTCACCTCGTTACAAATATTATAAATCAAGGTGTTGGGCTATCCCCTTGCTAAAAACATATTTGATAAAGTGTCACCCTCCCTGTAAAATAAATCATCCTCTGATACCATTGTTGTCAAGCATGCATATTGACCTTTGACGTCCTCTTTTCTGGTGAAAAGGGTGGCAACTGTTGTAGTGGAACAGGGAGTTTGAGTATTTATGTTTTCTAACAATATTAGTAAACTTTTTCTGTTGTTCTTTATTGTTGTATCTAAATAATTGATTTTGTCCATATTAATTACATGTGTAAACCTTAAAAATGTGGTAGTCAAATTGATATAATTCACAAATTCCACAATATCCTCAATTGCAAGTTCCAGACATTTTTGTTATCCAAAAATGCAGGTCTAAAATACCCATGACAAGCTGCAAGAATGGATGAAGATACATTTTTTTTTCACACTGAAGCATAATAATGTTAGCAAAAAACAGGACACATGTGCCCCCCCCCCCCCAGATACTCCCTTTGTTAATAACATTCTTTCAAAGAAAACATAGTTCTTCTTAAACAGTGTCTCCATCAGTAAAGCTAAGGTGTTAATTTTTACTTGCAGAGAAATCTGTAGATTCCACTATGAAGTCATGGAACCATTCTATGTCATGAGGGATAATGTTGAAAAGATTTACCACATCAATTATGGGAAAACAGAGGTCTTCATTGTAACTGACCACCTTAAATTTTAATAAAAAGTCCCAAGAATCCTTATCCAAACGTTTGAATGGTTTCAAAGAATGTTTAAGGATGAGATTAATAAATTTGGCCAAAAGGTGAGTCTTAGATCTACCTGCATGGACTATTGGTCTCAAAGTAGGGTCTTCCAAATATAGACGACACTACTGGAACTTTAGTATTCAAAAATTGGTACGTCTCATAGGAAATCTGTCCTTGGTCAAACAGGTCTTTAAGTAAAAAATTAATTTCTGAACAAGAAATGTTCACTCCATTTATAGAGAATGCTTAATAAAAATTGTCACATAGTAGCAAGTTAATTTTGTTGACATAGTCATATACACAGACAAGATAAACACACACGTGTAGATATATAATGTTCTTCATAACTGAGTCACAAGCCAGAATGAAAACATCCCTCCGTATTTTGAAAATAACATGATCATTTTTCAGTGCAGATCCAGTCAGACACATTAGCCAATACATGACCGCCACAATCACAAATTAACTAAATAAATCTCAAGATATTAAGTATAAATATTGTAGAAGCATATCTGTGCATAGTACATTATTAACATGCTCAAACTAGAGGTAAACTATTTTCCAGAAAATTACTCCATCTAGAAGGTACTGCATAAACAAAACATGCCAAAGGGCCACAAAATAATAATAGCCTCCTTTGTATATTTTGGCCATGTAGCAAACTCAAAGCCTTTTCTGTTAGAGGACTTGCAAGGCTAAAGACAATCTCATCTCCCCACTGTCATTAAACTTATCTTCGAGTTACTTTTCTTCTCATTATAACCAATTTAGATGATGCTTGTGCTCAGAAATCTTCATTTGGTTCACTGCACAAGTTATGAAGGGCCCATTTTTTTCTTTTCAAATAAATGTTTCAGAAAGGAATTTTCCTTATCCTGCATCACAAGTAGAAATTATGTCATTTTTCACTAGTATTACTGCAAACAATCTCCCATACCAAAACTTGCCTTGCTGAAGTCAGTAAAGTTCTATAAACAATGAAACTCTTTCAAAGACAGAGTTGTTGAAAAATCCTTACATGAGGAGAAAGGATGAGTTAAAGTAAAACACCATATTTAAAAACTAGTAAATACTTCAGTTTTTAACTAGTGATGTGTTGTTTTTATTCATGTAGCAAAATTAACTTTACCAAAAAGCACAGGTGGCTGTCACTTGCCTTAACAGAAACTCACAGCACTAGAAAAAGAACTAAAAGAGGGGAAAAAAATTAATTTGTACCTACAAACGTCCCAAGATGGAAACCCTGTTTACAAAAGATTACAGTAGGTGAGTAACATGCCAACCAGATGGTCAGTGTTACATAAGCTGTAATTCACAATGCATGCATTGCATGCCTTTGTGCTGTACCATGAAGATAAACAGGAAGCACAGTGGAACTCATGGACTACAGAAAGTCCTATCCTCACAAATTTTGTAAGCTGGCTTTAGTATCCCAGTTTAGACTGCGAGTTAGCAATTAAGAGCAAGATAGCAGTACCTGCTGAATCTTGTAAGAGAGAAAAAAGTACAGTTTTGTACCTACCATAAATGTAGATGTTCGAGTGTACACCCTGCTGCAGTCATCACACTAGGGTTATCCTGTCGTCAGGCGGTCCCCACAGTCGGCCGGAATTCCAAAGTCTTGGTCCGGCGTCGGTTGCTGTTGCTTCTTCCCTGAAGTCAGTGAGCCAGGGGTATATATAATGCATCCAACGCCATTTTCTTCAGTTTTTCTTGCCCCAGATGTCAGGTGCCCCCAAAAAGGTGGTCAGTAATTAGTACCAAATTAAGTCATTTTTGCACAAACACAAAATCCCTCTAGCTATAAGCAAATACATCAGGAAGGTATTGTAGAGATTTAGCCAGTAAGATCAGAGGGGATGGAGGGAGGGTAACCTGGACTGCAGCAGGGTGTACACTCGAACATCTACATTTATGGTAGGTACAAAACTGTACTATGTTCATCGTGTTACCCTGCTGCAGTCATCACACTTGGGTAGAATCCCAAAGCTAAGGATGGGTGGAGGAGTTATAGCGGATTAAAGGAGGCTAGAAGGCCCTGCAGAACTGCAATGGAGAAGCCAGCCCTAGTCTTAGAGTAAAGTGGTAAGTGATAGTGTTTGGTAAAGGTGTGTACTGAACTCCAAGTTGCAGCTTCCAAAATCTCCTTGGTTGGAAACCCCCTGAGGAAGGCTGTAGATGTAGCTGTTGCCCTGGTAGAGTGGGGCCTAATGGTAGCAGGAACTGGTTTTCCATGATGGGTATAGCAAAAACGAATGCAATGTCCTATCCATTTGGAAATGGTTTGTTTTGATATAGCCTTCCCTTGTGAAGCTGTAGCATAGGATACAAAGAGCTGGTCAGATTTTCTGAAAGCCTTACTTTTGTCCAAGTAGTAACAAAGTTGCCTGTGAATGTCCAAGGAATGCAGGAGTCTTTCTCCTTTGTTCTGTGGATTTGGGAAGAAGGTGGGTAAGTGAATGGTTTGATTTAAAGCCACACTGGAAACCACCTTAGGCATGAAGGAAGGATTAGTTCATAGAGAAACTCTGTCTTGATGGAAAATGAGGAAAGGTTCCACTGCCATTAGTGCCTGCAGCTCTGAGACTCTTCTAGCTAACGTTATTGCTAGCAGCAGGGCAGTCTTCCATGATAGGAACTGTAGATCTGTAGAGAAAACTGGTTCAAAGGGAGGTAGCGTAAGTTTTTCCAGAACAAAATTGAGGTCCCATGTTGGCGAAGGTGATCTCCTGGGGGGCCTAATGTTTTTTGCCCCTCTGAGGAACTGCCTTAGAAGTGGATGCGAAAGTAAGGGTGGTTCCGTGTTGTAGTGGGCTGAAATAGCTGATGCATGGATTTTAATGGATGAAAAAGAAAGTCCTTTGTGCAACATCTCAGTTAAATACTGTAGAATCTGAGGCATGTGAGGCTGAAGTGTGTTTTGGGCTTTAGCTTGGTTCCAGGCACAAAACCTTTTCCATTTGTCAGAATACGCCTTCCTGGTGCTGGGCCTCCTGGCTTCCAGAATAACATCCATACCTGCTTGGGAAAGAGGAGCTGGCTGGATGCTTAGGTGATCTGCCATGCAGCCAGATTTAAGGTTTTGAGCTGGTTGTGAAGAATCTGATTGTTTTGCTGTGTGAGCAAATGGGCAATTTGTGGTAAAATCCAAGGTGGGCCAAGGCCCATATTCCTCAATAGTGGGTACCAGTGCTAGCATGGCCAAGTCTGGGGCTATGAGTATCAGTCGTGGTCTCTCCTTTCTGACTTTCAGAAGCACCTTTGTGAGGAGAGGCAATGGAGGGAAGGCATATACTGTCAGGTTTTTCCAAATGAATGACAGTGCGTCCACTTTCCAAGCTTGATGGTGAAGTGTCCTTGTACAAAATTTTGCTATTTGATAGTTTTGAGGACTGGCAAACAGGTCTATGTCTGGAAGGCCCCATTGTTGAGTTATCATTGCAAATACTTGTGGATCCAGTTTCCACTCGTGGGGATCCATGATGTTTCTGCTGAGGACGTCTGCCAATGTGTTCTTTTTTCCTGGCAGGAATTGAGCTGGTAACTGAACTTGATAAGCCAGAGCTGTGTTCCACAAGGTCATTGCTTGCCTGCATAGAGGGTAGGAGTGTGTACCCCCTTGCTTATGTACAACATTACTGTGGTGTTGTCCGTCCTTATTGTAATTTGTCCTGGATGTAATAGATTCTTGAAGGCTGTCAGAGCATTCTGTACAGCTAGCATCTCTTTTTGATTGATGTGCAGATTCCTTTGATCTGCAGTCCATACTCCTTGAACGCACTGTCCTGCCATGTGTGCCCCCAGGCGTAATCCAATGCATCTGTTGTTACAGTTTGCCTGGCTGGGGGCAAGGTGAAAGGCTGACCCTTGTTGAGGTGACATGCCTGTGACCACCATAGAAACTCCTGTTGTAGGCAGGGAATGAGAGATATTGTGTCCAAGCTGTGGCTGTGTTGAGACCATACGCTTTTTACGTACCACTGTAATTTCCTCATATGCAGCTTTGCAAATGGTATTAGTAGTATGCAAGATGCCATGAAGCCCAAGGCCTGCAGAACTTTTCTTGCAGGTAGTTGGGTCTTTGTTGCCATTAATTTGACATATTAAGTCAGATGTAGTTGTTTGTCTGGCGTCAGATAAGCCTTATGGGCCATTGTATTCAAGCTGGCACCCAGGAATGTCATATTTTGTGAGGGTACTAGTTTTGATTTCTTTTCATTTACTGTGTACCCCATGCAACTTAGAAGATGTTTTACAAAAGCCAGAAGTTGTAAGAGGATGTCCTTGCTTTCTGCTTGGATGAGGCAGTCGTCCAGGTATGGGTATATTTGAATTCCTCTTTGTCTGCAGTATGCAATTACTGGTGCCAGGCATTTTGTGAAGACCCTGGGCGCAGTAGATAAGCCAAAGGGCAGTGCAGAGAATTGGTAATGGGTTGAACCTGCAATGAAACGGAGGTATCTTCTGCAACTTTGTCTGATAGGGACATGCAGGTATGCCTCCTTGAGGTCCAACGTTACTAGCCATGCTTTCTTGCTCAACATGGGAAGAAGCTGCTGTAGTGTTAGCATCTTGAATTTGGGTACTTATAAGAAGGCATTTAGAATTAAAAGGTCCAGAATTGGTCTCCAGGCATTGTCCTTTCTGGGTACTAGAAAGAGTCTTGAGTAAAATCCTTGCCCTTGCTCTCGAGTAGGTACCAGTTGAATAGCTCTCATGGACATGAGAGTTTTTGTGCCTCTGCCCATTGATTTTGTGGCAGGTTTGGCATTCCTCTTTTCATTGGCAAGGTGTGAAAATGGAATCTGTATCCTCGTGAAATTATGTCTAGGACCCATTTGTCCTTTGTGACAATGTGCCAGTTGTCTGAAGAAAGTGTGAGTTTTCCTCCCAAGGGGGCTGCCAAGAGAGTGTTGCTTGGCCAGATGAGGTGCAAGTCATTGAGTTTGCCTTCTGGTAGTTTGGGACCTGTCTTCTCCTCCCTTCTGTTGCAGTGCCCCATTGTCGAGGTTTGTACTGGGCTTGTGGTTGTCCTCTACCTCTTGGACGTCTGTATTTTACCCCTCTGTGGTCTGTCAGTAGCTGGAAAGGACCAATTTTTTGTTGGCCAATTTCTGCTGAAGCGAGGGGGCTGTACCTGTAGGAAATCTTTGACTGTCTGCATAGATTTTGCCTTATCCTCCATTTTCTTTAAGACGACTTCTGCTTTAATTCCAAAAAGAACATCCTGCTGTAAGGGAGCATCTTTGCTTTAACATGATCAGGCAGAGTTTGTTCCTTTAACCAAGCATGCCTATGTATAACAGACCCAGTGACAGCTGATCTACAGGAAGCCTCCAAAGAATCAAACCCACACTGTAAAGTATGTTTGCCCACCTGTTCAGTTGCATGCAACAGATCCTGCATGTCTTTCAATAAAGACTGTTGAGGGAGTGTGCTCATTTTTTGTTTTAACGGAAACATTAGAAATTGCTGATATTTTAGCATGTGAAATTGGCAATTTAGTGCCCTCATAGCTAGAGTGGCTGAGGTGTAAACCTTTTTCCCCCACCTGTCTAGTGCTCTGGAGTCCCTTTCAGAGGGTACAGGATTTTTTGCCATAGAAGCCTTAGCCCCTTTGGGACCCTGGGAGATAGTCTCTGGATCAGCAACAGGGCTTTTATAAAGAAATTTGTGGGAATCAGGCACTCTATAGTATCTCTCAGGTTTGGCCAGAGCTGGAGGCAGAGAATCTGGGTTCAAACTGGATTCTAAGTAAACATCATCCACAATGTCTAAAACCGGGGGGATGGCAAGTGGTCTATGCTGGGGGAGTAAAAGAAACTCCCTGAGCCTTTTCTTTGAGTCAGAGTAGTCCTGACCTTCCCAGTGAAAATGTTCCCTCAGTGTGTAAAGTTTCCCCAAAGAAGTAGTCTCTTCAGGAGGAGAAGCTGAGGGAATAGAATCCTCAGCATCAGAATCTTCATAAGGGGAGAAGGAGTAATCTTGGTCCTCAGAGGAGCCTGAGGAAATAGACACTTGTTCAGAGGAGGCATATTCTTCCTAGGCCTTTTGTCGGGTGGGGGTTGGGAACCCCTGACTAAAGAGATCAAATCTTCAGCCATTTTGAGCATCTGTTTCTTAGGCATGGGGCCTTGAACTGGAGACTGAAGTGCAGTTTTTTTTAGGTTTAATAGGAGTCTTAGGATACGTTTTTATGGTGAGCGTCATCGGTCTGAAAACGCCTTCAGAAACTGGAGGTGTTTCTGCAGCACCGACATCTTTTTCAGCAGTGTCATCAGTAGGGGCTAAACAAAATGGCTGCGTCGGCCTAGTACTTTCCACCAAAAGTTCCGAAGCGGTCTCGGGTTCCAGATCTGCGGTAGTCAGGGGCAGCGCCGGAGCCTCACTGAAGACCGGAGACCGGACCAGCCAAGGCCTCGGAGTCTGGCTTGGGTCTAGGCTGCCTGTCCTTATCCTTGCGTTTTTTGTGCACGCCAGTAGTCAGTTGCTCCGACGGCATAGAGTAGTTAAATATTCTACCGAAGTCGTGTCGTACGAAATCAAAGCATCTTTTAATAGTACGCTTATTAAACCTAGCACAAAAACAACAACCAGTGACGTCGTGGTCTGGGCCTACGCAAGGTATGCAGTAAGAATGAAAATCCTTATGAGGTATTTGCTTCCCACAAGAAATACAATTGTTAACTTTTTCTGACATCGGTCTGAGGCAAGAAAAGTTTCCCCAACGAGGTACTTAGCTTTATTGAAGACTTTGGATCTGAAATTCGACTGAAAATCTCAGGAGTCGGCTGACCGGCACTTGCGAACTGCTTCTGCTTCGGGCACCACCCGGCAAGAAAGACTGGAGAAAATGGCGTTGGATGCATTATATATACCCCTGGCGCACTGACGTCAGGGAAGAAGCAACATCAACCGACGCCGGACCAAGACTTTGCAATTTCGGCCGACTGCGGGACCGCCTGACGACAGGATAACCCTAGTGTGATGACTGCAGCAGGGTAACACGATGAACATCTGGGGGTTGACAGAATCAAACTTAGCAGAAGAAAATGATAAGCACAGACCTGGTAGAATTCAGCCACTCTTGTACAGCCAGTAGAAAAACTTGAGTACTATTGTTCAGAAGAAAAGGAAAAATAATTGCAAATACCAGTACCAACAAAAAGGACTGAAACTACAGATTAATCTGAAAAGGAAGCTAAACATCTATGGGTAAGTCCTCCTGTGGAAGAGATGCAGGGACCTCAACTGCTGTCCATTCAGCTGTGTAATACTGTGTGGTGAAACTTTGAGTCCATTGGCAAAACAGTGTGACATATCTCTACAGCATATACAATGCATGAAAACAGCAAGCTAAATATCTGAGTGATGTAAACAGCAGAAATTGACTATAGAGAATAACTTCAAGCAAGCCTAGGGTCTGCTCACTGTTAGTGTCCAAAAAAACTTCACTTACTGTGTTCTCTAATCAAAATTAGCCACATCATTCCATGATGGCGAGGGTGGAAACAGACGAAGGTTAAAGAACCACTGAATAGCAGAAAGCTTGGAATGATGTTGAGAACAACAGATCATTTTAAGTCATGGGTTCTATGCAATAGGACAACGTGAAGGCAGAAGTGGTACCTGGTTCAATTAGCTCCCCTGGACCATTAGTATGAACCAGTGCTCCACTCCTCAAGCTCTTCTGTAATAAACCAGAAGTGATCAAGTTATTAGTTATATCTATGCACTCCAGCAGCAAAAAACAAAACACCCCCCCCCCCAAAAAAAAAAACAAAGGACATTCCTTCTAGTGGAATACCAACCAGGTGGACAGATCCATGACATGCCCCCCCCAAGCCATTCAGGTCCACTTTCTGTGCCCTGCTCCTAATCCTCCTTCAACATATTTTATTAAAAACATTGCTTCTTTTAAACTGTAGCAAACAGTTGATAGTTTAAACCTCCCTGCCCTGCATGGAGCACTACAGCACTCATGTTTTAGTTAAAAAAAAAAAAAAAAAAAAAAAAGAAGCATTTCTTTTTAAACTGTAGTAAATAGTTGCTACAGTTTAAACCTTGTATGCATGGAGTACAGTGCTCAGAGTTGACTGCAATTCAATACTGGCCTTTAAACGGTGATCAGGATTAGCTGATTGCACCAACACTTTATGTGGTGGCCAGGACTGCTGCCTCTCTTGTCTCACCCTAGCTGCCTACTGTGTGAAGGACATGAAATTCACATGGAAAAACTTCTGCAGCAGAAGCTAAGGACTAATCCTACTCAGACCTCTAGTAATTGCCCTGGTGATATACACATTACTGCATCTGTTGCTGAAGAAGATAGAGGTAAAGTAGCAAGAAGCCATGCAAGAGGGGTTATTAAAATAAGCCTAGAACAAAGGGAAAACTCCACAACAAAATACTTGAATACTACACATTTGACAGAAGGCAGAAAAATCATACCCAAAGACTTCTCATGCAACATTCTAGAAAAGACAGCAACAATTTGACAGCTGATATAAACTCAAACACAAGAAAAAATAAATTCTAATAATGAAGACTTAAAAGTTACTGGATATATCAAACCTGGTGTGGGATTTAAGGAGTACACTGCATGTGAAATTAAGTATAAAAGACAAAAACAGGAGTACAACTCAGTGATCCATTAGGTACTACCAGCAGATCACAGATATCTCTTGACATACTAAATGGATTAAAACATCATGTTTTGTTTCTTTAACAACTGAAAGCAGTACTTAAGTGTATTCAGTCAGACAGACTGACAAGATTTCATGCCAAACTGTCCAGTACGGGAAAAAGACTGCCAATGGAAATTCTAAAGTGATCCCTCTAAACAACTTTGAAGTGTTGTGCAAATACCTCACAAATGAGGACTGTTGGCTGTATGCCATCATAAATCCACAAATTACTAGTAAAAATCTATTACTGCAATGACAGTTCAGTTAAAGAAATTTAATAAAAAATATTCCCAGACCACTGAAAACAGTAGCCATGGACACAGTGTTAAATACTGTGCATAAAATACAATTCCCTTAAATATATGTCTTTCTTAAAATTTGAGCCCTTAACTACAAATATATATATACATATATATATATATATATATATATATATATATATATATATACACACACACACAATTACAATTTAAAAAATCATTTTCTTAATGCAATGCTACTTAAAGTTTGCCTTTGTTTCCAAAGATGAAAGCCCAAGGGACTCAACTTAGTCTATCAAGCAATCTGAATAGTAATGGGAGACACTTCCTGCCAAAACAAATCATTGCATTAGGTAAAAAAAAAAGTCTCTTATGAAAAGAAGATTGCAGTAACTAGATACACCTGAAATATTTAAAAGGTACTTGAAAACTTAAGTACTATGGCTTTTATTACTCAGAAATAACGTAACCATGGTGGTCTCTGAGAAATATTTAACCCATGGAAAACAAGTGCCTGGTCATATTAAGACCACTGGGACTAGGGAATGGGAGAGGATAATGAAATATTGGACTGACTGAAACCTTTCAGAAATTGAAGTTTTCCTATCATGTCATACAGTGCTGCATATTGCCAATTCAATCTCTAAAACATGCTTCTAGTGCACTTTATAAAATGTTGCTGATCCATCTACTGTGTG
Organism: Protopterus annectens; assembly: GCF_019279795.1. Classification (NCBI taxonomy): domain Eukaryota; kingdom Metazoa; phylum Chordata; order Ceratodontiformes; family Protopteridae; genus Protopterus; species Protopterus annectens. The sequence continues at coordinate 348,194,502 of NC_056750.1, forward strand.
CTTCACACACCATTGTGCAGCATTACTAAAACTGTATCTGTTATGCCTTAGGAATCTCAGCATCCCTTCCGAACATGAGGTACTCGTAATGGCAATGTGAGGCTCATGCATTCCACTTTTTAAAAATGCACCTTATAGTGCAGAAGTGGAGGCCTCCATTTATCCAGAATGGGACACTGATTTTTTTCATTCAATAAATAACTTGATTCCTTGGTGTTAAACTGGATTGCTTTCATCTCGGAAGTAGATATTTTCCCAGCTGATAATCCTGCAGATGCAAAAGAAGATCCAGAGGTTTTGTACAATTCCATGGTCAAAAGGGTTCTCATCAGGTCCACAATGTTTGAGGTAGGAGATGCGATGTCGTGACATGAACTCCCATGTGGTAGTATTGCAAGAGATCAAATAAAGATGCGATACTAGCAGCAGGATTACCACAACTGTGAAAATAGTAATTAAAAGAAAAGCAGCCAATAAGAAGATGTTGTGATGCAGCCACTCCTTCCAGGTGGGATATGTGTAAAACCCAGACCTAAAAAGGAAGAAAAACATAAAATAAAAAAGAGCCTTAGTTTATGTAAATCCATACTTTATAGTAATAGACTCATGGTACAATATAACAAGGTGCAACACCTCTGCATATTATCTCAGCATCAAGACATCAACATTAATTTGTGATACCCCCACCCTTCCTAGTAGCTGAACTTTGGAGGCACTCACTGTCATAGTGCTACATTATCACCCTCAATGATCCTTACTGGACATTATCCTTCCTCCAAGAACAGTGAATCTCTGGCTAATCATCTGACTGGAAACAGAGTATCAGTGGGAATGTTCTGTTCAATACTGTTGTAAAGTAGGACAAAAAATAAGGTGTTCTATATGCTAGCAAACCACAGGCACGATAAAGTCACTATCCACAGGTGACTTGAAGAGTTGTAATTCACCCGGTTATGCAGGCACCAAAATTATCCAAAGCAGAACTGCTGTGAGGAATAATGAGTGAAGATCACCAGCTTCTTTAACGTTTATTAAACATCCGTTTTGTTTGGAATTGATTTGTATTAATTGGCTACACTATATAAGGTATGAAGGGGAGGGCTTAAAATGTTTCTGATGAAGTTGTGGACGAAAACGGATGTTTAATAAACATTAAAGAAGCTGGTGATCTTCACTCATTATTCCTCACAGCAGTTCTGCTTTGGATAATTTTGGTGCCTGCATAACCGGGTGAATTACAACTCTTCAAGTCACCTGTGGATAGTGACTTTATCGTGCCTGTGGTTTGCTAGTGTCCGTTCATTTTGTTTCTTGGTTTCCTTTTGGGCACTACCTTTGAATTGGTTATTGTTCTATATGCTAACAAATGTCACATTGGTGAACACTGCTACAGCTGTTAGCATTCCATGGATCTGGCCTCTATCACAGATTCTGGTATGCCAGAATGTTTCCATCCTTTTCCTGCCAAAGATGAAAAAAATATTAACTTAACAAGAGCTCTGTTACTCCATCTCAGAAACACTTGTATTGATACAAGCCTTTCCAAATCAGGTCATTCCACAAATGCATACAAGTTCTACAACTACAAAGGCTGGCCAAATACATAATGAATCATATGAAAAACTAACTCTATAAGCCACTAAGGATAGTGCAACATTTACAGACATAGCTATATAAAGATAAGAGGCTATTATGTAAAACTCTGATATACTAAGGCCAATCCTTTCTCATAAATGTAAGGTGACCATCTAACCAAAAAGCCATGCTCAGGAATGAACCTGTTATGCTGAAAGGATCTGCTGGGGAGGAATTGGATGAAATAGCTATTACCAGCTTTTTTTTTTTGTTTTACCTCAGGGTGATGTTGCGGGGTCTATCATGCATCAAGACATGCATAACCACATACAGAGACTGAGGGTTTATCAGGCTGTAACCTGTACGGAGGAGAAGTGACATTCATCTGTCCTGTGATATCACAACCTAGGTTAGGGATCTTGACCAGTCAGTGGAATAATGGCTTCTGGCACATATCTGCACCCCCCCCCCCCCCAATGACTTCTCTCTCACTAACCCTGTGAATTAGTAGTCTCAAAGCTCTGCCTCTAAGAAGCTGGAAAGCCTGCCTAGTGAACTGACAGGTCTGAGGCTGCCTGGTAAAGAGCTATGGAGGTACTCATACGAGGACAGATGAAGGCTGAAGTCCAAGGCTTCCACATCCTGATGATGACAGCAGAAACAATGGAGGTGAAATCGTAGTTGTGACTGAGTGAGAAAAAAATCAGAAAAGGATGAAATATGTTGGAATAAGTTATGGAGAATAATTTGTGCAGTGAATATAAAATATTCACATTTGAAGGGACACTATTAGATGTGCAGTGAATGGTTAAGTGTTAAGATCATGAGCAATACTGGAGAAGTGAACATGAAGTCATCTTGGGACAGGAGCAGCAGCTAAAGCTAATTCACAGAAAAGAAACAGAGGAGCTAAGTCGGTCAGGGTGGGGGGGGGGGTGAGTAGGAGCTTAAAACTCAAGTATTTAAAAAACAGATAATGGAGTTGGACATGTCCGATGGAACGAAGCAGGATGGGGAGGCAAAGGAATAGACGATTCTTAGCAATGAAACTGAAGGAGAAGAGGAAGGAAACTAATTTTTGTGAAGTTTAACTTACAACAGAACAGATATCAGGAGAAGATTTTTATGGGGACATGGACAAATCCACAGAGGAGAATGCATAAATATAGTTGCAAGTATAGAAAACTCTTGGAACAACCTCATGTCACTCAGGATCGAACGCAGGAATGGTTAAGGAGAGGTGAATTTAAACCAAAAGATGAAAGGTTAATATTGTCATCTCAAAACAGTAGACTACATACACACTGGTTTCCAAAGTCCATTAAACGTGGGAGAAACAGTCATACTAAGACCATTGGGACTAGGGAATGGCCAGAGATGATGAAATTTCTGACAGACTGAAACCTTTCAGACATGGAAATTTTCCTATCATGTCATACAGTACTGTATATTGCAGATTCAATCTCTAAAACATGCTTCTAGTGAACTTTATAAAATCTTTGCTGATACATCTACAGTATGCTTCAGGCAGCACTGCTAAAACAGAATTGGAAACAGTCACATATCTTGTTGCTGGTTGTGATGCACTAATGGCAGAAGGACTCTATACTGAAAGGCATAATAAGGTGGCAAGACTGTTGCATTGGGGATTGTGGAAACTTTACAATACTCAAGTAGCTGAAAAACATTGGAAAAATGAACCACAAAGCATTATGGAAAATGATGAAGTTTATATCACATTGGATCACCCATTACCAACAAAAAATAGATGAGAGAAAAGTAGATACAGTAGTCCATGAAAAGAAGAAAAATGTAGCACTGATTATTGAAATTGCTACACCCAGTGACTACAGTACCTTATGTACAGACAGAGACGCAAAGTCATAAAATACCAGGATTTGCAGGCAGAAATGAGGGCAATGGGGAAGAAGGATACCCAAACAGTTCCAATAGTAGTAGGAAAAATAAGTCTTATAAAAAATATTTTACACTTAGATATGTTATCGATACATGTAACCCCATATGAATTACAGGAGTCATCATTACTGGGCACACTGTGGGTGCTGCACAAAGCACTTCTGGCTAACATCAAAGATTGCATCAATACTAATTTTGTGAAATTTAATTATACTTTGACTTGGGAATGGGGTCCATTCCCATCATGGTATTAAAAACCCAAAATACTTAAGAGAAATTTTAAAAAAGTGAGAGAAGAAATTTTGAGGAAGGAAAGGGAATAGGAGGAAGGGTCTGGACAGGGGAATGTCTAAGAAGTCAGGATAGTGCAAAACTGGATAGAGAGAACAAAGTTGTAGCACAGGCACTGAGGAAGATAAGATGGGGAAAACACCAGATGAGAAAGGGATCAGCAGGCAACTTTATAAAGAAGGAAAGGATACCTTACAAAAGCTATGTAAATTTTACAATGAAACATGGAGAAACAGGGCTGCAATCCTTTACTACAGCTAGGGTAGTACTGATTGCTAAGGTGTGTCAGAACAAAACAGACCGAGTAAATTTTCGACACTTTCATTAATAAATGTAGGCACAAAAATATTTGTCTCAGTATTGGCTTGGAAACTGAAGAAGCTAATTTCTGATTTGCGACTCAGATCAGAGGGGGTGATGTGAAAGGTGGGACAAAGGACAGTAGTTGGTGGAGAACTGGAATTGTAGAAAATGCAAACAAATTTACTTTTATGCAGGCAGGTGTGATCTATTTCAACACTAAGAAAGCTTTTGATAGGGTGGAGTTGTGCTTCTTATTCAGGGTATCAGAAGACGTAGGTGCTGGAGAAAACTTTAGGACATCATTATCTGTCTTGAATACTTGCATTAAAATCAGACCAGCAGTTAACAATGGATTGACAGAAATGAAAGTAGAGTGGCACATCCATTAGGTTTGCCCCTGTTGTCAAATCTACTTATCTTGGCCACAGAAGCATTTGCCCGTTGGTTAGAGCTGTCTTAGTCAAAGTGCTGGAAGGCAGAAGATGTTTGGTTATTGAATGCTGATTACACACAAAGTGGATTCTGTTGTAGGGATTAGGCATATATTCAAAGTTGCACATGATTCTGGGCTCAAATGTAACTGGTTGAAGACAGTACACATTAGGAAGAAGAGGCAGAAAAAGACTAGGGAATACTGGAAAAGTTGAAAAGTGGGATGAAATATTTGAGGATGAAGGTGATGAACTGCTGGAAGGATTAATTAAAGAACTACTCTAGCAAACCTCACACTTGCTGGTATGAAATAGGAAGATTGGAATACTAATAGGTCATATTAACGTAGTATTGAAATGGTTATTTTTCAACTTTTCCAGTATTCTCTAACTCAGTACCCTCTTCCCAACCCTTCTAACTTTCTCTTTTAAAGCAGTACAGACTAACTATATCAAATCTTTACTCTCTTAACTCAAACCCTGCTCACCCTCAGCTGACAACCTACCCTCCTATTTCCTACAGATTGCCACTGAACCCCTGGCCTATCCTGTTTCTATCTTGATCAACTGCTCTATTTCAGAATCCTATGTCCCCACTATATGGAAAAATGTCTACATTACCCATTCACAAAGGTGGCAATTCATCTGATACATCAAACGTCAGACCAATTGCTATACTATCTCCAAAATCCTAGAGAAATGCATTCAAACAGATAATGCATTACCTTCACCAGGAAAACCTTCTCACACCCACTCAGCACAGATTCCGTCCCAATCATAGTACAACTACACTAATATCCTTATCAACACAGTTTCTCTTGCACATGATAACAATAAACTTCTCTCATGCCTATTCTTTGACCTCTCTAAAGCCTTTGACCGTCTCCCACCCTCTCCGACAAACTTGCTAACTTAAAATTCTCTCCCCCTACTATCTCCTGGTTCTCTAGCTATCTCTCTAACTGCCAGCAATCAGTCAAATGGCTCTCTGCACTATCCCCCCCTCTCACTGTGCAAATGGGTGTCCCCCAGGGATCAATCCTTGGACCACTGCTCCTTAACATTTTCACTAACTTACTCTGTACCTCTTGTCCCCAGTCATCACTTGTGCAATATCCCGATGACTACTATTATCACCACCGCTGACAACCCATCAGACCTCCACACTCTACTACCCAGGCATCATTCAACACCATTGAGACATGGCTTAGTGATAAACTAATTCTTAATCCTAAGAAAACAAAGCTCCTACTTTTCCTCCCCAAAAACATCACCAATCTCAAAAGTACATTTACCTTTTTATCAAGCAATAACACCATCATCACAGCTGAACCAAGTACTAAATTGCTAGGTGTCACAATAGATGATCACCTTAAGTTTGGTCTACATACTACAAACTGCATCAAAAAAACTCACCAGAAACTTGGGACACCTTTACCGCAACAAGAATGCTTAACCAACACAGCCAGAAAAAACTCACTCTCATGCTTTTCTACTTCCAATACTCCTATACAGCTGCCACATATTCACATACCTTAACACCATACTCATTTCTAAACTTGAAACTACCTATAATAAGGTGGCCAGATTTGCAGCTAACCAAACTTACAAGTCTCACCACTGCTTATCACTTAAGCAACTGTGCTAGCCTGAATTCCCTCACCTGCTCCAACTATATCAACTACAAATCACCCACTCCATCCTCTATTCACCCTCTTTCTGCCCTAGCCTCTCTTCTATCATATCTAAATACTTCCCTGCTAGGTCTCTACGCAGCTCAGACCAAGAACTGTTACAAATTTATAAATCCAAAACCAAAATCGGATGTCTTCTCTATAACTATAACCCAGCCACATCCTGGAACCAACTTCCCTTAGAAATAGTCCCTTGACCATAGCAAGAGTTTCAAATTAGCCACATGAAAATACCTAACAAAAAATGGTCATGCCACTGTACTCATCTCCCCTGGAATTACTATCCTTACACCAAATACTCCCCCTCACTCCAAGTGTATTTCTAACCTTGTACTCCCACCTCTTCATACGTTCTTAATACCCTCCCACTACTACCTTTCCTCCCTGTCTATCCAATCTGTACTCAATCTTACTGCTCCTAAATAACTAACTTTAACAAGTCTGTCTTATAGGTCACCTCCACTTTATTTCCTTTATATCTTCATCTAACTTTTGTATATATGCTTTCTAAACTCCAAAACAATTATTTTGGTACTATTCATTTAATATGAGATAGTAACATGTTTATAATCTTTTGCTGACTGTAAATGATTTTTGTTAAATTCTATTCTCTGACGGGCTTTTCTCCCTGGGTCTCTGCTGAAAATGAGCCAAAAGCTCAGTCAGAATAACCCGGTTAACAAATGTAAAATAAATAATAAATGAGTAAATAAATTTTGGAGCAAACAGATTCGATTCAAAAACTACAAGTGATGTGTAAGACATTTATCTAGGGATGAAATGGAAGTAGGGATAGACAAAGAAAGATGCAGGTTGGGGTGGAATTTTGGAGATTACTGGATGCCAGATTTTCAAGTATGTGTTTTAAAAGACTCTGCATCCCACCTCTCAAGACAGTAGTTGAAGATGGAAATGAGACTACTAGAAGATAGGAATAATGAAATGGAAGGAATCACAGGTCAGGATAATAGAGGGGACAATCTGTCTTGGGGGGTATAGAAAGTCTTTAGAAAGACTTGGGGTGAAGGGACCTTATTCAGAATCTTTTGAGGACTGCCATTTGAAACAACCAAGAATGCAAGAAGAGGGAGGATGATCAATTGGATAGAAGGCAAGTGGTATCAATAACTTTCTGTTGGAGATGGCAGATGGTAAAAGTGGGTTTTTAAAAGGATTTTGAGCACCAGAAGGTAAAATGGCAGAAGTCTGGATATAAAAGGTTATCATTAAAAGCTTGGTAATTAAAGAAGTATCAGGTCAAATACACAACACAAAAATGAACAGTGGGAGGGGACACATTGATTTAGGAGACAAGGGGATTGCAAATGTTGCAATTATACAGCAGGTCAAACTGACAAGTTTACTGTAAGGCAATGGATCATCTGAGTGGGAGATGAGAAGCAAAACAGAGTAGACCTATACCTATGGAATGGGAGGAAATCCTTAAGATGTCAAGAAAGCTGATGTGGTCTCAGAAACTGAGGATCCTGTATAGACGATGTCACACCATAAGGACAATTAAAAAGATTGTGGAGCATAAGAATAGACAAATGCCTGAAAAGTGGAGAGCTTGAGGTGGTATTAATCCAAATGTTCTCAGAGTGTGCTGGCATGAAGGAACTGCAGGAAAGGTCTGCAAATGAATGGGATGCTATTTTCGAGAAGCTGGTTGCAAGGCTTTGGAAGCTTTTGCTGTTTGGACTTTGTGGAGGGGGGGGTGGCAGGAGTTTGGTGTGAGACAGAAAGAACAAGTCTTTTCTGGCTGAGGGAGTCTCTCAGCAGGAGGAGGGAAAGGGAAAGGATCAATACAATCAAACACACGTCTAGTAAGGGGCAATAATTTGAAAACATACAGGAGGGTAGTGGCAGCACCAGCAGGCAGAAGATAAAAGGAGAAGGTTCAGAGGAGGTATGAGAGGACTTGGAGCAGATATGTGTGTGACACCCCTGCATTGGCCCAGTAATCAAGGAGCCTCAATCCTCACCACTAGCACCAGTGAGGGACATGCACATTGGGAGGATGACAAGTACACACACAGTAAAGTACAATTTCCCTTAAGAGCAGACAGAAATCACAGTCAGTCTAGGACTGGTTTCTCCCTCTCTCTCCAGATCCCCAAGAAGACTTCCCACTGGCACAGCTATAGGGTTTAAAATCTCATCTGAGTGGTCAAGCCAAAACCTCCATCACCCTCTGTCCAACAAGTGCTTGTGTCCCTGCCCAAGTAGCTGAAACACACACTTTGAGATATGATTTATATACAAACATACACACTCCTGGGGAAGGCTGGCACAGGTTCACTAGCCATGCCCCCCTTCTGCCCAGACTATAAGGTAGAAATCACTGCCACAAACCAGCCTTTATCAGCTAAGGCCCTTCCCAAAGGGTGACCAACTCTACTGTGTAATGTTACTATTATCCAAATGGTAAGTGTGACCAACAGCAAGGCTATTTAAGAGTGGCCTGTACAGTCTCACCAAATACATATGCAAGTACGCCAAGAGCCTAAATATTTCTAAACAGTCCAGCCACAATTAAAAGGTTTAAATATATTATAGCAATAACCCATTCCTGGGTGTGGGTAATGCTGGATTTACCCACAGTTGGTGTGGTTTGGTCACAAGGGCGAAGCCTGAGTGGCCAAACAAAGACAACCGTGGGTAAATCCAGCATTACCCACACCCAGAAGTGGGTTATTGCTATTAAACAATGACATTATTTAAGGAAAAAAAATGCTTTTCTTTTTTTTTTCAATAATAAATCTTTATTATTTTAACTTTTCTTAAATAATGGCATTGTATAATGCCTCCTTGCTGCCCTTCCGCAGCTGTCTGGTATTCTGCAGCAGTTCTGATGTACTGCACATGCATATGCTTACGCAGTACATCAGAGCTGTGGATGGAAGCAACGGAGAAAGCAAGATCTCCGTTGCTTTTTACAAACTGTCTCGCTATGTTAAAGGAGTTTAACATAGCGGGACAGCTTTAAAAAAGCAACAGAGAATCTCCGTTACTTTTTTAAAGCTGTCTCGCTATGTTAAACCCATTTAACATAGCGGTACAGCTTTAAAAAAAAGCAATGGAGAAAGCAAGACCTCCGTTGCTTTTTACAAAGTGTCTCGCTATGTTAAAGGATTTTAACATAGCGAGACAGCTTTAAAAAAATCAACAGAGAAAGGAAGATCTCAGTTACTTTTTTTAAAGCTGTCTCGCTATGTTAAGCTCCTTTAACATAGCGAGACAGTGTGTAAAAAGCAACGGAGATCTTGCGTTCTCCGTTGCTGTAAAAAAAAAAGACTGATACTAATGGAAAAAGTCCGAGTGTCTGGACCTTTTTCCAATAGTATAAGTCTGATTTACAACGTGCACATTTTGGAATATTAATGGGGGGGTCATTGTATAATTAATAATAAATAATGAAAACACAAGACAATACTCAATAACTTAACACAGTGCAACAGACTTCAGTCACAGGAAATATTTTAAAACAACATTGCAGGACAGTCTCACATAAATACAAAAAACATCTAACTAATCTTGTTATATTCCTGTCTATCTCTAAAAAAGATACTATGATCTAAGTCTTACTTACAGAGCCAGGAAAATGCAAGTGTTGAATGGATGTTTACAGGTCCAAAGACAAGATACAAAATGCACAGACTCACTCTCTGAGATAGTTCTTAAGTTACTATTAAACATTTCTGCTGGGTTATCTCAGATTACTTCATTCTTTGTCACCTCTGTCTCAAAAATATTTATTTTTCAGAAGTTTGCCTGGAACTGGAAGTCGTAAAATAGTTACACCTTTACCTTTGAAACCTGTAATTATTTCTGTTTACAGACAAAAGAATAGACATCCTGACTCTTAGCTGAGATAAACACCATCGTAAAACTCTCTGCTTTTCTTGAGGATTTGAAAGTTAACTCTGTATGTTCCAGCCTTTACCATCAAAACATACATTTGCATAGGCATATAGTTTATACACATTTCTGCTCTTTTTCAGCAGGCTACACTGTGGTTACATTCTTGAAGCTCAGTACAGAACATACAATTTAACACACTTCTGCACCAGTAGTTTAATATACACATAACATATAGTTTTCTTACATTTGTAGGACAAGCATATAAATCATACTTCTATTCACAAATGACATATAATTATTTACAAAATTCCAGCTAGCTGGGCTGGCACCCTTCACAGTCCCCCCCCCCCCCCCGAAATCTCAATCTAGTTTTTCAACTGACCCTTGAGAAACGTTGCTTGAGAGGGTTGAGTTATTTGGGAATAACTTACCCCATTCCCTGTCTTTAGAGCCCATCTGAGTTGGCACTGCTAACCCCACTGTGGTGCTACACAGTCATGTCATATGCTTGCAACCCTAAGCTCCACCTTAGTAACTTGGGCATCTTGCTGGCTGGCTCGATGTAACCATGTTAAGGGATTGTGGTCTGTAACTACAGTGAATTTTCTTCCATACAGATAAGGCTGATGTTTTTACAGTGCATTCACAAAGATACAGAAGAACAATATTTTACTAATGTCACTTATGGTGGACAGACAGCAGGGCTTTGTGGCTTGTAAGGCTGCTTGAAGACTGCTGCACCAACAAAAGGGTCTGCCCTGGGGCTTTCAAAAAGCAAAACCAATCATTGTAGGGAAACAAAATATGTTATCTGACTCCCTAGGCACTGGAGTTATTGTGTCAGGACTGTTCCAAGCAAAGACGGTGGCATCCCTCAGTATCATTTAAAGCAGCTGGTTTAATTCTTAGGAATCTTGAAACAGGGAATACAGAATTCCTTAAGAAATTTATAGCTTTGTGTCTGTTCGATTAAAGAATATAATATGCTGTTTTGGTTATACAGTAACGAAGATCTACAACTACCTGAAGGTATACAAGGTAAGTTTACAAAGAATTCCAGAGATTAGTGGTAATTCATGCCATTCTTGACTTGAAAGCCTTGGTCTCTTTTTCTATTAGCTTAGTTACAGGTACTTGAGGGGAAAATTGTGTTTAGCTTATAAAGCCTTATTGAAGAGTTATACCTAGTGTTAAATACTGAGCTACTGGACTTGATTAAAACTACAAGATAAGAAACCTACACATACAGAACTCATAATAGTAGAACTGTATTGAGAACCAGATATTTAAGTCAATCAATAATAATTCTGTGGAACTCATTACCTTTGTTTATCAGTCAGTCAAGCTCATTATGTGTCTTTTTAAAAGTTACTTAGGAACATGGGTGGACTCAAAGGTTTATACCTTTATCACAGAGCCTGCTCAAATAACAGTAGATGTCATACTACTTGTTGATGTACCTCACAATTGTGGTGTTGCCTGTATTAAGTTTGAAGATTCACATTTTTAACATTAACTTGAAGACTAAGTGTATAAATGAGACCTAATATCTACTTGATGTTGATGCATCTTGCCTTGGCTCTCTTGTTCCACATGCCCTCGGGCTTAATTAGAGGTGTTCAAGCTTCTACTGTCCTACAAGTTCCATGCTTCAATGCATTGTATCTCAACTTATAAGCCCATAAGGCAAACCCCCACAAAAGCTAAAGTTCTAGTTATAGGTGATCCAATCATGATAGACACAGATGTTCCACTCAATAAGCTGAACAAGGACAGGGTCATGTTCAACTACCTATCAGGAGCCATGATCTGCTAGATTACACACGCATTCAGGTTACTGAACCACAAGTACCAGTAAAACTATGGCACTGTACACATGGGTGTAAATGACCTGCAACATACATCTCTGGACTATAAGAAGACAGACATGATGGAGTTCTTGGACTATGTAGGCCAGGCTGGTATGAGCCTAGTACTGACCAGCATCCTACCATCTCTGAGGATGATGCCACAATATGAGCAGAAGACAAATGAAAGTTATGTACTCTCCATAACAAAAGATCTGTGTTGTCTGTTTCTGTCCTTTCCTCAATGGATGGGTCTGGGATCCAGCCACAGTCATTTCCAAGCTATGGAGCTGGTGCTCAGGCTCCTCCCCTACTCAAGTGCTGTGAACAGAATGAGCTACCTTGGATTGAGTTTGCTCATTTAAGGAAAAGGAAATGTTTTAAATATATATATATATATATATATATATATATATATATATATATATATATATATAGACACTCTTCACCACACAAACATGACCTTCCTCCCTACACCATAAAAAAACTACACTACACACACACACAAACAAAACCAACTAATCTATGCAGAATCAGGGGGACAAGCCCCCCTGCTACTTACATATACCAACTCAAAGGTTGCACTACCACGAATAATGCAACAAACCCACTGCTACGCACCCTACACTTCCATTTCACACACACACTACACATGTACAAAAATCATCAATCTTAACACTTACAAGCACGCACACACCTACGTACCCCAACCTACTCCTAAACCTTCCCAAAAAATAAAAACATAAATTCCTACCAAAACCCCTCACACAGAAAACACCTACCTTGATCTCCGCATATAACCACACATCGGCCAGCATCTCTAAATCCCAGTCCACAACCCAAAACAAAAACATTGCACTACAAATACCACAGATTTGACAACGCAGCATTTGTAAAAGTGTAGTTTCGAGTAAATGCACTTTCAACACTTTTGTCTCGAGGTAATGAAATTTGATATTTCAGTATTTCAAGATTTTAAAGTAGACCTATATATACGTACGCACATACACTTGTAAGCTATCTTAAAGAGGCAAATAAGTCAAATTGTGGTAACCTGCATTAGGCAAAATAGGCAGAAAAAGACTATGCCTTCAGGAGCCAGAGCTAGGTCAGTTAGTTCCATTTCCAAATGGAAATAGTTGTTACCATACTATACTGCTACCAAAATGAAACAAGGGGTGGGAAGGAATTTGAGGAAGGGACATAGACAACACAGGTCTATCTTTATACTGAGTACATAATTTTTAACCAGTGTCTTTTCCATCCATTCCTCAAAGGATGGGACACAGTCTCCAGCTACTTTTGCACATGGGAGGTCTCAATGAAGGATATTACAGAACAGGCCCTATGCTCTAGAATACATATCCAATTTGTAATGGGAGATGAAGATATGAACCTTGGACCAGGTAGCTGCAGCACAAAAGACATCAATTGGTACTTTGAGAAAAAGGCTGTAGATGAAGCCACTGATCTGGTAGAGTGTGCTTTCAGAGAGGAAAGGGAGGAATTCCTTCTTCCTCATAATCAATTAATACACTGAGACAGCCATTGAAAAAGAGCAACTTTGGACACATCTCTGCCTAATTTAGCATTGGCAAAGGACACAAACAACTGGTCAGATTTTTTAAAGGAGTTAGTGTGATGTACATAAAAAGTGCTAATGAACATCAAGCAAATGCAGGGTTTACTCACCCTTAAAAACTTTGGAAGAAAACTGGAAGCCTTATGAATGATTCCAAAGCCACCTCAGGAAAGAAAATCTACCCTTATGAAAAATTACGTAAGGAGGCTTTGAGGATAATGTATGCAGTTATAAAATTCTCTTGGCAAAAGTGAAAGCCACCAGAAAAAGGTCTTTCAGGATAAAAACTTAAGATTCACTGTTGCAGCAGGTTCAAAGGGAGGACTGGTCAGGTCCTGTAAAAGAATGGTAATATCCCATGGAGGGAATGGATCTCTAAGTTGAGTCCAGCATCAGAAATTACCTCAAAGAAAGGCCTTAAACAACCTAAGGGAAGCTAAGGGTGTAGGAGGTTTACTATCATAACTTCGATTGAAACTCTGTTGACCGCACTATGTTCGACAATGGAAGGTCGAACACGGCAATGTCGAACTTCAAAAGCAAGCCTAGGAATGGGTTTTAACATGGGTAGAGATAGGGGAGAGGTTTGTAGTTCGGCAATAGCAGTGAACCCCTATCTCAACCCATGTTAAAACCCGCTCCTAGGCTTGCTTTTGAAGTTCGTCATTGCCGTGTTCAACTTTCTATTGTCCAACATAGTGCGGTCGACCGAGTTTCATTCAAAATTATGATAATAAACCGTGCAAGATTCTCTCCTATGTGAAATTGCAAATAATTGAACTTTAACAGTGGAATAGCTGGCACCACTTTGAAAAAGATGTATGAGGAAGTCCAAAATAGATGGAAGGGGAGCTGAAAAAAATCATTACTAATCTCTACTGTCCAAATAATAAAACCTTTTCCATTTATGTCTATAAGCCTTCCTAGTGGAAGGTTTCTGAGAGGAAGGCAAAATGTGTACAAACTGAGATGACAACCATAACCGTTGAGCCATCCTTGGCATTGCAAGTTAGCTTGACGGATTGAATATTCAGGTGAGGCAGTCCTGATGGTGAGAAAGTAAATCTGGGTCCAAGCCTAGAACCCAAGGTGGGCAAATTAGATGAGGCCAGAAAAAGGAAAACTATACTTGTTGAAGTCAATAAGGGGCTATGAGGATTACCTTAACCTTCATCTATGATGCTTTCTGTACAAACGTTGGAATCCAAGGTGCCGGGGGAAAAGAGTAAAGGAGACCAGGGGACTAAAGGTGCATCACAGCATCCCAAAGTGACTCCCCTCGCAGGGCATTACAGTGAAAAACATGCAGAATTTGGGGTTGTGGTGAGTGGCAAAGAGATTACAACAAGGTTGAAAATATGCTTCACTACTAACAAGTTGAGGGGACCACATGTGAGGGAGCAGGATGGATCTGCTCCACGTGTCCACCAATATGCTGGATTTCCTCAGGATGTGTGCTGCAGTTAGAAAGTGATAAGATATTGCCCAATGCCACAGTCACATAGCCTCCTGACACAGAGAATAAGATCTGGTTCCATCCTATCTGTTGATATACCACATGACTGCCATGTTGTCTCTGTATGGAGATCACACCTATGCAGCGAGAGCCCTGAAAGACCTGCAATGCTAACAGAACTCTCAACTCCCAAGATATTGATGTGAAGACTGGTCTCTGTCTAAGACCACGTCTTGTACCATCTTTCCCAGAAAAAGTCCCCCACCCAAACTGGGACGTGTCCAGTCACTGTGGCTTGGGGAAAGGGCAGAATGAAGGGTCATCCCTGTGTAAAAGTGGAAATTCTAGCCACCACTGGATGTGTCCTGCAAATGTTTGTCAGATTCAGTAGACCACTGAACTGCCAGGGTCCACTAAAGGACAGATATTTAAATTCTGGCCAGTGGCACTAACATGAAAGCAGCAGCCATGGAACCTAAAAGATGAAGTATTAGTCATGCTGGCGGCTTTTGGTAAGATAGATGCTCTAAGGCTTACAGGTGAAGCGAAAAGATTCTTGAAGGAGGAAGCTTTGCTATCTGTCCAAAGTTGCTCCAATGAATCCAGACATTGAACTGGCTCTAATCTGGACTTTAAGTTCACTGTATTCCTTAGTCCATACAGAGATGAGGCAAGGAGTCCCTAGCTTGAATGAGTCGATTCCTGGTAGGGGCGGTGGTGAGACACTTGTCCAGGTAGGGGAATGCCCGGAAACCCTGCAGTCATAAATGAGCTGCTACCACTGCCATACACTTGGTAAACACCCAGGGGGCTGTGGTGAGTCCAATGGGCGGTGCTCCTTATTGGAAATAACTGGCTCCCAGCCAGAAGCAATCACCTGTCTTTCTTTATATGGTATTACACATCCTGAAGATCTATCACTCAACTTGTCCTTCCTTAGTAATGGAAGAATGGATTGGAATGTGACCATTCTGTATCTTGTTTGTTCCACAAACTTGTTTAGTCAACTTAGATCCAAAACTGGATTTAGGTCTCCATTTTTCTTTGGCACTAAAAAGAAAGCACAGTTTTGTACCTACCATAAATGTAGATGTCCGATAGGAATGCATCTGCAGTCCTTACAAATGGGTTGTCCTGTCGTCAGGCAGCCCTTCGGTCGGCCAGATTCCAAAGTCTGGGTCTGGCCTCGGCTGGTGTCGCACTTCACCCGACGTCATCGCTGCAGTTCTTCGGGTATAAAGGCATCAGCCGACGCCATTTTCCTCAGTGTTTCTTGCCCCAGATGCCAGGTGCCCTCTTGGAAGGCTAAATTTGGATAAATGCCAATGTTTCCAAATAGTAGAGAGCAAACACAAAAAATAAGCATGTATGTACATATATACAAACAAATACACCATACTAGATCCCCCCCCAGCTAGCTATAAGATGGGCAAATACCCTAGGAGTACCACAGAGGAGAAGGCGGGTGGGTAATCCTGACTGCAGATGCATTCCTATCGGACATCTACATTTATGGTAGGTACAAAACTGTACTATGTCCTTCAAGGATGCATCTGCAGTCCTTACAAATGGGTAGAATACCATAGCCAAACTAGGGGAGGAGGAAAGAAGAGATTATGGTGTAGTTAGGATCCCTTGCAAAACAGCAGTGGCAAAACCTGCTCGGGATCTAGAGTATAAAGGTAAGTTATAATGCTTGGCAAATGTATGCACGGAGGTCCAAGTAGCAGCCTCTATAATGTCCTTGGTAGCCACTCCTCGTAAGAAAGCTGTGGTAGTGGCTGTAGCCCTTGTAGAGTGAGGCCTGATGTTCTCTGGAGTTTTCTTTCCATGGTAGGAATAACAAAATCTAATGCAATTTCCTATCCACTTGGAGATTGTCTGTTTTGAAATTGCTTTTCCTTCCCTTCCTGTTGCATATGCTACCAGTAGCTGGTCAGTTTTTCTATTGCCCTTGGTCCTGTCCAGGTAGTAGCGTAACTGTCTATGTACATCCAAGGTATGCAACAGTCTTTCTCCCCTGTTCTGTGGGTTGGGAAAGAATGTAGGTAGGTGGATAGCCTGATTTAAAGATACTCTGGATACCACCTTAGGCATAAAAGTAGGATTTGTTCTCATGGACACTCTATCTTGATGGAAGATCAGGAAGGGTTGCACTGCCATTAATGCCTGTAGTTCAGATACCCTTCTTGCTGAAGTGATTGCCAGCAGGAAAGCAGTCTTCCATGATAAGTATTGTAATTCTGCTGTTGCTGCTGGTTCGAAAGGAGGAAGTGTCAATTTTTCTAGCACAAAGTTCAAGTCCCATGCTGGCAATGGTGGTTTCCTAGGAGGTTTTACATTTTAATTCCTCTCAGAAACTGCCTGAGCAGAGGATGCGAGAAGACAGGAGGATCCAAGCTGTATTCTGCTGAAATTGCTGATGCATGTATCTTGATGGAAGAATAGGACAGGCCTGTGTGGAAGAGCTCTGCCAAGTATTCCAGGATGTTGGCTATGTTTACCAGTGACACATCTTCTCCCTTTGCAGTATTCCAAATGAGATATCTTTTCCATTTTGCTGCATAATTTTTCCTTGTTGAGGGTCTGTGAGCCTCAAGGATAATGTCTTTAACCCTTTGTGATAAATTTGGGTTAATTGATCTTATGGAATGTTCCAGGCAGTCAGCTGCAGAGTTTTCAGGTTTGGATGCAGGATGTTGTAGTTGTTCTGTGTTAACAGCAATGGAACCAGGGGTAGTGTCCATATTTGTTCCCGAGACATGTTCCTTAGTAATGGGTACCAATGTTGCCTTGGCCAGTCTGGAGCTATCAGAATGATCCTTGGACAGTCCTCTTTGATCTTCAATAGCACCTTGTGCATCAAATGAAGTGGTGGGAATGCATATGCTGTCAGGTTTTTCCAACTGAAAGATAGGGAGTCCACCTTCCAAGCTAGTGGGTGGTACGTCCTTGTGCAGAATTTCTTTAGCTGGTGATTGCGTGGGGATGCAAATAAGTCTATTTCTGGGAGTCCCCATTTTCTTGTAATGGCTTTGAAGATGTCCGGATGCAGCATCCATTCGTGGGCATCCGTGGTAGTCCTGCTTAATATGTCTGCTAGAATGTTTTCTTTTCCTGGTACAAAAATTGCTTGTAACTGAATGTTGTAGCTCAGAGCCACATTCCATAGGTCCAGTGCCATCCGGCATAGAGGGTATGAATGTGTGCCTCCCTGTTTGTTGATGTACCACATAACTGTGGTGTTGTCTGTCCTTATCATCAACTGACCTTCTCGGAGAAATGGTCTGAATGTCTGGATTGCCAATTTTACTGCCAGCATTTCCTTTAGATTTATGTGTAGGTGCAGCTGGTCTTGAGTCCATAAGCCTTGTATGCACTTGTCCAGCATGTGGGCCCCCCCCAACCAAGGTCTGAGGCGTCCGTCGTGATGGTTTGGCTTGGTTGAATGCTGTAGAAGGGCAATCCTGTGTTTGATTGACAGGCCTGAGCCCACCATAGGAACTCTTGCTTCAGGCATGGGATTATTGGAATTTTGGCTTCTAGGCTGTGCTTGTGTTGAGACCATAAATTCTTTAGGTACCACTGTAGCTTTCTCATATGCAGTCTGGCATGAGGGACCAGTATTATGCAGGATGCCATGAAGCCCAAGGCTTGCAGTACTTTTCTTGCTGTTAGATGGTTCTGCTTTGTTAATGCCAAGAAGTAGAGAGGTAGTTGCTCTTGTTTTTCTGCAGTTAGGAATGCCATTTGCTTTGATGTGTCCAGCTCTGCACCCAAAAAGGTTATTCTTTGGGATGGTATCAGCTTTGACTTTTTTATGTTGACTGTATATCCCAGGGCTTGTAGCAGGTAAATGACTCTTTGTAAGTCTTCTGTTAGCTTGTTTTTGTTGTCCGCTTGTATCAGGCAGTCGTCCAGGTAGGGGTAAATTTGGATTCCTTGAAGCCTGCAATGAGCAATTACTGATGCCAGGCATTTCGTGAACACTCTGGGCGCAGTAGATAAGCCAAAGGGCAATGCTGAGAATTGATAATGCTCTGATCCTGCAAGAAATCTGAGGTATCTTCTGCAATTTGGTCGTATGGGGACGTGCAGGTATGCCTCCTTGAGATCTAGAGTTACCAGCCAAGACTCCTTGCCCAGCATGGGAAGAAGCTGCTGTAGAGTCAGCATTTTGAATTTTGGAACAATGAGGAATGTGTTTAAAGCGGACAGGTCGAGAATAGGCCTCCATTTGTTCTCTTTTCTTGGTACCAGGAAGAGTCTGGAGTAAAATCCCCTTCCTTGCTCCATAGATGGTACCTTTTCCACAGCTCTCATATTTAATAATTGAGATATTTGTTTTAGAGCTTCTGTCTTTTGATTTGGCGGTAGGTTTGGCATTCCTCTCTTCCCTGTTAGAGTATGGAAGTGGAACCTGTAGCCTTGGTCTATTGTCTGTAAAATCCACTTGTCTGTTGTGATGTAATGCCAGTTTATTGAGAATAAGGTTAGCTTTCCGCCTAAGGGTGCTTCTAGTTGTTCCCTTGTAGGCGGTGCCAGAGCCAAGTCACTGTGATTGTCCTGTTGCAGTGGTGGTGGCTGTGTCTGTGCCTCGCTGGTTGTTACCCTGCCACTGGCGTCCCTGTAGGCACCCCTGGATTGGTTTCTGCCTCTTGATCGCCTATTCCTGCCTCTCTGTGCTTTAGAGGAGTCTGGAAAGGACCAAGTTTTGGAGGGCCAATTCCTGCTAAACCTTGGAGGCTGGACCTGTAAGAAATCTTTCACTGTTTGTACAGATTTTGCCTTCTCCTCCATCTTCTTCAGTACCTGTTGTGCAGGAGAACCAAATAAATTGGCCTTGTCCATGGGAGCATCTAACAGTTTTGATTTGACATGGTCCGGTAAGGCCTGCTCTTTCAACCATGCATGCCTTCTGATAACTGTACCAGTCATGGCTGATCTAAAGGAAGCCTCCAGTGCATCATAGCCGCATTTTAAAGAATGGTTACTAACTTGCTGAATGTTATGTACCATTTCCTGAACATACTTCTTATCAAAAGGTTCATCAGAGGACAGTTTTTTAGTTAACTGGTCAAGCATAAATTCTTGATATTGGATCATATGAAATTGACAGTTCAAGGCCCTAGCTGACAGAGTAGCAGAAGTGTAAACTTTTTTACCCCATCTCTCTAAGGACCTGGATTCCCTTTCAGAGGGGAGGGGATTTTTAGCAGAGGTAGTTGCTACAGCCTTAGGCCCCTGGGAGATAGTCTCGGGATCTGCAAAAGGAGCCTTGTATAAATGGTAATGTGTGTCCGGGACCCTGTAGTACCTATCGGGCTTAGCAGGGGCCGGAGGTAATGAATCAGGAGCAGTACAAGCATCATTAAATGTATCATCTACAACAGAAAGAACTGGAGGTATAGCTAAAGGCCTATGTTGTGGTAAATGCAAAAGGTTCTAAGCCTTTTCCTGGAGTCTGAAAAATCTTGGCCCTGCCACTGAAATTGTTCCCTCATAGCATGCAAGGTTTCCCCAAAGGAAAATTCCTCAGGTGGAGAGGCAGAAGGGATGGACTCTTCAGCATCAGAGTCTTCGTAAGGGGAATAAGGAGCCTCTGGAGGGTCTGTGTTATCTGAATCATCAGAGGAATCATCTGTGGACACTGGCTCAGGGGGCTCTGCTCTAGGCCTCTTCTCTGGAGGTGGATGAGAGGCCCTGTCTGGATGAGGCTGGGATCCCCGGATTAAAGAAATAAGATCCTCTGTCAAGGAAAGCATTTGGGAACTGGAGCTGGGCCTGTGAGAGGGGGTCTTAACAGGCACAGTTTTTGTAGCTTTAGCTGCTTTAGCCCTGGCAAAGGCCTTAATGGACATGGCTGTAGGAGGCCTAGCAGCTCCACGTGCAGGAGATGAGATATCCAAGGGAATAGTGTCAGATAATTCCTGAGAAACCGCAACCACAGGATGGATTTCAGAAGCCGATTCCACCAGGTTTGAAGAGGCCTCGGTAGAAGGCATGTTTTCGGCTGAAGGAAGAACCGCTTGCTCAGTTTCAGCCGAAACCGAGACACACGCGGTTGGCTTAACTGCGGTTTCGGCCGAAACCGCGGACCGCGAGTGTCGGTCCTTTTCCTTGCGTTTTTTGGATATTTGTGAAGTCGGAGGATCCGACGGCATAATATAAGCAAAATCAGTGCCAAAAAACTGCTCAGCAAATTCCGACCGACGTCTAAGCGTCCGTCGGTTAAAAGAAGCACAGGCTAGACAAGCTGCAACGTCGTGGTCTGGGCCTAAACAAGGTAAGCAGTAAGAGTGGAAATCTTTATGAGGTATTTGTTTCCCACAAGTTAAACAATTATTCACTTTTTCTGACATCGGCTGAGGCAAGAAAGAGTCCCCAACGGGGTACTTAGCTTTTTAGAAGTCTTCGAAGTAGTATTCGGTAGTAGTAATCTCTGGTTCTGACCGACCGGCACTTGCGAACAGCTTCTGCTTTGGGCGCCACGCGGCAAGAAAGACTGAGGAAAATGGCGTCGGCTGATGCCTTTATACCCGAAGAACTGCAGCGATGACGTCGGGTGAAGTGCGACACCAGCCGAGGCCAGACCCAGACTTTGGAATCTGGCCGACCGAAGGGCTGCCTGACGACAGGACAACCCATTTGTAAGGACTGCAGATGCATCCTTGAAGGACATTCCTGAATAAATTCTGGATCCTTTCTGGTCTTGTAGGACCTCATGGATGACTCAATTTCTTAGTAGCTTCCCTAATTCTGAAGTGGCTGCTTCCCTTTGTAAGTGTAGACCACTGGGAGTTATTTCTGAAGTGATGGGGCATTACGGAAAGGTATGATATAGCCTCTTGGTTACTATCTTCTGCACCCATTTCTCCTGAGTGTCCAGGTTGTTGGGTGCAGAAATGAGTGCCACCAACTGCCTACAAAGTGAGACACTTGGGCAAACATTCAGGAACACTGAAAAAGCTTCTCTGAGAAAGGTCCTCTAAAGCCCTGATTTTGTGTACCACCTCTGCCTCTTTGGTGATGCCCATTATGAGAGTTTCCCTCTCTGCCTGTGGGAGCTGTTTCTCTAGAAGTGTCAGATGTAAAGCTCTAGGACTTATGAAACCACATCTTCTTACCTCACTTCTGATTTCTGGAGAAGGTCCACTGAGGTGTTGTGAATTTGATCCCTTCAGCAGAGAGGGGAATATACCATCCTTCTCACTTCTGGAGATATATATATTTTTTACTTTAGGACCAAACAAGGTTGGTCCATCATAAGGGGCATCGATGAAGGACGTCTTGAAATGTTTCTGCAAAGTAGCAAAGCCACATCCAGGTGGGCCTCCTGATAGAAATGCTTGTACCAGCTGCAATAGATGCACCCACTGTAGCATTAGAGATAAGACATAATAGAGGCATTGGAAAGGGATTGTAATCTAGCCAATTATGAATCAGTAGCTTTTCTTTGACCCACAGCAGGGTCCCTGGAAGAGCTGTGGTGTTCTCCTTGGTCAAATCTCTCTGGAAGCCGGCGGTGTGCCAGGTAATTCAGTGCACTCACTGAAAAGGTAGCAGAGGCGTATACACACTTCTCAAATCTGTCCAAAGCATGTGAGACTCTGTTGGGTGGATGGACAGAGGACCTTTATTCTGACAACTCCTTTTTAGTTGCTGCTGCCAGTACCATGAAATCAACAGAAGGACCTTTGCTGCAATGGAATCTATCTTTAAGAGTGACCAAAAATTTATAAGGCTTCTTAAGGACAGGTTCAGTCCTGTCCAGTTCCTTCTATGCCCGCAAAGAGATTAGGTCTAACATCTTGTTGGCAAGGGGAACCACCCAAGAAGAAGATGTGTCAGAACTGAAAGCTTTGAAGAACACTGACTCCTATGGGGAAGCATCTTGGGAGGACCACCCCCCTCTCTCTGTCTAAGGGAAGCATCTTGGGAGGACCACCCCCCTCTCTCTATCTAAGAAGTTGCAGAATCTCCCTGAACAAGATAATGTCAAGGGGTTATCTAGGGGAACCTTCTGCTTCAAAATCAGTATCAGTGGTAGGAGATTCCTCGGGGGAATCTAAGTACCTCCTCTTACACTTATGTTTCTGATGGACCTCTGCTGTGGGTGGTCCAGGAGAGTACTCAGAAACAGGGATGGAGTCTCTGTAGAGAATAGGCTCAAAGCTTTCTGAAACTGGCTGTTCTGATGAGACAGGAAGAGCAGGATTCAGACCCTCAGTGATCATATGGGTATAGGTAGGATCCAGTTCAGAAAGGTCCGATCTCTCTCTTGGCCAGGAGAGATCTTTCTCAAAAGCCTCAAATGCTGAACCCAAGACAGATCTGGAGAGCCCCACCTTCAAAGCCAAAACCTCTGAAGGTGGTTCACACCTGGATGCCATCCAACTCAGATATGGGGCTGACACCGGAGCCGACCTATCAACAGTTGATGTTCCTAGGGACAGAAAAGGATGTGAAGATTACGGATCTGATCCCAACTGGTGTCGGCACAGTCTGGTTCTGAGACTCCTACAGCTCAAGCACGTCAGAGCCAACTTTCTCAGAAAGCTCACTGGAGTCAAGGAAGAAAATAACCTCAGCTCAGATGCAGACCTATACTGGGGTTAAAAGATAGAGCCAACAGCTCCAATCCTAAAGGATGGAAAGGATGGATCAGAGATGGAGCTATCAAGGATCTAGAGGGCGAGATATACCTCTCAGATCTTACAGTTGTCAGTACTGGGAGAACCCCCAACTGAATCTGGGTCTGAAGGAAACACCTCATTTATCCTGTGCATGTCCACTTCTCTGAGGAGACCTGAGTGACCTTAGGGAAGAAGACCTGGAAGGATATCAGAGTCTATCCTGAAGAATTGGATGCTGGTGCCTAGGAGTCACAGGTTCCTGTGAAAATCTCAGTGGCATACTGGATCCTATGACTATCAGATACAAAAACAGTGCTGGCTCCTACGGCTTAGATGTTTTACTTGGAGGAGTCATAGCTCATGAAATCTTTGGGTCCAGAGACCTCTTTTTTAATTACTTATACTTGTCTTTTTCTGTCTCTTTATGTCTCTCTTTCTCTTCCACCTTTTTTGAAGAGGAAAAAGAAGAACAGGAAGTAATAGCAACTGCTGTCTTCCCTGAAAGTGAAGAAGGCTGGTCTCCGAATGGCTGAAGGAGGCCCTTCAAAATAAGTTTATTCCTCCTGTCAATCAGAACTCGCTGCCCAAATGCTTCACAAATAGAGCACAGTGTCTAGTTGAGAGAGCCTGAGACAGTTTCTCATTTCTCTTGCATGTTGTGTTGGAGTTTGACAGACTGTGAGGGAAAGTGAGACACTTTTTAAAAATCCAAAGGTTTGTCTGACAATGCTGCAGAAGACACTAAGGTACTAGGAAAAATATATAGATACAGTTTTGTTATATTATAACATTGAAAAGGGTAGAGAAGAAAGGTTACTACCACCCTACAAGGAGAATTAGTAATAAATAGAAGAGGAGGGAAACTACAATAATATATGTATGTGCATACATATGTTTTATGCACACACACACACATATATATATATATATATATATATATATATATATACACATACATACATACACACACACACACATATATATATATATATATATATATATATATATATATATATATATATATATATATATATATCACATACACAAGAATTACATTTCTAAAAGAAATCATCCTCAGAATTTCTATATTAAACTATCCCACCAAGACCCATTGTAGCTTTTCCAATGGCAAACAAGATCTAAGATAGCTCATTCTGTTCATAGGGTTTTTACTGGGAAGGGAGAGGAGCCTGAGCACTGGATCCAAAGCTTGGAAGTGGCTGAATCAGAGACCCATCCACTGAGGAACTGAAAAAAGACAACCTTAGATCTGACTTTAGCAACTGGCGTATTTTTTGATGTCATTCAAAGGGAGTACAATATCTGCTTTGGATAATATCATTGACAAGACCATGCAGCTTCCACCAAACATGGTCTGCACCTGCCCCAATTAGGCTTCTGAGTATTGGTTAAAACTTTGTCTACCTTCACAGTGACTTTTTTCGGCAATGCCAATCTGACAAACCTTCCAGCATAGGTAGTAGCTACTCATTGCTATAAGTCTAAACAAAAAACTTCACTCCCTTCAAGCTCTCCACACCCTGGAGAACACTAATATCTGTGTGGTTACAAAGATTTGGTTTAAAGCCACAGACAGAATCCCAGCAGGAAGGGACAAAAGGTGGAGCTGTTTCAATATTCATCAAAAATAGTCACACATCAAGTCTGGTTCAAGCAGTATGATTCACTTGAGCTTCTCCATGCCCAGCTCACCACAGGCAAATTCCTGTACCAAGATCATTGAAAACTATAGGTCTTCCCTCTATGACCTAGGATAGCCATAGCACACACCTAAATGTACTGGAGTCATTTTGTAATGAACGCAACACTATATTCCTGGGCAACTTCAACTACCGGACTACAAAATGGGAAACATGCAAAACTTCCAATAAGCAGGCCCACTGCTTCAATGAACTTTATCAACACAAATGCTCTGGACCAGTTAGTCTGTACATCCTCTAGGGGCTCCAATATTCTTGACTTGATCCCCAGAAACGTGGGGGAACTTTACTTATATTTGTGTGTATTGTCCTCACTTGTCAGATTGAACCATAATGTAAGTCTCCTTTATTTGTTCATTCCTTGCAGTGATTTACCAGGATGGTCTGACTGGGTTGATAAGCTGCCCCTTTTTAGTAGGGGCCTGGGGAGAAAAGCTCCACAATAAAAATGTGTAAACAGTAAAACAATAGTTAATATATTTTAGACAATAAACAAACACATTTTAGATCAATAAAAGTTTCAGTTTGCTAAAGATTTTTTACACCCGATATGGAAAAGTACAAAAAATGTCATAGTGTTACATTTGAGGACAAGAAAATTAAAACAGATAATTTACGACTGACATATAATGCAATTTGATACAAAGCTTTATGGCAGAAATTTTTTTGTAAATTGTGAGGTTAACTATAAGTATAGGATGTTCTTTGAAGTACAAAGAGCAGTAGACCAGATTGTGGTTGCACCAAGAGGATTATGTGAGGCATTTAGTGAGAAGACAGGCCCAGGAAGAGGTTGAGAAAGGCAGCATTTAGGTTATGTCAAGGTGCAAGATCACCACTAACTATCTTAGGCAATTCTTTAAATGTTTATTTTATTTCATCATTGTTTCTTCAAATAAATTCCTTCTGAGGAGTTGCTGGCTTGCAGTTTGTGGTTTTTCATCAATTCTTTAAATGTAGTTTGAAAGACTTATTGTTTTTGAAATTAAACTAAATCCTTTGACATTAAACTAAAATCTGTGATACCATTTAACCCTTAAATATTTAGGAATTATTCCAAAGTTAACCTCCTACTACTGAGTGATATCCTGACAAAATTCCAAGCTCTCCCCCAAACCCCATGAACTCTGCTGCCAGTGCGGAATTGTTTACAGAATTCCTATACCGTCATGTAAAGATCTGCATTGAGGCACTCTTATACCATCATGTAGGCATCTGCATTTAAGCAAATGTAGCCACTTGTAAGTAAGCATAAGACTAACTCAAAGAACAAACCACCCTGGTGGAATCTCAGTATCAACAAACTGTATAACAAAAGGAAGAAAAAACAAGGCCAGATCTAGGAACCTAAATGCCAGCAAGTGAAGAAACCCCTCATCAAAATAAGGAGTCTCATCAACTCCACCAAAACCAAACTGGAGGTAAAGACAGCCCTGCAGGCAAAGGACAACCATAAGGTCTTCTTTAGTTATGTCTGCAATTTCAAAGGTAATACAAAACAGAGCGCTGAACTAATTGAAAATGGAACTACCTATATTTATCTGGAGGATATAGGAAACCTACTGGCTGATAAATTTAGCTCCAGCTTTACCCTGCTCCCTCAACACCCTCCCAAGAGATACCTTAGACCACAACTTCCCTGGCTCTTAACTAAGGAACAGGTTCTCGATGTGCTTTCCAAGGCAAAAAAATACTGCCTCTATGGGACCTAATAATAATCTGAGATACCTCCTGAATAGTGTGAAACCTAGTGAGTCCTTTAAGCTCACTGTTCAACCTTAGCCTCCAAACTATCTTCATGCCTTGTGAATAAGGGACTGCAACAGTTATCCCTCTGCATAAGGGCAGGACATGTATTGACTTGGCAATTACAGATCCTTAAGTCCGACTAGTCTCATATGTAACGCCATGGAAAGAATTATCATAGATATTAAAAAGACATAAGAAATCTTCTGACACTGGATCCAACAGAGATCATGCCTGCTCAACCCGGTAAACTTTTTCGAGAAAGTCACCAAAGCTATGGACAATGGCAAAATGGTGCACACTGCCTATTTTGACCTGGCCAAAGCATTTGACACTACACCCCATGCAGTACTATTGACCAGCTCACAGAGTAAACCCCTGTGTTGTCCTTTGGATAGCTTGCTGTCTCACAGGACATGGAAAATAGGAAGATGGGATAGGACTCTACCTCCACAAGAAGACTAGTCACCAGCAGAGTCCCTCAGGGCTCGGTGCTGGAATAGCTTTTTGGCATCATCTTTTTGGAAGTCAAAGCTAATGTTAAAGGCCCCTGACTGACCATGAATGCATACAACTGCACAATTACAGAATCCCCCAAGGATATTAATATCCTCCAACAGGGCTTGCTACAAACTAATAGTCAGTGCTAGAGCCATGATCTAAAAGTGAACAATAAAAAAATGCACATTAGTATTCTTTGGAAAGCTGGTCACCCCTGGGAATTATCACAAAGGCAATATATCCCTAAAAGTAGACCCAGTGGTTAGGGACTTGGAAACATTTGCAGGCAGTGACTTGGCCTTTGGCCATCATGTGTCTACTGCTATGTGGAAATAATTCTAAATCGCATAACTAATAAGCTAAGATATAACATCCAGGTCTAAAGAAGTCCTCATCCTGCTGTACTCAACTCTCATTAAACTGATCATTTAGTACGATGCTCCTTTTGGTATGTACATTACCAGATATATCCAACTGGAATGCCTACAGAGGTTCCTCTCAAAAAGAACACAGGGTGTAAACTACACGTAATATGCAGAGGGGCTATCCCACAAGTGGAATGCCTACAGAGGTTCCTCTCAAAAAGAACACAGGGTGTAAACTACACAGAATACGCAGATGGCCTCAAAGCTTTATCTTTATACTCAGTTTCTTACAGACTACTAAGAGGTGATTCCTGCCTGGCTTAGCAGGCATCATTTGACACAGTACTGATAGACTTGTGGGTGTGCAGGAAATCTGACATCATTAGAAATACCCAATCAAATTCACTAAACCTCATTTTCCAAGAAGGTTGTACATTGATCAACAGCTTATTTTCAGCTCTCCCAGTGTGAAAAAAGAAACTAATACATGAGGGCCAGTAATTCTGTCTGTAATAGTAAAATTCAGTTACTGGCAAATACATACACTGCCTGGATGCCGGTAAAGAAGACACTTAGGGAGCTTGAAAGAAAATCAACTAGAAAAGGTGAAGAGAAAACAATGACCAGGAAGAATCATGCAGCCATTCAGCAAAAAGCAGTTCAAGCTCTGATTTTGGCATAAGAGGTGCTTTCCAGTAATTTAGAGGAAAAATAAGTCAAATGTGCTCAGAGATGATTTAAATAAATGAAACATTGGAGTACATCAACTCAAATAAAAGGCTGGAAAAAATAGAAGAAGCTTTATACAGCTATTGATGAACTGATAAAAAAAACTGCAAAAATCACAGGTTGAAATGAAGAAAAGGCTGGCTGAGTATGAGACTGCTCAAGAAGGGATGTTTCAAAAATGGTGGTTACAGGGCAGAGCATGCAGAGAAAACCTGAGATTTTCTCCTGTACCAGAGAAACTGGAAGGAATTGACTGTATTAATTTTATGAAAGCACAAGTAAACTAGAATTGGTATCCCACTGAATAATTTGCTAACTGAAATGGCCCAGCGTGTACACCCTACAATCAATTTCCTCTACGTGGGTATTTCCCCTAGAGAATACCTGGAGATACTTTATGATAGCAAACAGTCTCTGCAGCACAAAATCGACAGCGAGGGACGTCATGGTCTGGGCCTAAGCAAGGAATGCAGTACGAATGAAAATCTTTGAGGTATTTGCTTTCCACAAGTAATACAATTGTTAACTTTTACTGACATCGGTTTAGAGCAAGAAAAAGTATACCCAACGGGGTACTTAGCTTTTTTTGAAGACTTCGGTTCTGTAACTCAAAAACAAAAATTTCAGGAGTCGGCCGACCAGCACTTGCGAACTGATTCTGCTTCGGCCACCATACGGCAAGAAAGACTGATTTAATGGCATCGGCTGCATGCTTTATACCCCTGACTACCTGACGTTATGGAAGAAGAGACAGCATCTGACCCAGGACCCAAGACCTTGATAATCAGGCCGGCTGAGGGCTACCTGCAAGCAGATAACCCAAATGTAATGACTGCAACAGTGAAACACAAAGAACATCTACATTTATCCGTCATCTACCAATCTCCATGGGTGTCGCTTAAGTGAGATTTTACTGTATAACAAATTGGATCTGGTCTCCAGAGTTACAGCATCATTCAGTTCAATGGTGCTGAGAAGCATCCTTCCTTGAGTTCATCTAGGATCTAAGGTAGCTGGGGATTATGTCCCATAGGTTGAAGAGAGAATGAAAATTGTTGACATTAGATAAAGAAGTTATGTACTCACCATAATGTTCCATCTGTGTTGTCCATTTTCATTCTTCAACTCCCCATCCACCAGCCCCCTACCTGTTTACTCCTAGAAGAGTGAGTGTTCTTAGGTTGACACCTCCCTTGTACTGAGCTCCAGATATAGACTCTCTGGACCTTTCTGATTTTTTTTTCTCTTACTTCTAAAGATCTGAGGTTCTTAGGAAGGGTGCATTATCAGTACAGGAGAAGCTTGAGAGTTTTTTGGTTACCATGAGCTACTGTAACAGCCGAGTTGGATCAGAGGGATTGGATCCATACCCACAGGTTGAGGAAGAATGAAAATGGATAACAAATGGAACGTTATGGTGAGTACATAACTTTAAAAAAAAAAAATACTGTGTTACTATGTTTCAGCAACAATACTTACGTAGTGTTTTCCTGCCACATCCTTCGAGTTAGTAACAAAAGGCAGTGACATAGACATTAAGCATGCTTCACTTATGTGAGACATTTTGGATGATGCCATGCAGTGGGTATTCATAGATGACATAAATTAAATATGTAGGCCAGATCATGAGAAAAGAAGACTCCTGCACAAATACATAAATTTAAATCTATCTTTTTTGGCCCTCTGTATTAGAGGGAGGAAAAAACAACACGCATGGTTTATAATTTAGCTTGATCAGTCTGTGTAAATTTTGTGGTCAAACTACGTCCTTGGTATTGATGGTACTCACAACCTTATTTACACACCGTTAAATACCAGTCATGCAAACCTCACAGCTTATTACTAATATAATGACTGTATGTAGCTCAACAACCTTGACAAATTGTTCTTGGGAGCTAAGAGTTGTTGAAAACTGAACACAGCTTAATTATTTCTTACAGCTCTACAAGCCCCATTTTGTTTATATTACTGATATTGACAGAGATAAAAACAGTTTGTATAAGAAAATATTAAAAATAAAATATGTTTTTCTGACCTGCCAAAACTGAAATGGGGATATATAGTCTGTATAAAACATCTGTTAATGTACACTTTCACATTCTTTTTACTGAGCCCTTTAGATTTTGGCAAACTCTGGGGTAAATTTTTGTCACAGGTGGGTGACAAAAACTCGGTACGGACTTCACTGTTTTGCCATTCTCTACTAGACTTTTAAGAATCTCTTGCAAGTGATTGCCAAAAAGTAAGTCTTTATCTTCTGGAGCACTAAATTCCACATATTTAGGCTGAATATGAACTCTAAATCAAGCATGCCTTCAGATTACAGTGCACATGGAAGCTCCCCTTGGATAAGTATCGCACAGTGTCACAGAGAAAGCACAAAGAAGGAGAAACAGATGCTACTGCACAGTACTGACTATATCTCTTGCTTAGCTTGTGGGATTCTCAGAATTCGTAAACATCAGCTGTAAGGTGTACAGGAGGAACAGCACCCCACACGATGGTTGTAGAAGTACTTGCCCCATGCAAAAAGGCTTACTTAGTTGCATTTTTGTTGCCCTGCTTTAAATGATGCATGTCATTTGATTAATGATGGCTTTGGTGTGCAGTCACTTCATGGCGATTTGTTAACCAGGGATTTCAATGTGTGTGGTAAATCAATGGCTGGGCTATATGTTCAAGGATGCAGTTACATGGGTCATGATTATGCTCTGTAACCCTTTCATATATACTTACTCCACAAGTGTACCCAGGAACAACAGTGTCTATGCTGGAATTAGATTTTGATTTCTAGTTATGTCCAAAGGCAGAAATATTCCTGCTATGACCATCAAATATTGTAAAACTTCCAATGTAGATGTTACAGAGAAAAAGCTATCCAGATAAAGAAAGTCATAATTGTAGATGTCTGAGAACAGCCATTGTTACATTAGTTGAAAAAAATAATAAAATGTATTTACATATTTACCCTTTATTGGCTAGGTTAGTCCCATTAGCAAGTGACCCCTTTTCAAGGGACAGCCAAGTTTTTATTTATATTACTGGGGGAATTTGGTCAGGGCACAGGGAAACTTCCTCTGCTCTTTTTTAAGAGTTAGCTGTTGCCAGTGCTCGGAGATTTCCAAGGTGGAAGAAGTAAATCTTGTTGTAGAGATTGTAGGAGAAAGTATGGAGATAGAGGAAGATCAAGATAAAATCTAGATTAGAGTTGAAGAGTGGATATCTTGATATGCAGGTGTTGGAGAACATGATAAAGGAAAGGAAACTACAGGGTGGGAATAAGGCAAACTGGAATATGGTAATGAAATGTGTGACAGAGGAGCAGCTGAATAAGAAAGTAGTAACTTAGCAGAGCAATGTCTTGCAGAAGTGGAATAAGACATAACAGAGGTATGTCTGACTGGTGGAATAGCCAGTTTTAAGTGCACAACTCTGCAACAAGGTGGTACGGATAATATGAATAAAGAAAACAAATAATTGTATGCATGTATACAAAGTCAAGGAAGGAGAACCAGCATTTCAACTGAAGAGAAGCATTTGATATAGCATTTTCAGAAAAAAAAAGACCAGTGCTAAGAATTAGAAGCAAAAACAGGTAGTGTTACTTTTGACATGTATGAAATTATCTTGCCATTAGGTTCTAATTTAAGAGATGTGAGAGCGCCAATACATTTGAGTTCAGAAGTCTTTTTTGCAGTAAAGTCTGAGACCTTTTTCAGACGTAAAGAGGTTTATGATTGAATCTGAAGAATGTAATGAATTATCATCTTGGAAAGATTTTATTTTCCAGAAAGTACAGTTGTGTACACTTACCATAAATGTAGATGCTCGAGTGCATTCACTGTTGCAGTCATTACATTTGGGTAATCCAGCTGGCGGGTTGCCCTCAGTCGGCCTGAATTCCAAAGTCATGGGTCCTGCGTCGGCTGCTGTCACCCCTTCCCTGACGTCAGGTCGTCAGGGGTATAAAAGAAGCAGCCAATGCCATTTTCTTTAGTTTTTCTTGCCCCAGATGTCAGGTGCCCCCTAAAAGGGTTGGCAAAATTTATATATGTATAATTACATGCACCAATATAAAATTTACCTTCATCTACAAGCAAATACACCACATAGGTTGTATAAATCAGAGAAGGAAAGATAGGTTTCATCAGAAGAAAAGGGGGATGGGTGGGTGGGTAACCTGGACTGCAACAGTGAATACACTCAAACATCTACATTTATGGTAAGTGTACACAACTGTACTATGTTCTTCGTGTTTCACTGTTGCAGATATTACATTTGGGTAGAGTCCCAAAGCTAAGGTTGGGAGGCTGAAGCTAAACAGCATAAGGAGCGGCTATGAGGCCCTGCAGAACTGCAGTGGCAAAGCCTGCCCTGGATTTAGAGTAGAGTGGCAGATGATAGCGCTTTGTAAAGGTGTGCACTGAACTCCAAGTAGCAGCCTCTAAAATGTCCTTGGTAGGTACTCCCCTGAGAAAGGCTGCTGAAGTGGCTGCAGCTCTGGTTGAGTGTGGCCTAATGCACTTAGGTACTGGCTTGCCATGGTGTACACAGAAACAAATGCAGCGGCCTATCCACTTTGAAATAGTCTGCTTTGAGATAGCCTTTCTGTCCAAGTAGAATCTAAGCTGTCTGTGTACATCCAAAGAATAGAGAATTCTCTCCCCCTTGTTCTATGGATTTGGGTAAAAAGTTGCCAGGTGAATAGTTTGGTTGAGAGCCACACTGGACATCACCTTAGGCATGAATGTTGGGTTTGTCCTCAGAGAGACCCTGTCTGGATAAAAAATGATAAAAGGTTCCACAGCCATGAGTGCCTGTAGCTCTGAAACTCGTCTTGTAGAAGTTATTGCTAGAAGCAGAGCTGTTTTCCAAGATAAAAACTTTATATCAGCAGTAGCAGCTGGCTCAAAATGAGGCAGGATGAGTTTTTTCAAGACATAGTTGAGGTCCCATGAAGGCATTGGTGATCTCCTTGGAGGTCTTAAATTTTTGGCTCCTCTGAGGTACTGCTTTAATAAGGGATGAGAAAAGATTGGTGGCTCTACATTGTAATGAGCCGAAATGGCAGAGGCATGAATTTTAATAGATGAAAAAGATGGACCTTTGTCCAGCAACTCAGTTAAGTATTGCAAAATCTGAGGAATATTTGGCACAGCTGTATTGGTTCCTTGTGCCTGGTTCCAAGCACAGAATCTCTTCCATTTTCCAGCATAAGATTTTCTAGTACTAGGCCTTCTGGCTTCCAAAATGACATCCATCACAGCTTTACTGAGAGGTGTGTTTTGTATGACTACATTATTCGCCATGCTGTCAAATTTAAAGTTCTGAGTTGGCTGTACAGGATCTGACTGTTTTGCTGGGACAGTAGATGAGGTACTTGAGGGTAAGGTCCAAGCTGGGCATTGAGACAAGCTCCTTAGTATTAGATACCAGTACTGGCGGGGCCTTTCTGGGGCAATCAGTATAATCTTTGGCTTCTCCTGTCTGACCGTTAGAAGTACTTTGGGGAGGAGAGGCAGAGGAGGAAATGCATATACTGATAGGTTTTTCCAGCTGAAAGATAGGGCGTCCACTTTCCATGCTTGTCTGTGATAAATTCTTGTGCAGAATCTTTTTAGGTGGTAGTTGTGAGGGGAGGCAAATAGATCTATGTCCGGGCATCCCCATTTCCTTATTATCATGCTGAAGACTTGTGGATCCAGGTGGCAATTGTGGAGATCCATGAGGTTTCTGCTTAGTTCGTCTGCCAGAGTATTTTTCCTTGCTGGCAGGAACTGTGTCTGCAGATGTACTTGGTAAGTCAATGCTGTGTTCCACAAGGTCATGGTTAGTCTGCAAAGGGGGTAAGAATGCGTGCCCCCCCGCTTGTTTATATACCACATGACCATGGTGTTGTCTGTCTTTATCAGTAGTTGTCCTGGATGATGTAGGTCAGGCTGTCAGGGCATTTTGAACTGCTAGCATCACTTTTTGATTGATATGTAGATGCATTTGGTTTGAGGTCCATGCGCCCTGAATGCATCTCCCTGCCATGTGGGCCCCCCATGCATAATCTGATGCAACCGTTGTTAGTGTCTGCCTGGCTGGGGGTAATGTGAATGGCTGTCCCTTGTTTTGGTGACAAGCCTTTGCCCACCATCGAAACTCCTGTTGCAGGCAGGGAATGAGAGTAACCATAGTTTCCAGGCTGTGGCAATGTTGAGTCCAAACACTTTTTAGGTACCACTGAAGTTTCCTCATATGCAGTCTTGCATATGGAATTAGTAGGATGCAGGATGCCACGAAGCCCAAAGCCTGCAGAAATTTTCTTGCAGATAACTGGGCCTTTGTTGCCAACATTTTGAAATAGGTAGTCAGTTGCCTTTGTCTGGCGTGAGATAAGCCATCTGGGCAGTTGTATTTAAGCTTGCACCCAGGAATATTATCTCTTGAGAGGGTACTAGTTTTGATTTCTTTTCATTGACTGTGTACCCTAGGCATGTTAGAAGTCTTTTCACAAATGCCAGATGCTGTAGAAGAATGTCCTTGTTCTCTACTTGAATTAGACAGTCGTCCAAGTAAGGATATATTTGTATTCCTCTTTGTCTGCAGAATGCAATTACTGGTGCCAGGCACTTTGTAAAGACCCTGGGTGCAGTAGATAAGCCATAGGGCAGTGCAGAGAATTGGTAATGCATTGAGCCAGCCTTGAATCTGAGGTATCTTCTGCATATTTGTCTGATTGGGACATGCAGGTATGCCTCTTTTAGGTCTAAAGTCACAAGCCAATCGTTCTTGCCCAGCATGGGCAGAAGCTGCTGCAAAGTCAGCATCTTGAATTCTGGTACATCCAGGAATGTGTTCAAAACAGATAGGTCCAGTATTGGCCTCCAAGCCTTGTCCTTTCTGGGTACCAAGAACAGTCTTGAGTAAAATCCTCATCCCTGCTCTTGCTCTGGTACTAGTTGAATGGCCCCATGTCCATGAGGGATGAGACTTGTTTTTGTGCCTCTGCCCATTGATTTTTTGGCAGATCTGGCCAGCCATTTGCCTTTGGCAGGGTATGGAAATGGAACTTGTAGCCTTGTGACACGATATTTAGGACCCACTTGTCCTGGGTTATAATGTGCCAATTTTGAAAGAAAAGTGCTAATTTTCCCCCTAAGGGTGCTGCCAGGAGATAAGTGCTTGGTGCAGGCAAGGGGGAAGTCATTGGGACTGTTTCCTGTATGGTTGTGATTTGTCTTCTCCAACTTTGGAGGTAGAAGCCCCCCATTGATTTGACTGGTATGAACCTTGCGCCTGGGATCTGCCTCTAGGGTGTCTGGATCTGCCCCTTTGAGGTCTGTCTGACACAGGAAAGGACCAATTCTTTGTAGGCCAGTGTCTACTAAACCTAGGTGGCTGTACTTGTAAAAAAATCTTTGACTGTTTGCATAGATTTAGCTTTGTCCTCCATTTTCTTTAACACCTCTTCTGCCTTAACACCAAACAAAGTATCATGCTGTAAAGGTGCATCTAATAATTTAACTTTAACATGATCAGGCAGATTTTGTTGCTTTAACCAAGCATGCCTCCTAATTACAGAACCTGTAACTGCGGCCCTGCAGGAGGCCTCTAAAGAATCAAAACCACATTGCAAAGTATGTTTTCCAACTTGTTCAGCTGCATGCAATAAATCCTGCATTTTCTTGTTTTCTCCACATTCAGAGTTTAACAACATTTTCTGTTCAAGCAATGCCATGAGGTGTTGATGATATTTGAGCATATGAAACTGACAGTTTAAGGCCCTTATAGCCAAGGTAGCAGATGTGTAAAAGTACAGTTTTGTACCTACCATAAATGTAGATGTTCGAGTGTAGACACTGCTGCAGTCATTACACTTGGGTTATCCTGCTGTCAGGCGGTTCCCCAGCCGGCCTGAGTTCCAAAGTCTTGGTCCGGCGTCGGTTGCTGTCGTCTCCTCTCTGAAGTCAGTGCAACAGGGGTATATAAGATGCAGCCGACGCCATTTTCTTCAGTTTTTCTTGCCACAGATGTCAGGTGCCCCCAAATAGGTAGGTAATTCAAATTGCTAATAAAACATACATAAGAAATGCAAACCACATACTTTCAGCTACCAGCAGATACTCCCCATAGGTAGTAAAAGGTACAGGAACTAGGTACATACTAGCCAGTAAGAGGGGAAGGAGGGAGGGTAACCTGGACTGCAGCAGTGTCTACACTCGAACATGTACATTTATGGTAGGTACAAAACTGTACTATGTTCGTGTGACACTGCTGCAGTCATTACACTTGGGTAGAATCCCAAAGCTGAGGTAGGGTGGTTGGTTCTATAAGGCATTAGGGGTGGCTATACGGCCCTGCAGCACTGCAGAGGCAAAGCCAGCTCTGGATTTATAGAGGCAGATGGTAATGCTTGGTGAAGGTATGCACAGAACTCCATGTTGCTGCTTCCAAAATATCCTTGGTAGGTACTCCTCTGAAGTAGGCAGTTGAAGTGGCTGTTGCCCTGGTGGAGTGAGATCTAATGCTGTTAGGCACAGGTTTTCCATGGTGCGTATAGCAGAAACATATGCAATGCCCTATCCATTTGGAAATAGTCTGTTTTGAAATAGCTTTTCCCTGTGCTGCTGCAGCATATGCTACCAATAATTGATCAGATTTTCTGAAAGCTTTGGTTTTGTCCAAGTAGAAGCGTAACTGCCTGTGAATGTCCAATGAATGCAGTAGTCCTTCCCTTTTATTCTGTGGTTTTGGATAAAAAGTAGGCAAGTGAATGGTTTGGTTTAGAGACACACTTGAAACCACCTTAGGCATAAACGTACGGTTAGTTCTTAAGGACACCCTGTCCTGGTGGAAAATGAGGAAAGGTTCCACTGCCATTAGTGCCTGTAATTCTGAAACTCTTCTTGCAGAAGTTATTGTCAGGAGCAGAGCAGTTTTCCAAGAAATGTACTTTAATTCTGCCATGCTAGCTGGTTCAAAAGGAGGTAAAGTTAATTTTTCCAAAACAAAGTTGAGGTCCCAAGTTGGAGTAGGTGCTCTACGGGGCGGTCTTATGTTTTTAGCCCCTCTGATGTACTGTTTTAGCAAAGGATTAGAGAAAATCGGTGGATCCGTGTTGTAATGTGCAGAGATGGCAGAGGCGTGGATCTTGATGAATGAAAAGGAGAGGCCTTTGTCCAGCATCTCAGTCAACTATTGTAGTATCTGAGGAATGTTTGGCACAAGAGGATCAAGGCTGTGAGCCTGGTTCCAGGCACAAAATCTCTTCCATTTATCCGAGTAGGTTTTCCTGGTACTAGGCCTTCTGGCCTCCAGAATGACATCCATAACTGCTTTGGAGAGAGGCATTGCTTGTGTAGCTAGGGAATCTTCCATGCAGCTAGATTTAGTGTATTTTTTGCTGGCTGTGGAGTAACTGATTGTTGTGCTCGACAGCAGATGTGGTATTTGAGGCAAAATCTAGGATGGTCCTTGTGCCAAGTTTTTTAAGATTGGGTACCAGTGCTGGCGTGGCCAGTCTGGTGCAATCAGGATCATTTTTGGCTCTTCTTGCCTGGCTTTTATGAGTACCGTTGGGAGAAGAGGCAGTGGGGGGAAAGCATATACTTGTAGGTTTGCCCAGCTGAATGAGAGGGCATCCACTTTCCATGCTTGCGGATGGTAACTCCTTGTGCAGAATTTCTTTAGCTGGCAATTCATTGGGGAGGCAAACAGATCTATGTCCGGGCTCCACCATTTCTTTGTTATCATTCTGAATATTTGATGATTCAATTCCCATTCCTGGGGATCCATGATATTTCTGCTTAAATCGTCTGCCAGTGTGTTTTTCTCTCCTGGCAGGAATTGTGCTTGTAGATGAACTTGATAGTTTATAGCTGTGTTCCACAAGGCCATGGCTTGCCTGCAGAGGGGGTAGGAGTGAGTGCCCCCTTGCTTGTTTATGTACCACATAACTGTAGTGTTGTCTGTCTTTAGTAGTAGTTGTCCTGGATGCAACAGGTCCTTGAAAGCTATAAGGGCATTTTTGTACAGCAAGCATCTCTTTCTGATTGATGTGAAGATGCCTTTGTTCTGCGGACCACTTGTCCTGAATACATTTTCCTGCCATGTGTGCTCCCCAGGCGTAATCCGATGCATCTGTTGTCAGTGTTTGCCTGGCTGTGGGTTGAGTGAAAGGCTGTCCCTTGTTGAGGTGACAAGCTTGAGCCCACCATCGAAACTCCTGTTGATGGTAAGGTATTAGTGGTATAACTGTTTGACAGTGTTGAGACCATACATTCTTTAGGCACCATTGTAGTTTCCTCATATGCAGTCTGGCATATGGAATTAGTAGTATGCAAGATGCCATGAAGCCCAAGGCCTGCAGAATTTTTCTTGCAGGGAGTTGGGTCTTTGTTGCCATCAATTGAAAGTATTGTGTCAGTTGTCCTTGCTTGTCTGGCGTGAGAAAAGCCATCTGGGCCGTTGTGTTCAAGCTGGCACCCAGGAATATTATCTCTTGTGAGGGCACTAGTTTTGATTTATTTTTGTTTATTGTGTACCCCAGGCAACTTAAGAACTTTTTTACAAATGCCAGATGCTGTAGACGAATGTCCTTGCTCTCTGCTTGAATCAGGCAGTCGTCCAGGTATGGGTAAATTTTAATTCCTTTCTGTCTGCAAAATGCAATTACTGGTGCCAGGCACTTTGTGAAGACCCTGGGCGCAGTAGATAATCCAAAGGGCAGTGCAGAGAATTGATAGTGCATTGGACCAGCTAAGAACCTGAGGTATCTTCTGCAGTTTTGTCTGATAGGGACATGCAGGTATGCCTCCTTGAGGTCCAAAGTCACGAGCCAAGCTTGCTTGCCCAGCATGGGAAGAAGCTGCTGTAATGTCAACATTTTGAATTTCGGAACATCCAGGTAAGTGTTTAGTGAAGAAAGATCCGGAATGGGCCTCCAGGCTTTGTCTTTTCTGGGAACCAGAAAGAGTCTTGAGTAAAATCCTTGCCCTTGTTCCTGTGGTGGTACCTTTTGAATAGCTCCCATGTTCATGAGTGCCATTATTTGTTTTTGGGCCTCTGCCCATTGATTTAGTGGCAGATTTGTCATTCCTTTTAATCTTGGCAGAGTGTGAAAGTGGAACCTGTAACCTTTTGAAATAATATTGAGAACCCATTTATCTTGGGTGATCATATGCCAATTGTGATAAAAAAGTGCCAGTTTTCCTCCCAAAGGGGCTGCCAAGAGTGAGTTGTTTGGCAGCTGGAGTGGGAAGTCATTGGGGCTGTTTTTTATATGGTTGGTGCCTGTCTTCCCCTTCTTTCTGGCCTGATGCACCCCATTGTCGAGGCCTGTAAGGACCTTGTGGTTAACCTCTACCTCTTGACCATCTGTATCTGCCCTTTTGAGGTCTTTCATTAACTGGAAAGGACCAATTTGTTGTTGGCCAGTTTCTACTAAATCGAGGAGGCTGAACCTGTAAGAAATCCTTCACTGTTTGCATACATTTTGCCTTATCCTCCATTTTTTTTAATACCTCTTCTGCCTTAACTCCAAATAAAACATCCTGCTGTAAAGGTGCATCCAGTAATTTAGCTTTAGCATGATCTGGTAACATATGTTCTTTTAACCATGCATGTCTTCTAATGACAGAGCCTGTAACTGCTGCTCTGCATGAGGCCTCTAAAGAATCAAAACCACATTGCAAAGTATGCTTTCCCACTTTTTCAGCGGCATGCAATAAATCCTGCATTTCTTTAAAATTAGGAGGATCTGTATCTGGAAGCATTTTTTGTTTCAACTGAGACATCAAAAATTGCTGATATTTTAGCATGTGAAACTGGCAATTTAAGGCTCTCATTGCTAAAGTTGCAGACATATACTTTCTTTCCCCATCTGTCTAGTGCTCT
Organism: Protopterus annectens; assembly: GCF_019279795.1. Classification (NCBI taxonomy): domain Eukaryota; kingdom Metazoa; phylum Chordata; order Ceratodontiformes; family Protopteridae; genus Protopterus; species Protopterus annectens. Next base: position 348,235,043 of record NC_056750.1, read on the forward strand.
GGAATCTCTGTCAAAGGGAACTGGGTTCTTTGCTGATGAGGCCTTAACCCCTTTGGGCCCTTAGAAATAGTTTCAGGATCAGCAACAGGGCTTTTATACAGAAATTTGTGAGAGTTAGGGACTGTAATATCTGTCTGGTTTAAGTGGAGCTGGAGGTAAGGAATCAGGATTTAAGCTGGATTCAGTGTACACATCATCCACAATATCTAGCACTGGCAGAATAGCCAGGGGTCTGTGTTGAGGTAATAATAGGAAGTCTCTGAGCCTTTTCTTGGATTCTGAATAATCCTGGCCATCCCAATGGAAATGCTCCCTCATGGTATGTAAGGTTTACCCAAAGGAGTAGTCCTCAGGTGGAGAGGCTGATGGAATAGATTCCTCAGCATCAGAATCCTCATAAGGGGGTAAAGAGTATCCCAGGTCTGAGGATGAATCTGAGGAAATGGACCCCTGGTCGGATGAATCATAATCTGCATCCTGTCTAGGCCTTTTATCAGGTAGGGGATGGGAACCCCTGATCGCAGTGATTAGGTCTTCGGCCATTTTGAGCATTTATTTCTTAGGCATGGAGGCCTGTCCTGGAAAATGCTGTACTTGTTTCTTAGTTTTTAAAGGAGGCTTTGACTTAGAAGAGGGTTTAATGCTTAGCTGAGTAGGTCTGAAGACACCCTCTGAAGCTGCGGGTAGCTCAGGTACTCCAGAGCCCTCTGCAGGATCGGTTTCGGTCTGCTGAAAAGCTAGTGCGTCCGAAGGCCCAGCCATCTCCACGTGGGGGTCAGGGGTGGCCTGTGGTTCTGCAGAAGCGGTCGTCAGGGGCTGCGAAGGCGCCTCACTGAAAACCGGAGAACCTGTGACTGGCCTAGAAGAGGCTTCGTCGACAGTTTTGGGCCTTGGATGCCTGTCCTTGTCTTTGCGCTTTTTAAGAATACCGGTCGTCAGAAGTTCCGACGGCATGGTATAATTAAATTTTCTGCCAAAGTAATGTCGGGCAAAATCAAACCGACGTTTAATAGTGCGCTTATTAAACCTAGCACAAAACCGACAACCAGCAACGTCGTGGTCTGGGCCTAGGCATAGGATACAATAAGAATGGAATTCCTTATGAGGTATTTGCTTCCCACAAGAAATACAGTTACTAACTTTTACTGACATTGGTCTGAGGCAAGAAAAAGTTTCCCCAATGGGGTACTTCACTTTGTAGAAGACTTTGGTTCTGGATTCGGAATGAAAATCTCAGGAGTAGGCCAACTGGCACTTGCGAACTGCTTTTGCTTCAGGCACCGCGTGGCAAGAAAGACTGAAGAAAATGGCATCGGCTGCATCTTATATACCCCTGTCGCACTGACGTCAGGGAGGAGGCGACAGCAACTGACGCCGGACCAAGACTTTGGAACTCAGGCCGGCTGGGGAACCGCCTGACGGCAGGATAACCCAAGTGTAATGACTGCCCTGGAATCTCTGTCAGAGGGGGTAGGGTTTTTTGCAGCGGAAGCCTTAACTCATTTGGGACCCTGAGAAATAGTTTCTGGGTCTGCAGCCGGGTTTTTAAAAAGAAAAATATGAGAGTCAGGAACCCTGTAATATCTGTCAGGCTTAACAGGAGCTGGAGGTGAGCAGTCAGGGGTAAGACTAGACTCCAAAAACACATCATCTACAATGTCTAACACAGGTGGGATGGCTAGTGGCTTGTGTTGAGGTAGTAAAAGGAAATCCCTGAGCCTCTTTTTAGATTCTAAAAAATCTTGTCTCTCCCAATGGAAATGCTCCCTCATGGTATGTAAGGTTTCCCCAAACGAATAGTCCTCTGGAGGAGAAGCTGAAGGGATAGATTCTTCAGCATCAGAATCCTCATAAGGGGGAAGAGAATATTCCTGATCAGAAGAGGAATCAGAAGAAATGGAAACCTGCTCTGAAGATTCATAGTCAGTCCCTTGCCTAGGCCTCTTATCAGGAGGGGGATGGAAACCCCTGATCAGGGTAATAAAGTCTTCGGCCATTTTGAGCGTCATTTTTTTGGGCATAGAGGCCTCATCACGTGGCTCTTGAGTTTGTTTCTTTGCTTTAGAAGGTGCTTTAGTCTTTGCCTTAGAAGCTGAAGTTGGTTTGATGTAAAGATGTTTAGGTCTGAATACACCGTCAGAAGCCGGTGCCTGCTCAGCGGTTCCGGACCCATCTGAAGGGATAATATCCGAGGCTCCAATACCTTGAGTTTCCAGCGGTATGGCTGACTCCATGTGGATGTCGGTAGCGGCCTGGGACTCTAAAGTAGCGGGTGTCAGGGGCTGCGAGAGGGCCTCACTGAGGACCGGCGACTGGCTTAGGAGAAGCTTTGTCATCTGTTTTGGGCCTTGGTCGTCTATCTCTCTCCTTTTCTTTGCGTTTTTTGTGAACTCCGTTAGTCAGACGGCTATCCGTCGACATTTCGGGATAATTAAACCGGCATCCAAAATAGTTTAAAGCAAAATCATACCGACGCTTAATAGTGCGTTGGTTAAATCTAGCACAAAGCCGACAACCAGAAACGTTGTGATCAGGGCCTAGGCAAGGAATACAGTAAGAATGAAAATCCTTATGAGGTATTTGCTTTCCACAAGAAATACAATTATTAACGTTTACTGACATCGGTCTAGAGCAAGAAAAAAAGTTTCCCCAACGGGGTACTTAGCTGTATTGAAGACTTCGGATCTGAAACTCGAACACGAAAATTTCAGGAGTCGGCAGACAGGCACTTGCGAACTGCTTCTGCTTCGGGCACCACGCGGCAAGAAAGACTAAAGAAAATGGCGTCAGCTGCTTCTTTTATACCCCTGACGACCTAACGTCAGGGAAGGGGAGACAGCAGCCGACGCAGGACCCAGGACTTTGGAATTCAGGCCGACTGAGGGCAACCTACCAGCAGGATTACCCAAATGTAATGACTGCAACATTGAAACACGAAGAACATCCTGGCTATGCAGCTAAAAAAAAACTGACTATGCAATTCAGAACATCACACATGGTGGAACCTGAGCTTAAGTCTTTTTTTCTTTCAATATGTGGTAAAGTGCATGCTATCAGAAATATATATACAGGGGAATGGGAACTGTAGGTTATACTGATTATGACTAATGAAAAATTGTAACATATTTCAGATGTTATAATAGTGAATAGGAAAAGAGGAAAGTACAGTTGTGTATACTTACCATAAATGTAGATGTTCGAGTGTAATCACTGTTGCAGTCCCGACTTGTGGGATTTCCTGCTGTGGAAGCCCTTCGTCGGCCTGACTACCAGAGCAAACATCCTCCCCCTCCTAAGGCTGGCAGACGTCCTATGCTAACATCAGTATGCTTTGGTATGAAGGTTGCCAGCCAATGCCATAACATCAGTTTTTTCTTGCCCCTAAAAGGTAGGAGCCCCAGGATGAACCCTAAACCAGGGTCGAAGGTGGAAAAAGGGCCCTGCAGGGGACAACACCCAGGGGATCCTCTGGTTAGTGAAGAGGATAGAAGCAGACTACTACTGTAGGCAAAGGGGGAAGGAGGGATGGAAAGAAGACTGCAACAGTGAATACACTCAAACATCTACATTTATGGTAAGTGCACACAACTGTACTATGTTCTTCATGTTTAACTGTTGCAGTCCTGACTTGTGGGATGATTCCCAAAGCTGAGATAAGGGTGGAAGGAAGATTATGAGGAAGAGACGATGCCCTGCAGGATGACCATGGCAAATCCTGCTTTAGATTTCGAAAAGGCTGATAAGTGGTAGTGTTTGGTAAACGTATGCACAAATGACCAGGTACCAGCTTCCAAAATGTCTTTGGTTAGTACTCCTTTAAGGAAGGCAGCAGAGGTAACAGTAGCCCAAGAATAGTGAGTCCTGACAGTTTGTGTGCCTTTTTACCACGAAGGCTGTAACAAAAGGAAATCACAGTGAGAGATCTACATGGAGATTCTGTTTGGAAACTGGTTTCCCTTCAGAGCTAATGCAGATGCCACTCGTGGGGATCCATCAAGTTGCTGCTGAGATGATCTGTTAAGTCTTTTGAATCCCTGGAAGGTACTCTGTGCCATGAGGTGCAACCCCCAGAGAGTGAGCTGTCTCCCAGACCTGCATAGCTAGTCAACAAAGAGGGTAAGAGTGAGTGTCTCCTTGTTTGTTTATGTACCACACAATTGTGGTGTCTGTTCTGCCTAGCAGGACCCTGGTATCCACTGTTTTTTGAAAGCTATGAGGTGCTTTTGAACTGCAATCAGTTCTTTCCAACTTATGTGCGTGTGTCTGAAACGATTTTCCCATCTCCCTTGGGACTGAAAGTGTTAGAAATGAGCTCCCTACGCTGTCTTTGAAGCATCTGTGGTTAAAGTTTGGTGCTGAGAGTGAACCTGAGGGGAAGACCCAGGTTCTGGGCACATGCTTGTGTCCACCACGCAAATACCTCCTTGAGGCAAGAGATAGTACAGTTGTGTACACTTACCATAAATGTAGATGTTCGAGTGTATTCACTGTTACAGTCATTACATTTGGGTAATCTGCTGGCAGGTTGCCCTCAGTCTGCCTGAATAACAAAGTCTTGGGTCCTGCGTCAGTTGCTGTCTCCTATTCCATGACGTCAGGTCGTCAGGGATATAAAACATGCAGCCGACGCCATTTTAATCAGTTTTTTTTGCCCCAGATGTCAGGTGCCCCCCAAATGGAGAGCAAAAATATATAAACATATATATGCATGTAATTTAGAACACAAAATGTTTACCTCCAACTAAAAGCAAATACACCAAAAAGGCTTTTGAGCATAGTGAAGGAAAGAAGAGGTATAATAATAGAGAAGAAAGGGGGCTGGTGGGTGGGTAACCCGCACTGCAACAGTGAATACACTCAAACATCTACATTTATGGTAAGTGTACACAACTGTGCTATGTTCTTCGTGTTTCACTGTTGCAGTCATTACATTTGGGTAGAATCCCAAAGCTGAGGATGGAATTATATAGCATTAGGAGCGGCTATAAGGCCCTGCAGGACAGCAATGGCAAAGCCTGCCCTGGATTTAGAAAAGAGAGGTAAATGGTAAAGTTTTGTGAATGTATGAACTGAACTCCAAGTAGCAGCTTCTAGAATGTCTCTGGTAGGAACCCCTCTGAGAAAAGCTGCACAAGTAGAAGCAGCCCTGGTGGAATGGGATCTGATCCCCATGGGGACAGGTTTACCATGGTGCATGTAGCAGAAACGAATACAATGGCTTATCCATTTTGAAATAGTCTGCTTTGGGATTGCCTTCCTCTCTGCCCCTGCAGCAAATGCCACTGTTGCTCAGACTTTCTTAGAGATTTTGTCCTGTTTAAGTAGAATCTTAGTTGTCTGTGTACATCCAATGAATGCAGAATCCGCTCCCCCTTGTTCTGCGGATTTGGGAAAAAACGTTGGCAGGTGAATGGTCTGGTTAAAAGCCACACTGAATACCACCTTAGGCATAAAAGAAGGATTAGTCCTGAGGACCACCCTGTCTGGATAAAAGATAATGAAAGGCTCCACTGCCATGAGAACCTGTAGTTCTGAAATCCTTCTAGCTGAAGTGACTGCTAAAAGAAAGGCTGTCTTCCAAGAAAGAAATTTTATGTCTGCAGTAGCAGCTGGTTCAAAAGGAGGTAGGGTGAATTTTTCCAAGACAAAATTGAGGTCCCATGCAGGAGTTGGAGCTCTCCTGGGAGTTCTCAAATTTTTGGCCCCTCTGAGGTACTGCTTTAGCAGGGGATGAGAAAAGAGAGGAGGCTCTGTGTTGTAATGAGCCAAGATGGCAGAGGCATGGATTTTTATAGAAGAAAAAGATAGACCCTTTGTGAAGCATCTCAGTTAAATATTGCAGAATCTAAGGAATATTGGACATTACTGTGTTTATTCCTTGTGCTTGGTTCCAGGCACAGAATCTCTTCCATTTATCAGCATAAGATTTTCTAGTACTAGGCCTTCTAGCTTCCAAAATGACATCCATCACAGGTTTACGGAGGGATCTGACTGGTGAAATTAGTTGATTAGCCATGCTGCAAGATTCAGCATTTGGAGCTGAGTGTGCAGGATTGGATAGTTCTGCTGAGACAATACATGAGGAGTCTGAGGCAAGTACCACAGAGAAAGGTGTGACATATTCCTTAGAAGTGGGTACCAGTGTTGGCGAGGCCAGTCTGGAGCAGTCAGAATCATTTTTGTTTTTTCCTCTGACTTTTAGTAAAACCTTGGAGAGCAGAGGCAGAGGGGGAAAGGCATAGTTTTTCCAGTTGAAGGATAGAGCATCCACTTTCCAAGCTTTTTTGTGATGAATTCTTGTGCAGAATTTGTCTAACTGGTAGTTTTGGGGAGAGGCAAAAAAAATCTATGTCTGGGCTCCCCCATTTTCATGTCAATATGCTGAAGATTTGCAGATCCAGTTTCCATTCGTGTGGGTCCATAAGATTTCTGCTTAGGTCGTCTGCCAGAGTATTTTGCTTTCCTGGCAGGAATTGAGCTTGTAGATGTATTTGGTAAGTCAAGGCTGTGTTCCACAAGGCCATGGCTAGTCTGCAAAGGAGGTAGGAGTGGGTACCCCCCTGCTTATGTACCACATAACTGTGGCGTTGTCTGTCTTTATCTGTAGTTGTCCTGGATGAAGGAAGTCCTTGAAGGCTTTCAGAGCATTCTGTACAGCTAGAATTTCTTTCTGGTTTATATGTAGGTGCATTTCAGTTGGGCTCCATTCGCCCTGAATGCATCTCCCTGCCAGATGGGCCCCCAAGCATAGTCTAATTCGTCTCTAGTCAGGGTTTGGATGGCAGGGGGTAGAATGAATGACAGTCCCTTGTTTTGGTGAAAGGCCTCTGCCCACCAAAGGAACTCTTGTTGCAGGCAAGGAATGAGAGGAATCATTGTTTACAGGCTGTGACAATGGTGACTCCATAAGCTTTTTAGGTACCATTGAAGTTTCCTCATATGCAGTCTTGCATATGGAATTAGTAGAATGCAGGATGCCATGAACCCCAAAGCCTGCAGAATTTGTCTTGCAGATAGCTGGGTTTTTGTGGCCACTTGTTTGAAGTATGTTATCAATTGAACTTGTTTGTCTGGCGTGAGGTAAGCCATCTGGGCAGATGTTCATCGTGCATACAGCTGCAGTCATAACAGATGGGTTCTCCTGCCATCAGGCGGGTCCTCGGTCGACTGAATTCCAAAGTCTAGGTCCGGTGTCGGTTGTCGTCGCTTTCTTTCCTGACGTCAGTGCGACAGGGGTACATAAGACACAGCCAACGCCATTTTCTTCAGTCTTTTTTGCCGCATGGTGCCCGAAGCAGAAGCAGTTCGCAAGTGCCGGTCGACCAGCTCCTGAAATTACGAAAATTTGGAAACCGAAGTCTTCTTTAAAGCTAAGTACCCCGTTGGGGAAACTTTTCTTGCCTCAGACCGATGTCAGACAAAGTTAACAATTGTATTTCTTGTGGGAAGCAAATACCACATAAGGATTTCTATTCCCTCTGTATACCTTGTTTAGGCCCAGACCACGATTGTCTCAGGCTGTCGCTTTTGTGCTACTTTCAATAAACGCACTATTAAGCGTCAGGCGGAGTTCGCCCAGCACTTTTTTGGTAAAGCTTTTAATTATAAAATGTCGGAGACTCCGACTACCGTTTTGTCCAAAAAACGCAAGGACAAAGACCGACACGCGAGGTCCGCGGTCTCCACCGACACCAAGCCAAAACCGGCTACACGTGGTCCGGTTCTCAGCGAGGCGCCTACGCAGCCCCTGACTACCGACGACACTCCTCTGGCGGTGTCTTCTGTAACCGAGACCGCAGGTTCCTCGGCCCATACCCTGACTATAGCTACCGAAGCCACTGTGAGTGTTGAGCCTCTTAATGTGGACAGGTCCACATCCACCCATGGTGTCTTCAGACCTTCATCTTCCTTTTCCATAAAGGCCTTTACTAAGTCTAAATCAGCCATGCATTCCAAGAGGCCTGTTGCACAGGGCCCATCTCCAGGTCCCATGCCTAAAAAGCAGATGCTCAAAATGGCTAAGGATTTAATTACTCTTATCAGGGGTTCCCAACCCCCTCCGGACAAGAGACCCAGAGTGGAGGAAGATTCTCCCTCTTCTGACCAGGGCTCCATTATTTCAGAACATTCTAATGAAGAGGAACACTCGTACTCCCCTTTTGAAGATTCTGATGCAGAGCAGTCCATTCCTTCTGTATCCCCTCCAGAGGATTTTTCTTTCGGGGAAACCTTGCATACCTTGAGGGAACACTTCCATTGGGAAGGCCAAGATTTTTCAGATTCCAAGAAAAGGCTTAAGGAGTTTCTTTTGCTACCTCAGCACAGACCTCTGGCGATACCTCCTGTCTTGGACATACTTGATGATGTTTACTTGGAGGCTTGCCTTAATCCGGATTCCCTGCCTCCTTCCCCAGTCAAGCCTGACAGGTACTACAGAGTTCCTAACTCACACCAATTTCTTTACAAAAGCCAAAATGCTGACCCTGAAACCATTTCTCAAGGCCCCAAGGGAATGAAGGCCTCTACTGCTAAGAATCCATTACCTTCCGAGAGAGAGTCTAGATCCTTAGAAAGGTGGGGAAATAAGGTATATACCTCGGCCACCCTAGCCATGAGGGCCTTAAATTGTCAGTTCCATATGCTTAAATATCAGCAGTTTCTGTTATCACAATTAAGGAATAAAATGTCACAACCTGAACAACCAGATTTGAAGGAGTTGCAGGATATGATGCATAGTGCAGAACAAGTGGGTAAACACACCTTACAATGTGGCTATGATGCTCTAGAGGCCTCAAGTAGAGCTGCTGTTACAGGATCAGTCATTCGTAGACATGCCTGGCTTAGGGAAAAAACCTTGCCTGATCATGTTAAAGCTAAACTACTAGATGCTCCTTTACAAAAGGATGTATTATTTGGTACTAATGCTGAGGAGATACTACGGAAGATGGAAGAAAAAGCTAAATCTATGCAAACTGTCAAAGCTTTTGTACAAGTACAACCACCATGTTTTAGCAGAAATTGGCCTTCAAAAAACTAGTCCTTTCCAGCCACGGACAAGCCCCAAAGAGGTAGATACAGGCGCACAAGGGGCAGAGGACAATCTCAAGGATCATATAGAGGCAGACAATGGCAATCTCCAGCACCAAGAGGTGGCGAAGACAGTGCACAACAATACAGGAAACAAACCCAATGACTTTCCCCTTTGCATGCCAAGCAAGGCTCAGGTGGCAGCACCCTTGGGAGGAAAGTTGGCATTATTTTCAAAAAATTGGCATATTGTCACAAAAGACAAATGGATCCTGGACATAATAAACAGAGGCTACAGATTTCATTTTCACACTCTTCCAAAAATGAGAGGCATGCCGAACCTGCCACACAATCAAAGGGCAGAGGGTCAAATACAAATTTCAAAGCTCATGGACATGAAAGCTATTCAAGAGGTACCTACTCACGAACAAGGTCAAGGTTTTTATTCCAGACTATTCCTGGTACCAAGGAAGGGAACCGATTGGAGACCCATTTTGGACTTATCCATCCTAAACACATTTCTACTCGTACCAAAATTCAAGATGCTCACCTTACAGCAGCTTCTTCCCATGCTGAGCAAGGAGTCTTGGCTGGTAACATTGGATGTCAAGGAGGCATACCTGCATGTCCCAATCAGACAAAGCTGCAGAAGATACCTCAGATTTCTTGCAGGTTCAATCCACTATCAATTCTCTGCATTGCCCTTTGGCTTATCTACTGCGCCCAGAGTATTCACGAAATGCCTGGCATCAGTAATTGCCTACTGCAGACTTCAAGGGAAACAAATTTACCCTTATTTGGACGATTGCCTGATCCAAGCGGACAGCAAACGCATACTTCTGGAACATCTGGCTTATGTAACACGGTTATTGAATTCTCTGGGATACACAGTCAACAAAGAGAAATCCAGGCTAACACCATCTCAGAAAATAATTTTCCTGGGTGCCAACTTGGACACAAACACCCAGATGGCCTATCTTACGCCAGAAAAACAGGGGCAACTAACTCAATACTTCAAGATACTAGCAAATTGTACCAGGCTAACTGCAAGGAAAATCCTGCAGGCTCTGGGCTTCATGGCATCTTGCATTCTTCTAATCCCATGTGCAAAGTTGCATATGAGGAAACTTCAATGGTACCTAAAAAACCTATGGTCTCAACACAGCCACAGTTTGGAAACAATAATACCACTAATTCCATGTTTGCAAAAGGAATTTCTATGGTGGGCCCAAGCATGCCAAACAAACACAGGTCTACCATTCTGCAAGCCTCAAGCAAATCAAGTCATCACAACAGACGCCTCAGACTACGCCTGGGGGGAACACATGACAGACAGGTGCATTCAGGGCAAATGGTCCCAGAAGGAAAAGCACCTTCACATCAAACAAAAGGAAATGCTAGCAGTGATAAATGCAATTACAGCTTTCAAGGACCTCCTGCATCAAGGACAATTATTGATAAGAACAGACAACACCACAGTAATGTGGTACATAAACAAACAAGGAGGAACACATTCATACCCCCTGTGCAGGCTAGCCATGTCACTTTGGAACATGGCTCTGGAATGGCAAATCGAACTTCAAGCACAGTACCTGCCAGGTTTGGAAAACACGCTGGCAGACAATCTAAGCAGAAATATGACAGACCCGCACAAATGGAAGTTGCATCCTCAAGTGTTTACAAAGATAATCCAAGAGTGGGGAAGGCCAGACATAGATCTCTTTGCCTCCCACAGGAATCATCAATTGACAAAATTCTGCTCAAGGACATTTCATCAAAGGCCTGGAGAGTGGACGCCTTTTCTTTCAGTTGGGCAGCACAGACAGTTTATGCCTTCCCACCTTTGCCTCTACTGCCCAAGGTGCTCTTGAAAGCAACAGCAGACAGACCGAAGATGATATTGATTGCTCCAGACTGGCCAAGACAACACTGGTACCCACTCCTGAGGAGTCTAACACATTCTCCTCCCTGGACCCTACCTCTAATGCCTCTTCTCCTGACTCAGCACAGCTACAAAACTCTTCACAGTCAGCTGAAAACACTCAATCTGGCTGCATGGAAAATTCCTTAACACCACAACAGACCCTACTCTCCAAGGAGGTGCAGGATGTCATTTTGGAGGCCAGAAGGCCATCTACTAAAAAAGCTTACTCCGCAAAATGGAAACGGTTTTGCTTGGAATGAGAAAAGGGCCAGGATCCTAGAAAACTGAATTTGCCTCAGATATTACAGTATCTAGCTGAGCTGTTGAACAGTGGACTTTCATTTTCCTCCATCAAAATCCATGCCTCAGCCATTTCTGCAGAATACAACACTGATCCACCCTTATTCTCTCACCCACTCTTAAGGCAGTTCCTCAGAGGGGCTAAGAATATAAGACCTCCAAGGAAACGACCAATACCAACCTGGGATCTTAATTACATTCTAGAAAAATTAACATTGCCTCCCTTTGAACCAGCTGCCTCAACAGATTTGCAATATTTGTCCTGGAAAACAGCTTTCCTTCTGGCCATTACCTCAGCTCGTAGGGTCTCGGAACTACAAGCCCTCATGGCTGTGCAGCCCTTTCTCATCTTCCATCAGGACAGGGTTTCCTGAACCAACCCGTCATTTATGCCTAAGGTAGTATCCAGGGTAGCTTTAAATCAGGCCATACACTTACCTACCTTTTACCCCAATCCTCAAAACAAAGGGGAAAGGCTGCTGCATTCCTTAGACATCCATAGACAGCTACGTTACTATTTGGACAGAACAAAGCCTTTCAGGAAATCAGAACAACTCTTTGTGTCCTATGCTCTAGGAGCTCAAGAGAAGCCAATTTCCAAACAGACAGTTTCAAAATGGATAGGCCACTGCATACGGTTTTGTTACTCCTTTCATGGTAAATCTGTACCTGCAGGCATCAGATCCCACTCCACAAGGGCCACAGCTACCTCTGCAGCCTTCCTCAGAGGAGTCCCTACCAAAGATATTTTGGAGGCAGCCACTTGGAGTTCTGTGCATACCTTCACTAAACACTACCACCTACCTTTATACTCCAAAAATAGAGCAGGCTTTGCCACTGCTGTGTTGCAGGGCATTCTGGCTCCTCCCAGTTCCACCTAGTGCCAACCACCCTGTGCGTAGCTTTGGGATTCTACCCATCTGTTATGACTGCAGCTGTATACACGATGAACATAGTACAGTTTTGTACCTACCATAAATGTAGATGTTCGAGTGCTAATACAGCTGCAGTCCAGGTTTCCTTCCCTCCTTCCTCTCTGGGTACAGACCTAGTGGCTAACTCCTCATCTTACAACCTGATTGGGTTATCCTTCTATGGTGTATTTGCTTGCAACTACTGATTTTTGATTATATTGCATTGCATGATTTTATATATACATATATATATATATATATATATATATATATATATATATATATTGCCTTCCTTCTGGGGGCACCTGACATCTGGGGCAAGAAAGACTGAAGAAAATGGCGTCGGCTGTGTCTTATGTACCCCTGTCGCACTGACGTCAGGAAAGAAAGCAACTACAACCGACGCCAGACCTAGACTTTGGAATTCGGCCGACCGAGGACCCGCCTGACGGCAGGAGAACCCATCTGTTATGACTGCAGCTGTATTAGCACTCGAACATCTACATTTATGGTAGGTACAAAACTGTACTTTGTATTGAAGCTTGCACCCAGGAATGTAATTATTTGAGAAGGTAACAGTTGTGATTTCTTTTTGTTTATGGTGTACCCTAGGCATGTTAGAAGCCTTTTTACAAATGCCAGATGTTGTAGAAGAGTGTCCTTGTCCTCTGCCTGAATTAGACAATCGTCCAGATAAGGATAAATTTGAATGTTTCTTTGTCTGCAAAATGCAGTCACTGGTGGCAGGCACTTTGTGAAGACCCTGGGCGCAGTAGATAAGCCAAAGGGCAGTGCAGAGAACTAGTAATGTAAATAGTCTGCTTTGAAGTGGAGGTAACTTCTGCAATATTCCCTGATTGGGATATGCAGGTAAGCCTCTTTAAAATCTAGAGTTACTAACCAGGCATTCTTGCCTAGCATAGGCAGTAGCTGTTGTAGAGTCAGCATCTTGAATTTTGGAATGTCCAGGAAATTATTTAGAATGGATAAGTCCAGAATTGGACGCCATGATTTGTCTTTTCTGGGTACCAGGAAAAGTCTTGAATAAAAACCTTGTCCTTTTTCCTTTTCCGGTACTGGCTGAATAGCCCCCATATCCATGAGGGACATGACTTGTTTCTGGGCCTCTGCCCACTGATTTGGAGGCAGATCAGGCCATCCATTTGGAGTTGGCAATGTGTGGAAATGAAATCTGTACCCCTGGGATACTATATTTAAGACCCACTTGTCCTGGGTGACTAGATGCCAATTTTGAGCATGAAGTGCTAGTTTTCCCCCAAAGGGGCTGCCAAAAGATAAGTGCTTGGAAATGGCAGTGGAAAGTCACAGAGACTGTTTACCGTTGGGTGGTGCTTTACTACTTCCTGATTTGGAGATGGAGGCACCCCATTGTTTTGTCCTGTAAGATCCCTGTGACTGAAACCTGGAGCCCTTGGAGTGTCTGGTTTTCACCAGAGCGGCTCTGTTGGGTACTGGAAAGGACCAGTTCTTAGTAGGCCAGTGCCTACTGAACCTGGGTGGCTGCACGTGCAAGAAATCTTTTATAGTTTGCATAGATTTAGCTTTGTCTTCCATCTTTTTCAAAACTTCTTCTGCCTTATTACCAAACAGACTGTCCTGCTGTAAAGGAGCATCCAGCAATTTAACTTTAACATGATCAGGAAGACTTTGCTCCTTGAGCCAAGCATGCCTTCTTATCACAGATCCAGTTACGGTGGCCCTGCAAGAGGCCTCCAAGGAATCAAACCCACATTGCAAAGTATGCTTTCCAACTTGTTCAGCAGAATGCAATAAATCCTGTAACTCTCTATTTTCCACACAATCAGAAATCAACATCATTTTCTGTTTTAGTAAGCCCATGACATGCTGTTGATATTTAAGCATATGAAATTGACAGTTTAAAGCCCTGATTGCCAGGGTTGCAGACGTATAAACCTTCTTACCCCATCTATCCAGCGCCCTGGAGTCTCTATCAGAAGGGGTATGATTTTTAGCAGTAGAAGCCTTAACACCCTTGGGACCCTGAGAAATTGTTTCTGGGTCAGCAGTAGGATTTTTGAAAAGAAACTTGTGGGAGTCAGGAACCCTGTAATATCTGTCTGGCTTACTAGGAGCCGGAGGCAGGGAATCAGGAGCCATGCAGGATTCTGAGAAAACATCAACAATGTCTAAAAAGTGCAGTTGTGTACCTACCATAAATGTAGATGTTCGAGTGTATTCACTGTTGCAGTCATTACACTTGGGTTATCTTGCTGGCAGGCTACCCGCAGTCGGCCTGAATTCCAAAGTCTTGGTCCGGTGTCGGTTGCTGTCACCTCTTCCCTGCCGTCAGAGTGCCAGGGGTATAAAAGATGCAGCTGACGCCATTTTCTTCAGTTTTTCTTGCCCCAGATGTCAGGTGTCCCCAAAAGGGTAGGCTAAAAAACATTGCTAATAAAAAAATGCACTAAAATAAAAAATACCTTCATCTACAAGCAAATACACCACATAGGTTGTATAGGATAGAGAAGTACAGATAAGTCCCAGCAAAGAAAGGGGGATGGTGGGTGTGTAACCTGGACTGCAACAGTGAATACACTCAAACATCTACATTTATGGTAGGTACACAACTGTACTATGTTCATCGTGTTTCACTGTTGCAGTCATTACACTTGGGTTGAATCCCAAAGCTGAGGTTGGGCGGCTGGGTCTAAATAGAATTAGGAGTGGCTATAAGGCCCTGCAAAACTGCAGTAGCAAAGCCTGCTCTGGATTTAGAGTAAAGAGGTAAGTGGTATTGCTTAGTAAAAGTGTGCAATGAAGTCCAAGTTGCAGCCTCCAAAATATCCTTGGTTGGTACTCCTCTGAGGAAGGCTGCTGAAGCCTCCAAAATATCCTTGGTTGGTACTCCTCTGAGGAAGGCTGCTGAGGTGGCTGCTGCCCTGGTAGAATGTGGTCTAATGCCCTTAGGCACTGATTTGCCATGTTGTGAATAGCAGAAACGAATGCAGTGTCCTATCCATTTTGAAATAGTCTGCTTTGAGATAGCCTTTCCTTGTGATCCTGCAGCATATACCACTAAAAGTTGCTCACTCTTTCTGAAAGCTTTAGTTTTATCCAAGTAGAAGCGTAGCTGTTTGTGCATGTCCAAAGAATGCAGAAGTCTCTCCCCTTTATTCTGTGGGTTTGGGTAAAAAGTAGGCAAATGAATGGTTTGGTTAAGAGACACACTGGACACTACCTTAGGCATAAATGTTGGGTTTGTCCTTAGAGAAACCCTGTCCGGATGGAAGATAATAAAAGGTTCCACAGCCATTAATGCCTGTAACTTTGAGACCCTTCTTGCTGAAGTTATTGCTAGGAGCAGAGCTGTTTTCCATGATAAGAATTTTATCTCAGCTGTATTGGCCGGCTCAAAAGGAGGCAGTGTGAGTTTTTCCAAGACAAAATTGAGGTCCCATGCAGGTATTGGTGCTCTCCTTGGAGGTCTTATGTTTTTGGCCCCCCTGAGGAACTGCCTAAGCAATGGATGTATAAAAATAAGTGGGTCTGTATTGTAATGAGCTGAAATGGCAGAGGCATGGATCTTAATTGATGAGAAGGATAGGCCTTTGTCAAGCATCTCAGTTAGATATTGTAAAATCTGAGGAATATTTGGAACAAGTGTGTCAATTCCTTGTGCCTGGTTCCAAAGCACAGAATCTCTTCCATTTTTCTGCATAATATTTTCTGGTGCTGGGCCTCCTGGCCTCCAAAATAACATCCATAACCGCTTTAGAGAGAGGTGTATTCTGAATGGTTACACTATCCACCATGCAGCTAGATTTAGAGTTCTGAGTTGGCTGTGCAGGATCTGATTGTTTTGTTGAGTCAGTAAATGAGGAATTTTGAGGCAATGTCCAGGCTGGACCTTGGGACAAGCTCCTTAGAACTGAGTACCAGTGTTGGCGTGGCCAATCCGGGGCAATCAGTATCATTTGTGGCTTCTCTTGTCTGACCTTTAGGAGTACCTTTGGGAGGAGAGGCAGTGGAGGAAAGGCCTATACTGTAAGGTTGTTCCAGCTGAATGACAAAGCATCCACTTTCCATGCTTGTTTGTGATAAGTCCTTGTGCAGAATCTCTGAAGTTGGCAGTTGTGAGGGGAGGCAAAAAGATCTATGTCTGGGCATCCCCATTTCCTTGTTATCATGCTGAAGATTTGTGGATCTAGTTTCCACTCGTGAGGATCCATGAGGTTTCTGCTTAGTTCGTCTGCCAGAGCATTTGTTTTTCCTGGCAGGAATTGTGCTTGCAGGTGTACTTGGTAGGTCAATGCTGTGTTCCACAAAATCATGGCTTGTCTGCAGAGGGGGTAGGAATGTGTGCCCTCCTGCTTATGTACCACATGACTGTGGTGTTGTCCGTTTTTATCAGCAGCTGTCCTGGATGAAGTAGGTCCTTGAAGGCTGTCAGGGCATTTTGTACAGCTAGCATCTCTTTTTGATTGATGTGTAGATGCCTTTGGCTTGGGGGCCATGTGCCCTGAATACATTTTTCTGCCATGTGGGCCCCCAGGCATAATCTGATGCATCTGTTGTTAATGTTTGCCTGGCTGTGGGTAAAGTGAATGGCTGTCCCTTGTTGTGGTGACAGGCCTGTTCCCACCATCGAAACTCCTTTTGCAGGCAGGGAATGAGTGAAATTAATGATTCCAGGCTGTGGCAATGCGGAGTCCAAACACTTTTTAGATACCATTGTAGTTTCCTCCTATGCAGTCTTGCATATGGAATTATCAGAATACAGGCCATGTAGCCCAGAGCCTGCAGAATTTTTCTTGCAGATAACTGGGTCTTTGTTGCCATGCTTTCGAAGTAAGACGTCAGTTGCCTTTCTTTGTCTGTCATGAGATAAGCCATCTGGGCAGTTGTATTTAAGCTTGCACCCAGGAATATTATCTCTTGAGAGGGTACTAGTTTTGATTTCTTTTTGTTTACTGTGTACCCTAGGCAAATTAGTAATCTTTTTACAAATGCCAGATGCTTTAGTAGAATGTCTTTGGTCTCTCCTTGAATAAGGCAGTCGTCCAAGTAGGGATATATTTGAATTCCTCTTTGTCTGCAAAATGCAATTACTGGTGCCAGGCATTTTGTGAAGACCCTGGGTGCAGTAGAGAAGCCAAAGGGCAGTGCAGAGAATTGGTAAAGCATTGAGCCAGCTATGAATCTGAGGTATCTTCTGCAAGATTGTCTGATTGGGACATGCAGGTATGCCTCTTTGAGGTGCAAAGTTACAAGCCAAGCCTTCTTGCCCAGGATGGGCAGAAGCTGCTGCAGAGTCAACATTTTGAATTTCGGAACGTCCAGAAAAGTATTTAGGATAGACAGGTCCAGAATTGGTCTCCACACTTTGTCCTTTCTTGGTACTAAGAAATGTCTTGAGTAAAATCATTGTCCCTGCTCTTGTTGTGGCACTGGCTGAATATCCCTCATGTCCATGAGAGATGAAACTTGGTTTTGTGCCTCTGCCCATTGATTGTGTGGCAGGTCTGGCATACCTTTTGCCTTTGGAAGGGTGTGAAAGTGGAACCTGTAGCCCTGAGAGACTATATTTAAGACCCATTTGTCCTGGGTGATCATGTGCCAATTTTGTGAAAAAAGTGCTAGCTTTCCCCCTAAGGGTGCTGCCAAAAGATAAATGCTTGGCATTGGCAGAGGGAAGTCATTGGGACTGTTTCCTATATGGCTGTGATTTGTCTTCTTCACTTTTGGAGGTAGAAGCACCCCATTGCTTGGGCCTGTATGAGCCCTGGGGTTGTTGCCTGCCTCTAGGGCGTCTGTATCTGCCTCTTTGTGGTCTGACAGGGGAAAGTACCAATTCTTAGAAGGCCAGTTCCTGCTAAATCTGGGTGGCTGTACCTGTAAGAAATCCTTCACTGTCTGCATAGATTTAGCTTTATCCTCCATTTTCTTCAACACCTCTTCTGGCTTAACACCAAACAAAGTATCATGCTGTAATGGAGCATCCAATAATTTTGCTTTAACATGATCAGGCAGAGTCTGTTCCTTTAACCAAGCATGCCTTCTAATGACAGAACCTGTTACAGCGGCCCTGCAAGAGGCCTCCAGTGAATCATAACCACATTGCAAAGTATGTTTTCCCATTTGTTCAGCTGCGTGCAATAAATCATGCAATTCCTTGTTCTCAGATCATTCAGAATTTGTCAATATTTTCTGTTTTAACAGAGACATTAAGTATTGCTGATATTTAAGCATATGAAACTGATAATTTAAAGCCCTTACAGCCAAGGTAGCAGAAGTGTAAACTTTTTTCCCTTATCTGTCCAGTGCCCTAGAATCTCTATCTGAGGGGACAGGGTTTTTTGCAGTAGCAGCCTTGACCCCTTTGGGATCCTGAGAACTAGTTTTTGGGTCAGCAGCAGGGGTTTTATATAGAAATTTATGAGAATCTGGAACCCTGTATTATCTGTCTGGCTTAACAGGTGCAGGAGGTAAAGAGTCGGGAGACAGACCGGACTCTGAAAATACATCACCTACAATGTCTAGAACAGGTGGAATAGCAAGAGGTCTGTGCTGAGGTAGTAAAAGAAAGTCTCTGAACCTTTTCTTAGAATCTGAATAATCTTGGCTCTGCCAGTGGAAATGCTCCCTCATGGTATGCAGGGTTTCCCCAAATGAGTAATCCTCACGAGGAGAAGCTGAAGGAATAGATTCTTCATCATCAGAATCCTCATAGGGAGGAATAGAGTATCCCTGTTCTGAAGAGGAGTCAGAGGAAATGGAAACCTGATCAGAGGAATTATATTCAGCGTCTTGCCTAGGCCTCTTATCAGGAGGGGAATGGGAACCCCTGATCAAAGTAATTAGGTCTTCGGCCATTTTGAGCATCTGTTTTTTAGGCATGGAAGTCTGTCCTGGAGAATGCTGTACTTGTTTCCTTGTCTTTAAAACTGTTTTAGTCTTTGTCTTGGATGCTGAAGTTGGCTTGATATAAAGCTGTGTAGGTCTAAAAACACCCTCAGAAGCCAATGCCTGCTCAGCGGCTCCAGACTCATCTGAGGGATTAGTTTCCGAAGGCCCAATACCTTGAGTATCCAGGGGTCTAGTCGTCTCCACTTGGGAGTCGGAGGCAGCCTGTGGCTCTGAGGTAGTGGGTGTCAGGGGCTGCGAAAGTGCCTCACTGAGAAACGGTGACTGGCCAAGAAGAGGCTTCGTCATCAGTTTTGGACCTCGGATGCCTGTCCTTTTCTTTTTCCTTGCACTTTTTATGAACTCCGGTCATCGGTTGTTCCGATGGCATCAACTAGCAACGTCGTGGTCAGGGCCTAGCAAGGAATACAGTAAGAATGAAAATCCTTATGAGGTATTTGCTTCCCACAAGAAATACAATTGTTAACTTTTTCTGACATCGGTCTGGAGCAAGAAAAAAGTTTCCCCAATGGGGTACTTGGCTTTATAGAAGACTTCGGTTCTGAAATTCAATTTTGAAAATCTCAGGAGTCGGCCGACCGGCACTTGCAAACTGCTTTTGCTTCGGGCACCGTAAGGCAAGAAAGACTGAAGAAAATGGCGTCGGCTGCATCTTTTTACCCCTGGCGCTCTGACGTCAGGGAAGAGGCGACAGCAACCGATGCCGGGCCAAGACTTTGGAATTCAGGCCGACTGCTGGTAGCCTGCCAGCAGGATAACCCAAGTGCAATGACTGCAACAGTGAAACACGATGAACATCAGGAGGTATAGCCAAAGGCCTATGCTGAGAAAGAAGAAGAAAATCCCCAAGCCTCTTTTTGGAGTCTGAAAAATCCTAATTCTCCCAATGAAAATGTTCCCTTAAGGTATGCAAAGTCTCTCCAAAAGAAAAATCCTCAGGAGGTGAAGCAGAAGGGATGGATTCTTCAGCATCAGAGCCCTCATAAGGGGGAATAGAAAATTCCTGATCAGAAGAGGAATCAGAAGAAATGGAAACCTGATCTGGAGATTCATAATCAGTGCCTTGCCTAGGCCTCTTAGCAGGAGGGGCTTGGGAACCCCTGATCAAGATAATTAAATCCTCTGCCATTTTGATCATTTGTTTTTTAGGCATAGGGGCCGGAGCACATGGCTCACGCATCAGTTTTTTAGACATAGAAGTTGGTTTCGGCCTTTTTTGATGATGGCGTCAGTTTAATATACAAATCTTTAGGCCTGAAAATACCATCAGAATCCAGTGCCTGCTCATCGGCTCTGGACCCATCCAAGGGAGAGACATCCGTGGGTTCAATACTTGGAGAATCTCACGGCATACCGGACTCCGAATGGGTCTTGGTAGAGGCGTGCGACTCAAAAGTAGCGGGCATCAGGGGCTGCGAAAGCACCTCACTGAGTACCTGCGAACCAGCGACTGGCTTAGGAGAAGCTTTGTCGTTGGTTTTGGAC
The DNA here is from genome assembly GCF_019279795.1 of Protopterus annectens. Classification (NCBI taxonomy): domain Eukaryota; kingdom Metazoa; phylum Chordata; order Ceratodontiformes; family Protopteridae; genus Protopterus; species Protopterus annectens. The sequence continues at coordinate 348,255,599 of NC_056750.1, forward strand.
CTTGACTGTCTGTCTCTTGTCTTTTTCTTTGCGTTTTTTGTGAATTCCGGTAGTCGGATTGCTAACAGACAACATTTCAGGATAGTTAAATCTTGAACCAAAGTATTTAGAAGCAAAAATATACTGACGCTTAATAGTGCGTTGGTTAAATTTAGCACAAAACCGACAGCAAGGCACGTTGTGGTCAGGGCCTAGGCAAGGAATACAGTACAAATGAAAACCTTATGAGGTATTTACTTCCCACAAGTAATGAAATTATTAACTTTTACTGACATCGGTAAGGAGCAAGAAAAAGTTTCCCCAATGGGGTACTTAGCTTTAGTTTGAAGACTTCGGTTCCGAAACTTGAAAACAAAAATTTCAGGAGTCGGCCGACCGGCACTTGTGAACTGCTTTTGGCACCGCGCGGCAAGAAAGACGGATTAAAATGGTGTCGGCTGCATGTTTTATACCTGATGACCTGACGTCATGGAAGAGGAGACAGCAACCGACGCAGGACCCAAGACTTTGTTATTCAGGCCGACTGAGGCAACCTGCCAGCAGATTACCCAAATGTAATGACTGCAACAGTGAAACACGAAGAACATCAGCTGAATTTCTGTCTCCAGGGACTGTGAATGCTGGCACCGTTGATTCTTGAGGTACCAATGGAGCTTCCTCATGTGTAGCCTGGCCAGAGGGATCATAAAGATACAAAATGCCATGCAGCCTAATGTTCTGAGGAATTCCCTGGCTGAGAGGCCCTGTCTCTGCAAAATGTTTTGGAAGTATTGAGTCTAGATGGAGACCTTTTCTGGTGGGAGAAAGGCCTTTTGAAGGGAGGAATCCAGAAGAGCCCCAGGTAAACTATCCTGGTGAATGGGTCCATGCTGGATTTGAGAAGATTTATGGTGAACCTCATGGAGGTGAGGAGGTACTGAGTGAAGGCCAGATCCTTGAGAAGCTCTGACAGACTTGTGGCATGAACTAGGCAGTCATCTACACAGGAGTAAATCTGGATCTCTCTTGTTTTGTAGAAGGCAATCACAGGAGCTAAACCTTTGTGAAGACCCTGGGAACAGTAAGCAAGCCAAAGGGAAGTGCAGATAATTGAAAGTAACTGGCACTTGCTGTGGAAGGAAGAAAACTTCTGCAATATTCCTCTACAGGAATGTGCAAGTAAGCATCTTTTAGGTCTAAGGTGACCATTAAGGCCCGAGAGGCTATCATGGGAAGAAGTTTTTGAAGAGTCAACATTTTGAATTTTGGTACCAACAGGGACTGATTGAAGGTGGAATAGTCTAGAATAGGACACCAAGAGCCTTCCCTTCTGGGAACCAGGAATAGCCTGGAATAGAACCCCTTCCCTATTTGGTGTTCGGGTACTGGTTCCACTAAGTCCTGCGAGCACAGGTTGTGAATCTGAGAAAGAGCATCTGCTCTTTGATTTCGTGGTATATCCGGGTAAGCTGAGTATCTTAATGGCCTCTTTGAAAGTGAGCCTGTAACCATCTGAGATGATTTCGGACAAGTGGGTTCTGAAAATTATGAAGGGCTGGTTTTCTTTGAATAGGGATAACATTCCTCCTATCTTTTCTAGAAGGGGCTGGGTAGGGGAAAAGAACAGTCACTGCTGATCTTTGCCAGGGCCCTGCGGCCTAGAACTCCCTTGCTAGGGGGTTTCTGAAGACCACTGCCTGGGGCTTTGTGATTGATATGCCTTTGAGGCCTTTCCAGGCCTTTCCCTCCAGGGTTTCCTTTGGCCACTTTTTTATTGAGAGGGACAGGACCAGTGTTTAGAGGGAAAATTCCTATTAAACCAAGGAGGCTGAACTTGGGAGGAAGTCCTTGACAGTTTGCATAGATTTTGCTTCATCTTCCATCTTTTTGAGCAGAGCCTCAGACTTTGTCCCAAAGAGGAAGTCCTTATCGAGGAGTGCATCTAGAAGTTGGGTCCGATACGGTCTGATAGGTCTGTTCCCTAAGCCAAGCTTGCCTTCTAATGACGGAACCAGATACAACAGCTTGGCTAGAGGCCTCCATAGCATCGTAGCCACAGTGTAATGAGTGTCTAGTCACCTGGGAGCTGGAATGGCAAAGGTCCATTAATTCCTTGGAAATGTTCTTGTCCTCCAGAGAGGATACATTAAACTTAATTTTATCTAAAATACTTTGTTGGTATTTTATAATATGAAACTGGCAGTTAAGGGCCCTCATGGCTAGAGCAGCAGAAGTGCAGACTTTTTTACCAAACATATCAAGGGCCCTGCTTTATTTGTCAACAGGCAAAAGATTTTTTGAAGTGCTGGCTTTTGCTCCCTTGTAACCTGGGGTGACCACCGCTGGATCAGCAGAGGGGGTTTTGAAGAGGTATTTATGGGAGTCCAGCACACTGTAAAACTTGTCTGGTTTTTGAGGGGTGGAAGTAGAGAATCTGGATTCAGGGAAGGGTGCATAAAAACATTCTCTACCATTTCCAATACTGGGGAAATAGCTATTTTCCCAAAAGTGATGTCTTCAGGAGGATATGCTGAAGAAGATTGTCTTCAAAATCTGAAACTTCAAAAGAAGTAAGGAAGGATTCCTCCTTAAAGACAGACTCCTCCTGGTCTGAATCCTCATCTGAATCAGGAGGTTCAGAGACAACTTCAGGGGCAGGATCCCTCTTCCTTTTCCTTGGGGAAGACTCCAAAAGGGGTTCCTTAGCTCTGACTAAGGAGATAAGGCCTTCAGCTAACCTGACCAGGTCTTGCTGATATCCTAGTGTGTGACAGCCAGTAGGCCTAGGCACAGGACCTAACGTAGACCCCTTCTTAGAGGTAACTTTGGCCTTGGGCCTAGGTATGTCCACAATCCTGATGCTAGTCTCTTTGTAAGGAAGAACTGATGCAGGCTAATACCTTGAAATAAAGTTGCCAGTAAAAGATCACTTGTCAGAAGCAGAGGTCAGCTGAGCAACTATAGACCTAAACCGACAAACAAGGCCCATGCAGAAGATGAGGGGACCAGATGGCATGTTGGACTCCCTAAGGGTCTCAACAGAGGCCTGCGCTACCACCTCGGAAGCAGAAAGAGGCTGTGAAAGTGCCTCACCTTCCTCAGCAATAACAAGCCTTGGGGGACTGACAGATGGGGAATGGTTGTCATCTGAGGTCCAAAGCTTGGGTCTTTTTTTCCTTTTTCTTCCTACGCTTAGGGAGCTCACCCTCAGATGACCAGCGGATGCCATCAAATGATGCGAGGTAGATCGTAGACTAAGATGCCTAGCTAAAATTTTGGCCCTTTGCCTCACAGTCCTAAAATTGAAATGGGCACAAAAATAAAGTACAGTTGTGTACACATACTATAAATGTAGATGTTCAAATGTATTCACTGTTGCAGTCATTACATTTGGGTAATCTGCTGGCAGGTTGTCCTCAGTCGGCCTAAATTCCAAAGTCTTGTGTTCTGCGTCGGTTGCTGTCTTCTCTTCCATGATGTCAGGTCGTCAGGGGTATAAAACATGCAGCTGACACCATTTTCTTTAGTTTTTCTTGCCCCCGATGTCAGGTGCCTCCCAAAAAGGTATATATATATATATATATATATATATATATATATATATAAATATAGATATATATATATATATATAAATATTTATAAATACATGCATCAATATAAACTTTACCTTCATCTACAAGCAAATACACCACATAGGTTGTAGAAGATAGTGAAGGAAAGATAAACTTCAGAATGACAGGGGGATGGCGGGAGGGTAACCTGGACTGCAACAGTGAATAACACTCTTAACATCTACATTTATGGTATGTGTAGACAACTGTACTATGTTCTTCGTGTTTCACTGTTGCAGTCATTACATTTGGGTAGAATCCCAAAGCTATGGTTGGGAGGCTGGAGCTAAACAGCATTAGGTGCGGCTAGAAGGCCCTGCAGCACTGCAGTGGCAAAGCCTGCCCTTGACTTAGAGTAGAGAGGAAAATGGTAATGCTTTGTGAAGGTGTGAACAGAACTCCAAGTAGCAGCCTCTAGAATGTCTTTCGTTGGTACTCCTCTGAGAAAGGCTGCTGAAGTAGCTGCAGCTCTGGTGGAATGAGACCTAATGCCCTTGGGCACAGGTTTACCATGGTGTAAGTAGCAGAAACGGATGCAGTGGCTTATCCACTTTGAAATAGCCTTTCCTTCTGATCCTGCAGCATATGACACTAGTAATTGCTCAGTTTTTCTTAGAGCTTTAGTCCTGCTCAAGTAGAATCGTAGCTGTCTGTGTACGTCCAAGGAATGCAGAATTCTCTCCCCTTTGTTCTGCAAATTTGGATAAAAAGTTGTCAGATGAACTGTTTGATTAAGAGCCACACTGGAAACCACCTTAGGTATAAAAGTAGGATTTGTCCTCATAGACACCCTGTCCGGGTAAAATATGATAAAAGGCTATACAGCCATGAGGGCCTGTAGCTCTGAAACTCTTCTTGCTAAAGTAATTGCTAGTAGCAGAGCTGTCTTCCATGATAAGAACTTTATGTCAGCGGTAGCGGCTGGTTCAAATGGAGGCAGGGTGAGCTTTTCCAACACACAATTGAGGTCCCATACAGGTAATGGTGATCTTCTAGGGGGCCTTAAATTTTTGGCTCCTCTAAGATACTGCTTTAGTAAAGGATGAGAAAAGATTGGTGGCTCTGTGTTGTAATGAGACAAAATGGCAGAGGCATGGATTTTGATTGATGAGAAAGATAGGCCTTTGTCAAGCATCTCAGTTAAGTACTGTAATATCCAAGGAATATTTGGTTCTGCTGTATCAGTTCCTTGTGCTTGATTCCACTTGTCAGCATAAGATTTTCTAGTACTAGGCCTTCTGGCTTCCAAAATGACATCCACCACAGCTTTACTGAGAGGTGTTGTTTGTATGATTACATGATTAGCTATGCTGCCAGGTTTAGAGTCTGTAGTTGATTGTGCAGGATCTGATTGTTTTGCTGGGACAGTAGTTGTGGTCTTTGAGGCAAGGTCCATGTTGGGTATTGAGACAAGTTCCTTAGGATTGGGTACCAGTATTGGCAGGGCCAGTCCGGGGCAATTAATATCATCTTTGACTTCTCTTGCCTGACTTTTAGGAGGACCTAGGGTAGGAGAGGCAGAGAAGGAAAGGCGTAAACTGATAGGGCGGCCACTTTTCATGCTTGTCTGTGATAAGTAGTCTGGGCTTCCCCATTTCTCTGTTATCATGCTGAAGACTTGTGGATTTAGTTTCCACTCGTGAGGATCCATAAGGTTTCTGCTTAAATCGTCTGCCAGAGTGTTTTGTTTTCCTGGCAGGAATTGAGCTTGAAGATGTATTTGGTAGGTCAAAGCTGTGTTCCACAGTGCCATGGCTAATCTGCAGAGGGGGTATGAGTGTGTGCCCCATTACTTGTTTATATACCACAAGACTGTGGTGTTGTCCGTCTTTATCAGTAGTTGCCCTGGATGAAGTAAGTCCTTGAAGGCTGTTAGGGCATTTTGAACAGCTAGCATCTCTTTCTGGTTGATATGTAGATGCATTTGTTTTGGTGCCCATATGCCCTGAATGCATCTTCCTGCCATGTGGGCCCTCCCAGGCATAATCTGATGCGTCTGTCGTTAAGGTTTGGCTGGCAGGGGGTAGAGTGAAGGGCCGTCCCATGTTTTGGTGACAGGCCTTTGCCCACCATAGAAACTCCTGTTGCAGGCAGGGAATGAGAGGAATCATTGTTTCCAGACTGTGTGAATGTTGACTCCATAAACTTTTTAGGTACGACTGAAGTTTCCTCATATGCAGTCTTGCATATGGAATTAGTAGGATGCAGGATGCCATGAAGCCCAGAGCCTGCAGAATTTGTCTTGCAGAAGACTGAGTTTTTGTTGCCATCAGTTTGAACTAAGTAGTCAGTTGCCTTTGTTTGTCTGGGGTAAGGTAAACCATCTGGGCAGTTATATTCAAGCTTGCACCCAGGAATGTTATCTTTTGAGAGGGTACCAGTTGTGATTTTTCGTTTATTGTGTACCCTAGGCATGTTAGAAGCCTTTTCACAAATGCCAGGTGTCGAAGAAGAGTGTCCTTGTTCTCTGCTTGAATGAGACAGTCGTCCAAGTAAGGATATATTTGTATACTTCTTTGTCTGCAAAATGCAATTACTGGTGCCAGGCACTTTGTAAAGACCCTGGGCGCAGTAGATAAGCCAAAGGGCAGTGCAGAGAATTGGTAATGCATTAAGCCAGCTTTGAATCTGAGGTATCTTCTGCACGACTGTCTTATTGGGACATGCAGATATGCCTCTTTTAGGTCTAATGTCACCAGCCAAGCATTCTTGCCCAGCATGGGCAGAAGCAGCTGCAAAGTCAGCATTTTGAATTTTGGAATGTCCAGGTATGTGTTCAAAATTGATAAAGCCAGTACTGGCCGCCAGGCCTTGTCCTTTCTGAGTACCAAGAACAGTCTTGAGTAAAAACCTTGCCCTTTTTCCTGTTCTGGTACTGGTTGAATGGCCCCCATATCCATGAGGGACATAACCTGTTTCTGTGCCTCTGCCCATTGATTTTTGGGGAGATCTGACCAACTGTTTGCCATTGGCAGTGTGTGGAAATGGAAACTGTATCCCTGTGATACTATGTTTAGTATCCACTTGTCCTGGGTTACTAACTGCCAATTTTGAGCAAAAAGTGCTAATTTCCCCCCTAAGGGTGCTGCCAAAAGTTAAGTGCTTGGTGTAGGCAAAGGGAAGTCATTGGGACTGTTTTCTGTAGGTTTGCACTTTATCTCCCCCTGAATTGGAGGTAGATGCGCCCCATTGCTTTGACCTGTATGAATCTTGCGCCTGGTATCTGGAATCCTTTGGGCGTCTGGATTTACCCCTTTGAGCTCTCTCTGACACAGGAAAGGACCAATTTTTTGTAGGCCAGTGTCTACTGAATCTTGGTGGCTGAACTTGTAAGAAGTCTTTAACAGTTTGCATAGACTTAGCTTTGTCTTCCATTTTCTTTAAAACCTCTTCTGCCTTAATACCAAACAGAGAATCATGCTGTAAAGGTGCATCTATCAATTTAGCTTTAACATGATCAGGCAAATTTTGTTCCTTTAACCAGGCATACCTCCTAATCACAGATCCAGTAACTGCGGCCCTGCAGGAGGCCTCTAAGGAATCAAAACCACATTGCAAAGTATGCTTTCCAACTTGTTCAGCTGCATGCAATAATTCCTGCAATTCTTTATTTTCTGCACATTCTGAAATCAACATAATTTTCTGTTTCAGCAATCCCATAACATGGTGTTGGTACTTAAGCATATGAAATTGACAGTTTAAGGCCCTGATTGCCAAGGTTGCCGATGTATAAACCTTTTTCCCCCATCTGTCAAGTGCCCTTGAATCTCTGTCAGAGGGGGTAGGATCTTTTGCTGTTGAGGCCTTAACTCCCTTTGGACCGTGTGAAATAGTTTCAGGATCAGCAGGAGGGTTTCTAAATAAAAATTTATGTGAGTCAGGGACCCAGTAATATCTGTCAGGCTTACTGGGAGCCGGAGGTAAGGAGTCAGGGGTCAAGCTTGACTCCGAAAAACACATCATCCACAATATCTAAAACAGGGGGGATGGCTAAAGGCTTGTGCTGAGGGAGGAGAAGGAAATCCCTGAGCCTCTTTTTTGATTCTGAGAAGTCTTGACTCTCCCAGTGAAAATGCTCCCTCAAAGTATGCAAGGTTTCTCCACATGAATAATCCTCTGGAGGAGATGAAGACAGAATAGACTCGTCAACATCAGAATCCTCATAGGGAGGTATAGATAATTCCTGAATCAGAAGAAATAGAAACCTGATCTGAAGATTCATAATCAGTGTCTTGCCTAGGCCTCTTATCTGGAGGGGGATGGGTACCCCTGATCAAGGTAATAAGGTCTTCAGCTATTTTGATCATCTGTTTTTTTTTAGGCATAGAGGCCTGTGCACGTGGCTCATGCGTCATTTTTTTAGTTTTAGAAGTTGCCTTTGTCTTTGGTTTTGCAGCTGTCGTCGGTTTGATATATAAATGTTGAGGTCTGAATACACCCTCAGAAGCCGGTGCCTGCTCAGTGGCTCTGGATCCATCCGGGGGAGATACATCTGTGGGTCCAATACCTTGAGTATCTTGTGGCATGCTGGACTCCACATGGGTGTCAGCAGAGGCCTGCTACTCGAAGGTAACGGGTATCAGGGGTTGCGAAAGTGCCTCACTGAGTACCGGCGACTGGCTTAGGAGAAGCCTCATCGTCGGTTTTGGATCTCAACTGCCTTTCTCTGTCCTTTTCTTTGCATTTTTTATGTACTCCTGTAGTCGGATTGCTATCAGACATTTCTGGGTAGTTAAATCTGTTTCCAAAATACTTTGATGCAAAAATATACCAACGCTTAATAGTGCGTTGGTTAAATCTAGCACAAAACCGACAGCCAGGCACGTTGTGATCAGGGCCTAGGCAAGGAATACAGTATAAATGGAAATCCTTATGAGGTATTTGCTTCCCACAAGTAATACAATTATTAACTTTTTCTGACATCGGTAAAAAGCAAGAAAAAAGTTTACCCAATGTGGTACTTAGCATTAGTGAAGACTTCGGTTCTGAAACTCAAACCCGAATATTTCAGTAGTCGGCCGACCGGCACTTGCAAAATGCTTCTGCTTCGGGCACCGCGCAGCAAGAAAGACCAAAGAAAATGGTGTCGGCTGCATGTTTTATACCCCTGACGTCATGGAAGAGAAGACAGCAACCGACGTAGGACCCAAGACTTTGGAATTCAGGCCAACTGAGGGCAACCTGCCAGCAGATTACTCAAATGTAATGACTGCAACAGTGAAACACGAAGAACATCTAGGGACATTGTGATCTGGGCCTAGGCAGGTGACATACAACATGTGAAAGTCTTGGCATAGGATTTGTTTACCACAGCGGAGATGATTAACCTTATCTGACATGAGTTAAAGCAAGAAAGAGAGTTCTCCAATGGGGTACTTAGCTTTAGATGACATCTCCCTGGTACAGACCGACTGATGCGTGGAAACACTGCTTTGGGCTCTGACGGCAAGAAAAGGCTGATGTCTTGGAGTTGACTGGCTCCCTTTATACCCAAGTGTACTGATGTCAGGATAGGATGTCTGCCAGCCTTAGAAGGAGGGAGATTTTTACTCTGGTAGTCTGGCCAGCCAAGGACTTCCACAGTAGAAAATCCCACAAGTCAGGACTGCAAAATTTAAACACAAAGAATATCTGTTAGGTATCAGGGCTGACAAAAAGCTTATTTTCTGAAGGTATGAGAAACATTTGGTCCAGGAATGTACAAAAAAAAGATGTGGGGTGTGAGACCATCTTGCCAAAAATGCAGGCTACTATGTATAAAATTAGGTAAATTATATAATTACTGGTTCAATTGTCCATTGCTGGAAAAAGGAAGGTTATTTGAATAGGATACTGAGAGGGAGGAAATACAGTTTGTGGAAAGTATAATTAAAGAAGAATTAAGGAAAAAAGTGAAACAATCAATGTATGCAAGGAAGAAAATGAAAAAAAAAAACATGGTCCAGGAAGAAGTAAAAGGGCAAGGGGAAAGAGTTACTGGTAAAAAAGATTCAGATACAGACAGAAAATAAATATAACAGGTTATCTAGTGAAGAGGATGGTTGTGAATTACAAACAGGAAAAACATTTGAGCAGAAAGTGGTTAAATCCATCTGGGGAAGGGTGAGAAAGAGGAAGAATAGCAGAAAAATGCAAAGAAGGGAAGGGAATAAGATATGGACTTAAGAATTTAATGTGAACAGAATACAGAATGAGATTAGGGGGTTAAGTTATTGAATGGTGCAATGGGAATTGCATATATTACTTCTGATTGACACAGGTGGTGTTTATAAAGAAAAACAGAAAAAGTGAGACTTTATGGGAAAAAGATTATGTGGTGGGATGTGGTAGGAGATGTGTTCAAGGTTAAGGGTATTGATAAGAGATGATGAAGTAAAAATACTGGATGTAACAATTGCAATACCAGGAAGTCTGATGATATGTGACTTGGGAAAAATGTGTGATAGCAATTGTAATATACTCCTATACAAATATGTCAGACAGGAATAAAATAAAGCATTAAAGAAATGTGGCAGTATTACTGCGGTGGTGGTGCTGCAGTAGCGTTGTCGCCTCACAGTTAGACGTTGCCCGTTCGATTCTCAGTTAGAGCATCTTTTGTGTGGCGACATGCGTGAATGGTCGTTCCTTCATTGAAGGTTGTGCATTAGGCCCAGCAAGCCAGCACGTAAAACTCTACTGCCAATCATTAGCGGACCGGAGTTCCGCTGTGGCGACCCCTAACCGGGAAAAGCTGAAAGACACATTAAAGAAATGTGACAGTGAATATGTCAATAATAATGATTAGAGATTTTAATTGTAATGTAAGCAAAGAAAAGGGAAAACTAACACAAGATGCAAGCATGATAAAAGAAGTGATAAAATGTTGGAAGTTTAAATATATGAAAAACTGACAATAGACATACAAAAGGGGGAATCTTTAAACTGAAATAGAAAGTACTCAAGGGGTATGAAGGTAGTGACAAGTGAATTACAAGGAGTGGATTTCTCAGATCACACAGCAATATGGATGGTATGAAGAGAAGATGGAATAATAAAAGATGGAAAAGGAATAAAAAGGCTAATGGGGAGATAAGAAGAAAGATGAGGAGGCTGGTAGACTACAGAAACATATGATAATACATTATATGACTTGGACACAATGGTGGGTTGTGTTCAAGGAGAAATGTAGGTTGCAAAATAGTTTAAGGAAACATGGTGAATGATTCTGAAAAAGAAAATATTGGGAAAAGAGAAATAGAAGAGTTGCAAGAGAGAAGTAAGGAAAACATTTGGACAATGTTGTGTAGATAGAAATATTTCTTAAAGGAGTAGGAAGTTGTTTCACAAAGTAAAAACATTGGGAAGAAAATGGATGAAATGCTAGACTAAGATGGGATGGTAAAATGTAAACAAGAAGAAATTATGTAGCTAGTAAAAGAACTGTGGAAAAATGTACAAGAAGGAAGAGCTTGAAAGAGGAAAGTAAAAGGTAAGAAAATATTGGTTACAGCCAAATGAAAACTAGAAGAAATAACTGAATTGGAGGAGGTTATAAAAGAAGGGAGCGAAGATTCAGCACCAGGATTTAGTGGGTTAAGTTATGGAGGTATTTGTAGAAATATTGAATGAGTGGTTATAGGAAGGGATAGAAGATGAGGATATATGCGGTATGATGATTAAATTAAGGAAAAAAGATAGCAAAAAAGACATTAAGAATTGGAAACCAATAACTCTGGAGATTCTGATTACAGCATTTTTCTGAAGATAATGCAAAAAAGAATAGGGTTTGTCCTGGAAAAAGTGATAGGGTAAGGGGCATATGGAGTAAACAGTGAACAAGTGTTCAAAACATTAGCACTAGTAAAATAAATAATAGGTGTTAAAGAGAAAATAAAGAACTAAGGTTAGCTGTGTGTGATTTAGTAAAAGCATTTGATTCGGCAAGTCTTGAGACTTGGGAAATTGTAGAGAATGAGGGGTTGGGAGAAACATAGCAAAATACCAAAGAAGTGTTAGGAAAGCTCTTGGGTGAAGGGTTTGGTAAATGATTGAACAGAGAAGAGAATAAGAATCAAGAGTGGTGTTAAATAAGGATGTCCTACGAGAATGTTTCTCTTACTGATGGCACGTGTTGGTGAAATGAGAGCAGCTGGATGGGAAATGAAAAAAGGGGTTATAATACCAGTGCATCTTTCAAAAGCAGATTACTTAATTACTGTAACAAAGAATGTATGAATGAGAGAAACTGAGATAAGTATAGAAAGAGGGTTACAGAAAGGTGGATTAAGGTTGAAATTCACAGGATTTGTCAAAATATGGGTAGAATACATTTAACTAAAAATGAAATAAACATATAAGACATGGGGAGGTGATTAAAAAAATGAAGTAATGCAGACAAATCATGGATGAAGTAAAGAATTTAGTTAACTGGTGGAAAAGTCTCTTTAGATTAAAGGAAAAGATGTACATGTTAAAAATACAGGTACTGAGATATATGGGGAGTGTATACGTTTCCTGGAAAAATGGAAAAGAGCTGCTAGAAATATTTGTCAGTTTTATCTATGGATCAAGACAGAATCCAGTCAGAATTGTAAACAATTGGAAAGGAGAAGGAGAGTTGAATCTAAAAATATCCAATTGTATATTTGGAGTCTTTACATTTCTTGGGATATTATAATATGAAGTAGAAAGAAATATCTTGATAGAAAACTAATGTACGTTAAATATGAAGACATGGTAAAAATGAGCAAAAGAAAGGAAGTAGATGAGGAGTAGGTAGACAGAAAAGAATATGAAGACAAGATGAAATTGTGGAAAATAAAGACTAATAAAATTAGTAAGACTAGAAAGGAATCGTACAATGTGAAAAGGAAAAAAAAACACTGTTTAATACATCCACTGAAAGATCTTAAAGCATTAAAAGTAGAAGGAAGAGGTTTGAAGGTTTTAATGAAGCTAAATATTTTTTGTGGAGATTATCACTGGATAAACTGCCAGTGAATAATAGCATAAAATATTAAGCAATAGAGGAGAGAAAAGTGTAATCACTGTAATAAAGAAGAAACAGCAAATTATTATTTGGAATGTAAAATAAATGAAGACCTTTGGAAAAAAAAGTCTGTACCAAGAAGTCAAATTGTGCATAAATGGGAAGGATTTGACATTTAAAATATGGATTATACATGAATATTATATGGGAAATATGAAAATAAGGAAAATTGTGAAGTTGATAAATGTGAAAGGATACTGCTGACAATGTACATGTTTTGTGGAAGAGATGTGATGAACTGTTTTATATCAAAAATAATAATGGTGAAGATGTGCTGGCTGAAACAAAAGGATGGTTCTAGAAGAAAGGATAGAGAATAGAATGGAAGCTGTAAGAAATGTTTTGGTTGTGAAACTCAGGAAGCAAATAATATAAATATTGTAAATATAAATGTGTAAACAGAATAGAATGGGTGTTATGTATCAAGATGTGTAGTAAATAGACACCCCCCCCCCACTCTTCAATATGTGCAGTGGCATCTTTAACAATCACCTAAGGTGCCACCAACTCATTCAAGTGGGACCTCAGTTTAACTTCTCATCCAAAGCATGGAACCATGTTAGTCCACAACAGAAAACACAAAGACTCTGGAATACAGGAGTGATGTAATACATTTTATTTGACCGATATAAGTTATACAATTACTTAAGCATTTAGGCTAGCAGGAACCCTTTGTGAGGAGTTAAGTTACTGATGTTAGGCACAGTGCTTAAATATCCACTTATGCCTAGAAAGGGATGTACATCACTTCTGCCCTATTGACTGAAAAAAGACCCTTAAACATGCTAGAATGGAAAAAAGATTGTGTATGTGTGTCAGAGAAAGAAACTTAAACTTTAAAGACTGGGTCACGTCTTGCTATAAAACTCAAATGTTTTGTATGCTACATTACAGTCCGTGTTCAATTAACAGTGAATATAACAGCTTAAGAAGCTGCTGTAACAATGAGAAAATAAATCACAGTACAACAGATATGTATCCAAAGAAGGAAAACAAGTAGTAGTTGGTTGTAATTTGTTAGCCTGTATAATCAAACAATCTTTGTGAAAGAAAAGTTTTGATCAACAGAAAACATGAATTTGAAATAACTTCAACTTCACTGTAGGAGTGACGTGTTATGAGAAAAGCAGAGATTACCACTGAGAATAAGATCTTGTTCAGAATGAAGCTGAACAGCCGTCCTCTTGTCACGTAACCAAGATTCCCGGAGTTCAACTGTAGATGCAGAGTTATAAGTTCTGCACAGTTAGCTGGGTGGTTCAGAATAGAATCACGGACTTGGTTGAAGAGTTACAGAAGAATGAAAAGGACATAAAAGCAGAACCCAAAGTAGCTCCAATTACAGAAAGATCAAAGAGAACAGATTACAGTGGTTCAGGCACATGTGCAAAAAGGGGGGGGGGGGGCAAAAGACAATCTGGTGAAGAAAATTTGGGACAGACAGGAACAGGAAATGAGGCTATCCAGCAAAGAGGTGGATGGATTGTGTGAGAAATCTGTGACAGTCAGGCATGAATGTTGAAGAAGGCAGGAGTGTGGCACTTAATCGAGAGAGATGGTGACAGTTAACACAACACCCTGACACCATAAAGAAAAATGGAAAGAAGGGGGTAACGATGATGTGATTACAGAAGATGGAAGGAATGAGTGACTGACAAGAAGTTTCTCCCAAAAGTTTATCTCTTGCAACAAGGAGAGAAAACATTAGCATCTTTGTTACATGATGTGACATTGTTACCAACACAATCTTTGAAGCCTTTTTTAGCTTTCAAGTCTGGTGAACCTAGGCTTTTCAGCTAGCATGAACCCTTTGTGATAAGTTAAGTTACTCATGTTGGGTACAGTGCTTAAATATCCAATTGTACCTAGAAAGGGAAGAAGGGCTTGTTTCTCTTTTGTTAACAGTTTTACTTGGATCAGAACTATCAGAATCAAAGCCATATTGGCAGTTGGGACTCTTCCTAGCCATACATTTTCTGGGTAGCTGTTTACTGGGGGGTAAAAGACATTTTAGTTGGGTCTTTGAAATCTTGTCTTTCTGGTTCAATGGAGCTACTACAGCTGGTGTTTCTATCTATTATGGCTATAATCTCCGAGTTCATAGTTCTCTACCTCTGTCTTTCAAATTGTGATTTACTATTGTTTGAATCCCTTAATTTATTCATCTATTTTCCTCTTATTCTGTGGAGGTTATATAATGAAATGGTGACTGATTTAATTCTAATAAAAGTATCTGCTGTGTTTTCTGTTTGCGGGATACAGTATAATATTGGTTCAAAGTCCCTTGTGGAAATGCATGTGGACTGCTTGTTTGTATTTTCCTTAAAAATCTCCACAGTTACTGAAGTGTTGGCCATGATACTCTGGTTATCTAACAAAACGTAGCAGAAATAACACATTCTATGGCAAAACATTGAAAATTAATACAATATTCCACAAAGCACAGTTATTTTCAACAGTTCGGTCTCTATACATTTACAAGGTACAAGTAGAGCTTCCTAGTTATTACTTTCAGTTATTGTTGTCTGTTTCACTTAGCTGAAACAGCCTGTAAAGTGTAAGTGAACATAGGTATATACTAAGCTAATGACCACTAGGGCTTTTGTAAGCCTAGCTAAGCAATCCAACCCAACTACATCCCCTAGTAACAGGTGCATCTTAATTGGGATGGTATGTTTGTTAACAGGTTTCAAAAAAGTTATGTTTGGGGGGGGGGGGGTGTTAGAGAAAGTTTACTGTTGCCATCAAGTCTACAAGAGAAATGGAACCAGAAGAATGAATTTATAATTACTCGTCCAACGTTATTTATGGAGCTTTAACTGTCAGCCTGTTTTTAAGAGACATGGAGGCAGCTTCTGGATGAATTTGTGATTTCCCAATCCAATGGTTAGGATTACATTTGAAAAGGGTTAGCGATGGACTCTACTTCACATGGATGGTAAGCCTATTCCAGAGCATGGGGATCCTTTGAGTCACATATCTGTCTCGTTAGGATGTTTTACTTATGTCTTAAGCAAAGTTTAAACCACTGGAGCTAGTGTTTTTGGAGCTGCTCATTTTGTAGATGTGCAAAGGTTCCATGCCAAACACAGATCGCTTTTCAACAACCTGTAGGAGACTGTGTATAGAGACAGGGCTCTAAGGCAGTCTGTATATATGACAGTGTGCCTACACCCTGGATTTCTCTTGATGGCGAACCTCTGTGGACATTCCAACTGTTGCATATACCAAGTCAAGTACATGCCAATGGGGACAGTGTACTCAATGACGACTCTGATAAGGGATGAAGAGAGTGGTACTATAACTTCCTTGTACCCGGATGTCATTTTCTTACTTATAAACTGGGCGATATAGAAAGATTTCCTTTCTGCATTAGCTATGTTTTGGTCAAAAGCCAGATTACGGTCTACATATCAACTCTTAGAGGAATCTTATGAATGAAGTAATTTGCCTAGGTAGATGTTTTCCCAAAATGCACCATAATGCGCTTCTTTGCGTTGAGTTTTAATCTGTGGCTTTGGCAACAGTCATCTGTCTGTGTTAGACCCTCTTGCAGGATTTTAGTGCAATGGAGGGAATTTATGATAGCTCCTAATTTGGAGTCACCTGCGAACATGGTGAACCAGAGGTCCTTGACAGTCTTGACCAACGAAAAGTAGATGCCACACAGAAGCGGGTCCAGTATGGAGCCCTGTGGTACTTCACTGGTGACCTGCCTTTTGGTGGAGGTGGTCTCACCAATCCTGATTTCTTGGGTCCTATCTGTGAGCCCACTGGCAATCCAATGAGTTGTGTAGGGATTTATGCCTAGTTCAGTGAGTTTGTCTGCACTACCCGAGTTGGGTATCATGTTGAATGCCTGAGCCGCGTCTAGGTAAGCGGTTACGTACAGTTTTTCCTTTATTCATTGCCTTGGTTACCTTCTCAAAGAAGATTACCAGGTTAAGTAAGCATGCCCTTCCTTTGACTAAACCAAATAGGATGGTTCCAGTGTGTGTGTGTAGGTTGCCAATGTCTTCGTTGATAATTTCCATGATAATTTGTTCCATCGTTTTGCATATTAGACTAGTCAGAGTGATGGGTATGTAGTTTCTGAGGTCTGTTGCTATTCCACCCTTGTGATTACAGCTGCTGTCCTCCATTCTGTTGGTACATAGCCTGTTTTGAGGCTATAGTTGCAAAGCAACTCAAGTGGACCTCATAGGTCATGGTTCAGGCTATTTAGAAGGCAACCTGGGATACTGTTGAGCCCCAATGAGGCTATGTTTTTAGCCTTAATAAGCATCACTATAACCTGCTTCCTGCTGATAGTTGGCAGAGGGTGTAGTGCTCTCCCATACTGGAGGGAACAAGGATCAGTATGTTTGCACCTCTGGTTGAAGTGTTACTGATCTAGGGCATTTGTGTTAATAAAGACCAGGAAACTTTCTGCCTGCAAGTTGCTGGCAGTGTTTGTTTCCCAGTCTACAGAAGGGTACTTAAAGTCTCTCATGAATGGAGTGTTTACTTGGATGGATAGTGCCTCAAGTAGGTCTAGATAAGAGTTGTGGGATTCTTGAGATATAGATGGTGATCTACAGCTTGCTAAGATATGGTAAGAGACTCCATCTAAGGTGATTTGCATGTGGGTAAGCTCCATAGTATCATCCTGTTTAACTGACCCTGAGGTATACTTGTTGCTAATGTATATTGAGACACTTTCACCTTAGTCCTTGTCTGTACTGCTGATGGTGTAAATGGTTGGAAGGCACTATAGCCTTGCATTGCCAGAGTACTTTCTGTGGCTTAAAACCATGTCTTGACAATGACACAGATGTTTATATTCAATGCAGTGATGAGAGCTGGTAGGGTGTGGAGTTTCTTGTTAAGGCTCCTAGCATTGAGCCAACACATTTAAATCCCTTTGGGTTTTATTTGCTACATCAGTAAGGCTTTAAGGGGAGTGGATACAATTTTAGCCAAAACCTGCAAGTCCAGGGGGAACAGGTGCAAGCAATCTTTGGCAAAGTAATGTGGTCTGTTGACCATGTCCTCCCAGGCTGACAGAAACTGAATCCCACTGAACTACCCAAAAACTAAGCCAATTGTTAAAGTCCATCATTTTTTTTCATACTGTGGCATTATCTTCAATGAAGGTAGAATGCTGCTCAGTGTACGGCACATACCTGTCTCAGACGCATGTTCAGACAGATCCATAATGTCTCTCTTCATATAATCCAGACAGGTATGTCTCATGTCACTTACTCCCAACATGGACTATGATAAAATCATACTGGTGCAGTGACTTGAATGCGTGTATAACTTGGCGGATCCTGGCTCCAGGTAAGCAACTGATTGTGATCTTCTCCTTGACCAGTCTGGTAACTGGGGATCTGTGTGTCGTACAATGGAGTTCCCCATGGCAAGAGACTTGGGTAAATTGTTTGCTTGCCTTATAGCCTTTGTTTTTGTGGGTCCATTAGGTATAGGCTTATACACAGTGTTTGGTGTTGCTTTAGAGATTGCTAAAAATAGGCATTGTTGTTTGCAGGCTTAGGAGTTATATGAGGTTTGGGGAAGAGTGCTTTTTTAGTGACCTGTGCATGTGGACACTGTGTGTGGTAGATATAATGCACGTGTTCTTGACAACCTTGCTTGCATGTGAGATTTTTGCATCCAAGGAAACTGTGTATGTACATCACTTACATACTGTGTTGGTTTCTTTAAGAATTAAAAGGCTGTTAGTAAACATGAGACAACTGCTACATTGTCTCAGGATGCCCATATCTATCTAGCTGGCTACAGAGACATTTGCAAATTGCATATCCATTTTGTTTGGGCCTGTGTTAGGGTGAGCTATTAGGGTTTGAGGACTGGGTTTTTACAAAGGTCTCCTACATTGATGTCTAGGGTTAGGGACTAGAGTTGAACAGTGTTAGAATACGGTATTAGATAATGCTACAATATGGTATTAGTGTTATCTGACATGCAAGCTAGCTGCTCTGAGCTGGATTTTGTGCAATGCATAGTCCCAGTGCTAGTTTTATAGGTTGACTTCTGTATTTTCCAACTTAGATAAGACTAGGCCACCACCTACTGAATATCTATATTAATGTAAAAGCAGAAAAAGGATTGGTTGTGAGTGTGTATGCTACCACAAAATAACTTTAACAAACTAGCTAGATGAGACAATTTCCAGTCAATCAGACCAATAGCAAGCTAGTTTGAGTAAACTCATAATCTTAACCTTAAATACAGATAAATACACTAATAAATCAAGAAATTAGTAGTAGATCAGTAAAATAGCTTCTGGAAGTGCAATTTTTAAGTAAATGTACTTAGCTTGTTGTCTGAATGGCACGTAATGCTAGGGAATCACTTCAGAGGCTCAGGCATGGCTGTGACATTTTTGCACTTTTAAATCTTTTTCAGTTATTCTTGACATTGTACTGTTTGCTGATTGCTGAGAACTGCACTTTTGAGAAGCTTTACTGGCAGTGTTACTGTGTAAGGTACTACTTTTTTATCTGGTTTGGTACTTAACTGTTGTAGTCCTACAAGTTTTGCCCTGCTAAAGGGATTCTGCACAGTTTCCTTTGTTTTAAGTGCCTGTACAAATTTGGCATGTTTGATTGTGGGAATCAGCCAAGAAGAGATAACAGTATGCATCCTGGAGATAAGTAGAACACATCAGGATGACTGAACCATGACCATGTAGGACTTCATCTTCTTTACATACTGGTTTAGCTTGTTTAGATCCAAATGTGTGTTAGGTCCGCTGTTTTCTTTAGCACTAAAAAGAAGCATGAATAAGTTCCAAATCCTATCTGTTTGGGTGGGACCTCCTGGATGACTCTTTTCTGTAGCAGCTTTTGTATTTTTAGTGCTACATCTTTCCATTGACTGGGTGGAATGTTGGGAATTTTCCTCTTTGGATAGGAGGAGGAAGGGAAAATGGTATGCAGTAACCTTTGGATGATTCTTAGCACCCATGAATCTTTGTGATATCTGTCCAGTTGTCTAGGTGCAAAGAGAAATGACCCCGACTCCCTCCAGAGTTAGACAGTCGGGCAGCACTTCAGGAGCGCTGATAGGGCCTATCGGAAAAAGAATCTCTAAAGCCCTGGTTCTGTGGACCTCCTCTGCCTCTGGGGTGATGTCTTTTATTAAAATTTCCTCCTCTGCCTCTAGAGAAACTATCCCCTCACGAATCCTGGAAAGGTCCCGGAGATTTTCAGAACCACATCTTACCACCTCATTGGTTTCTAGAGAAGGTCCATTGAGGGGTAGAAAACTTGATTCCTATGATCTTTCCCTTTTGTTGGCTGCAGGTAAGAGTATCTTTAAATGATGGCCTGAACAAGGAAGTGCCATCAAAGAGGGCATTGACAAAGCATGTCTTGAAGGGCTCCGCAAAATCGCATAGCCACATCCATGCATGTCTCCTTATGGCTATACCTAAATCAGCTGCTCATGAGGTACCTTTTTCCACATGGGAGATCAGTCTCATCGACGCATTGGAAATGGACAGCAGAGTGGACAGTTGAGAGGAAGTCTTTTAGAAATACTCAGCAGACATGGACTCTGAGAGAATGTCTGATAATTCCTTAGCCAAATCTCATTGTAGCCAAGTGAAATGTGCAAAGTAGTTTAAAGACCTCAGCGCGAACATAGCTGAGGCGAACACTCTCTTTCCAAATCTGTCCATTGCTCTGGAGTCCCTGTTTAGTGCAGGGAAGAAGAGCTCAGCTAGCTCCTTCCTGGTGGCTGAGCCACCACCATAACATCAACCAGAACTCCCTTGCTCCAGTGGGGTCTATCAGCAGGAGGGGCGAGAAATTTGTCTGGACACTTGGAAATACGTTCAACAGTATCCGGTTCCTTCCAAGCCTGGTGGGAAACCAACTCAATCAGTTCATCCACTGGGGGGTGGGGGTCAGATCACCCAAGATGTAAATGGCTCAGAAATGAAAGCCTCCAGAAACACTGATTCTTCAGGAGAAGGCGATTGGGAAGACCAGCCACCCTTCTGTTTGAGGATCTCGAGGATATCTCCAAAGGAGATGTTATCAGGTGGCGATCTGGGGGAACCCTTCTCCCTCATCAAAATCAGTGTCTTCTGTGAGAGACTCCATAGCGAGTCTGTGTGTCTCCTCTTACACATTCTCTTCTGAGGAACCTCCTCCATGGGGTGTTCAGGAGAGGTATCAGAAGAGGGAGGAGATTCCTCTAGAGGAACTGTCTGTCCTTGTTGAATAGGTCTGATGGGCTCTGAGCTCAGAATCAAAGATGGCAGATGGGCAGGATCTGAGACAAGACAGGATTGTTCCCTGTGAACAGAGAAAGCCCTTTTGTACCACCTTCAATGATGAAGGACCACAGGAAGCCACTCGCCAAAGCCTCCGAGGAAGGTAGGTCGGGGCCATCCCCCTGTTCCAAGCCTCAAGGGGAGAACTGGATCTAAACTGTCCAGGGCAGAGGCTCTGAGAGGGAAGGGATGGATCTGACAAATTCGGAGACAAATCCAGCACATCAGACCAGGCGCCAACCTCTTGGATCCAATGCCCACTCTGACGTAAGTGTATCTGAGTAGAACCAGTCAGGGACACCGCTGGAGTCAAATACTTTCCTTGGTGATGACACCGAATCTCTTAGGGATCTCATATCCTGAGACTCCAAAATCACCAGTTGGATTGGAGAGGAAGAGAGAATGGACTTAGCAAGTGCACTCATAGATCCAGGAGGGGACAGAGCTGGGAGTACCACTATCTGGATCTGAGCCCTGAGAAATTTCTGCATCATCCTATCTACAGCCATCTCTGACAAACTCCTAGATCATCTGGAAGACACTGTGGATGAGGGTCAAGAGCGTTTCTTCTGAGTCTTAAAAGGTTGACTGGGCAGAGAAGGTGACACAGACTTCAGTGCATACTCTGGTGTATGGCTTCTGTGGCTTGAAGTGGATCTCAGATCCAAAAATGCAGTAGATGGCAAGGGTGAAATAAAAATGGGAGACAAATGTTTAGGATCCAGTGAAGGCTTTGGATTAGAGGATGGGCCAAGAGGTTTCAGATCCGAGGTGGTCGGATCTGAAATTTTTCCAACCTTGTCCAGTTGTTCCAAAGAAGCCTGTGAGGACTTCTGATGAGACCTCTTCCTGTCCAAAGAAACTGATTTGGGTGCTTTTGAGGGGGCTTGAGGCCCAGAAAAAGCAGGAAGCAACCCTTTTAAAATCAATTTATTGCACCTGTCTGATAACACCCTGGGATTAAAGGTGGCGCAAATGGGACAAATCGTGTCAAGATGCTCTGGGTCCTAGGCAATACATGCACTTCTTGTGGGCATCTGAGTTTGGGATATTATGCCCACAAGATGTGCACTTTTTGAAGCCAGTTGGTTTCTCTGACATGGCCAAGGAGAAAAACACTGTGCAAACAAGAAAACCACAAACAAATTAAATATTTTTTTTAAACAATAAAGTTTTAAGAAATGAAGGAATACCAACTACAGTAAATTAGAGATACTTAAAAAAGGAAAGGAAGGTACCAATAATGGTACTAAGACTACTCAAGGAGTAGGCGTTAAGAGTAAAGACAGGAGAAATTCTAACGTTAGCAAAAAACTCTAGAGGGAGGAATCAGACAGATAAAAAAAAAAAGTACAGTTGTGTACACTTACCATAAATGTAGATGTTCGAGTGTATTCATTGTTGTAGTCATCACAGTTGGGTTATCTGCCTGCCACAGTCGGCCTGAATACCAGAGTCTTGGGATTTCTGCGTCAGATGCTGTCGCTTCTTCCATGACGTCAGGTCATCAGGGGTATAAAACATGTAGCCGATGCCATTACACCAGTTTTTCTTGCCCCCAGATGTCAGGTGCCCCCAAAAATAGGAAGCAATTACATGGTATGGAACACCCCCAGCAAAAAGCAAATACACATGATATAAGAAATGCTAAAGATAAGTCAGGAGGCTGGAGGGAGGGTAATCAGGACTGCAACATCTACATTTATGATATGTGTACACAACTGTACTATGTTCTTCATGTTTCACTGTTGCAATCATCACATTTGGATTGATTACCAAAGCTAAGAAAGGGTGGAGGTAGTTAAGAAGTATTAGGGATGGCAATCAGGCCCTGTAAGACTGCTGTGGCAAATCCAGCTCTGGATTTAGAAAAGATAGGTAAGTGGTAATGCTTGGTGAAAGTGTGTACAGAGCTCCAGGTTGCAGCTTCCAGGATGTCCCTGGTAGATATTCCCCTGAGGAATGCTGTAGAGGTTGATGTAGCCCTAGTGGAATGTGTTCTGATCCCTGTGGGGTAGGTTTCCCATGGTGCTTGTAGCAGAAATGGATGCAGTGTGCTATCCAGTTAATAATGGTTTGTTTTGAAATGGCCTTGCCCTCTGCCCCTACAGCAAAGCTGACTAGCAGCTGGTCAGATGATGTTCATCGTGTTTCACTGTTGCAGTCATTACTCTTGGGTTATCCTGCTGGCAGGCTACCCTCAGTCGGCCAGAATTCCAAAGTCTAGGTCCGATGTCGGTTGCTGTCACCTCTTCCCTGATGTCAGTGTGCCAGGGGTATAAAAGATGCAGCCGAAACCATTTTCTTCAGTCTTTCTTGCCGCGTGGTGCCCGAAGCAAAAGCAGTTCGCAAGTGCCGGTCGGCAGACTCCTGAGATTTTCAAATCCGAATTTCAGAACCAAAGTCTTCATTAAAGCTAAGTACCCCGTTGGGGAAACTTTTTTCTTGCTGCAGACCGATGTCAGAAAAAGTTAACAATTGTATTTCTTGTGGCAAGCAAATACCTCATAAGGATTTTCACTCTTACTGTATTCCTTGCCTAGGCCCTGATCACAACGTTGCTAGCTGTCGGTTTTGTGCTAGATTTAACCAATGCACTATTAAGCGTCAGTTTGATTTTGCATTTCATTACTTTGGCTGAAGATTTAATTATATAATGCCGTCGGACCAGCCGACAACCGGAGTTTACAAAAAACGCAAGGAAAAGGATAGGCATCCGAGGTCCAAAACCGACGACGAGGCCTCTGCTAGGCCAGTCGCCGGTTCTCAGTGAGGCACTTTCGCAACACCTGGCACCCGCTACCTCAGAGCCACAGGCCACTTCCGACTCCCACGTGGAGCCGACTGGGCCTCTGGATACTCAAGGTATTGGACACTCGGAAATCATTCCCTCAGATGGGTCTAGAGCCGCTGAGCAGGCATCAGCTTCTGAGGGTGTCTTCAGACCTACACAACTATATATTAAGCCATCTTCAGCTTCAAAGACAAAGACTAAAGCAGCTCTACAGACAAAGAAACAAGTACAGCATTCTCCTACTCAGACTTCCATGCCTAAAAAACAGATGCTCAAAATGGCCGAAGACCTAATTACTTTGATCAGGGGCTCCCATCCCCTTCCTGATAAGAGGCCTAGGCAAGAGACAGAGTATGATTCTTCTGATCAGGTTTCTATTTCCTCTGATTCCTCTTCTGAACAGGATTACTCCATGCTTCCCTATGAGGATTCTGATGCTGAAGAATCCATTCCTTCAGCCTCTCCCTCCTGAGGATTATTCTTTTGTGGAAACCCTGCATACCATGAGGGAGCATTTCCACTGGGAGAGCCAAGATTATTCTGAATCTAAGAAAAGGCTCAGAGACTTTCTGCTACTTCCTCAGCATAGACCCCTTGCTATTCCACATGTTTTAGACATTGCAGATGACGTATTTTCAGAGTCCGGCCTGTCCCCTGACTCTTTACCCCCTGCACCTGCTAAGCCAGACAGATACTACAGGGTTCCGGATTCTCATAAATTCCTATATAAGAACCCCACTGCTGACCCAGAAACTATATCTCAAGGTCCCAAAGGGGTTAAAGCTTCCACTGCAAAAAATCCTGTCCCCTCTGATAGGGATTCTAGGGCTCTAGACAAATGGGGGGAAAAAAGTCTACACTTCTGCTACCTTGGCTGTAAGGGCTTTAAATTGTCAGTTTCATATGCTTAAATATCATCAATATTTGATGTCACTGCTTAAACAGAAATTGTTGACAAATACTGAATGTTCAGCGAACAAGGAATTGCAGGATTTATTGCATGCAGCTGAAAAAGTGGGAAAGCATACTTTGCAATGTGGTTATGATTCATTGAAGGCCTCTTGCAGGGCCGCTGTTACAGGTTCTGTTATTAGAAGGCATGCTTGGTTAAAGGAACAGAATCTGCCTGATCATGTTAAAGCAAAAATTAGATGCACCATTACAGCATGATACTTTGGTACTAAAGCAGAAGAGGTGCTGAAAAAAATGCAGAATAAAGCAAAATCCATGCAGACAGTCAAGGATTTCTTACAGGTACAGCCACCCAGGTTTAGCAGAAACTGGCCTTCTAAAAACTGGTTCTTTCCAGTGCCAGACAGACCACAAAGAGGAAGATACAGGCGTCCTAGAGGCAGATCTCAGCCCCAAGGCTCATACAGGCCTAAACAATGGGGTGCTCCTACCTCCAAAAGCGGAGAAGACAAATCACAACCTTACACTAACAGTCCCAATGACTTTCCTCTGCCAGATCCAAGCACGTTTCTTTTGACAGCCCCCTTAGGGGGAAAATTAGCACTTTTTCCATCAAATTGTCAAATGGTTACCTAAGACAAATGGGTCCTGAACATAGTGTCCCAAGGCTACAGGTTCCACTTTCACACTCTACCAAGGTCAAAAGGTATGCCAGACCTGCCACACAATCAATGGGCAGAGGCACAAAAGCTAATTACAGCCCTCATGGACATGAGGGCCATTCAGCAAGTACCACGACAAGAGCAGGGGCAAGGATTTTACTCCAGACTTTTCCTAGTACCCAGAAAAGACAGAACCTGGAGACCAATATTGGACCTATCTATACTAAATACGTTTCTGGAAGTTCCAAAATTCAAGATGTTGACTCTACAGCAGCTACTGCCCATGCTGGGCAAGAAGGCTTGGCTCGTAACTTTGGACCTAAAAGAGGCATACCTGCATGTCCCAATCAGACAATCTTGCAGAAGACAGCTCAGATTCATAGCTGGCTCAATGCATTACCAATTCTCTGCACTGCCCGCCCTTTGGCTTATCTACTGTGCCCAGGGTCTTCACAAAATGCCTGGCACCAGTAATTATGTTTTGCAGACAAAGAGAAATTCAAATATATCCCTACTTGGATGACTGCCTAATTCAAGCAGAGACCAAAGACATTCTTCTAAAGCATCTAGCGTTTGTAAAAAGATTACTAACTGGCCTAGGGTACACAGTAAACGAAAATAAATCAAAACGAGTGCCCTCTCAAGAGATAATATTCCTGGGTGCAAGCTTAAATACAACTGCCCAGATGGCTTATCTCAAGCCAGTCAAACAAAAGCAACTGACTTCTTACTTCAAGAAATTGGCAACAAAAACCCACTTATCTGCAAGGAAAATCCTGCGGGCCCTGGGTTTCATGGCATCCTGCATTCTACTAATTCCATATGCCAGACTGCATATGAGGAAACTACAATGGTATCTAAAAAGTGTTTGGACTCAGCATTGCCACAGCCTGGAGACAGTAATGTGAATTCAACACAGCTGAGTGAACGAAGGATACAATAGAGGCTGGTGTGGATTTAGCGCTTTCTTTCACTTTAATTAAAAACGTGAACTTCTTCAGAAACAAAAACATGTGCCCTCCCCAACACATGTCTTATAAACCCTTAAACAGGATATGATGTCATGAAGTTTCTCCATAATTATTTCATAAATACGTATATACAAAATTATATAAAAAAATGTTACAATATACTATCTGAAAGTTTACAAAAAGACTTCTCAACATTAAAAATATTGTTATGTGGTGTGTTCTCACTGTTCACAGCATATTGACTGATTTTATATTGTGTGAACAGAAGATTCAAACTGTTGTTAGCCTCCTAATGAATTTCCTACTAACATAAACTATATCTGATCAATGTTGTACATACTCATATGAATTGTGAAACATTGTGTAACTGTAATGTGAACAGTTATATTTGTTATTAATTATAAGCTTAAAAACATTTATCCGTGACTGAATAAACTGATGTTAACTTACTTGTAGAAATGAAAAACTTGATACAAGTAATGAACATAGGTACATGCAGACCAATATCCAGGCCTAAATGAAGTAATTAATATTAAATGTTTTTTGATTTATAGATAAAACAGTATGAATGAATAGAAACATAAGAGATAATGATGTATATGTATGTACCTATGTTCATTACTTGTATCAAAGTTTTTCATTTCTACAAGTATGTTAACATCAGTTTATTCAGTCACGGATAAATGTTTTTAAGCTTATAATTAATAACAAATATAACTGTTAACATTACAGTTACACAATGTTTCACAATTCATATGAGTATGTACAACATTGATCAGATATAGTTTATGTTAGTAGGAAATTCATTAGGAGGCTAACAACAGTTTGAATCTTCTGTTCACACAATATAAAATCAGTCAATATGCTGTGAACAGTGAGAACACACCACATAACAATATTTTTAATGTTGAGAAGTCTTTTTGTAAACTTTCAGATAGTATATTGTAACATTTTTTTTATATAATTTTGTATATACGTATTTATGAAATAATTATGGAGAAACTTCATGACATCATATCCTGTTTAAGGGTTTATAAGACATGTGTTGGGGAGGGCACATGTTTTTGTTTCTGAAGAAGTTCACGTTTTTAATTAAAGTGAAAGAAAGCGCTAAATCCACACCAGCCTCTATTGTATCCTTCGTTCACTCAGCTGTGTTGAATTCACATTTCTAGTTTGCGGCTTGTCCGTTTAGTTTGTTCAGCCTGGAGACAGTAATTGCACTCATTCCCTGCCTACAACAGGAGTTTCGATGGTGGGCAGAAGCTGTCACCACAAAGTACAGTTTTGTACCTACCATAAATGTAGATGTCCGAACTGGATAGCATCTGCAGTCATAACAAGTGGGTTGTCCTGTCGTCAGGCAGCCCTGCAGTCGGCCGGATTCCAAAGTCCGGGTCCGGCTTCGGCTGATGTCGCACTCCTCCCGACGTCATCTCTGTTGGTCTTCGGGTATAAAAGCATCAGCCGACGCCATTTTCCTCAGTGTTTCTTGCCCCAGATGCCAGTAGCCCTCTTGCAGGCTAAAATTTGGATAGATGCCAATGTTTCCAAATAGATAGAGGTAAACACAGCAATAAGCATATATGTACATATATACAAACAAATACACCATAAAAGACTCCCCCCCAAAAGCTAGCTATTAGGAGGGTAAACACCCTAGGAGTACCACAGAGGGAAGGAGGGAGGGTAATCCTGACTGCAGATGCTATCCAGTTCGGACATCTACATTTATGGTAGGTACAAAACTGTACTATGTCCTTCATGGATGCATCTGCAGTCATAACAAGTGGGTAGAATACCATAGCCAACTAGGGGAGGAGGATAAAAGTAGATTATGGTGAGTTTAGGATCCCTTGCAGTACAGCAGTGGCAAACCCTGCTCGGGATCTGGAATAAAGAGGCAAATTATAATGCTTGGCAAATGTATGCACGGAGGTCCAAGTAGCCGCCTCAATAATGTCTTTGGTTGCCACTCCTCGTAAGAAGGCTGTGGTAGTGGCTGTTGCCCTTGTAGAATGAGGTCTTATGTTCTGTGGAATTGGTTTTCCATGGAAGGAGTAACAGTATCGTATGCAATTTCCTATCCATTTGGAGATTGTCTGTTTGGAAATAGCTTTTCCTTCCCTTCCTGTTGCATAGGCTACAAAGAGTTGGTCAGTCTTTCTGTTATTTTTTTGTTCTGTCCAAGTAGTAGCGTAGCTGTCTATGTACATCCAAGGTATGCAGTATTCTTTCCCCTCTGTTTTGTGGGTTGGGAAAGAAGGTAGGTAGGTGGATTGCCTGGTTTAAAGACACTCTGGATACCACCTTGGGCATAAATGTAGGATTAGTCCTCAAGGACACTCTATCTTGGTGGAAGATTAGGAAGGGTTGCACTGCCATTAAGGCCTGTAGTTCTGAAACCCTCCTTGCTGAAGTAATTGCCAGTAGGAAAGCAGTTTTCCATGACAGGTGTTGTAGGTCTGCTGTTGCTGCTGGTTCAAAGGGTGATAGTGTCAACTTTTCTAGCACAAAGTTTAAATCCCAAGCTGGTAATGGTGGTTTCCTTGGAGGTTTTACATTCTTGATTCCTCTGAGGAACTGCCTGAGCAAAGGGTGCGAAAAACAGGTGGATCAAAGCTGTATTCTGCTGAAATAGCTGATGCATGTATCTTGATGGAGGAGTAGGACAGGCCTGAATGAAGAAGTTCGGCCAGATACTCCAGAATGTTAGGCATATCTATGTTTGACACATCTTTTCCTCTTTCCGTACTCCAAATGACAAACCTTTTCCATTTTCCAGCATAGTTCCTTCTTGTTGAAGGTCTGCGTGCTTCAAGAATAATGTCTTTAACTCTTTGGGAAAGTTCTGGATTAGCTGCTGCTATGTGATGTTCCATGCAGTCAGTTGCAGTGTTTTAGGTTTGGATGTATGATGCTGTAGTTGTTCTGAGTTAACATCAAAGGCATCAGTGGTATTGGCCACATATTGTTCCGAGACATGCTCTTCAGTAGTGGGTACCAGTGTTGTCTTGGCCAGTTTGGAGCTATCAGGATTATCCTTGGACGTTCTTCCCTTATTTTTAGCAGTACCTTGTGTATCAAAGGAAGAGGTGGGAATGCATATGCTGTTAGGCCTTTCCAGTTGAAGGAGAGTGAGTCCACTTTCCATGCTAGTGGGTGGAATGTCCTTGTGCAGAATTTTTGAGTTGGTAATTGAGAGGTGATGCAAATAGGTCTATCTGTGGCATTCCCCATTTCTTCGAGATGGTCTTGAAGATGTCCGGTGCAGCTTCCATTCGTGGGCATCCGAAGTGGTTCTGCTTAATATGTCTGCCAGAGTATTGTCTTTCCCTGGTACAAATATTGCCTGCAACTGAATGTTGTAGCTGAGTGCCAGGGTCCACAGCTCCAAGGTCATTCTGCATAGGGGTATGAATGAGTGCCTCCCTGTTTGTTGATGTACCACATGACTGTGGTGTTGTCTGTCCTTATCATCAACTGGCCCTCTTTGAGAAATGGTTTGAACTTTTGGATTGCCATTTTACTGCCAGCATTTCTTTTAGATTGATGTGCAGGTGAAGTTGATCCTGTGTCCACAATCCTTGCACGCATTTGTCCAGCATGTGGGCCCCCATCCTAGGTCTGAAGCGTCTGTTGTGATGGTCTGGCTTGGTTGACATCTGCGAAAGGGTAGGCCTGGGTTTGACTGGCATGCCTGAGCCCACCATTGGAACTCCTGTTTTAAGCATGGAATTAGTGGGATTTCTGTTTCTAGACTGTGTCTGTGTTGGGACCATAAATTCTTTAGGTACCACTGTAGTTTCCTCATATGTAGTCTGGCAAATGGGACCAAGATTATGCATGATGCCATTAAGCCCAAGGCCTGTAGAACTTTTCTTGCTGTTAACTTGTTCAGTTTTGTTAGTGCCAAGAAGTAAAGAGGAAGTTCTTTTTGTTTTTCTGTAGTCAGGAATGCCATTTGTTGTACTGTGTCCAATTCCGCGCCCAAGAAAGTCCTTGTTTGGGATGGTATCAGTCTTGACTTTTGTAAGTTGACTGTGTATCCCAGTCCTTGTAGCAAGTAAATGACCCTTTGTAAATCTGTTGTCAGCTTGCTTTTGTTGTCCCCTTGTAGCAGGCAGTCGTCCAGGTATGGGTAAATTTGAATTCCCTGTAGTCTGCAATGGGCGATTACTGATGCCAGGCATTTTGTGAATACTCTGGGCAGTAGATAAGCCAAAGGGCAATGCTGAGAATTGATAGTGCTCTGATCCTGCAAGAAATCTGAGGTATCTTCTGCAGATTGGTCGAATGGGGACGTGCAGGTATGCCTCCTTGAGATCTAGAGTTACCAGCCAAGACTCCTTGCCCAGCATGGGAAGAAGTTGCTGTAGGGTCAGCATTTTGAATTTTGGGACAATGATGTATGTATTTAAGGTGGACAGGTCGAGAATTGGTCTCCAACTTTTTCCTTTCTTGGAACTAGGAATAGTCTGGAGTAGAACCCCTTTCCTTGTTCTGCTGTTGGCACTCTTTCCACAGCTCTCATGTTTGCTAACTCCATTATCTGGCGAGAGCGTCTGTTTTTGATTTGGAGGTAGATTTGGCATTCCTCTTTTGACTGGTAAAGTGTGGAAGTGAAACCGGTAACCTTGATCTATGGTTTGTAAAATCCACTTGTCTTTTGTTATGTAGTGCCAGTTCTTTGAAAATAAGGTTAACTTTCCGCCTAGAGGGGCTGCTATTTGTTCCCTGGTAGGCGGATTTAGGATTAAGTCACTGCGGTTGTGCTGATGTAGTGGCAGTGGCTGTGTCTGTGCCTCTGTTGTTACCTTGCCACTGTCGTTACCTTGCCACTGTCGTCCTCTGTAGGCACCTCCTCTGGATTGGTTTCTGCCTCTGGAACGTCTATTTCTCCCCCTTTGAAATTTTGTGGAGTCAGGAAAGGACCAATTTTTGGCAGGCCAGTTCCTGCTAAACCTTGGGGGTTGAACCTGCAAGAAATCTTTAACAGTTTGAACAGATTTTGCCTTTTCTTCCATTTTCTTCATAACCTGCTGGGCAGGTGTACCAAACAGACTTGTCTTGTCCATAGGAGCATCTAGCAACTTAGCTTTAACATGATCCGGTAAAGATTGTTCCTTTAGCCATGCATGCCTTCTTATCACTGTGCCTGTCATGGCTGATCTAAATGAAGCCTCCAGTGCATCATAGCCACATTTTAAGGAATGGTTGCTAACCTGTTGTATGTTATTTACCATCTCTAATACATATTTCTTATCAAGAGATTCATCAGTGGTTAGTTTTTAGTTAACTGATCAAGCATAAACTCTTGGTATTGTATCATGTGAAACTGACAGTTTAAAGCTCTAGCTGAGAGAGTAGCTGAAGTGTAGACCTTTTACCCCATCTGTCTAGTGACCTTGCTTCCCTTTCAGAAGGAATAGGGTTTTTAGCTGTGGTCATGCGCTACTGCCTTGGGACCCTGGGATATAGTTTCTGGGTCTGCAAGTGGGGCCTTGTAAAGGTGGTGATGAGTATCTGGCACCCTGTAAAATCTGTCTGGTTTGGCAGGGGCTGGGGTAAAGAATCTGGAGCGGAGCAAACATCATTGAAAGCATCATCCACCACAGAGAGAACAGGAGGTATAGCTAAGGGCCTGTGCTGTGGGAGGTGCAGAAAGGTCCTAAGTCTTTTTCTGGAGTCTGAAAAATCCTGTTGCTGCCATTGGAACTGTTCTCGCATGGCATGCAAGGTTTCCCCAAAGGAGAATTCTTCTGGTGGGGAAGCAGCTGGAATGGATTCTTCAGCATCCGAATCTTCAAAATTGGAGAAGGGAGCCTCAGGCTGATCAGTTATGTCTGATTCATCAGCAGAATCATCAGTAGAAACTGGCTCGGGGGCTCTGCCCTAGGTCTCTTCTCAGGGGGCTGAGAGGCCCTGTCTGGGTGAGGTTGAGATCCTCTAATTAAGGAAATTAAATCTTCTGCCAAAGAAAGCATTTGAGAACTAGAAGAGGGCCTGGATGTGGGGCGTTTAACAGGCACTGATTTAGTAGTCTTGGCTGCTTTAGCCCTGGCGAAGGCCTTAATGGACATGGCAGCTGGAGGCCTAGCAGCACCACGTGCTGGGGTAGAGACATCCAAGGGGATGGTGTCTGATAAGTCAACCACCGTAGTGGGTAAAATTTCTGAGGTCGATTCAAGAGTTGTAGCAGGGGCCTCAGTTGTTAGAATAGGTTCAGCTGTACTTTGAGCAGTTTTCTCGGTTTCGGCCGAAACCGAGACACTCATGTTTGCTTTACCGTGGTTACGACCGAAACCGCGGACCGCGAGTGTCGGTCTTTATCTTTGCGTTTTTTGGGGGTAGTCGGAGGATCCGACGGCATAAAGTACGCAAAATCAGTACCGAAAAACTGTTCTGCAAAGTCCGACCGACGCCTAAGCGTCGGTTAAAAGAAGCACAGGCGAACAGGCAGCTACGTCGTGGGCTGGGCCTAAACAAGGCAGACAGTATGAGTGGAAATCTTTATGAGGTATTTGTTTCCCACAGGTTAAACAATTGTTAACTTTTTCTGACATCGGCTGAGGCAAGAAAGAGTCCCCAACGGGATACTTAGCTTTAGAAGTCTTCGAAGTAGTATTCGGTAGAAGTAATCTCTGGATCCGACCGACCGGCACTTGCGAACAGCTTCTGCTTCGGGCGCCACGCGGCAAGAAAGACTGAGGAAAATGGCGTCGGCTGATGCTTTTATACCCGAAGACCAACAGAGATGACGTCGGGAGGAGTGCGACATCAGCCGAAGCCGGACCCGGACTTTGGAATCCGGCCGACTGCAGGGCTGCCTGACGACAGGACAACCCACTTGTTATGACTGCAGATGCATCCATGAAGGACATCAAGGGTCTGCCATTCAATTTACCCACAGCCAGACAGACACTAACAATGGATGCATCAGATTATGTCTGGGGGGCCCATATCGTAGGAAAATGTATTCAGGACACATGGCCTGCAAACCAGATGCATCATCACATCAATCAAAAAGAGATGCTAGCTGTTCAAAATGCCCTGACAGCTTTCAAGGTCCTGCTTCATCCAGGCAGCTACTAATAAAGACAGACAATACTACGGTCATGTGGTACATAAACAAGCAGGGAGGTACACATTCCCACCCCCTCTGCAGACTAGCAATGACCTTATGGGACACAGCATTGGCTTTTCAAATTCACCTGCAAGCACAATTCCTGCCAGGAAAAACACACACTGGCAAATGAACTAAGCAGAAACCTCACGGATCCCCACAAATGGAAATTGGATCCATAAGTCTTCAACATGATAATAAGGAAATGGGGATGACCAGACATAGATCTATTTGCCTCCCCTCACAACTACCAATTGCAGAGATTTTGCACAAGGATTTATCACAAGCAAGAATGGGAGGTGGACGCCCTATCCTTCACCTGGAAAAACCTAACAGTATATGCCTTTCCTCCACTGCCTCTCCTTCCTAGGGTACACCTAAAGGTCAGACAAGAGAAGCCAAAAATGATACTGATTGTACCAGACTGGCCACGCCAGCACTGGTACCCAGTCCTAAAGAGCTTGTCTCAAGGTCCAGCATGGATATTGCCTCAAACTTCTCACTTGCTGACCCAACAAAAAAATCGGATCCTGCACAGCCAACTCAGGACCTTAAATCTGGCAACATGGCGGATAATGTAACCATTCAGAACACACCTCTTTCAAAAGCTGTTATGGATGTTATCTTGGAGGCCAGGAGGCCCAGTACCAGAAAATCTTATGCAGAAAAATGGAAGAGATTCTGTGCTTGGAGCCAGGAACAAGGCATTGACATGCGTGTACCAAATATACCTCAGATTCTGCAATACCTAACTGAGATGCTAAACAAAGGTCTTTCTTTCTCATCAATTAAGATTCATGCCTCTGCCATTTCAGCCCATTACAATACGGAACCACCTATCTTTTCTCATCCTTTAATAAGGCAGTATCTCAGAGGGGCCAAAAACATTAGGCCTCCAAGGAGAGCACCAATTCCGGCCTGGGACCTCAATTATGTTTTGGAAAAACTCACACTGCCCCCCTTTCGAGCCAGCTTCAATAGCAGATATAAAATTCTTATCCTGGAAAACAGCTCTACTCCTAGCAATAACCTCAGCAAGGTGAGTCTCGAAGTTACAAGCACTCACGGCTGTGGAACCTTTCATCATTTTTCATCCAGACAGGGTGTCTCTAAAGACAAATCCTGCATTTATGCCTAAGGTGGTATCCAGTGTGGCCCTCAGCCAAACCATTCACTTGCCTACCTTTTACCCAAATCCACAGAACAAGGGTGAGAAAATTTTGCATTCTTTGGACATACACAGGCAGTTACACTTCTATTTGGACAGAACTAAAGCTTTCAGAAAGACTGAGCAACTTTTAGTGTCATATGCTGCAGGATCACAAGGAAAGGCTATCTCAAAACAGAATATTTCTAAATGGATAGGCCATTGCATCCGCTTCTGCTATTCTCAACATGGCAAATCAGTGCCTAAGGGCATTAGGCCACATTCCACCAGAGCAGCAGCCACTTCAGCAGGAGTACCAACCAAAGATATCTTAGAGGCTGCAACTTGGAGTTCAGTGCACACTTTCACAAAGCACTACCACTTGCCTCTTTACTCTAAGTCCAGAGCAGACTTTGCCACTGCAGTTCTGCAGGGCCTCATAGCCTCTCCTAATCCTATTTAGTCCAGCCACCCATCCTCAACTTTGGGATTTAACCCAAGAGTAATGTCTGCAACAGTGAAACACGATGAACATAGTACAGCTGTGTACCTACCATAAATGTAGATGTTCGAGTGTATTCACTGTTGCAGTCCAAGTTACCCACCCACCATCCCCCTACTCTTTGCTGGGACTTATCTGCACTTCTCTATCCTATACAACCTATTTGGTGTAGTTTCTTGTAGATAAAGAAAATGTTATTTTTGTTCAGGCATTTTTATTGGCATATTTTTCAGCCTACCAATTTGGGGGCACCTGACATCTGGGGCAAGACGAACTGAAAATGGCATCGGCTGCATCTTTTATACCCCTGGTGCACTGACGTCAGGGAAGAGGCGACAGCAACCGACGCCGGACCTAGACACTGGAATTCTGGCCGACTGAGGGTAGCCTGACAGCCGGATAACCCAAGAGTAATGACTGCAACCGTGAATACACTCGAACATCTACATTTATGGTAGGTACACAACTGTACTTTCTGAAAGGCTTAGTCTTGTCCAGATAGAACCTGAGCTGCCAGTGCACGTCCAGGGAGTGCAGAATCCTTTCCCCTTTATTCTGAGGATTAGGGAAAAAAGTAGGCAAATGAATGGGTTGGTTTAAAGCCACACTAGATACCACCTTGGGCATAAATGATGGGTTATATCTGGGGTTGACGCTGTCCGCATGGAAGATAATGAAGGGCTCCACGGCCATAAGGGCCTGTAATTCAGACACTCTTCTTGCTGAAGTGATGGCTAGAAGTAAAGCTGTTTTCCATGAGAGGAATTTTAACTCAGCTGTGGCACCAGGTTCAAAGGGCGGAAGTGTGAGCTTTTCCAATACAAAGTTAAGGTCCCAGGCAGGAGTGGGAGCTCTCCTGGGGGATCTTACATTCTTGGCTCCTCTCAGGAACTGTTTGAGCAGAGGATGAGAAAAAAGGGGTGGCTCACTATTATAATGAGCTGAGATGGCAGAAGCATGGATCTTAATTGAAGAGAAGGATAGGCCTTTGTGGATCATTTCTGCTAAGTATTCTAGGTAAGTTGGGCACAGTTATATCCATTCCCTGACACTGGCTCCAGGAGCAGTATCTTTTCCACTTTTCCTAATAGGATTTTCTTGTACTAGGCCTCCTAGCCTCAAGAATGACATCCAGCACCTGCTTACTGAGAGTTGCTGGAGAAGAATTCAGTGGATGGGCCAGGCTGCTAGGTTCAGGGTCTGTAGCTGAGGGTGCAGAATCTGGCCCGCCTGCTGGGGCAGCAGGGAAGGAGTCTGAGGCAGGTGCCGTGGTGGCAACACTGTCAGGCTATGCAAAAGAGGGTACCAGTGCTGGTGTGACCAGTCTGGTGCAATCAGGATAGTTCTTGGCTTGTCCTGTTTGATCTTTAGTAGAACCTTAGAGAGGAGGGACATAGGGGGAAAGGCATAGATTGAGAGGTTTTCCCAGGTGAAGGACAGGGCATCCACTTTCCAAGCTTGGCTGTGGGGAGTTCTGGTGCAATACTTGCTCAACTGATAGTTCTGAAGGGAAGCAAAAAGGTCCAGCTCTGGTGTCCCCCACCTGTGCCTCAAAAGCTTGAATATTTTGGGTTCCAGTTTTCACTCGTGTGGGTTGATGAGATTTCTGCTTAAGTCTACCAGTGAATTTAGTTTGCCTGGCAGGAATTGAGCTTGCAGGTGCACTTAGTTGCTCAAGGCTGTGTTCCACAGAGCCATGGCTAATCTGTAGATTGGGTAGGAATGGGTACCCCCCTGCTTGTTTATGTACCACATAACTGTGGTGTTGTCTGTCTTTACCAACAGTTGTCCTGGAAGAATAAGGCCTTTGACGACTGTCAGAGCATTCTGTACAGCTAACATTTCTTTTTGATTGATATGCAGGTGCATTTGCTTTGGGTTCCACTTGCCTGAATGCCCTGTCCTGCCATGTGAGCCCCCCATGCATAGTCTGATGCATCTGTTGTTAGGGTTTGGGCGGCAGGGGGTAGAGTGAAAGGGAGTCCCTTGTTGTGGTTGCAGGCCTCTGCCCACCAAAGGAACTCTGTCCTTTAAGCAAGGAATGATAGGGAATCATTATTTCCATACCCTGAGAATGTTGACACCAAAGACTTTTTAGGTACTACTGACATTTCCTCAAATGCAGTCTTGCATATGGAATTAACAGAATACAAGAGGCCATGAACCCCAGGGAGTGCAGTATTTTTCTTGCAGATAGTCATGGTTTGGTTGCCAGTAGACTGAAGTAGTTTGTCAAATAAATTTGTTTCTCTGGAGTGAGGAATGCCATCTGGGAAGTTGTGCTCAAGCTTGCTCCCATGAATACAATCTGTTGGCTGGGTACCAGCTGTGATTTCTTTTCATTGATGGTGTACCCCAGTGAAGTTAGAAGTCTCTTTACAAATGCCAGGTGCTGTAATAGCAAGTCCTGACTGTCCACCTGAGTCAGGCAATCGTCCAAGTATGGGTAAATCTGAATGCTTTTCCACCTGCAATATGCAATGGCTGGAGCTAGGCACTTTGTGAATACCCTGGGTGCAGTAGATAAGCCAAAGGGAAGTGCAAAAAACTGATAGTGCATAGAGCCTGCTCTGAAGCATAGGTATTTCCTGCAAGATTCCCTTATGGGGATGTGCAGATAGGCTTCTTTTAAGTCTAGGGTTGCTAGCCAGGAGTCCTTGGCTAGCATAGGAAGCAGCTGTTGGAGAGTTAGAATTTTGAAGCCACCAGAAAGGTGTTGAGAATAGACAGATCCAGTATAGGACGCCAAGAGTTTTCTTTTCTGGAAACCAGAAACAGTCTGGAATAAAAACCTTGTCCCCTTTGTTTTGCTGGGAAAGGTTGAATAGCCTTGACGCTGAGAAGAGAAAGTACTTGCTTTTGGCCCTCTGCCTACTGGTTTGGGGAGAGGTCTGGCCATCTGCTTAGGGTTGGGAGTGAGTGGAAGTGGAATCTGTATCCCTGGGAAACAATGTTTAAGATCCATCTGTCTTGGGTAATGTATTCCCAGTTTTTGGTATGCAGAGCAAGCTTCCCTCCTAAAGGTGCAAGTACTTGGGCAGGGCTTGGAAGATGTAAGGATAAATCATTGTGCCATTTTACCATGGGATGGTGGCTTACTACTCCCTGTTTTGGACGTGGGAGCACTCCACTGCTTAGATCTGTGCATAACCTGAGACTGAAGTCTTGGTGGTCTGCTGCCCCTGGGCATGGACTGAGAAGGCCTGGAAGGGACTGGAAAAGACCAGTTTTTTGAAGACCATTGCCAACTGAATCTAGGTGGCTGTACTTGTAAGAAATCAACAGTTTGGATATTTTTAGCTTTCTCCTCCATTCTTTTGAGGAGGACGTCTGCTTTATTACCAAATAAATGCTCTTGGTTTAATGGTGCATCCTGTAATTTTGCTTTGACATGATCTGGCAAGTTTTGTTCCTTAAGCCAAGCATGCCTTCTAAGTAAAGACACAGTGACTGCAGCCCTGCAAGATGCTTCCAAAGCATCAAAACCACATTAAAAGTATGTTTACCTACTTGGTCAGCAGAATGCATTAAGTCTTGTAAATCTTTGTGTTCAGCACAGTCAGGAAACAACATCATTTTCTGTTGCATTAATCCCATAATATGCTGCTGATACTTTAACATATGAAACTGGCAATTTAAGGCCCTAATGGCAAAAGTAGCATAGGTGTATACCTTCTTACCCCATCTGTCTAAAGCCCTAGAATCCCTGTCCGAAGGGGTAGGATTTTTGGCAATTGTAGCCTTAATGCCTTTAGGTCCCTAGGAAATGGTCTCTGGATCTGCAGTAGGATTCTTAAAAAGGAATTTGAGAGAGTCGGGTACTCTGTAGTACCCGTCAGGTTTCCTGGGAGCTGGAGGCAAAGTGTCTGGGGTAAGGCTGGATTCCAAGAAAACATCATCTACAATCTCCAGAAGAGGAGGGATAGCTAGAGGCCTGTGTTGAGGCAGGTTTAAAAATTCCCTAAGTCTCTTTTTGGACTGAGAATAGTCCTGGCTTTCCCAGCAGAAGTGCTTCCTAAGGGTATGCAAGGTTTCACCAAAAGAAAAATCTTCTGGAGGGGAAGCAGAGGGAATGGAATCCTCTGCATCAGAATCCTCATAAGTAGAAAAGGGTAAATCCTGGTAGTCAGAAGGAACAGAGATATCAGATTCCTGATCAGTAAAATCAGAAAGAAAATCAGTTCTAGGTCTCTTAGAGGGGGAAGACTGGCTTCAGCTAATTAATGTAATAAGGTCTTCAGCCATTCTAATCATTTGTTTTTGAGGCATATGGTACTGAGAATCTGCTTTGGTCATCGGTTTTCTAGGCTTAGTGCGAGCTTTAGGCCTGAAGAATTTGGTATTCTTAGCTTGAAACAAAGTCGTCGGTTTAATATGAAAATCGGTAGGCCTGAATGCACCCTCAGAAGCCAGTACCTGCACAGCGGCTCCGGACCCATCCAAGGTAG
This sequence comes from Protopterus annectens, assembly GCF_019279795.1. Classification (NCBI taxonomy): domain Eukaryota; kingdom Metazoa; phylum Chordata; order Ceratodontiformes; family Protopteridae; genus Protopterus; species Protopterus annectens. Next base: position 348,295,069 of record NC_056750.1, read on the forward strand.
AGACATCCGCAGGTTCCATAGTCGAAGCATCATCTCGGGGCATACCGGACTCTGAATGGGTCTCAGTAGAAGCCTGTGTATCTGTAGTAGCGGGTATCAGGGGCTGTGAAAGCGCCTCACTGAGTACCGGTGGACTGGCGACTAGCTTACCGTAAGCATCGTCGGCAGTTTTGGACCTATGAGGTCTGCCTCTGCCTTTATCCTTACGTTTTTTTGGAAGATCTGTAGTTGGATAGCTTACCGAAGCCATTTCGGTGTACGGAGAATGAGAACGAAAGTATTTAGCTACAAAAATAGCCCAACGACTAATAGTTCGGGCGTTAAACAAGGCATAAAACCAATAGCAAGGGAAGTCGTGGTCTGTGCCTAAACAGGTGACGCAGTAAGAATGAAAATCTCTATGAGGTATTTGCTTTCCACAGGCAAGACAATTGTTAATTTTTTCTGACATCAGTTAGAGCAAGAAAAAAGGATCCCCAATGGGGTACTTATCTTTTTGAAGACTTCAGGTCTGAAACTCGAAAACGAAAATTACAGGAGTCGGACTACCAGCACTTGCGAACTACTTCTGCTTTGGGCACCGCACGGCAAGAAAGACTGATGTAATGGCATTGGTTGCATGTTTTATACCCCCCTGACAACCTGACGTCATGGAAGAAGCGACAGCATCCGATGCAGAAATCCGAAGATTCTGTATTCAGGCTACCTGCAGGCAGATAACCCAAATGTGATGACTGCAACAGTTAAACACAAAGAACATCATGACATTACCTGGTCTTCTAAATTTTCAGGCTCTCACATACATGCAGAGATAGTCCATCTCTGAGGTATATTTTCATACTAAACACCTGAGCTGCATATCTTTTTTCCAGTCTGGCACTTCAAGTATCTTTTTGTTGTCAGTGGAAAAAATTATATATTTCCCTTTCTCGGCACAAGTGGATATTTAAGCATTGTGTCTAACACCAGTAACTTAACAACTCTTAATGAAGGACTCCTGCCCTTGAGTGATTGCAAAAGCTAAACTGGTCCAATAAATGGTATTACATCAATCTGTGTTTCAATGTGTTTGTGTTTTCTGTCTACACTGTCTCCCAGAACTTTTCACCTCTCCTCACCTGGGAACTTTACTTTTTCCTATCCATTGAGGGTGCCCATGTCTATAACCCTCCTTCATGTACCTAATTATTAACCTTTAGTTTGTGCCATGACATCCACAGTGACTTAATATAACGTTTTTAATTATTTCCCTATGGATAGTGTTAGTATGGTAAAACCTTTGTTGAAAGATCTTAGTGCTTGCATTGGAGTTTACAATAGTGCTCAGTTTTACAGCCATCAGCAAAGATGGTTAGACATACACCACTAGTCTCTGCCTTCACATATATACCTGGTTAGACAATATGATGTGCAATGTATACAAGTGTGTGTTTAAACAATAAGAATATAGCAGCTTGAATCTGTTTAATTACAAGTATTATTATACAATTCACATCACTGTTTATTGAAGACTGCAGATTTTTAGATCAAAATGACCTTGCTGGGTTAGATAAAACTGCATGCATTAAAACATACTGGGCCTGGCTCCATGGTGCAAAATGACAGAGCCTTGATTTTGATCCAAGTAACTGAGGTTCAGTTAGCAGCCCCAGCACTGGAGAAGTCAAGCAGGGATAGAAAGGGGTAAAGGGGACTGGCTCACTCGCCTCTACTGACGTAGAAGAGGGGTGTGTATGCACACTTGGGACACACAAGGATGGTGTACTTTCTCTGGTGGAGACCAGAAAAACCACCTCTCATGCTTTGGAGAAGAGGGAAGAGAGCTATTTGCTGGCAATATTCTTTCCAGGCATGAGGGATGACCAGCTTGGACAGCTCACTGAATTCCCCCTTCCCTTGCACAGCTGGGGAGGGGTGGGGGGTACAGACCACAAAAAAAAAAAAAAAAACTACTGACCTCCCATGTATGGGAAATTCCTTAAGGACCTCTGCAGCACACTGTCTAAAAACAAACACTGTGCCTTAAGGGAGAATTCAAAATTTCTGCCTTAACATCCTCTGGAAGGTTTTGAGTATGCAACCAGGCAAACCTGCTCATGACAGTTCCAGTGGTAACAGCCCTAGAAGTGGCATCAGAATCCAAAGCACATTTTAAACAGTGGGTAGCCACTTGAGATACAAATGCAATTAAGTTACATAAATAAGCATTTTCCTCAGAAGAACTAGATGCCATAACATTCCTCACGTTCTCAAAAGGGGCAAACATTAAGGAGTTTAACAGCTAAGAATTCTAAATAAGTGTTGCAGAATAATGCACTTTTTTCTCAAAATCTATCAAAAGTTTTCCCATCCTTGATAGGAGAGGGGTTGGTTTACTAGAGTAATAGCTGCTGGGTCTAATCTAGGATAAATATAAAAAAAACTTTTAAGACTGTGAAATCTTCAATAATCTATCCGATTATCTTGGAGATAAGCAGGCTAGCTGCCAGGCAAGTTACAGGCTGGGGAAAAAGTTTTCTATTAAGTTAAGGAACAAGCATTTTATAAAAATAACAAAAATTATAACAGAAAAAATTGTAGCTAAGGAGGTATTTAGCAACACATTACAATCACACTACAAAGGCAATAAAAGTAAAAGGAACAGTTAGTCCTGAAAATTATTGAATAATAACTTCTCTAGGAGTGATTCTAAAGTAGTCTAGAACATTAAAATTTGAAATTTATGCTCAAAAGATGACCGAGTACAAGGATTATAATGCAGTAGAGTTGAAAATGTTCAGGAACAAATGGCAGAAGACATGACATGCATACATACACATACACGCACATACAAAAATAAATGGTTAATAGATGTGATGTTCTGATTTAAAGAAGTCTCAGTAGCTACCTTTGGCAAAAAGAAAGGATTGATTTGTGAGGAAACCCTGTCCTTATGAAAAATAATACTGGATAGCCACCTTAGCTGCATGGTCTAATAAGGGCTTCAAGTAAAACAGTAAGGTCTGAAGTAGGAGTTAGGACCTCTAAAAGGAGGTCTGAGAAGAAAAGTGCCCCTCAAAAAGGCTTTAGATAACCTAAGATAGGTAACTGGGGACTCATTCTCTCCAGTGTGAAAGTCTGAGATAGCACTAGCGGGACTTCAATAGTACAGTAAGCTGGCACCATTTTGAAAGACAGATGCTAGAAAATCTAGGACTGCACTGCTGTAAGGCATGCCAGAAAGGGTCTGAATTTTTTGGAGAAACCCAAATAGAGAACCTTTCTAATTTGCATTTGTAAATCTTTCTAGTAGAAAGTCGCTGGGATGAAGTAAGAATATAGACTACCTGGTCGGAGAGTCTTGATTTACTAGCCATCATTGAAAGTGGAGAAACTTAACCAGGCAGTTAATTTGAGGGCTCAAATGTCTGGGAGAGGCAAGCTGGGTGGGTGAGAAATGAGATCTGGACTGGGATCCAGAACCCATGGAGAGTGTTTTAGATGAGGCAACAAAAAGGGGAATCATGCTTGGTGAGGCAAAAAAGGGGCAATAAAGATCACTGTGTCCTTCCTCTGTAATGCCTTCTGAAGAACTTTGGAATGAAAGGTGTCTGAGGAAAGACAAAGGAGTCTGGGAGCCATGTGTGAATCACAGTATACTTCAATGAATCCCCTTCAATCAGGGTAAAGAACCTATTGAGTTCGGTGTTGTGGGGAGAAGCAAAAATATTGCAGTGAAGTTGGCCCTAGAAATCTGCTCTGCCACCTTTTGATTGATGGACCACTCATGAGGCAGGAGGGATAGATATGCTCAGTCTGTCTGATAGGACATGTTTCTAAAAGAAAGCGAATCAAAGATATCTCCCATTGCCAAACCCTCATGGCTTCTTGGCACAACTGGTAATAACAGGTCCCTCCCCCCCGTTTTCTTATGTACCGGATTACTGACACATTGTCAGTCTGGACAGATATGAAAGAGAGAGTGAGTGAGTCCTGGAAGGCCTAAAATGATGGATGAACTTGCCTTCATCTCTAGAATGTTGATATGGAGATTGGCCTGGGAGGTGGACCACATGCTTTGGACTGTCCTCCCCTTGCAGTCCACCCTCCCGCCCAACTGGGAGTGTCTGTGGCCACTCTGATTTTGGGTGGAGGAAAGGTAAATGGGTGACATTGCATTACCATAGAAGATGCGAGCCACCAGTAAATGTGAGACAGTTCAGTTGTGTACACTTACCATAAATGTAGATTTTGAGTGTATTCACTGTTGCAGTCATCACACTTAGGTTATCCTGCCAGGAGTAGCCCTCAGTCAGCCTGAATATCAAAGGCTTAGTGTTTCTGCGTCAGTTGCTGTTGCTCCAGGACTGACGTCAGGTTGTCAGTGGTATAAAATCAGGCAGCCAACGCCATTACATCAGTTTTTCTTGCCCCAAATGTCAGCAGACCTCAAATAGGGAGCTAGGGTATGGTGGAAGAACACCACCATCACAAAGTAAATACCAAATAGCACTGTAATGAGGGAGGGAGAGAGAGAGAGAGAGAGAGAGAGAGACAAGGGGGATGGAGAGTGGAAAACCAGGACTGCAACAGTGAATGCACTCGAACATCTACATTTACTATGTTCTTCATGTTTCACTGTTGCAGTCATCACACTTGGGCTGATTCCCAAAGCTGAAGTAAAGGGTGGAGGCAGTCAAGAATTGTTTGAGCTGGCTAGTATGCCCTGCAGGACTGCGGTTGTACAGCCTGCCCCAGATTTGCAAAAGATAGGCAGGCGGTGATGCTTGGTGAAGGTATGAACAGAACTCCATGTTGCAGCCTCCAGGATGTCCCAGGTAGGGACCCATCGAGAAAGGTTGCAGAGGTGGAAGTAGCCCTAATGGTATGTGTCCTGACGCCCTGTGGGGGTGGTTTCATGTGGTGTTTGTAAGAGAAATGGATACAGTGTGCAATCCATTTGGAAATGGTTGGTTTGGATATAGCCTTGCCCTCTGCCCCTGTTGCAAAGCTGACTAGTAACTGGTCAGTTTTCCTAAAAGGCTTAGTTCTATCCAGGTAGAATCTGAGCTGTCTGTGGACATCTAAAGAGTGCAGGATCCTTTCCACCTTATTTTGAGGCTTAGGGAAAAAGGTGGGCAAATGAATAGACTGATTGAGAGCCACACTGGACACCACCTTAGGCATGAAAGTTGGGTTAGTCCCGAGGAAGACCCTGTCAGCATGAAAAATGATAAGTTCCACAGCCATGAGTGCTTGTAGCTCAGGCACTCTTCTAGCTGAAGTGATGGCCAGAAGCAAGGCTCTTTTCCAAGAGAGAAATTTTAACTCTGCTGAAGCTGCAGGTTCAAAGGGTGGCAGTGTGAGCTTTTCCAACACAAAGCTAAGGTCCCAAGCAGGGGTAGGGGCTCTTCTGGGTGGCCTTAAGTTGTTAGCCCCTCTAAAAAACTGCTTGATGAGAGGTTGAGAAAAGACAGGTGGCTCTGTGCTGTAATGAGCAGAGATGGCAGAGGCATGAATTTTAATAGAAGAGAAGGATAGGCCCCTGTGAAGTAGGTCTGCTAGGTAATCCAGGATAAGAGGTAAGGAGGGGTGTGCTGGTTCAGCTCCTTTAGCCTGGATCCAAGTGCAATACCTTTTCCACTTGTCAGCATAGGATTTTCTAGTGCTGGGACATCTGACTTCACGTATAACGTCTAGGGCTTGCTTGCTTAGGCTGGCCACTGGAGGAGAGGTCAAGGAATAAGCCAGGCTGCCAGGTTCAGGGTCTGCAATTGTGGATGCAAGAATTCTCCTTTCTGCTGGGTCAGGAGAGTAGGGATCTGAGGGAGGTGCCATGGAGGCAACGGTGACAGACTGAGCAGTAGTGGGTACAAGTGCTGGCGTGGCCAGTCTGGGGCAGTCAGGATTGCTCTTGGTTTTTCCTCCCTTATTTTGAGTAGTACCCTTGAAACAAGAGGTAGAGGGGGAAATGCATAGATCGAGAGGTTTACCCAATGGAAGGATAGGGCATCCACTTTCCAGGCCTTGCTGTGAGGTTCCCTGGTGCAGAATTGTGCTAGCAGGTGAATTTGCATGGCTGAAGCTGTGTGCCAAAGGGTCATGGTTAGCCTGCAGAGTGGGTAAGAGTGAGTTCCTCCCAGCTTGTTGATGTACCACATCACTGTGGTGTTGTCTGTTTTGATTAGGAGAGGCCCCGGAGAGAGTAGGGATCTGAAAACAGTCAGAGCATGCTGAATAGCTAGCATCTCTTTTTGGTTGATGTGCAGATGTATTTGATTTGGGCTCCAGTGGCCCTGAATGCGCCTGCCATCCAGGTGTGCACCCCAGGCATAGTCTGATGCATCTGTGGTTAGGATCTGGGTGGCGTGGGGTTGTGAAAAGGGAAGGCCCTTGTTGTGGTTGTATGCTACTGCCCACCAAAGAAAATCTTTCCTTAGACGAGGTATCGTAGGGTATGATAGTTTCCAGGTCCTGAGAATGTTGACACCAAAGGCTTTACCATTGAAGTTTCCTCATATGCAGTCTGGCATATGGAATTAGTAGAACGCATGAAGCCATGAACCCTAGAGCTTGCAGGATTTTCCTTGCGGATAACTGTGTTCTGGTGGCTAGTTGAGAGAAGTAGCCTGTCAGATAGGCTTGTTTTTCTGGAATAAGGAATGCCATCTGGGATGCTGTGTCCCGGCTTGCTCCCAGGAATACAATTTTTTGACTGGGGACTAGTTTGGTTTTCTTTTCATTTATAGAGTACCCAGTGAGATCAGTAGGTCCTTTACAAAGGTCAGGTGCTGCAACAGCTTTTCCTGTCTGCCTGAATCAGGCATTCATCCAAGTAGGGGTAAAATTTGAATATTTCTTTGTCTGCAAAAAGCAATGGCTGGAGCCAGGCATTTTTTGAAAACTCTGGGAGCAGTGGATAAGCCAAAGTAAAGTGCAGAGAACTGATAGTGCAAAGATCCTGCCTTGAACTGTAGATATTTCCTGCAGGAGTCCCTGATTTGGATAAGCAGATAGGCCTCTTTTAGGTTTAGGGTGGCTAACCAAGCATCTTTGGACTACATAGGAAGAAGCTGCTGAAGGGTGTGCATTCTGAATTTTGGTATCACCAGGAAGATGTTTAGAATTGACAGATCTAGGATTGGGCACCAGGTGCCCTCTTTTCTGGGTACTAAGAAAAGTCTGGAATAGAAATCTTGGCCTAGCTGGTCTGCAGGCACAGCCTGTATTGCCCTCATGGAGAGCAGGGAATGAACTTGGTTTTGGGCCTCTGCCCACTGGTTTGGAGGAAGATCTGGGAACCCTTTGGGGGTTTGGCAGTGTGTGGAAGTAAAATTTGTACCCCTGGGACAATATGTTGAGGACCCATCAGCCGTTGGTGATGGAGGCCCAGTTTCTTGCAAGGGAGGCAAGTTTTCCTCCTAGGGGCACAAGCCGGTGGGCAGAGCGCTAAGGGGTGGAGTTGAAAAGTCACTGTGAATTCTTGCCATAAGGGGGTGGCTTAGCACTCCCTGTTTTAGAAGTGGAGTTTGCTTAGATCTCTGCATTCCCTGGGACTGTTGTCTGGGGGGTCTGCTTGCCCCAAGTCTAATCTGAGCAGGCCTTGATGGGGCTGGCAAAGACTAGTGCTTGGAGGGGCAATGCCTACTGAATCTCGGAGGCTGGACTTGTAAAAAGTCTTTAACTGTCTGCATAGATTTCGCTTTTCCTTCCATCTTTTTTAAAACCTCTTCTGCCTTGGTGCCAAACAATTTGTCTTTGTTCAATGGTGCGTCCGATAATTTTGATTTGACATGGTCTGGCAAGGTCTGTTCCTTAAGCCAAGCTTGCCTTCTAAGTAAGAACCTGTGACTGCTGCCTTGCAGGATGCTTCTAGGGCATCAAACCCACATTGCAGGGTGTGCTTAGTAACTTGGCCTTGCAGAATGCATAAGCTCCTGTAAATCTTTATTTTCTGCACAAGCTGGAAAGGTAGATAATTTTTGTTTAAGAAGTTCCATTGTATGGTGCTGGTATTTCAACATGTGGAACTGACAATTTAAAGCTCTAATGTCAAGAGTTGCAGAAGTGTATACTTTTATACCCTATCTGTCTAAAACTTGGGAATCCCCATCTGAAGGGGTGGGATTCTTAGCTGTGGTTGCTTTTATTCCTTTAGGTCCTTGGGAGATGACCTCTGGGTCAGCATTAGGATTTTTGAAGAGAAATTTGTGAGAGTCAGGGACTCTGTAATACCGGTCAGGTTTCCTGGAAGCAGGTGGTAAGGTGTCAGGAGTTAAACTGGATTCCATGAAAACATCATCAACAACATCCAAGACAGGAGGAATAGCTAACGGTCTGTGTTGTGGTAAATCTAAAAATACCCTCGGTCTCTTTTTGGACTGAGGGTAATCCTGGCATTCTCAATGGAAATGCTCTCTCAAAGTATGTAGGGTTTCACCAAAAGAAAAATCCTTTGGAGGAGAGGCAGAAGGAATGGATTCCTCTGCATCTGAATCCTCATAGGCAGATAAGGGCATGTCTTCATAATCAGAAACTTCAGAGTCGTCGGACTACTGGTCAGATAAGGCTGCTGGGAACAAGTCTCTTTCTTTTAGAAGGGGTAGGCTGGCTTCCCCTAATCAGCATGATAAGGTCTTCCGCCATTTTAAGCATTTGAGACAGAGGCATCGAAGCAGGTGCTTGAGCTTGGGTCATTGGATTTTTAGGCGTAGTTCATACCCTGGGTCTTAGGAACTCGGTAGTTTTAGAAAGAACTGAAGACGTGAAAGAAGTCTGTGTTGAATATCGATAATGCAAAGAACTTCCTTGGAAACCGGTTACTGCTCAGCGGCTCTGGACCCATCCAAGGTAGAGACATCTGCAAGATACTTAGTCAAAGAAGAGGCTCACGGCATACTGGACTCCAAACGGGTCTCAGTAGTGGCCTGCAAATCCACAGAAGAGGGCATCAGTGGCTGCAAAAGCACCTCACTGAGTAACGGCAAACTGGCGACTAGTTTAACGGAAGCGTTGTCGGCAGTTTCGGACCTGTGTGGTCTGTCTCTGTCTTTATCGTTACTTTTTTTGGAAGATCGGTAGTCGGATGGCTTACCAAAGCCATTTCAGAATACGGAGAGCGAGAGTGAAAGTATTTAGCTATGATAAGGGCCCAACGACGTATAGTTCTGGTGTTGAACAAAGCACAAAACTGACAGCGAGGGACATCATGGTCTGGGCCTAAACAGGTGATGCAGTAAGAATGGAAATCTCTGTGTGGTATTTGCTTTCCACAGGTGAGACAATTGTTAACTTTTTCTGGCATCGATTAGAGCAAGAAAAAAGGATCCCCAATGGGGTACTTAGCTTTAGAAGACTTCATCTTCAAATTCGGAAACGAAAACTGAGGTAGCGGCTGGCCGGCACTTGTGCGAACTGCTTCGCTTCGGGCTCCTCGGCAAGAAAGACTGCTGTAATGGCATCTGCTGCCTGATTTTATACCACTGACTACCTGATGTCAGTCCTGGAGTTACAGCAACCGACACAGAAATACTAAGCCTCTGGTATTCGGGCCGACTGAGTTCTACCCCTGGCAGGATAATGCAACAGTGAAACATGAAGAACATCTGCAAATGTTTTTCAGACGTACTTGGAAAGACATTGGTTGTTTGATGGACCACTGCACTGGTAGGGTCCTCTAAAGTACTCTTGGGTGGTATCTCACAAGAGAGACCAAGGTGATGGATGCAACCATCAAACCTAGCAAGCGAAAAACATTTTCGCTGTTGGTTTCTGGGAGGAAATAATTTCAGCATAGTTGTGAAAAGTGAATAACCTGTTCTGAGGAAGTTTCGCTGTTTGAGAAGTTGTGTCCAAGTGTGCTCCTATGAATTCTATTACTTGTACCGGATGGAATTTGAACTTATTCAGGTTTTCTATGATGCCCAACACTGAGCAAAGTTGGAGCAGGAGTCTCTTGCTTGGATGAGTAGATTCTTGGTAGGGGCAGAAATGAGATGGTCCCCAGATATGGGAGCACCAGGAATACCTGCAATCTGAGGTACTATGTGACCACTGCCATGCATTTGGTGAACACCTGGAGGACTGTGTTGAGGCCAAAGGGGAGGGCTCTGAATTTGAAGAGAATGGCTCCAGGCTGGAAGAGGAGAAGTCTTCTGGATTGCCTGTCCATCCTGATGCTGTAGTACGCATCTTAAGGGTCTATACAGTGCGTCCAATCATTCACTGTCAGTAGTGGGCAAATGGACTGAACGATGCCCATCTGGAACTTTGATTGCCTGACATACTGCGTTTATATTACGCTGTCGAAAACTCAAACTGTTGACAGCGTAATAAGTGACATGAAAATGTCAAAACCCCCAAACATCGAACACACACACAAAAAAAAAAAAAAAAAACCCCACCAAAACACAACGCAAATTGCTTTATGCAGGGGGGCAAGCCCCATGCGCCCCCACACCCCCAGATACTTAAATATACCAACTCCGAGATCGCACTACATTGCAGTAAATGGAAATCTCCCCTTATGGTGATTTCCGTTTACACGCACAATGACTTTCGCTTTCGACATTTTGGTGCCGACACTATCAGCTTCGATATTGTCGGCCTTCGACAGGGTGAAGTAGACCCGATACACTGGTTGAGGTGACTGAGGTCTAAAATTGGCCTGAGGTCCTTGGTCTTTTTTAGCACTAAAAAGAATCTTGAGTAAGTACCAGATCCTAGCTGGTCTGGTGGACCCTACTGAACGGCTTGCTTCTTTAGCAGCTTTTGTATTTCTTTGTGTTGCTAGTCTGAGAAGGTGGAACACTTGGTAACTTGTTTGAATTTGGGAGACAAAATAAAAAAGGGAACGTAACAGCTTCTGGTTATCATCCTCTGCACCCTTTTGCCACCTGTGATGGACATCCAGGCTTTGGGGTACATGGACAGGCACTCACTGACTGCCTCCAGAGAACAGCAGATGTGCAACCATTCAGGAGCACTGATAAGGCCTCTCAGAGAGGAAGGACCTCTGAAGCCTTGGTTTTGCAGCCCACCTCTGCCTCAGGGGCAATGTCCATTATTAGAACTCTCCACTCTGCCTTGGGGGGGGGGGGTCTATCTCTAGACGTGTCAGGAGAGAACCTTTGGGATTTCTGGAACCATAGTTTCTTACCCCCTTTCTGGTTCCTAGAAAAAGTCCTCTGAGGGTAGAGAACCATATTCCAATGGCAGAAAAAGTCTTCCCATCTTGTTCACTTCTGGTCACCATTTCTTTCAATTTAGGCACAAAGACCGTTGAGCCATCAAGCAGGGCATTAATAAAGTATGTCTTGAAATGCTCTACAAAGCCACATAAGCACATCCAGGCCTGTTTCCTTACAGTAATGCCAATACCTGCTGCTCTCAAAACACTTTTCAGTCACATTAGAAATGAGATTCATTGATACTTTGGAAAGGGATTGTATGGTGGCTAACTGACAATCCAAGGTTTTGTTAAGTTCCTCTGAAATCTTGTGACGTATGTCAAGTAATTCAATGCCCACAGAGTGAAGATAGCTGAAGTGCAACTTCAATTATCAAATCTGTCCAGCAGCCTAGACTTCCTGTGAAGGAGATGGGGAGAAGAGTTCTCTTCTGCAAGCTCTTTTTAGTGATCATCACCACTACTGTGGAAGCTATGGTCGGCCCCTTGCTCCAGTGCTGGTAATCTTTTGGAGAGACTAAGGACTTGTCTGGTTTGCAGGGAATTAGTTCAACCACATCCAGCTCCTTCTATGCCTGCTTAGAAAGGAGATCCATCAACCAGTCCATCTTGTGGCATCTAAACATGATGGCATGCAGTCAAGTTCCCTGTACATAGTGGTGACGCAAGTTTGTGGGTCATAGACCGAGACATCATGTTGTCAACTTTTCACACCCTGGGTGATGTGAATGTGCTTCATAGATCCTAGAAGTAGTATGGAATGGGGAAAAGCTGATATTGTTGCAAATTGGGTTTGGGGGGGCCAAGACCCCTTTAGAGGCCTTGGGATCAGTATCATTAGCAAAATCATGGAACACACCATCACACCATTGTGGAGCTCATATACAGTGATAGAGGTGACCTACGGTCCCTCTAACCTTAACCAATTTGGATTTCTGAAGGGTACATCCTGCCTACTTAGTGGAGTTGATTTCTTTGATGGTGTTCTTAAAAAAAAAAAAAATACTTAGCGGATGCATTCAAAATGTCCTCTGTTCTAATGCAAATACACAGCTTGAAACTCTCTTACTGGAGTTCTGAACCTTTGTGAGGGACTTCTTGCTCAGTCACACACAGCTGCAGTGTGCAAAAAGAAGCTTGGGAGCAGACTGCTGGTACTAAAACCTATAGGAACTACAGAACTGTCACTGTAATGAGAAAGGTAAAAAAATGCACACACACAAGGACTACTAGTGATTGTATTTAGGATACAACTAAAATTATTCAAGCAAACAGAGCAATAGTGGTTGAATTTGTTTGTTGCTTCCTCTACATCAACAAAACTTTTATGTGACTTCCACTAAAATGATACTTCTGTTCCTAGAGGCAGTCTAAAATATATGGTCATCTTAAGAAGTAAAATTTTCCTAGTGACATCTATGCCAAAACATTAAATCTGTCAAGGTTTATGATAAACTACTAACAGAAGTAAGCAAGGAATTAATTTCTTAGCTGCTGAATTCTGTCTGGAATATGCTTACTATAAAACGTTTTAAGATTTTGACTTGTGCCAAGGGTAATTAAGCATATGTATAAAATGGTTTCTTACGTTGTAGATTTTACTTTTAAATTATCTACCTTTAGTGTTTTTTTAAACACCTTTATTAAAATATCACTGTGTGTGGAGTGTACATGTCCTTCCCGCGGTCAAGTGACGTTTAAAGACATGCAAGTAAGTGCATGCCTTCTTTGAAGGTTGAGTGTCGGGCTGGCAACTCAGCACTGTAAAAATCCACTGCCAATCGTTAGCGGACCGGAGTTCCGCTGTGGCGACCCCTAACCAGGAAAAGCCAAAAGACATTACTTTTACTTAAGAAAAAGGCACACATACATTAACAGAAAAGAAAACAAAACATAGTAACATTTTTTTCCATTTGCACACATTAAACATTACAATTTGTTTTTCCTTTCTAATGGTCTTTCAGTTCAACATTACATAAAGCACTCAACCACTGCCTTCCCTTAAACCTCTCCTCTTTCATGTATTCTTCCCATAATTTCCATTTATTTATATGTAATTTGCTCCTTCCCTTTTCAGGTTCTTTTAAAATATTAAATTCTTCAAATAAAACGGGTGCAGAGTTTGATTTCCATTTTCTAGTAATTGCCTTTTTGGCAGCCAATAGAAATTTAATAAGGTCTGACTATGTCTATGCAATTCAGATGCTATGTCCCAGCTCCAAAGAACCATTTTCTTAGTTACACCCATTTGCTACCCAAATGTTTCTGACAAAGTATTCTGTAGGGAATTTTTTAAATCTACCAACAGATTGAAATTTTAAAAACACATGTTCCCAGTTATATCTTTCGTCTCCATCACTCCTCCAAAATTTGCTGACTACCAGAGGAAACATTCTTTGAAGTAAGTTTGGAGTATAAAATACCTATGCAACACTTCCAAGTAAAACTCCTAAACCTTCTAGACTGGACTTTGTTGCAAACTTGGGAGCCATACATATGCCCTTCCACTCTTCCCTTGTAAATTGTTTTTCCAGTCTTTCTTTCCAATCTTTTTAATGTCCTCTGACCGATTCATATAGTTACCATGCAACATTTTATATGTCCTACTAATTATCACATTTTTAACAGCAGCTTCTGTTCTAGATTCAACTAAAAACTCAACCAGAGGAGGTTTGAATTCCCCTACCCCTTTCTCTTTGCCTATACTCTACTATCAATCTGAGATAGGGAATGAGGTCTCTAAAATGGAGTCAAAACTTCTTCTTGACCTCATCCCACTCTATTCCCCTTCTCTCTCTAGTTATTTGCTAGAAATACCTTCGTTCCTTTGCAGTTTTCTACAGTACATTCCCTCATTCCAGTCACCTCTAGTGCCAAAATCTCTTTTCTCCATTCAAGTATCAGCTTAGTTCTTAGAATACTTTCTACAACTTTATGGATATAATGTTCTATTTGGTGGTTATTATTCTCCTTACAGATCTGCATCCAAATTCACATTCTTTCCTTATTTTCTGAACACCCCCTACCACTTCTTCATCATTGTTCCTTTCCACTTTCAATTATATTTTTCTTGTGTTGTATATATGAGCCTTATATGTGTAGTTCTGAAGTATCCCTTCAAATGAGGTAATCCTACATCACCTTGTTATTTTGAGAGGATCAAATTACTTCATTTAACTGTTGCCCTCTTTCCTTCCCAGATAAATTCCATCAACTCTTTATTATTGTCCATAACATTTTCTATTTTTAATACCGATACTAAACTATAATTTGAGACGTAGGCAAACATGCGTTTATATAAAAGAAAACACAATTTTAACACGTTCAGTTACAATTATACATCACATACATGTTTTTATACAATCATACATCCAGCATTACACAAACTGATCAATTCCTGCCTTCCCTTAAACCTCAGTCCTCCTACAAAACATTGTTCTGCATGTTTTATTCCCACAATTTCTATTTTCCTTCTATGTAGCTTGCTCCTATCATTTTCTAAAGATCCCACTTCCAGTTTTTTTATCTGTATTACAATATTATCAAATTTGTGTACAGCTGGTTTAGACTTTGATTTCCATTTTCTAGTAATTGTTTTTTGGCAGTCACCAAAACTAAACTTAACAAGGCTACTATGTCTAGGAAATTCAGATCCTGTATGCCAGCTCAAAAAAAAAATAATTTCCTTAGTTACACCCATTTGCTCACTCAACATTTCTGACAGAATACTCTGTTGGGAATTTAAAGTCTGCCAACTCATTACACTCCCAAAACATATTCCCAGTTACATCTTTCTTCCCCATCACACCTCCAACATTTACCATCTATCTGAGTAAAAATTACTTGGTTTGCTTGGGCTATAAAAATACCAATGTAAACACTTCCAAGAAAAAATTCCAAATCTTCTAGACTGTAAATTGCTTATCAAATCTATCTTCCCAGCCATTTCTAACCTTCTCCGATTCCAATAGTTACTGTACAATATTTTATATGCCCTACTAATGATCCCGTTTTCTGTTCTAGATTCAACTAAAAACTAAACCACAGCAGATCTTTCACTTAGGATTCCCTTATCCCTTGCTCATTGCCTGTACTCTGATATCAGTCTATGATATGGAAGGCAGTATCTAGCCTGCGGTCCAAATGACTTCATGACCTCTTCCCATTCTCTTACCTTTCCGTTATTTGTTTGTAATACCTTGGTTCCTTTGCCAGTTGTCTCCAGTATATTCCAGCCCCCTCTTGCCTATTCTCTGTACCCCTAATTGCAGTCATTCCTCTCAGCAAAACCTCTTTCTCCATTCTCATGCTGGCTTAGTTCTTGGAATACTTTTTGCTGCTTTATGAATATAATATTCTGTATGGCTAGTATTATTCTCCTTACAGATCAGCATTAAAATCCCATTCTCTCTTATTTAAATCTCCTCACCCACTTCATCATCACTTTCCGCTTGTGATATGTATATGAGCCTTAACTGAGTAGCTCTAAAATATTCCTTCAAATCAGATAACTTCAATCCACCTTGTTCTGTTGGAATGGTCAACTTATTCCCCTTGCCCTCTTCCCCTATCTAACACAATGCTTCAGCTCTTTATTACTTTCGACAACTTCTCTGGTTAATAAAAAAATATATCTGACCTGTACATAAAACTAAGGAAACTAAAACATTTTTACTGCTTGTATCCTGCTATCCATTATCCATAAACAAGAGCTTCCAGTTTCTCAGTTTTTGTATTATCTTTTGTTTAGTCTGTCCTCACATATCCTTGGCTGCTAAAAAGAAATATTTTTAACCCATATTCATAAATACAGCAGAGAGTCAATTATCTGAACTAATTGGGACCAAGGGTAGTTCAGATAATCAAACATACATTGAACTAGACAAAAAAAACTGCAAAAAAATTGTTTTTTCTGCATGCTTTTCAACCACTGAGTGATTCCAGTGGACAATTAAGAATATTTTTCACACGAGTGGGCTACAAGCTCAAAAAACACTCAAGTGAATATGTATATTTCCTACCCAAAACCTTTGGAAGGCTGCATTTGGATAATTGACGTTTCTGATAATTGACTCTCTACTGTACTTCATTTTATTAACTCACCATAAACATGGGTACTGTTGAACCAATTCAAGTTTGTGTACTTAGGTTAAAACTATAGCCTTTACTTTGTCTGCATCAATTTTTGTATTAAAAAAAAAAAAAAAAAAAAACTGAAACTGCCTCAGAATGTTCCACAACATAGAGATGTCCTTTTCTGGTTTTATCAGGTACAAAATAATGCACTCTGCAAACAGAGACAACTTCTTTGATTACAATGCCAATTACATCCTTGAACTTCTGAGTCCCTTATTTTCTTTGCCAATGGCTATAAATATAATGCAAATAACAATGGGGAAAGAGGATACCCCCCCCGTCTGGTTCCTCTATTCAGAACAAATTATCAGAGAGGAACCCTCCCACTTTAATTTTTACTTCCACTCCCTCACATATCACCTAATTAACCTTAGTATGGTGTCAGGGAATGCAAATGCTTCCATTGCCTACTCATAAAATCCCAGCTTAATCTCTCAAATGCCTTTTCTACATCAAGACCCACAAACAACAGTGGAATTTTCTTACATTCTGCTTCCCTCTGCATCATTTTATTAATGCTGTCATATGTTTACCTCCCCTTCACAAAACCACATTGATCCATATCTACCAGTTTTGACAACACCCTTACCATTCTATTACCTACAATAGAGAAACACTTTATAACCATGGTTTGAAATTGACATGAGCCTATACGAAGCTGGGTCTTTACTGTCTTTAGGTATTTCAACCACCACTGCTTTTTTCCAGGATGTTGGTGCTTCCACTACTTTTACAATCTTGTTAAATAAACCTTCCACATCTTTATCACTTTCTTTCCTCCTAGCATCCAGACTTCCACAAGAATACCATCTATTTCTGGAGACTTTCCTGCAGATTGATTGTATGTCACCACTTTCATCTCATCTCCTCCTATCTTAACAGTTAATAGTTGAGCCTCATCTACCTCTAACCTTGGTATACTTGTCTTCCATAAATACTTCCAGTGACATTTTTCTTGATTCCATATTCCTCTGCTTTATGCAAATTTTATATAACATTTCCAAAATATCTAAGTCCTTTACAGGATCTCTAGTTACTTTTCTTGTTATAAGCTACGTTTGGCAAAAACCCTTTCTACTTTCGGTTGCCTAAATTGTTGTGCTACGGGTTTTGTGCTGTGGAGTTTATTAGAAAAAAATTGCTCAACAGTAATCTTTCTAAACTCATGCATACTATCAATATCCTCTCTTATTTTCTCTTTAGCACTCTGCAGTTGTTCTGTGACATTCCCCTTATTCTGCAATACTTTATCCTCTGTCAGCCCCTCTAAATAATTCTTACTTCTTAACCATATTTTTATTTTACTTCTACCATATTTTTAAACTCCACTTTCATTTTATCCAACTCACTAGCTGTAATTTCTGTCTTCCCTAATAGTTCTCAAATAATTTGCACTACCCATTCTTAAATTCTTCATTTTTTAACAAGTAGGTGGGGAAGCACCAGTGTCTCCTTTTTACCTCATTACCCTGCATTTTTATCTTAGTTGTTACTGCTGCATGATCTGAAACAATTACTGGATGTGTGTTGAAGCTTTCAATTAAATATACACCATCAGCAGCACCCTTTTTCCATTTTCTACACGGGGTTCAGGTATCATCTTAACTGTCGCCATCTTTCTCAATTCAGTGCCACACTCCTGCCTTTTTCAACACTCATGCCTGAATGTCACAGATCTTCTTTCACACAGTCCATCCACCTCTTTTCTGAACATCCTCATTTCCTCTTACCTTCTTCCTGGCTGTCCCAAATCTTCATCAGATTGTCTTCTACTTTTCTGCACGTGTTCAAACCACTGTAATCTATTCTCTTTGATCTTTTCTGCAATTGGAGCTACTTTGGCTTCTGCTCTTATGTCTTCATTTCTTCATCTGTCCCAAAGTGTGCATCCTACCCCCCTTCTCAGGCACCTCCTTTCCATCACTTCTAGCTTCATCTGTTCTGCCTTTACTGCCCAGGTTTCGGTACCATACAGTGGTACAGGTTGTATCGCTGTCTTGTACATCTTACTTTACAGCTTTTTGGCATTCTTCTGTCATAGACTACTCCCAAGACTCTGTGCTAGTTGGCTGCAGCCCCTCTGATTCTAGCTTTGACCTCTTCATTCAGACTTCCCTTCTCCTCTGCCACCCCTCCCAGATACCTGAAGCTATTTACCTGTTAAACTATCTTCCCTTCTATCTCAATTCTTAGCTTCTTCTGATTTCCCCAGTTAGCTGCCATTATCACTGTCTTATCTGTACTTAGGTTCATCTCATGTGGCTTCAATTTTGCATTCCATTGCCCTATCCTTTGCTGAAGTTCTTGCTCAGAATCTGCCTGTAATGCCACATTGTCTGCATACAATAACTTTGTTGATCTGTCCCCTCCAACCTATTTGCTAATGTAGTCCATCACCAGCATGAACAGCAGTGGGCTCAGTGCTGAACCCTGGTGTGAACCCACTCCCACTGGGAACCCCTCGGTGAGACCGAACACTGTTCGTACTTGAGTCATTGGGTCCTTGTACATAGCCTGCACTAATTCTACCAATATTTCTTGGACTTCGAACCACTGCAGTAGTGCCCAGATCAACTTTCTTGGGAACTTGACATATGCTTTTTCCAAGTCTAGGAATGCCCAGTTGGACTCTTTCTCATCTCTAGCTTCTTCTCAACTGTCTCATTGCAAACATCAGGTCAGCTGTGCTGCATCTTGAGCTGAATTTGAACTGCTCATCTCCCATCTTACATTCTACTACTCTGCGTATCCTTTTATCAAACACCCTCTCCAGAACTTTCATGCAGTGTGATAACAGTCTGATGCCTCTGTATTGTCCACAGTTGTGGATGTCCCCTTTGTTCTTGTACACTGGCATGAGTATGCTTATTCTCCAGTCATCTAGGATATGCCTTTCTCTCCACACTGCTATGAGTACCCTCAGGAGCCATTTCTCCTCTATCTCACCTAGCATCTTTATCATATCTGCTGTGACCTCATCTAAGCTTGCTGCTTTCCCTGACTTCTTTTTCCTTAGTGGTATTGTTATGTCTTCTAGGGTGGGCTCCTCTTCTTCTCTCATCGTAGGCTATTTTGGTGGCAGTACAGCTTCTGTAGAGTTTTCCTCATTTAGAAGCTGCTGGAAATACTACTTCCATCTGCCTCTGATGTCCTGTGGACTGGTGAGCAGGTTGTTGCTGGCATCCCTTATGAAGGGTGCCTGACCATCTTCTTTACCTTTCTGCCTTTGCCTTGCAACCTGATACAGTTTCTTTGTACCACCTACTGAGTCACTTTCCAGAAGTTGGTAGAGTGTCTCTGATCCCCTATTTGCTATTCCAACTCCTTTCTTAGCCAACCAGCATGCCTTCCTAGCCTGGTCAGTCTTTTCTATCTCCCATTTTTTCCTGCACTCCTCCTTTCTTTTGATCACTTCCTGGATTTCTGCATTCTACCACCAGCTTTCCTTATGTACCTTATTTCCATACCTGGCTCGGCCACATATCTGTAGTCCTAACACATGCTGTTTTGAGGCTTCTTCAACTCCACCTATTTCTTCCTCTTCTTGGGGTGCTAGAGCCCTGAATAATTCCTTGAACTGTTGTACTTTCTCTACAGTCAACTTCCAGATCTTCTGCCTAGTCTCTGTTGACCTTAGAGCCTTCCCTGACCACTGCTTGCAGCTGATTGTGGCAACCAGTGGTTTATGCTGTGGGCTGTTTCACTGGGGATGACTCTACAATCATGGATTCTACCCCAGTGCCTTTTCCTTACTAGGAGGAAGTCTACCCAAGTTGCATGTTGGCTACTCTTGTATGTGATCTTGTGACTATCTCTCTGTCTGAACCATCTGTTGACTATTATCAAGCCAGTTGCCAGACAGAAGTCTAGAATGGTTTCTCCTTTATTCCTGTTGCTCCACTCATGTGGACCCAGGCAGTTCTTATATCCTGTTCTGTCTGTTCTGCTATATGCATTCAAGTCACTCATTATCAACACCAATTCCTGTTGTCCTGCTTTATCTAATAGCAACTGCTGTCTGAATGCACTCTTTTCCTTTTTCTCACTATCACAACCCTAATGTAAGGCATAGGTTGCGATTATGAATATTGTCCTATCATTACATTGACGTCTGACTGCCGTGATTCTGTCATTAAATCTGATGATATACCTCACTGCCTTCTGAAGCCTCTCACCATAATTCCCAAACCATTTCTAACCCATTCCCCCTCTCGAGTAGTAGAATCTGGATCCCTAACCAAGTGACTTTACTGCACTGCCTTTCCATCTTGTCTCTTGGATACATAGAATGTCCAGCCTCCTCCTCATCATCATGCCATCTACTTCCAAGCATCATCCTGTCAGTGAACCTACATTAAGTGTAGCAATTCTCAGTTCATGTTTGACAAGTTGATTGGTTTTACGTCCAGCTTTCGCTCAACAGAGCTATCCCAGGTAAGTCAGGCTGGACAACTAGACACTGGCTGGCCAGTAGCTTATTGACCCAGGGCTGCTGGACTCACCTTAGGACACCTGTGTTACTTTATGACAAGTGTGCCACCCCATCCAAACTCCCCACCTGACATTCTCCCCAGAGCGGGTCACATCCAGGTGCTTGGAGCCAGAAGCGAGAGTCCCAATGGGCTTACCCCCCGCCTCACTAGGTAAGTGAAAAAAAATGAGTAGTAGTGTTATTTCACCAGCGGCTGACACCTCCCACTTATTCTACACCTCTCATATCTCTTCACAGTGCCAGACTAGAGTCAAGCGCAACAGGGTCTTCTTTACCCAGTGATTCTGCCAAGCCCATTCCCTTGGCTGTGGTTTCGCTAGACAATAGGATAGGGAGAGTGGGAATCTCGTTCATCCATTCATACACATCACTAATTACATAACAAGGCATTTGGCTACCTTAAGAGAGTCATAGTTACTCCCGTCGTTTAACCAAACTTCATTGAATTTATTCGGTTTGACATTCGAAGCATTGGGTAAAAATAACATCGCCTTCAATTAAATGTACATGTTCCTGTGAAATATAATTTCTGTCTAGTCCAGCCCAGTTATTGTACCTTGGGGAATAGTATGTAAATTCTCTCCCGAGTTACTTCTACTGAATTTACATTTCCTATACCAAATATTTTCATAAATTTCTCCAGAAACCTACTCTGTTTTACTACAGCTTCCCTTCTACATTCCCCAGATTCATCTTAACTGCTTCAAATTGAGTCCTAGTCTCCATCTGTAGGTAATAATCCCTGCTGAAAGCTGATTATTTCTCTCAAAAATTTCTTAAGCTCCATATAAGCATTTTTGGGTGGTACACAAATTCATGCCAATGTAATCATCCCCCTTTTCCAGTAGCCCTGTACTACCAGAAATTTACCATTAATATTTTTTTTCTTACATTACTATTGGAGCTCTTCTAGCAGTTAGTGCAAGTACCCCCCCCCCTTTTCATCTTCCCTATTCTGTTGAATATTCATCCTAAAATTTTTTCTTTATCAATTTCACAAGCACACGTCTCAACTGGCATTATGCATAATGCTTAAGGTCTTCGCCTGTCATGCACAGGGTACAAAGTGCGAGGTTCGATCCTGACATATGGCCAATGTGCATATGGAGACTGGATGTTCTCTCTGTCTATGTAGGGCTACTTCCACCCACTAAAACATGATGTTTTCAAATCAAAGTCACCCAAGAATGGAGTTGTGGGCAGCAGCACATACTCAAGATGGTGCTGTATAGGGGAAGAGTTGTACACATCAACTGCTTTGGGCATCTTCTGTGGTACGCAGTATCCCCAAGACAGGAGAACACGGATCACAGACTGCATGCCATGGCAGAACTAGCCACTCAGTGTAAAATATGGCTCTAGGTGACTTGGTCATGTTGACTAATGCCTCCTAATGGCCATGGGTATTTGTAGGTCATAAATGGGTTGAGGCCTTGGTGCACTTTGACCTACGCCAGGGACCCATGCTAACAATAGTAGGAGTATGTGGCCATATTGGTCATAGCGTGTGCCCACCATGAAGCCCAGCAGCCCTGGTCAAAAAGCTGCTGGATGGTGTCCAGTTGCCCAACTTGGGTTACCTGGGATAGCTCTGTTGAGTGGAAGCTGGACGTAAAATCAATCAACCTGCCAAACATGAACTACGAATTGCTACACTCAATGTACGTTCGCTAACAGGACAGAGCTCGGATGTGGATATGATGCCACAATCAGCTACAAACAGTGATTAGAGTAAGGAGGGTAAGCAGGTTGTCGGACATTCTATTTATCCAGGAGACAATATGAAAGGGCAGTGCATCAAAGCCAGTTGACTTGGGATCCAGAGTCTACTACTTAGGAGGGGGGTGACAAATTAGAAATGGTGTGGGAATTGTGGTGAGGGAGAGGTTCCAGAAGGCAATGAGGGATGTCATCAGAATTACTGACAGACTTATGGCAATCAGATTCCAGTGTAATGATAGGGCAGTATTCATAATCTCAGCCTATGTCCCACAAAAGGATTGTGATAGTGAGGAAATGTGTGCATTCAGACAGTAGCTGCAGAGCCTACTAGATAAAGCATGACAACATGAATTGGTGTTGATAATGGGGGTGACCTGAATGCATATATTGGGACATACAAAGATGACTGCCTGGGTGTATATGGATAAATAATAAAGAAGTCAATGATATTCTGCACTTCTTTCTGGCAAATGGCTTGATGGTGACCAACAGATGGTTCAGCAAGAGAAGGAGTTACAAGATCCCATATAACAGAGACCAACAAGCAACTCAGGCAGACTTCCTCTTACTAAAGAATGGGCAGGGGGGATAGCATCAGCAATTGCAAAGTAATTTCTAGTGACACAGTCAAGCCCACAGCATAAACCACTGGTTACCACAATCAGCTGCAAGCAGTGGTCAGAAAAGGCTCCAAGTCAACAGAGACCAGGCTGAAGACCTGGAAGTTGATTGGAGAGAAAGAAAGTACAGTTGTGTACACTTACCATACATGTAGATGTTCGAGTGTATTCACTGTTGCAGTCATTACATTTGGGTAATCCTGCTGGCAGGTTGCCCTCAGTCGGCCTGAATTCCAAAGTCTTGGGTCCTGCGTAGGCTGCTGTCGCCCCTTCCCTGACGTCAGGTCATCAGGGGTATAAAAGAAGCAGCCAATGCCATTTTCTTCAGTTTTTCTTGCCCCAGATGTCAGGTGCCCCCTAAAAGGGTAGCCAAAATGTACATATATATATATATATATATATATATATATATATAAAAATACATGTATCAGTATAAACTTTACCTTCATCTACAAGCAAATACACCACACAGGTTGTATAAATCAGAGAAGGAAAGAAAAGTTCCAGCAGAAAAAAGGGGGATGGTGGGTGGGTAATCTGGACTGCAACAGTGAATACCCTCGAACATCTACATTTATGGTAAGTGTACACAACTGTACTATGTTCTTCGTGTTTCACTGTTGCAGTCATTACATTTGGGTAGAGTCCCAAAGCTATGGTTGGGAGGCTGGAGCTAAACAGCATTAGGAGCGGCTAAGAGGCCCTGCAGAACTGCAGTGGCAAAGCCTGCCCTAGATTTAGAGTAGAGTGGCATATGATAGTGCGTTGTAAAGGTGTGCACTGAACTCCAAGTAGCAGCCTCTAAAATGTCTTTGATTGGTACTCCACTGAGAAAGGCTGCTGAGGTGGCTGCAGCTCTGGTTGAATGTGACCTAATGCCCTTAAGCACTGGCTTGCCATGGTGTAAATGGCAGAAACGAATGCAGTGGCCTATCCACTTTGAAATAGTCTGCTTTGAGATGGCCTTTCCTTGTGATCCTACAGCATATGCCACTAGTAATTGCTCTGTCTTCCTGAAAACATTGGTTCTGTCCAAGTAGAGTCCAAGCTGTCTGTGTACGTCCAAAAAATGCAGAATTCTCTCCCCCTTGTTCTGTGGATTTGGATAAAAAAGTTGACAGATGAATATTTTGGTTAAGAGCCACACTGGACACCACCTTAGGCATAAATGTTGGGTTTGTCCTCAGAGAGACCCTGTCTGGATAAAACATGATAAAAGATTCTACAACCATGAGTACCTGTAGCTCTGAAACTCGTCTTGCAGAAGTCATTGCTAGGAGCAGAGCTGTTTTCTAAGATAAAAACTTTATATCAGCAGTAGCAGCTGGCTCAAAAGGAGGCAGGGTGAGTTTTTCCAAGACATAGTTGAGGTCCCATGCAGGTATTGGAGACCTTAAATTTTTGGCTCCTCTGAGGAACTGCTTTAATAAAGGATGAGAAAAGATTGGTCGCTCTGTATTGTAATGAGCCGAAATGGCAGAGGCATGAATTTTAATTGATGAAAAAGATGGGCCTTTGTCCAGCATCTCAGTTAAGTACTGCAAAATCTGAGGAATATTTGGTACAGCTGTATCAGTTCCTTGTGCCTGGTTCCAAGCACAGAATCTCTTCCATTTTCCAGCATAAGATTTTCTTGTACTCGGCCTTCTGGCTTCCAAAATGACATCCATCACAGCTTTACTGAGAGGTGTGTTTTGTATGACTACATTATCCACCATGCTGCCAGGTTTAAAGTACTGAGTCAGCTGTGCATGATCTGATTGTTTTTCTGGGACAGTAGATGAGGTATTTGAGGTAAGGTCCAAGCTGGGCATTGAGACAAGTTCCTTAGGATTGGACACCAGTACTGGCGGGGCCAGTCTGGGGCAATCAGTATCATCTTTGGCTTCTCCTGTCTGACCTTTAGGAGTACCTTGGGGAGGGGAGGCAGTGGAGGAAAGGCATATACCAATAGGTTTTTCCAGCTGAAAGATAGGGCATCCACTTTCAATGCTTGTCTGTGAGAAGTACTTGTGCAGAATCTTTTTATTTGGTAGTTGTGAGGGGAGGCAACTAGATCTATGTCCGAGCATCCCCATTTCCTTGTTATCATGCTGAAGACTTGTGGATGCAGCTGCCATTCGTGGCGCTCCATGAGGTCTCTGCTTAGTTCGTCTGCCAGTGTGTTTTCCTTTCCTGGCAGGAACTGTGCCTGCAGATGTACTTGGTAAGTCAATTCTGTGTCCCACAAAGTCAATGGTTAGTCTGCAAAGGGGGTAAGAATGTGTGCCCCCCTGCTTGTTTATATACCACTTGACCGTGGTGTTGTCTGTCTTTATCAGTAGTTGTCCCGGATGAAGTAGGACCTTGAAGGCTGTCAGGGCATTTTGAACAGCTAGCATCTCGTTTTGATTGATATGTAGATGCATTTGGTTTGAGGACCACGTGCCCTGAATGCATCTTCCTGCCATGTGGACCCCCCCCAGGTATAATCTGATGCATCCATTGTTAGTGTCTGCCTGGCTGGGGGTAATGTGAATGGCTGTCCCTTGTTGTGGTGACAAGCCTTCGCCCACCATCAAAACTCCTGTTGCAGGCAGGGAATGAGAATAATCATTGTTTGCAGGCTGTGGCAATGTTGAGCCCAAACACTTTTTAGGTACCATTGAAGTTTCCTCATATGCAGCCTTGCATATGGGATTAGCAGGATGCAGGATGCCATGAAGCCCAAGGCCTGCAGAATTTTTCTTGCAGATAACTGGGCCTTTGTTGCCAACATTTTGAAATAGGTAGTCAGTTGCCTTTGTTTTTGTGGCGTGAGATAAGCTATCTGGGTAGTTGTATTTAAGCTTGCACCCAGGAATATTATCTCTTGAGAGGGAACGAGTTTTGATTTCTTTTCTTTGACTGTGTACCCTAGGCATGTTAGAAGTCATTTCACAAATGCCAGATGCTGTAGAAGGATGTCCTTGTTCTCTGCTTGAATTAGACAGTCGTCCAAGTAAGGATATTTGTATTCCTCTTTGTCTGCAGAATGCAATTACTGGTGCCAGGCACTTTGTAAAGACCCTGGGCACAGTAGATAAGCCAAAGGGCACAGTAGATAAGCCAAAGGGCAGTGCAGAGAATTGGTAATGCATTGAGCCTGCCTTGAATCTGAGGTATCGTCTGCATGACTGTGTGATTGGGACATGCAGGTATGCCTCTTTTAGGTCTAAAGTCACAAGCCAAGCATTCTTGCCCAGCATGGGCAGAAGCTGCTGCAAAGTCAACATTTTGAATTTTGGTATATCCAGGAATGTGTTCAGAACAGACAGGTCCAGTATTGGTCCCCAGGCCTTGTCCTTTCTAGGTACCAAGAACAGTCTTGAGTAAAATCCTTGTCCCTGCTCTTCCTCTGCTTCTTGTTGAATGGCCATGTCCATGAGGGATGAGACTTGTTTTTGCACCTCTGCCCATTGATTTTTTGGCAGATCTGGCCAGTCGTTTGCCTTTGGCAGGGTATGGAAATTGAACTTGTAGCCTTGTGACACTATATTTACAACCCACTTATCCCGGGTTAAGAAGTGCCAATTTTGAGAAAAAAGTGATAATTTTCCCCCTAAGGGTGCTGCCAGGAGATAAGTGCTTGGTGCAGGTAGGAGGAAGTCATTGGGACTGTTTCCTGTATGGTTGTGATTTGTCTTCTCCAACTTTGGAGGTAGAAGCACCCCATTGCTTTGACCTATATGAACCTTGCGCCTGGGATCTGCCTCTAGGGCGTCTGGATCTGCCCCTTTGAGGTCTGTCTGACATAGGAAAGGACAAATTCTTTGTAGGCCAGTGTCTACTAAACCTAGGTGGCTGTACTTGTAAAACATCTTTGACAGTTTGCATAGATTTAGCTTTGTCCTCCATTTTCTTTAACACCTCTTCTGCCTTAACAACAAACAAAGTATCATGCTGTAACGGTGCATCTAATAATTTAACTTTGACATGATCAGGCAGATTTTGTTCTTTTAACCAAGCATGCCTCCTAATTACAGAACCCGTAACTGCAGCCCTGCAGGAGGCCTCCAAAGAAGCAAAACCACATTGCAAAGTATGCTTTCCAACTTGTTCAGCTGCATGCAATAAATCCTTTATTTCCTTGTTTTCTGCTGCATGCAATAAATCCTTTATTTCCTTGTTTTCTGCACATTCAGAGTTTAACATCATTTTCTGTTTAAGCAATGCCATGACATGTTGCTGATATTTGAGAAAATGAAACTGACAATTTAAGGCCTTTATAGCCAAGGTAGCAGATGTGTAAATCTTTTTTCCTCATCTATCCAGTGCCCTAGAATACCTGTCAGAGGGGGAAGGGTTTTTTGCAGCAGAAGCCTTAACTCCTTTGAGACCCTGTGAAATAGTTTCTGGGTCTGCAGCAGGGTTTTTAAAAAGGAATTTATGAGAGTCAGGAACCCTGTAATATCTGCCAGGCTTAACAGAAGCTGGAGGTAAGGAGTCAGGGGTCAGACTAGACTCCAAAAACACATCATCTACAATGTCTAACACAGGTGGAATGGCTAGAGACCTGTGTTGAGGTAGTAAAAGGAAATCCCTGAGCCTCTTTTTAGATTCTGAAAAATCTTGGCTTTCCCAGTGGAAATGCTCCCTCATGGTATGCAAAGTTTCCCCAAAAGAATAGTCCTCTGGAGGAGAAGCTGAAAGTATAGATTCTTCAGCATCAGAATCCTCATGGGGGAAGAGAATATTCCTGATCAGAAGAAATAGAAACCTGATCTGAAGATTCAGTCAGTCTCTTGCCTAGGCCTCTTTTCAGGATGGGGATGGGAACTCCTGATCAAGGTAATCAAGTCTTCTGCCATTTTGAGCATCTGTTTTTTTGGGCATAGAGGCCTGTCCACATGGCTCTTGAGTCTGTTTCTTTGCTTTAGAAGGTGCTTTAGTCTTGCCTTTGAAGCTGAAGTCAGTTTAATGTAAAGATGTTTAGGTCGGAATACACCCTCAGAAGCTGGCGCCTGCTCAGCGGCTCCAGACCCATCTGAGGAAATAGTGTCTGAGGCTCCAATACCTTGAGTTTCCAGCGGCATAGCCGACTCCATGTGGGAGTCGGTAGCGGCCTGCGACTCTAAAGTAGTGGGCGTCAGGGGCTGCGAAAGCGCCTCACTGAGAACCGGCGACTGGCTTAGGAGAAGCTTCGTCGTTGGTTTTGGACCTTGGTTCTTTATCTCTCTCCTTTTCTTTGCATTTTTTGTGAACTCCGTTAGTCGGATGGCTATCCAACGACATTTCTGGATAATTAAACCGGCGTCCAAAATAGTTTAAAGCAAAATCATTCCGATGCTTAATAGTGCATTGATTAAATCTAGCACAAAACCGACAACCAGAAACGTTGTGATCAGGGACTAGGCAAGGAATACAGTAAGAATGAAAGTCCTTATGAGGGATTTGCTTTCCACAAGAAATACAATTATTAACTTTTTCTGACATCGGTCTGGGGCAAGAAAAAAGTTTCCCCAACGGGGCACTAAGCTTTATTGAAGACTTCTGGTCTGAAACTCGAACACGAAAATCTCAGGAGTCGGCCGACAGGCACTTGCGAACTGCTTCTGCTTCGGGCACCGCGTGGCAAGAAAGACTTAAGAAAATGGCGTTGGCTGCTTCTTTTATACCCCTAATGACCTGACATCAGGGAAGGGGCGACAGCAGCCGACGCAGGATCCAAGACTTTGGAATTCAGTCCGACTGAGGGCAACCTGCCAGCTTACCCAAATGTAATGACTGCAACAGTGAAACATGAAGAACATCAACAGTTCAAGGCATTACTCAGGATTCTAGTACCTCACGGAGAAGTAGAAATAGGTGGAGTTGAAGAAGAATGGCAGTACCTTAAATCAGCATGGGTGAGGACTACAGAACAGATATGTGGTCGAGCCAACTGTGGAAATATGGTACACAAGGAAAGCTGGTAGTGGAATGCATAAATCCAAGAACTCTTTTAAAGAAAGAAAGGAGTGCAGGAAAAAATGAGAGATAGAAAAGAAGGACCAGGCTAGGAAGGAATACTAGTTGGCTAACAAACAGGCTAAGAGAGGAGTTGCAATACCAATCAACAAGGTATCTGAAGCACTCTACCAGCTTCTGTAAAGTGACTCAGTGGATGGCACAAAGAAACTCTATCAGGTTACAAGTTAAAGACAGAAAGAAAAAGAAAGCAGTCAGACACTGTTCATAAGGGATGCCAACAACAACCTGTTCACCAGTCCACAAGACATCAAAGGCAGATGGAAGCAGTCATTCCAGCGGCTTCCGAATTGGGAAAACCTCACAGAAGCTGTACTGCCTCAGACAGAGCCTATGAGGAAAGAAGAGAAGCCCACCACAGAAGAAGTAAGAACAGCACTAACAAAAAAGAAGTCAGGGATAGCAGCAGGCTCAGACAAGATCACAGCAGATATGATAAAGATGTTGGGAGAGATAGGGGAGAAATGGCTCCTAAGAATACTCATGGTAGTTTGGAGAGAAAGGCACATCCCAGATGACTGCAGAATAAGTATAACAATGCCAGTATACAAGAACAAAGGGGGCATTCACAACTGTGGGAAGTATAGAGGCATCAAAGTCCTATCACCCTGCATGAAAGTTCTGGAGAGGGTGACTGACAAACGAATATGCAGAGCAGTAGAAATTAAGATAAGAGATGGAGCAGTTTGGATTCAGATTAGGATGAAGCGCAAATGACCTGATGTTTGCAGTGAAACAAATTGTTGAGAAGAAGCTAGGAGTGAGGAAAGAGTCCAACTGGGCATTCCTAGACTTGAAGTATATAAGGTCCCAAGAAAGTTGATTTGCACACTCCTGCGGTGGTACCAAGTTCCAGGAACATTGGCAGAGTTAGTGCAGGCTATGTACAAAGACTCATCGACTCAAGCAAGAACAGTGTTCAGTCTCACAGAAGGGTTCCTGCTGGGAGTGGGGGTGCATCAGGGTTCACCTCAGAGCTCAATGCTATTCATTCATACTGGTGATGGACTTCATTAGCAAACAGATCAGAGGGAACAGATCAACAAGGTTGCTGTATGCAGATGATGTCGCATGACAGGCAGAATTTGAGCAAGAACTTTAGCAATGGATAGGGGAATGGAATGCAAAACTGAAGGCACAAGGGATGAAACTGAGTACAGATAAGACAATTGTAATAACAGCAAATGGAGATCAATAGAAGCTGAAAATTGAGATAGCCAAATGGCGCATAACATGACAGAAGAATGCAAAAGAAGCTAAAAAGTAAGGTGTAAAAACAGTGGTGCAATCAGTACCTATGTGGTACAGAAAACTGGGCAGTAAATGCAAAGCAGTTGAGGAACCTAGATGTGAAGGAGTTGATGTGCTGAGATGGGTGGTAGGATGCACACTGTGGACACATGCACAAAAGCATAAGACAATCTGGTGAAGATAATTTGGGACAGACAATAAGAAGACAAAGGGAAATGAGAGTGTTTAGCACACAGGTGGCTGGATTGTGTGAGAAAAGACCTGTTGGGCATGAGTGTCAAAGATAGTGGGAGTGTGGTACTGAATGGAGAGAAATGGCAACAGTTGACAACACCCTGACCCCATGTAGAAAATGGGAAAAAAAGGGGTTGTTGATGATAATGACTTCTTTCCAAATGGGTCTCCTGTAGCATTGCTGTTTACACTCTGCTTTTCTTAATATAATTAAACACTTTTTGTCTATATCTGTGAGGCCATTCACATTCCAAAATAATATGTTTAGTGTTGCCATTATGATAAAGATGTTATTATTCCCACTTATTACACGTGACAGCTTTTTAAATGTCTATTTCCAGCTTTTGCGTTACATACATCAACTAATGTTTAGTAGGCCGATTTCTTGTAAAGCTGTTTCTTGTCATCTCCATTTGAACTTATGTCATTTTATAAGACTTTTTTATTTTAATTAAATCCTTTGAACAAAAAACTTAATGCAACCTCAGAACACCCTTATAACCTATTAACTTAAAACAAACACAAAAACTACAGAAAGCCTGGATAGACATAAAAGATACTTGGGTGCAGGGGATTATATCCAGAGGCTATATAATACCCTTTTCCATTCCATTTCCAATCAAAAAGAAAATCCCTGATGTTCTACACAGTCAGAGGGAAGAAGCAGCAATTCAAATACAAAGGCTACTAGAAAAAAAAAGTCATCAAAGAGGTTTATTTTGCATGTAACCGAAAGCACCTCAAGTGTAAAGGGTTCAGGCATTTCCATCAGGAGACATGTCTGGATGCTCTTATGTGATTTTGCAGACCCCTTTCAAGTCTTCATTCGTCAATGCTCCTTTTAACAGCACCAGACCAGATAGAAAGGAATTTACACAAGGTTTTTTAGTGACAAAGAAAACAAGGGACTGGAGACCAATTTTGGATCTTAGCAACTTGAACAAGTCGGTTCGACACACCATGTTTCAGATGGTCACATTTCAGTCTATTCTCCCTTTTCTGGTCATGGATGATTGGATGTGCTTGACAGACCTTTAAAATGGGTATTATCACATAAAGATGAACAGATGATCCAGAAGGTACTTACGTTTCCAGCTGGTAGACAGTTGCTACCAGTTCAGGATTTTGCCCCTTGGTCTCACCACAGCCCCCAGGCAGTAGTAGCAGCTCACTCGAGAGTGTAGGGATTCTAGGTGTTTCCATATCTAGATGACTGGCTCATTACCACTCTGACCAGGCATCAGTTGATGAGGGCAAGAAATCAGATTCTCCAGACATGTTCTCTTCTGGGAATAACCATAAATTGTAACAGGTCTCAACTGGAACCAACCCAAAATTTGGAATTCGTAGGAGCAGTTTTCAACACAAATTCAATAATAGTTTGTACTTGAGGGGGGCAGTGAAGCTATCAGATTACAGTTCAGAAAAATAATCTGCTGTACCAAGATATCAGCCCGCTTGGTCCTTGAAGCTCAAGGATCATCAGTGGCAATAACATTAATACCTTTAGCCAGACTTTATATGAAAATTCTCTAATGCATGTTAGCAACACAATGGTCAATACTTTACCAACCTATGTCAACTCTGATACGAATCACTCAAACATTCAAGAGAGATCTCAGGTGGTTGATTAAGTCAGATCAGGTTCTACAAGGCTGTCAGTTCATTCCCCCTCAGCCCAAGGCCATAGTGACCATGGGCACTTCCCAGTTGGGGGGGGGAGGGGCATTTTCTGGGGAAAAAAGTCCAAGGCACTTGGTCCCCTGAACAGGCTAACTTTGCATATCAATGCCCTAGAGATGACAGCAGTGCTTTTAGCATTGCAGACCTTCCAGGATGCTCTCCCTTCAGGGACGACTGCAATTCAAATGGACAACATGTCAGTAGTTTCATACATCATCAAACAAGGAGGGACCAGATCATACCCTTTGTGTCAAGAAGCCCTCAAAGTGTGGCAATGGGTGATCTCATCTAACCACTTTCTCATAGCAACACACATTCTGGGGAGGTCCAATGTGATAGCAGACAAACTGAGCAGGTGCATTTTTCAACCTCACAATTGGTCTCTAAACAAGAATGTGATGGAAATAATTTTTCATCAATGGGGCCAGCCATCCTGCGATCTTTTTCTTCTCTCCTAAACAACAAATGCAGCAGCTATTTTGCCCTAATCCCCTCCCAGGGGGAATCATCAAGGGTACCCTAGTTCATGATTGCCCCCCTAGTCTATTTTATGACTACCCACCAATCCCATTAATTCCAAAATTTTTGCAGAAAGCTGTCAGGTTGAAGAGCAAAGTCATCCTCATTGCACCATACTGGCTTCGGCAGATCTGGTTTCCCTTCCTTTGGCCTCACTTACTTCATTAAACTTAGATTCTGGATTGACTCCAGACCTCCTGTCTCACCAGACCAGCATGATCCATCCTGACATCTCAAACCTCAGGCTGACGGCCTAGTTTCTCCACTACCTTCTCTTCTTCTGCCTGACATATACTTTTATCATCCCATAAACCTTCAACACGTAAACTCTATACAAGCAAATCGGAAAGATTTGTTTACTGGGCACAACAAAATCATGTTGAACCATTTTCAGCTCCGATACATAACATAATCAAGTTTTTAGCTTTACTTTTTAAAGAAGGGGCGAGTTCCTCAACCATTAAAGTTCAGTTAGTAGCCATATCAAATTTTCACATTAGATTTGAAGGTTCTTCTGTAGCCTCTCAAACTGTGCAGTGCTTTCTTGTGAGGCGGTCTCCTTTTGAGACCTCCATTCAAGGATCCTACTTCCATCATGGGATCTCAATCTGGTACTGCAGGTACTAAATACATTCTCCCTTTGAACCAGCTGCTAAATGTGGCCTTAAGTATCTTACCTGGAAAATAGTTTTTCTAGAAATCATTAACTCTGCTAGATGAATTTCAGAGATTCAAGTCTTGTCTTCAAAACCTCCATACGTGATCTTTCACAAGGATAGACTTAAGCTACGAACAAATGCCTCGTTTCTTCCCAAGGTGGTGTCAGAATCAAGTATCAATCAGTCTATTAACTTGCCAGTATTCCTCCCTAATTTTACAAACAAGGGCGAATACATTACATTTACTGGATGTTCACAATTACATTGTTACCTGCAGATAACAAAAGACATCAGAAAAATAGACCAATAGTTTTTTTTCCTTTGCAGAAACGAAAATGGGTAAACCAGTCACAAAAGTAACTTTAGCAATATGGCTGAATGACTGTATTTAATTTATCTATAGTAAATTGCGTATTACCTTGCCACATCCGGTACGAAGTCATTCAACTAGATCCATGGCAGCTTCTTCAGTTTTTATATCTAGAGCTTCCATGGACAACATATGCGGTGTACTACTCCTTATACATTTATTACTCATTACAAATTGGATCTGGTCTCCAGGAGTAGAGCATCATTTGGTTCTTAGGAATATCCTTCCTTAGAGTCCAGCTGGGATTACAGGTAGCTGGGGACTCTGACCCATCAGTTGAGGATACAATGAAAATTGACATCATCAGATAAAGAGGTTATGTACTTACCATAACAATCCATCTGTGTTGTCCATTTACATTCTTCCTCGACTTCCCTCCCACCAGCCCCAATCTTTTCTGTTCACAAACCTCTGGATGGACATCACTGTCCTTTACACTGAGCTCCAGATATAGGTTTTCCTTTATTGAGCACATGCAATTTTATGTTTCCTATACTTAAGCATGTTAAGCATTCCTTTTCTGGTAGATAATCAGCAAACAAGATCTGAGGAAGGAGATGCATTATAGGTAAGGGAGGAGCTTGAAAGCTTTTTGGTTACTACAAGCTTTAGTAACAGCCGAGTCAGATCCAAGGATCCAATATGAACCCACCAGTTGAAGAATGAAAATGGACAACAAAGGTGGAATGTTATGGTATATACATAACTTCTTTTTTCTATCCAGTTATCATACCTTGGGGAATAACATGTTAATTCTATCCAAGTTCCTACAACTGAATTCATATCTTTCATACCAAATATTTTCATAAATATCTTCAGAAATCTACCCTCTTTCGTTATATTTTCCATACTAAGTTCCCTGATGCATCTTCAGTATTGCAAGGCATGCTCCAGTCCCCAACTACAAGTTGAAAGCTGGTTATTTTTCCCAAAATGCTCTTAAGCTCTATAATAACAATTTTTGTGGAATATAAATACATGCCAGGGTAATCCACTTCCTTTGCAAGTAGCCCCTTACTACCACAAACCTGCCATTACTGTCTTTTTCTCTCTCCTAACACTATTGGAGTCTGTCTAGCAATCAGTATTTTTAATCCCCTTTTCCTTTGTCCCTGGTAGTCTGCTGAATATCCATGCTGAAATCCTTTCTTTGTCAAATCCACATGCTCATTTCTTTCAAAATGTGTCTCCTGCAGTACTGATACTTGCACTCTGCATTTTTGCATGTCTTGATATAATTCAGTATGTCTTCCTTTCTGTCTGTACCTCTTGGGCCATTTACATTCCAAGTTACTATGGATAGAGTAGGCATTATGATGAACAGAAAAAAATGTATGTACTCACCATGACATTCCATCTCTATTGTCTATTTTCACGTTTCCTCAACTGATGGGTTTGGATCAGAGACTCAGATCTGACTCTACCACTTCTACCACATCATCAGATCTAAAACTCTTAAGCTCCTCCCTTTAGCCATAATATCATGCCAGTTTAACACACGTCAGATCAAGTTTGCTGCCCTAGATATAAAGAACAACTTATTTAACAAATTAACAAAGAGAAAAAGGAAGCTGGAGCTCAAACAAGGAGCACAGTTTCCTATACAACTCTCAGATCTTTCCAGAAGCAAAGGATGGGGAAGGTGGGCAGGAAGATGAGGAAAGACGAAAATGAACAACACAGATTGAACATTATGGTGAAATGCATAACTTTTTCTCATCTAATGTCCTTTTCATTCATTCCTCAATGGGTGGGACAGAGTCTGGTGGCCCACATGAAAGGATATTCCATAGTACTGTAGACCCAAAGGCTGCTCTGTTCCTGGAAATCAAATCTAACTTCTAATGACCAATAAAAGTGTGAGAACTAGTCCAAGTTGCAGTTGCATAAATGTCACCTAAGGAACCCCTTGACCAAAAGGCTGAAGAGACTGCTATAGACCTCATGGAATGAGCTCTAGGGGGCTTAGGCAAGGAAAAACCTTTTTTACCACAGACAAATGAGATGCATTCAGTTAACCATTTGGCCAATGTAACTTTGGAAACTGGTTTGCTCAATTGTTTAGGAGAGAAGGAAACAACTGGCCAGGTTTCCTGATGGCTTTGGTTTTATGAAGAAAAAAGCAAAGCTGTCTATGCACATCCAAAAAATGGAGCATATACTCTCCCTTGTTTGAAAAGTCGACTAGTAGATTAATGATCTGGTTTATGTTGGACTCAGAAGCTACCTGAGGCAAGAAAGATGGGTTGGTTCACAAAGACCCCATATCTTTGTGAAAAAACAGATAAGGAGGTCTAGAAGATAGGGGCTGGAGTTCAGATACTCATCTAGCTGATGTGATGGCGACCAGAAAACTGGTTTTCCAAGACAAAAAAATTAACCTCTGTCTTGGCTGAAGGTTCAAAATGAGTCTGGGTTAAGGTCTGAAGCATAACAGTTAAATCCCAAGGAGGAGTAGGATCCTTTAAATGAGGTCTAAGTAAACAGGCTCCTTTGAGAATGGCTTTACATATTTTAGAAGAAGCTAAGGTAGAGTTATTTTTGCCCACATGGAAATTAGAAATTGCAGCCAACTGAACTTTATTAGATGAAAAACTAGCACCTTCATTCAAAATTGAAGCTAAACATTCAAGGATAGATGGTACAAATGCTGACAAAGGATCTGGATTTTTGCTAAAGGTGCAGAAAACAAATCTCTTATGTTTACTTTTGTAAATCCTTGTAGTAATAACTCTGAGAAGATAAGATATGACAAACCAAGGAGGAAAACCTGGGGTGTCTAGCAATCAGTGAAATTGGAGAAACCATGTGGTCAGTCCTGTTATGTCCGAATGAGTCACACCTGTGGGGTGAGAGAGGAGGTCTGGAGTGGGATCCAGTAGCCTGGGTGGATACAGAAGGAGAGGCCAGAGGAAGGGGAACCAAATCTGATGATGCCAGAAGGGTGCAACGAGGATGACTGTGCTCTTCAACCAGAATGCTTTCTGTAGAAATTTAGGAATAAGAGGTAATGGTGGGTAAGCATAAAAGAGACCAGAGGGCTAATCGTGGACTACAGCATCTCTCAGTGACTCCCCCCGTTGGAGGGATCAGAGCAAAGAACCTGCTGTACTTTTTGGTGAGGGGAGACAAACACAGCATGACTGGCCCCATTGATGGAAAATCCTCTTCACCACTTTGACATTGAGAGACCACTCATGAGGTAACAGAATGGGCCTGCTTAGTTCGCAATCACACTGGATTTCCCCAGAATGTGTGTTGCTATCAGAAAGGGACCTGAAGAGATAGCCCACTGCCACACTCTCATTGCTTCTCGACAAAGTGGACAGGATCTGGTTCATTTCTGTTTGTTGATGTAGCAGACCACTCACATATTGTCCATCTGAATGCCAATTTTCCTGGATAGGAGAGCGTCTTGAAAGGCCTGCAACATCTGGGGAACTGCTCTCATTTCCAGAACACTGATATGCATCTTGGTCTCTTTGAAAGACCATGTAACATGGACTGTCCTTCCCAAGTAGTGCCTCCCAACCCCAGTTGGGAGGCATCCATGTTCATCATGGCTGTGGGCAGGGGAAGAACAAATGGACAACCTTCCAAGTGTTCACCTGAATGAATCTACAAAACCAAAGAAGACACCTATTGCATGTCTGTGTGATGTTGACTGGAGCAGTTAAGGGGTGTTGAAGGACACACCACTGAATCAGCAACATCCACAAGTATTCACATGTGACACCTAGCCAGAGAAGCAAGGGTGATAGTTGCTGCCATGTTTCTCAAGGCTTGTAAAATTAACTGTGCTGGAAAAGAAGAATTCTGTATTACTTTCCTGGCCTAGGATCTCAGTGTCTGAATTCAAGTATAGGGAAGAGAGGCTATCTGACTCCATCTAGACAAGCAGCTATGAACACCAGACTCTGGGTAGGTATGAGTTGTGATTTGTTGCAAATGACCATGATGCCTAGATGGATGTACAACTGAAGCAAGTATTCCCTTGCCTGTACGAGTTGATGGTTGGTTTCGGCATTTAGGAGCTGGTCATTCATGTATGGAAACATTCAATCCCAGCAGTCTCAGGTGAGCTGCTACCACTGCCATGCATTTGGTGAACACCCGGGGGCTGTGGTGAGACCAAAGGGTAGTCTGCTGAACTGGTAATGACTGGCTCCCAGCTGGAACTGCTGATATCTTCTGGAATGTTTGTTCATTTTGATGTAATAGTACGTATCTTGAACATCTATCGGGCAGATCCAATCTTCTTTTTGCAGTAGTGGCAAAACAAACTGAACCGTGACCATCCAAAACATTGAATACTGTACAAACTGATTTAGTTTGCCGATATCCAGAATTGCTCTCAAGTTCCCTGTCTTTGTTGGCACCAAGAAGAATCCTGCGTAGGTTCCGGATCCTCTCTGGTCTGGAGGATCACCTGGATGACTCTTTTCTTGCAATTTTTTTATATTTCTAAGACTGCTACTTCCCTCTGATTGGGAGGAACTTCTAAGACTCATTTTACATTGGTTGGGGGAGTTAGGGAAAAAATGGTATAATATAATCTCTGGATGATTCTCTGCATCCAGGAATCTTTCATTATAGATAGCCAGACTTTGTTGAAGAAACAAATGTTCCCTGACTGCCGCCAGAAGGAAACAGTCAGGCCTCCCTTCAGGAGCACTGGTAGGGCTTTTCAGAGAAGGAATCCCTGAAGCCTTAGTTTTGCAGGCCACCTCTGCCATGAGGACAGTGTCTTCTACTGGAGTTCCCCCTCTGCCTCTGGGTAACTATCTCCACAAGAGCTTTGAAAAGGGCCCTGGGATTTGCAAAACCACATTTTCTACCTCCTCACTGATTCCATGAGAATGGTCTTTGAGGGATTAAAATATGTACACATATAGAGACGAGCCTTTCCATGTTGCTCATATCTGGACAGCATCTTTTACCTTCGGACCAAACAAGGAAGGTCCAAGGGACTTCCAAGATGGCTGCATATTAAGTAACAGCTTATTTCTAGCTATCTCAGTGTGAAAACAAACAGCAGAGAAAGACAGTAAAATTGTGTTTATGAGTAAATTTCAGTAACTGGCTAGTAAGTGTACTGCCTGGATGCCAAGAATAAAGAAATACAGAAGAGATGGAAAAAAATCAGCTACAAAAAGTGAGAAAGAAACACGACTGGGGAAAGTTTTGCAGCTGTTCAGCAAAAAGCAATGAAACCTACAGGAAGAAATAAGACAACTGCAGACCTACAGGAAGAAATAAGACAACTGCATACAAACCTGCGTAAAATAAACAAAGCATTGATGAAGTA
Organism: Protopterus annectens; assembly: GCF_019279795.1. Classification (NCBI taxonomy): domain Eukaryota; kingdom Metazoa; phylum Chordata; order Ceratodontiformes; family Protopteridae; genus Protopterus; species Protopterus annectens. The sequence goes on from NC_056750.1 coordinate 348,334,218, forward strand.
TATCAACACAAAATACAAAAGGTTGGAAAAAATGGTAGAAACTTTAAAAAGATATTCAGATGAGATGATAAACATGCAAAAATCAGGGAATGAAATGAAGAAAAGCCTGGATGAATACAAGGCTGGTCAGGAAGAGATGTTTCAAAAAATAATAGAATTAGAGGACAGAGCACATAGGGAAAACCTGAGATTTTCACCTACACCAGAAAGCTGGAAGGAACAAATTTTTTTGAAAGCACAGAAAAGCAACTGGACTGGTGTTCCACAGCAGGAGTTGTTAGTTGAAAGGGCACATTGTGTCTGTGTTCCAAACCTGGCTATAAAAAAACAACCTAGACCTTTAATACGTGAAGATGCAATTTACCAGCAGAAGGAGTTGATTCTAACAAAAACTGTGGCAGAAGGATCAAGTATTAAAAGTGGGAGACAGCAGAATACTTGTGGAAAATGATTACTCATTGTACACCAGGCAGAAAAAGAGCAAATTTACTCCACTATTCAGAGAATGCCAAGATCTAAGTGAGAGATTCAAACTGCAATACCCAACTGTCTTCAAGGTATTCTTCCCTGGAGGGACAATATTTTTGATGAAGTACATGTTAAAGAGGAAATACAAAAGTTTGTCTTACAAAAAGTAAACTGTGAAACAGAAGTTTCTTGCTCTCCTGGTAATAAAGACCACAGAGGGACTGTACCTGTGAAACCTTTTCAAGTTTTTCAATGGAAAATGGTGGAGAGAAGGAAGGGAGCACAAAGTTGACTAGAAGAATCAAGGGTACATTGGAAATGAAGCAGACACAGATTTTTGGAGGTGAACAGTAATAAAAACAGTAACTTCATGTAGAATTACAATGCAATACTTATATTTGAGAAATAAAAACAAGAAAATAGAATGTGTTGAACTTGTAGAGGACTCTAAAGCATATGCCCTACTTCATGTCATTAATGTCCGTAAAAGCGCCTTGAGGAGGGAGAAAGTTTAACTGCAAGTAAAGTTTTTTTCTTAAATACTACTAATTTTGTGGCATGTGGTTTTCTTAACATGCTATATCAGTAAAGTTTTTTTTTTGTTATTTTTAAGTGTAATGGGGATTGTAAACAGGTGCTGCTGTTCTTTTTTGTTTTCTTTCTCCTTGTTCAGTTTTAAGAAATGTAGGCCCTGCATTGTAAAAGCCTGGTTAAAAAAGCATGTTGAAAGAAAAAATAACAAGCTTTTTCTCATTCTTTCATGGGGGAATGACTGCATTAAAGATCTTAGATTGATTTAGTAACAAGTTTTAAGTGAAAGCAAGTAAATGCAAGAACAATGAATGTGATGAAAATTTTTCTAGCAAATACATGTATGCTCTGTAACAATTCTACAGCTGGTCTTCATGTTTCCATGGAAACAATCTGATAAAGAGAAACTGGCTGCCTGGTTCTCATGTCTCTATGGAGACAATCTGATAAAGAGAAACTGGCAACATTATGGTGGAGAGTGACTGGCTGGGGGGGGGGGAAGAGAAGCTGGCTAGGAGATAATGTTCTCTGAAAGAATTCAAGGGATTTCCCAAGGTAGATAATGTTCTCTGAAAGCATTCAGCTGCTTTCCCAAGGTAGTTAATGTTCAGTGAAAGCACTGTGGGGTTTTCACACCTGGGAGAGCTATAAAGATAAGACAAAGCCAATCAGCAATTAGTAGAAGCACAGGCTGCACCATGCGACTTAGCATGGATAACCTTAATTTTAGATTAACTCGAGTCTGTGATTGTGGCTGTCAGTTTGGGATTTTGTTCCCATTAGGAGGGTAAAACTTCAACACTTGAAGATGTACACAGTTTTGTGTGTTAGTATTAAGCTAGTAGGGTTTAGGGGGTATTGAGGGTGTTTTTTTCTGACGGCTTTCAATAAAACAAAAAGTTTTATAACATATGACATGGGCTCAAATGGATATGACAAGAAACAACTATATAAAAGTTCAACCTGCAAAACAGTGTATGCATGTAACAGAAAAAGATGGAACTAGATATTTAACAAAAAGCTGTTGTATATAAAAGGTGGTAATAACTTTTTAATAAAATTATGCTTTCTGTAATGTCTTTAAATGTAAATGGCATCACTGATGAATACAAAAAAGAAAGAGTAGTGAAGTATATTAAAAATGTAGAGTGCAAATACCTATGTTACAGGAGACACACAAAGAAATGAACACATGAAACTGATAAAGAAGGGTTTTCAGGATGGTTACTCAGTAGAATACCTGGGAATGTATTTATATTCCACCTAAAACTGGTATAATGGAGCTTAAGAAAATTCTTGGAGAAATAATCGGTTTTTCAGCTAGGAACAGTACTTACAGATGGGGACTGGAATTTGATTTATAGCAGTGAAGATGTGTCTGGGGACCCAGAAGAGAAAATACAATAAAAGAGGGTAGAGTTTTGAAGATATTTATGAAAATATTTGGCATGGAAGATGTGAATTCAGTAATAGGAGTTCGGAGTGAATTTATATATTCCCCAAGACATAACGTAGAGCTGTGTACACTTACCATAAATGTAGATGTCAGAGTGTATTCACTGTTGCAGTCATCACACGTGGGTTATCTGCCTGCAGGTAGCCCTCAGTTGGCCCAAATACCAGAGTTTTGTGATTTCTGCGTCGGATGCTGTCGCCTCTTCCATGACGTCAGGTCGTCATGGGTATAAAACATGCAGCCGACGCCATTACATCAGTTTTTCTTTCCCCAGATGTCAGCAGCCCTCAAAATAGGAAGCAGTTACATGGTGTGGAACACCTCCAGTAAAAAGTAAATACCACTGCTATAAGACATGGCCAGAAAGAGGAAAGGGAGAAAGAATAGAAAAGTCAGGGGGCTGGAGGGAGGGTAACCAGGACTGCAACAGTGAATACACTCTAACATCTACCTTTTAATTGCACACACCTGTACTTTGTCTTCGTGTTTCACTGTTCCAGTCATCACACTTGAGTTGATTCCCAAAGCTGAGGAATGGTGGAGGCAGTCAAGAAGTATTGGGTCTGGCTATCAGGCCTTGTAAGGCTGCTGTGGCAAATCCAGCTATGGATTTAGAAAAAAATAGTTAAATGGTAATGCTTGGTAAAGATGTGTACAGAACTCCAGGTTGCAGCTTCCAGGATATCCCTGGTAGTGACTCCCCTGAGAAATGCTGTAGAGGTTGAGGTAGCCTTAGTGGAATGAGTTCTGATCCCCTGTGGGGTAGGTTTTCCATGGTGTTTGTAACAGAAATGAATGCAGTGTGCTATCCATTTGGAAATGGTTTGCTTTGAAATGGCTTTGCCCTCTGCCCCTGTAGCAAAGTTGACTAGCAGCTGGTCAGATTTTCTTAAAGGTTTAGTTCTGTTAAGGAAGAACCTGAGCTGTCTGTGCACATTCAAGGAGTGCAGAATCCTTTCCCCTTTATTCTGAGGATTAGGGGAAAAAGGTCAGTAAATGGATGGATTGGTTTAAAGCCACACTGGATACTACCTTGGGCATAAATGATGGGTTAATCCTGAGGGAAACCCTGTCCGCATGGAAAATAATGAAGGGTTCAATAGCCATTAGTGCCTATAACTCGGACACTCTTCTTGATGAAGTGAAGGCTAGAAGTAAGGCTGTTTTCCAAGAGTGGAATTTTAACTCTGCTGCAGCAGCAGGCTCAAAAGGGGGAAGCGTGAGCTTCTCTAGTACAAAGTTAAGGCCAAAAGCAGGGGTGGGAGCTCTCCTCGGGGGGATTAAATTATTAGCTCCTCTCAGTAACTGTTTGATGAGAGGGTGTGAAAATAGAGGTGGCCCAGTATTGTAATTAGCTGAGATGGCAGAGGCATGAATTTTAATAGATGAGAAGGATAGGCCTTTGTGGAGTAGCTCTGCTAAGTAATCCAAGATTTGAGGTAAGGTGGGTACAACTGTGTCCTTTCGTTGGGACTGGCTCCAAGAACAATATCTTTTCCACTTTTCTGAACAGGATTTCCTAGTACTAAGCCTTCTGGCCTCAAGGATGATGTCCATCACCTGTTTGCTGAGGGTTGCTGGTGATGTATTCAGGGAATAAGCCAGGCTGCAAGATTCAGGGTTCATAGCTGTGGATGCAAAATTTGTCCCTCCTGCTGGGACAGCAGGGAGGGGTCTGATGTAGGTGCCAGGGTGGCACTGTTGTGAGACTGCTGGGGCAAAAAGGACTGTCCTTGGCCTGTCCTGTTTGATCTTGAGTAGTACTTTTGAGAGGAGGGTCAGAGGGGGAAAGGCATAAATTGAGAGGTTTTCCCATGTAAAGGATAGGGCATCCACTTTCCAAGCTTGGGTGTGGGGATTTCTGGTTCAAAAGTTGCTCAATTGATGGATTAGGGGGGAGGCAAAGAGGTGCACCTCTGGAGTCCCCCACCTGTGGATTAGAAGTTTGAATGAGTTGGGGTCCAGCTTCCTCTCGTGTGGGTTCAGCAGATTTCTGCTTAAATCATCTGCCAGTGAATTTTGTTTGAATGAGTTCCCCCCTGCTTGTTTATGTGCCACATAACTGTGGTGTCTGTCTTTATCTGGAGTTGTCTTGGAAGGATAAGGTATTTGAAGGTTGTCAGAGCATTCTGTACAGTTAACATTCCTTTTTGATTGATATGCAGGGGAATTTGTCCTGGGCTGCATTTGCCTGCCATGTGAGCCCCCCCCCCCCCCAGACATAGTCTGATGTGTCTGTTGTCAGGGTTTGGGCGGCAAGGGGTTGAGTGAAAGGAAGTCCCTTGTTGTGGTTGCATGCCTCTGCCCACCAAAGGAACTCTGCCCTTAGACAAGGAATGATAGGAATCAGTGTTTCCAGGTCCTGAGAATGTTGACACCAGAGACTTTTTAAGTACCACTGAAGTTTCCTCATATGCAGTCTTGCATATGGAATTAGAATGCATGAGGCCATGAACCCCAGGGCTTGCAGAATTTTTCTTGCAGATAGCTGGGTTTTGGTGGCCATTAGTTTTAAGTAGTTTGTCAAATAAACCTGTTTTTTTGGTGTTAGGAATGCCATCTGGGAAGTTGTGTTCAAGCTTGATCCCAGGAATACAATCTTTTGGCTGGGCACCAGTTATGATTTCCTTTTGTTGATGGTATACCCCAGAGAAGTTAGAAGTCTCTTTACAAATGACAGGTGCTGAAGTAGCAATTCCTAACTGTCCGCATGAATCAGGCAATCATCCAAGTATGGGTACATTTGAATATTTCCCTGCCTGCAGTAAGCAATAGCTGGAGCTAGGCACTTTGTGAATACCATGGGTGCGGTAGATAAGCCAAAGGGAAGTGCAGAGAACTGATAGTGCATACAGCCTGCCCTGAAACGTACATATTTCCTGCAAGACTCCTTTATGGGGATGTGCAGATAAGCTTCTTTTAAGTCTAGGGTGACTAACCAGATGTCCTTGGATAGCATATGAAGTAGCTGGTGCAGTCAGTATTTTGAATTTTGGGACCACCAAGAAGGTGTTGAGAATTGACAGATCTAGGATAGGTGGCCAACAGCCCTCTTTTCTGGGCACCAGAAACAGTCTGGAGTAGAAACCCTGTCCCCTTTGCTCTATTGGCACAGGTTGAATAGCCCTGATACTAAGAAGAGAAAGTACTTGCTTTTGAGCCTCTGCCCACTGGTTTAGAGGAAGGTCTGGTAACCCGCTTGGGGTTGGCAGTGAGAGGAAGTGGAATCTGTATCCCTGGGATACAATGTTTAGGACCCACTGGTCCTTGGTAAATAGACAACCAGTTTTTTGCATGCAGGGCAAGTTTTCCTCCTAGGGGTGCAAGTACTTAGGCCTTGCTGGGAAGCAGGAAAGACAAGTCATTGTGAACTTTTTCCATAAGGAGGTGGCTTACCACTCCGTTTTAGAGGATGGAGCACTCCATTGTTTAGATCTCTGCATACCCTGAGACTGTAGTCTTGGTGGCCTGTTGCCCTTGGGTTTGGGCAGAGAATGCCTGGGAGGGACAGGAAAGGACCAATTTTTAGAAGGGCAATGCCTACTAAATCTAGGTGGTTGCACCTGTAAAAAATCTTTAACAGTTTGCATAGCTTTAGCTTTTTCCTCCATCTTTTTAAGAACTTCTGCTTTTGCACCAAAGAAACTTTCCTGATTTAATGGAGCATCTAGTAATTTTGGTTTGACATGGTGTGGCAAGATTTGCTCCTTCAAGCCAAGCATGCCTTCTCAGTACAGACTAAGTGACAGCAGCCCTGAAAGATACTTCTAAGGCATGAAAACCACACTGAAAATTATGTTTACTAACTTGGTTTCTAAAATGCAATAACACTTGTAAATCTTTATTTTCTGTACAAAAATTTTTTGTTTAATTAGTTGCATAATAATGCTGCTGGTACTTCAACATGTGAAACTGGCAATTCAAAGCACTGATGGTAAGAGTTGCAGAGTTATATACCTTCTTACCCCATCTGTCTAAAGCTCTAGAATCCCTGTCCTAAGGGGTAGGGTTTTTGGCTGTAGTAGCCTTAATGCCTTTAGGTCCCTGGGAACTGGTCTCTGGATTCGCAGTGGGATTTTTAGAGAGACATTTGTGAAAGTCAGGTATTCTGTAGTACCCGTCAGGCTTTCTAGGAGCTGGTGGTAAAGTATCAGGAGTAAGACTGGATTCCATGAAGACATCATCTACAACGTCCAGAACAGGGGGTATAGCTAGAGGCCTGTGCTGAGGCAAGTCTAAAAATTTGCTGAGTCTCTTTTTGGACTGAGGGTAGTCCTGGCATTCCCAGTGGAAATGCTCTCTTAAAGTATGCAAGGTTTCACCAAAAGAAAAGTCCTCTGGAGGGGAGGCAGAGAGAATGGAATCCTCTGCATCTGAATCCTCATAGGTAGATAAGGGAACGTCCTGGTAATCAGAGGGATCAGAGTCATCTGACTCATGGTCTGTAGAATCAGAAGGAAAATCAATTCTTTGTCTTTTAGAGGAGGAAGGCTGGCTTCCCCTAATTAAAGTTATAAGGTCTTCAGCCATTCTAAGCATTTGTTTCTGTGGCAAGGAGGCTTAAACATGCACTTTGGTAGTCTGTCCTCTAGGTGTAGTGCAAACTCTGGGCCTCAGAAACTCGGTAGTTTTAGTCAAAAATGAAGCATTCGGTTTAAAGAGAACATCAGAAGGTCGGAATACATCCTCAGAAGCCTGTGCCTGCCCAGCGGCTCCGGACCCATCTAAGGTAGAGACATCCGCAGTTTCCATGGAAGCATCTCGCTGCATACCGGACTCCGAATGGGTCTCAGCAGAGGCCTGCGAATCTGTAGAAGCGGGTATCAGAGGTTGCGAAAGCACCTCATTGAGTACTGGCGGACTGGTGACTAGCTTAACGGAAGCATTGTCAGCAGTTTTGGACCTATGCGGTCTGTCTCTGTCTTTATCCTTACATTTTTTTGGAAGATTCGTAGTCGGATGTCTTATCGAAGCCACTTAGGAATATGGAAAACGAGAGCGAAAGAATTTTGCAACAAAGATAGCCCAACGACGAACAGTTCAGGTGTTAGACAAGGCACAAAACCTACAGCGAGGAATGTCTTGGTCTGGGCCTAAACAGATGATGCAGTAAGAATGAAAATCTCTGAGAGGTATTTTCTTTCCACAGGCAAGACAATTGTTAACTTTTTCTGATATCGGTTAGAGCAAGAAAAAAGGATCTCCAATGGGGTACTTAGCTTTAGAAGACTTCAGGTTTGAAACTCAAAAAACAAAAATTTCAGGAAGCGGCCGACCGACACTTGCGAACTGCTTCTGCTTCGGGATCCCATGCGGCAAGAAAAGCTGGTGTGATGGCATCGGCTGCATGTTTTATACCCATGATGACATGACATCATGGAAGAGGCGACCGCATCAGACATAGAAATCCCAAGACTCTGGTATTCAGGCCAACTGAGAGCTACCTGCAGGCAGATAACCCAAGTGTGATGACTGCAACAGTAAAACACGAAGAACATCTGAGCTAGACAGACTTTACATTTGACTGGAACATGTGCATTTAAATTGAAGGTTTTGATAGTCACCCAATACCTATTTCACAGCATGTGCCAATAATAGTTAAAATAAAAGCACAGGGTAATAAAATAAAAATGAGACACTGGTGCTTTCCCACATATCTGTTGAAAAGAGAGGAATTTAAGGAATGGGTACTGGAAATTATTCAGGAGCTGTTAGGATAGAAATTTCTTCTGAAAATAAAGTTAGGGAGTGGGATAAAATGATGGTGGAGTTTAAAAATAGGGTGGAAATAAAAGAAAGGAAGCTATGGTTAAGAAGAAAATAATTATTTAGACTGATTGACAAATGTTAAAGTAATCTCACAGAACAGGAGGATCAACTGCAGAATGCTACACAGAAAACAAGGGAGTACCTCGATAATATGCAAGAGTTCAGAAAGATTGCTGTTAGGCAACTGTGTTTTGATAACACTAGAGCACAAAAACTTTTAGTACAACTAAGGCAACAGAAAGTAGAAAGGACTGTTGCCAAACTTGGGGAGCCTAAAACAAGAAAAGTAACAAGAGATCCTGCAAAGGTATTAGAAATATTTCGAAAATTCTCAGAGTCTCTATAAAGCAAAGAAATATGAAAATCAAGAAAATATACAAATGGAAATGTTTATGGAAAAATTAAATATGCCAAGGTTATAGGTAGATAAGGCTCAATTACTAACAGTTAGGATAGGAGGAGATCAGATAAAAATGTTGATGTATAACCAATCTACAAAAAGCCCCCAAGAATAGATGGTATTCCTGTGGAAGCTGGGAAGCTAGGAGGAAAAAAACTGACAAAGATCTGGAAGGTTTCAACAGTATTTAAGAGGAGGAGAAGTACCACCATCCTGGAAGAAAGCAATGGTAGCTGTAATACCTAAAGACGGTAAAGATCCATCAGATCCAGCTTCATACAGGCCCATTTCAATACTAAACGAAAATGTTCATGTCTATAATGACTAAAAGAATGGCAAAAGTAATGCCAAAATTGATAGATATGGATCAATGTGGTTTTGTGGAGGGGAAGCAAATATGTGACAACAATAACAGAACAGTGATGATCCAGAGGGAAGCAGAATGTAAGAAAATACCATTATTGTTGGTGAGTCTCGACAGAGTAAGCTGGGATAAGGAGGACATATGAGGGATCAGAGGCAAAAATTAAAGTGGGTGGGGTCCTTTCTGATAACTTCTGCTTGAGCAGAGGAACCAGGCAGGGGTGTCCTCTTTCCCCTTTATTAGTTGCATTACATTTAGAACCAATGGCAAAGAAAATAAGGGACTCAGAAATTCAAGGATATAACTTATGGTAGTCAAGAAAGGTTAGCTTTATTTGCAGATGATATTGGTGCTGCGGTAGCGCTGTCGCCTCACAGTAAGACGTTGTCCTGTTCGATTCTTAGCTAAAGCGTCTACTGTGTGGAGACATGCGTGAATGGGCATACTTCGTTGAAGGTTGTACTTCAGGGCTGGCAACTCGGTACGTAAAAAATCTGCTGCCAATCATTAGCGGACCGGAGTTCCACTGTGGCGACCCCTAACCGGGAAAAGCCAAAAGATAAAAAGTACAGTTTTGTACCTACCATAAATGTAGATGTTCGAAGATCCACATTGCTGCAGTCCTTACACTTGGGTAGTCCGCTGTCCTCGGTCGGCCCGAATATCAAAGTATTAGGCTGACGTCGGTCAAGGCGCATAAGACTGACATCAGGACGTCAGGGTACATATGCGCATGACCGACGTCATATCCTCAGTCTTTTCTTGCCCCAGATGTCAGAAGACCCTAAACAAAAAGGTCAAAACCAAAAGACAACCAAAAAACAACCAAACACCTGTGCACTAACTATATGTACAATATATACAAAATTCACAATATGTACAACCCAAACCACACAACCGCCTCTAACTACAGAGGGGAAGGAGGGAGGGTAAATTGGACTGCAGCAATGTGGATCTTCGAACATCTACATTTATGGTAGGTACAAAACTGTACTATGTTCTTCATCTCACATTGCTGCAGTCCTTACACTTGGGTAGAATCCCAAAGCAGAGAAAAGGGAGGATGGCACAACTAAAAAGCAGTAGGAGCTGCCAAAATGCCCTGTAAAATTGCAGTGGCAAAACCAGCCCTCGATTTAGAGTAAAGAGGAAGGTGATAATGCTTAGAGAAAGTATGCACTGAACTCCAAGTAGCAGCCTCCAAAATATCTTTAGTTGCTACCCCCCTTAGAAAGGCTGTAGAAGTGGCAGTAGCCCTAGTGGAATGAGGCCTAATCCCAGCTGGAATCTCCTTACCATGATGGGAAAAACAGAAAGCAATACACAACCCAATCCACTTAGAAATAGTTTGTTTTGACACAGGCTTGCCCTGAGAACTCAAAGCAAAAGAAACAAATAACTGTTGAGACTGCCTGAACCCTTTAGTTCTGCTCAAATAATATCGCAACTGCCTGTGTATATCCAAAGTGTGCAAAATCTTTTCCCCTTTATTTTGGGGTTCGCATAAAAGGTAGGCAAATGAATAGTTTGGTTTAAAGCCACACTAGAAACCACTTTAGGCATAAAGGAAGGATTAGTACGCAAAGATACCCTATCCTTATGGAAAATTAAGAAAGGCTCAACTGCCATAAGGGCCTGTAATTCAGAAACCCTTCTCACAGAGGTAATGGCCAACAAAAAAGCAGTCTTCCATGATAAATATTTCAACTCAGCAGTAGCTGCAGGCTCAAAAGGTTGTAGAGTGAGTTTCTCCAACACAAAATTGAGATCCCAAGCAGGAGTAGGAGCTCTCCGTGGGGGTCTTATATTCTTTGCCCCTCTAAGGAATGGTGGGTCACAGTCATAGTGAGCAGAAATTGCTGCAGCATGAATCTTAACAGAAGAGAAGGACAAGCCTTTGTCCAGTAACTCAGTAAGATATTGAAGAGCCACACTTAAATTAGGCTTAGAAACATCAAATGCTTTTGTTGCACTCCAAAATAAAAATCTCTTCCATTTATCTGCGTACACTTTCCTTGTACTAGGCCTTCTGGCCTCCAAAATAACATTCAAAACTTGCTGTGGAAGCTGAGACCCTCCAGGGTTTAAAACAGAATATGCCAGGCTGTCAGGTGAAGAGAGTGAAGTTTGACATTGAGTAAATGACTGTTCTCCTGAGACAGCAGGTGTGGAATCGAAGGTAAAGGCCAAGGAGGCTCCTGTACCAGACTTCTCAGTAGTGGGTACCAGTGCTGTCGAGGCCAATCTGGAGCTATTAAAATCATCTTTGGCTTGTCCCGTCTGACCTTCAGAAGTACCTTTGGGAGGAGAGGCAGAGGTGGAAAGGCATACACATGAAGATTGCTCCAATTGAATGAAAGAGCATCCACTTTCCAGGCTGTGGGATGAAAACTTTTTGTGCAAAACTTTGGCAGCTGGTAGTTTAGTGGAGAAGCGAACAGATCTATGTCTGGAGTTCCCCATGACACTGTCAATTTCTGAAAAACTTGAGGATCCAATTTCCACTCGTGGGGATCCATTATTTGTCTGCTCAACACATCTGCTAAGGAGTTCTGTGCTCCGGCAGAAACCTTGCCTGAAGATTTAGCTGTAAACTGAGAGCAGTCTCCCACAAAATCATTGCTTGTCTGCACAGAGGATAAGAATGTGTTCCCCCTTGCTTGTTGATGTACCACATGACAGTTGTGTTGTCTGTTAGAATCAACACCTGCCCTGGAAGAAGTAAATCCTTGAAAGCTATTAATGCAAATTGGACTGCTAACATCTCCTTCAAGTTGATATGTAGATGTAGAAGTCTGGCAGGCCACGTGTCTTGTATCCACTTTCCATTTAGATGAGCTCCCCAAGCTTTGTCTGAGGCATCTGTCGTTAGAATCTGACTCGCCTCTGGCCGGGTCACAGAGAGTCCCTTGTTTAGGTGACATTCCTGAGCCCACCACAAAAATTCCTTTTGAATGCAAGGTATTATCTGAATGACAGTGTCCATATCTTGGCAGTGCTGTGTCCATACATTTTGAGATACCATTGTAGCTTCCTCATATGCAGTTTGGCATTGGGAAGCACCAGAATACAAGATGCCATGAACCCCAAGGCTTGAAGGACTGTCCTTGCAGTCAGCCTGGACTGATGAGACAATTGATGGAAGTAAAGAGAAAGATTCTTTTGTTTGTCCGGGGTCAAAAAGGCCATCTGGGATGCTGTATTCAGTCTCACACCCAGAAAGCACATGTCCTGAGAGGGTACTAGACTGGACTTTATTTCGTTCACAGAATACCCCAGGCATCTTAGCACTGCTATCACATAATGTAGATGATGAAGAAGTTGGTCCTTTCCTTGAGCCAGAATCAGGCAATCGTCCAAATAAGGATAGATCTGTATTCCTCTTAGCCTGAAGAAAGCTATCACTGGAGCCAGAACCTTCGTGAACACTCTGGGCGCAGTAGATAAGCCAAAGGGCAATGCAGAGAACTGATAATGAGAAGTCCCAGCCCGAAAACGTAGATACTTCCTGTAACTTAGCCTGATAGGAACATGAAGGTAAGCCTCCTTGAGATCCAGAATCACCATCCAGTGATCTTTGCCCAGCAGAGGTAAAAGCTGTTGTAACGCCAACATTTTGAACTTGGGAATGTCCAGATAAGTGTTGAGGATAGATAAATCCAAAATCGGTCTCCACGTGTTCCCCTTCTTTGGTACTAGAAACAGGCGAGAATAAAAACCTAGGCCCACTTCTGACAGAGGGACCGGTTGTATGGCTCCTATTCGGAGCAGCAGAGAAATCTGTTTGTGAGCCTCTATTCTTTGCTGAGGAGGAACGTCTGGCATGCCTTTGAAAGGAGGCAAGGTATGGAAATAAAACCTGTAACCTTGGTGTATGATATCCAATACCCATCTGTCTTGGGTAATTAAACTCCAGTTTTCCTTGAAAAGTGCCAACCTTCCTCCCAAAGGTGCTGCCAGACGAGAAGGCTCTGGCAGCTGAAAAGGTAGGTCATTGGGTCTGTTTACGAAAGGATTGACCCCTGCCCTCACCCAAAGACTGTGCAGGTGAACTCCCTGTTCTAGGCCTGAAAGCGCCCTGAGCTCTGCCCCTACCACGTCTAGACCTACCCCTAGACTGGGAATCATAAGAAGGATACGTCCACCCCTTGGTAGGCCAATTTCTGCTAAACTTCGGAGGCTGAACCTGCAAAAAATCTTTAACAGTCTGCATAGACTTAGCCTTGTCTTCCATTTTCTTTAAGACTGCCTCAACAGGTGAACCAAACAACACATCAGATTGTAAAGGAGCATCTAAAATCCTTGTTTTAACATGGTCAGATAAATTCTGATCCCTCAGCCAGGCGTGCCTGCGAAGAACTGACCCAGTGGCAGCCACCCTAGACGAGGCCTGTACAGCATCAAAACCACATTGCAAAGAATGCTTACCCACTTGTTCAGAGACATGTACCAAATCTTGTAACTCTTTACACTCAATACCTTCCGCCAGAGCATCTACCTTAGACTTCAACTGAGAAAGTAGATAGTTTTGGTATTTCAACATGTGAAACTGGCAATTCAGAGCCCTCATAGCTAGGATGGAAGAAGTATAGACTTTCTTTCCCCATCTATCCAAAGTCTTGGCCTCTTTATCTGGAGGAACCGGATTTTTAACAACAGAAGCCTTAACACCCTTAGGCCCCTGACTAACAGTTTCTGGGTCCGCCCTAGGACTCTTAAAAAGATACTTATGAGCTTCAGGCACCCTATAATACCTATCCGGTTTAACAGGAGCAGGAGGCAAAGAATCAGGATTAAGAGAAGCCTCTGCAAACACATCCTCCACAACATCCAGAACAGGAGGTATAGCCAAAGGCCTATGCTGGGGTAAAAACAAAAATTCCCTAAGCCTTTTCCTGGAATCAGAGAAGTCCTGACCTTCCCACTTAAAATGCTCCCTCATGGAATGAAGAGTCTCTGAAAAAGAAAAATCCTCAGGAGGAGAAGCAGAAGGAGTAGAATCATCCACATCAGAATCAGAATAAGGAGAATACTCCTGCAAGTCTTCAGCCGAAGACTCTGAAACATCTGAAGCCTGCTCAAAACTCCCCAACTCAGGTTCCACCCTAGGCCTCTTATCAGGAGGGGGCAAAGAACCTCTAATCAAAGTAATCAAATCTTCTGCCATTTTAAGCATATGCTTCTTGGGCACAGATCCTGAAGAACTAGGAGTGACACCAACTGAAGCTAAACCTGGCCTGCCTCTGGGAGAAGCCTTGGAAACAGAAGGAGAAGGCCTAACCACCCTAGGAAGGGAGGGGAGTACAGTAACCTGAGAAGCCCCTTCAGCCTGACCTGCCTCCTGAGAGGCCACATCCTGCAATAACAAGGTCTCCCCCTGGGACTCCAGAGAAACCTCCGGTGGAACCACCGGCTCCACCGACACCTCTAAAGAACCGGTGTCCGGTACGGACGACTCGTCTTGCCTGGGCTTAGCTGCTTTATCCTTGCGCTTCTTCGAAGAAGCGGACGCCGGAGCATCCGACGGCATATTATAATTGCACCGCTTCCCGAAGACTAACCTGGCACAGTCTAACCTTCTCTTAATAGTGCGCTTATTGAATCTAGCACAAAAGCGACACCCAACAACGTCGTGCTCAGGCCCTAAACAAGGAATACACAAAGTATGATAATCTCTATGCGGTATCTGTTTCCCACAAGAAATACAGTTATTCACTTTTTCTGACATCCGGTAAACCACTGAGGCAAGAAAAAACTAAAATATTCCCCAACGGTGTACTTAGCCAACTTTGACTCGGTCTGAAACTCCGAATTCGAAAAATTTCAGAACGCCGAACGGCACTTGCAACGCTGCTTCTGCATCGGACCATGCGGCAAAAAAGACTGAGGATATGACGTCGGTCATGCGCATATGTACCCTGACGTCCTGATGTCAGTCTTATGCGCCTTGACCGACGTCAGCCTAATACTTTGATATTCGGGCCGACCGAGGACAGCGGACTACCCAAGTGTAAGGACTGCAGCAATGTGAGATGAAGAACATCAGTTATTTTATACCCGACAGAAAAACAGTGCTGTGGAACATTTTGAGACAGTTTCAGATCTTTTCAGGATACAAAATTAATGAAGCTAAAACAAAGGACATAGTGGTAAATTACGCACACACACATTAGTTCAGGAATATCTACATTTATGATCACATGATGAAATATTTAGGAGTATGGATTAAAAATGATTCTAGTTTGGCAGCTAGGGATATGTGGGAAGAGACAAAGCAAAAGATAAACAAATAATAAATACGGATTAAATTAATATATATTTAGGTCAACGATACTTAGACACAGAGTTAATATCTCACAGTATAATTTTATAAAATTTATTCACATTTATATCAATATTAAACAAACTGAATTAATAATTAGCATAAGACTGTTATTATAGACAAATTGATCGTGCCAGGTTCATACATAAACAGATATATATAGATTTTTATTATATTTTTTATCATACTTTTTAATCACATATTATATATTTATTTACAATATTTATCATATTCCTCACAACATTCTTTATAATACAATCCAACAATATGGATGTTAAATTATACAAGTGTTGACAGCTTTAATATGTAATGTTTTTTACCCCAATATGCACTGTCTATATTTACAAGATGAGTTCTCATGTATGTTTGTTAGCAACAGCACAGACCAATGTTTTTTTAGAGCATGTTTTTTGGAGAATATTTTAAAGCATATAAAAGTACTTTTAAATGTATATTAACAGTAATATTGGTAAGAGATTTGAAGCCTTTTTAGAGAATTTTTAAGTATTATAAGTATCTAAACACTACAAAAAGTCTTTTTACTTTAAGATGACATAAACAACTGATTTTGGCGCCAATTTTTGTATTTAAACAACTGATACAGCTGAATAGAGATGTTCTGAAGAAGCTCACATAGTGAGTGAAAGCGCTTAACATCTTCTTTTTTGTTATTTTTATTCCAGATGTCAGTGACGTTTTCATGTGTTTTGAATAAAAAATCAGCAATTCTTGGTAGAGTTGAAGCACTTATTGGTCACGTTTAGGATTAATTTCTTTTTGGTTGGTGTTAACTCCATTACCTATTAGAATGGGAAGATGCCAAGAGTTTATTTGGACTGCAACTTAGAGACTGCCTTCCCCATCAGGGATCGATATCAGAGTATAGGCAAAGAGACAGAAATCGGGGGGTTCCTAGTTTTTAGTAGAATCTAGAACACAAGCTGCCATTAAAAAGGAATAATTAGTAGAGCATATAAAATACTGCATGATAACTAACAGAATCAATCAGAGGAGGTTAGAAAGGATTGGGAAGAGAGACTGGATAAGCAATTCACAAACCAAAAAATGGGAGGATATGCAAGTCTCCCAAATATGCAGCAAAGTCTGATTTTAGGATTTTTTCCTGGAAATGTTTGCATAGATATTTCTATACCCTAAGTAGATTCCATAAAGTTTTTCCTCAAGCAGACAGCCGATGTTGGAGGTGTGTGACAGGGAAGAAAGAGGTGACTGGGAATCTATTTTCTAGGAATGTGGTGAATTTGAAGACTTTAAGGATTTCCTGCAGGATGCACAGCTGAAGATGCTGGGTGGGCAGATTGGTCTGACAAGGGCGACTATTTTTCTGAGCTATGATACAGAATCTGAATTGCATAGGCATGGTAAAGCCCATGCTGTGTCTAACAATGGTGGCTGTGAAAAAACAATTACTAGAAAATTTACTAGAAAATGGAAATCAAAATCTAAACCAACTATACTAGAAGAAGTGAATATATTAACAGAAATAAAACAACTGGAATTGAGATCTTTAGAAAAGGGTAGGAGCAAACTACATAGGAAAAAATGGGAACTGTGGAAACAATACATACAAGGGAAGAATGAGGTTTAAAAGGCGTCAGGACTTAAATGAGTTATGTAACGTTTGACTGAAAAGGACTGAGTAGATTATAAGTGATGCATAGTGTTTCCAACTGGGAGTGTGTCAGTATGGTTTGTGATGTAAAATCCTAACAACTAGGACTGTGTCGGTGTGATTTGTTTTCATTTGCATAAATGCCTATGTAGTAAGTGATGGTTTAATAAAGATGTTTCTTTAAAAAAGACAGGAATTGAATAATTTATGTAATGTTGCTTAGGTCATATGATATATAGCAATATATGTGAAGTAAATGTTTTGTTACATTAATTACAGTATGATTACTTTTATATGAATGTAAATTTGCCTGTGTCAAGTGATAATTCAGTAAAGGTGTTTGGGGGGGGGGGGTCCAACAAAAGGCACATTGATGAATGAAAACTTAAATGGCTCTGCAAAATCAGTCGCATCCAGGCATGTCTCCTAATGGCTATTCCTGAACTCACCACATGAGGTAACTTCTGATGCATGGAGATCAACCTCATGGATGTATTAGAAATAGACTAGAGGGTGGCCACTTGCAAGAAGGCTCTATTTTGATCCTCGGCAGACATGGACCCAGAAAGAGATTTGGAAGGCTCTTTAGTCAAAATCACTTTGTAACCTTGTAAAATGTGCCAAATTATTCAGTGACCTGAGGGCAAAATTCACTGAAGCAAATACCTGCTTACCAAAGCACCTGACTCTCTGTTAGGGGCATGGACAGAAGAACTCTGTTCTGCCAGTTCTTTCTTAGTGGCTGCCACCACATCCACTGCACAGACTGGGAATCGATTGCTCCAGTGTGCCTGGTGCTTTTGGGGGGGGGGGCCTATAATTTTGTTAGGTCTTTTTGGGATTGGCTGTACAGTATCCAGCTCCTTCCACACCCAGCAAGAAATGAGATCAACAAGTTCATCAGTCGGGGGAGTCACCCAAGAAGTAGACGGGCCAGACCCAAAGGCCTCCAGGAACACAGATTCCTCCTGCGAGAGGGTGTTGGAGGACCAACCACCTTTCTGTTTAAAGAACTTTAGGATGTCTCCAAAGGAAATGTCTTCAAGTGAAGATCTGGGTGTCCCCACCCCTTCATCAAAATTGGTGTCCTCTGTGAAATATTCATGAAAGGAGAGATGAAGAGATGTCCTGAGGGACTGATTAAAGACTAGACTGGACTGGGTCTCCCAGTGGAACAAAAGGATGAGGATCAGAGTATAGAACCAAAGGAGGCAAAGTGGTCTGATCTGAGAGGGGCAGGATGTCCCTTCTGTAGACAATGATAAAGCACTCTCCACAACTTCAAAAGCATAAAGCCTAAGGGAAACAGAAGTCGACAGCAAAGAAGCCTGTAGTTCCAGGACCATCCACTCCCGCAACCCTACCAGCACTCCACCTGAGAAGGGGGTCAGATCAGAGCTGTTCAACATCAAAGCCCCAAGGGGAAGAGACAGCTCTGAGAGCTATAGAGTGGACCCCAAATACCTGGACCCAGCACTGACACTTTGGCTCCAAAAGGCTCGGGACCAGGAGACTCAGAGATGTCACCGGAGTTGAAAAACAGATACTCTTCGGATCTGATGAGGACACATCCAGAGGTCTCAGATCCGAGGGATCCAAAATGGTGGGTTTGATCAGAGAAGGAGATACTAAGGGGGAAGTGGACAAAGGATGGCTTGCAGATGTGGTAGGATTCAGAACTGGGAGTACCCCATCTGGATTTGTGCTCTGAAAATTTCCTGATCATCCTACCCACATCAGGTTCTGATAAGCTTCTGGAAGATCTAAGAGATGATGTAGAGGATGGAGGTCAGGAATGCCTACAGGGAGAGCCCTCCAAGAAAGGTGAATGGAGCAGTGAAGTAACCAGATCCAGCAGGAGTGGAGGGAGTTAGGATTCGAGAGGACCTAGATTTTGAAGGAGTTAGATCTGAGGCAGTCAGATCCAACTTTTTGTGCATGTTTGAAAGAGCAGACAATGAAGAACAGTCTGGGAACCTCTTACTTTACTTACTTTAGAGACTTTTCCTTGGTCTCTGAATCTGGCTGCCCCTGGTCAAGCTATTCAGCCCCAGCTACTGAAGTAGAAGAGGAAGAAGGAAGGAGCCCTCTCAACACTAATTTATTTCTATTGTCAGTAATAGCTCTGGAGTTAAAATCCAGAGCAGATTGAACAATCCGCATCTAAGTACGTGGGTCCTAAGCAATAAACGCATTCCCTTTGGGCATCCAAGTTGGGAAGCTTATGCCCACATGTAACGTACTTTTTAAAACCAGTTGGCTTGTCAGGCATTGTTATCCAAGAAAGACAACTGTGTGAAGACACTAAGGGCACGGAATTATTTTTAAAATAGAACAAAGAAATAAAGGCAAATAGAGAGAAATAAAGATGAAAGAACTACTAATAATGGTAGAAAAAGAATACTCCAAGGAGTAATCTTAAAAGGAGGAGAAGAATACCAGCGATGGTACTTTAAAGAAGTAGCAAGAAAACTGTAGCCAAAAAGTGTACTGCAAACTACTCAGAAAGATTACATATGGGAGGTAGAAGAATATGAGAAATGTAATACAGAAATCTAAATCAATACCTCACAAAAAAGGCTAAATGTATTTTCAAAGCTCGACAGTGACATGACCCACCTCTGAAGCCAAATGGTGGCAAATGAGATCAGAGTATGTTAGGCTGTCAGGGCATTATGGGTAATGGGAGGAGCTTAAGAGTTTTAGATCTGATAATCTGGTAGAAGTGGCTGAGTTGGATCAGAGTCTCAGATTCAAACCCATCAATTGAGGAATGAATGAAAAAAGACATCAGATCTATTGTTCACACTTGTTATATACCAGTTTTTTTTAATGTGTATTTCCAACTTTTGTCTTACAAGCACACACTGTTTGGCAGGCTTATCTTTATACGGGTCGTTCTTTTCATCTACATTTTAACCCATGTCACATTTTTCAAGACTTTTTGATTTAATGAAAATCCTCAAAAAAAAAAAAGCTAAATACATTTTTAGAATACCCTCTCCCTTATTAACTTGGAACAAACACACATAACTATGTACATTTTCAACAAAGTTTAACCCTCCAGATAGCCATAGCTGTCCCAAACTGACAGCTGCAATAATTTAAAATTAAGATAACCCATGCTAAAGCACATTTATAGCTGGTGTTCCCACTTATACTGATTAACAACTATTCTCTTTGTATCTCTAATCCCCCTCCCAGATGTGAAAAAACAGCTTTTATGCTTTCAAAAAACATTATTAACATTTAGCCCTAACAAAAAGTGCATGAACTACCTTTAATTAAAACTAAATTATGCACTGTTCTATTAAATGCACTACAGTATTAAGGCTGCTGGGGAGGCTTCTATCTCTTATTCACTTCCTGTAAGGCTGCTGGGGAGGCTTCTATCTCTTAAATTCACTTCCTGTAAATTCAAACTTTATTTTTCACCGAACTGCTTGCCATTGTACCTTTAAATTTTGCATTTCCCTCAACAAAGAATGCTCAGAACTCTCAAGATTAATTGCTTTCACCTGCAGACAGCTCGTCGCCAATAAGAAAAAAAAAAACAGCTAACAATATGCAGATTCATGAAGAAATCTTTGAAAATTTCACTTAGAAGAGACTGTACAGAACCCCCTGGCTAACTGCCTTCAGCTGCAGACTTTTTGTCTCTCACTGTGAACATTTAGTAATGGAAAAAATAAACAAGGTAATGTCTTTGAAGATGCAAGAAGCTTAGAATTTTTTCATAGCTTCCATCAATTTGCCTTATTTTTTAACCCTATTTCCTTACAAAAAACTTGTTTACATCTCAAGTCAAACACACTAATCTAGACAACTACCTTTGTAAAAACAAGGGAAATTATAATCTTAGTTCTTCATACAATATAAGCAGTACACTTACATCTCACCCCCACTCCAGCAGGTCAAGATCACAGTATTACATTAACATTAGAACATAAAGACTGAACAGAAGTTTGTTATACTGCAAGACCTATACTTCTTACAAAAAGGAACGTGTTTGTTTTGGTATCTAACACATACAACTGTCACTGAAAAGAACCCCCACATTTAAAATACCCCTGACTGCACATTATACAAAATTGCTTTACAATACAACATGCAGTTTACATCATGAAATGTTTTATATAAATACTAACAACACAAACTGCTTTACTTTGTTACTTCTTTTTCCCCGTTGTATTCTTCTAAACATTAAAGACATAATGTGATCTCCAACTTCCTGTACTCCCCAACCAATCACAACATGCCCCTCTTAAAATATCTCCTCCCACCTCTCTACACTCAACTCCTCCCACCCTTACTCACTACTCTCACCCCCACTCCTCTAACTTACTATTACTATACACTTTCCCTCTGTCAAACATCTACCCCTTCCATATTCTCCTCACCCTCCAATACGTCCCCCCTTATCCTTTCTTCTTCTCTTAAAGAACCTCACTTCCTACCACAGCCAGCTAAACCTAGTTCCCACTACTCCCACCTCCTCTCATAACAGAACTGACACCAACAGTCACTACACCTCTCCCTTTTCACCCTCACTTTTCCCCTGTACCAAATTCAGTCTCCCAAAAATCAAACTGTCTTCAAATTTACTCTCTCTCTACAAAATTAAACAAAACTTTCACTCACCCCACCCCTATACATCATTTCTCTTCTTCCCACTAAACATCCTTCAACTCTCAGGTGACATTCACCCAAACTCTGGCCCACACACTAACTCATCACTTCCTATCTATACCTCACAAACACTTCAGCAGGTACCTAAACCTAGTCTCAAACAACATCCATAGCATTCTTAACAAGATAACTGAAATCCATACGTGGATAGCCCAATACTCCCCCAACATAGTTAGTCTCTCTGAAATATGGCTCAAATCACATAATTTAGACAAAGAATCCCCCCCCCCAGTTGCAAAATTATATGCCTGGACAGAACGCACACAAAAGTGGAGGCAATGCCACTATGTACTCTCACCTCCTATCCATATCTCAGCCAATTAACCCTCCCCCCTTTCATCCAGCTGAACTCATTATTGCCAACTGTAAACTCAACAATCATAAAACTCTAACCATAATCACCATCTATATACCCCCTGGAGAGAACATACCCCTATTAGAACAAATCCTACAGTGGATGTCTGACAATATACATAATGAAACAATAATACTAGGTGATGTTAACATCAATTGGCTCACCCTCATCTCTAGCTCTCCACCACCAGCATAAATCTATATGGATACACCCAACTTATCTCTTCACCCTCTTTTCTTCATAAACCCAGAAAATCTTTGCCCTATCTTGGATTGGATACTTGTCTCTAAGCCTGACCTCTATCACCACCCTGAATCCCTACCAGACTCAATCAGTGACCACTCCCCTATATGTGTATAAAGATTCTCTCCCCACTTCTCTAAACATCATAAATTTAAAGAGTGCCAAATGTTAACCAGCTTCAGCCTGGATACATCCAGTAATTCTCTCTGCTATTGACGGGTCTTTCCTCTCTTCTCTATCTCAAGATGAAGCTGTCCTTCAATTCAACTCCATCTTCCTAAACATTTTGAATTCCCTTCCTCCTCCCAGAACTATCAGAGTCAAATCACAGTGTTCCCCTTGGCTTACCAACTCTACTTGGTCTCTTATCCATAATAGAGAAACTCTGGACTAAGACCAAATCTCCTACACACTTCCAACAATACAGGGAACTCCAAAATTTAACCAAAAAACAAAACTCTGACAAAAAGAACTACTACCTCTCACCCCAAGTTACTGAACCCAGAAACTCTAACAAATTTTGGAATACTTTTAACAAAATTCTCCACCCAGGAAAGCCTTCAACTCCCAACCCTTGCCCCAATAACACACCTCTAGAAACTGCTTCAATTTTCAATTCATACTTCATAGATACCATCAGCAAACGTATGCAAACTGTCCAGCCAACCAGCCCCACACCCCCTACCACGCCCGACTGCAAATCAGTCCTCTCTCACTAAAGCCCATTCCAACCAACTACATCAGAAAACTTCTTAACAAACAAATCATATTCTCCTTCAGCTGACAACTTGCTTCCTTTCTTCCTAAAAGCTGCTGACTCCATAGCATATCTTATCTCCATCCTCATAAAACTGCTCAATTAGTGAATCCACAATTCCTGTCCTCTGGAAAAAGTACCACACTATACCAATCCATAAAATGGAAATTCTGTTGAGTTCTCTATCAACCTATTGCCATACTCTTTCCAAAATTCTTGAGCACTGTGTTTATAAACAAATCTCAGCTTATCTTACTCATGAAAATCTAATTACCCCTACTCAACATGGCTTCCGCCCCCACCATAGCACTACTATTGCATTTACTTCCTTTACTACTCCATCTCCCTAGCTAGAGACAAGGATAAACTAGTACCCTGCATCTGTTTAGATCTCTCCAAAGCCTTTGACACAGTCTCTCACCCCATCCTCCTCTCCAAACTCTCTCAACTCAATCTGTCCTCAGTAACTATCTCCTGGTTCAATAGCTACCTCACAAACAGACTGCAATCGGTAAAATGGCTCTCTGCTCTTTCTCCATTTCTCCCCATCAAAATGGGTGTCCCTCAAGGCACTATTTTTGGCCCCCTCCTTTCTAACAATTTTACTAACTTCACACATCCTGTCCTCAAGTCTTCCATCATACAGTACGCAGATGACTCCACCATCACTTCTATTGCTGACAGCCCCACAGACCTGCTAACCCTGACACAAACATCTTTCAACCTCACTGAAACATGGCTTACTAACAACCAACTCATACTAAACCCTAAAAAGACAAAAGTTCTTCTCTTCCTCCCAAAATCCCTTTACCACCTTAAATCCTCATTCACCATCTCTTCCCTCAACACTACAATCACAGCTGAATCCCACACTAAACTGCTTGGAGTAGTAGTGGACGATCAACTAAAATTTGAACTTCGTGTACTTAACTGCATCAAGAAAACTCACCAAAAGCTTGGTTTACTCTATAGAAACAAAAGGTTCCTCATACCCAACTCCAGGGTGTCACTAGCCCATGCTTACCTTCTCCCCAACCCCTTTTACAGCTCTCAAATGTTAACCAACTTACAGTCCTCATTACTTTCCAAACCTGAAACCACCTACAAAACAGTTGCGAGATTTGCAGCCAATCTACCCTCAAGATCACACCACTGTCACACTCCAGACACTCAGCTAGCTAGAGTTTCCTAACCAACTCTTATTTACCCAACTTCCCATTATCCATGCTATTCTGAATAAGCCCTCTTCTTGCCCTACCATTTCCTCACATGTATTCTTCTATAAGCCCCCTCGATCCTTCAGAGGCTCTGACCAATGTCTCTTGTAAATTCACAGACCTAAAAAATCTATTGGACAGAATGTCTACATCTACTTCCCTGCTGTTGCATGGAACAAGCTCCCCATGGGCCTTAGAAACATTCCCCACATTCACGAATTCAAGAAAACTCTCAAAAGGTACCTTAACAGCACATGGATTTGCCTCTGTAATCATACCACATGAACCCACCCCTTTCTCTATTACTATCCTCTCTATTCCTCCCTTCCCCTACTACTATAACTCACTCAACTGCTCTGTACTGTACAATTACCCTCTGAAGATAACCCAATGTGTTATATAATAAAACATTTGAATTAATTTACATATTTCTTTGCTATGTTTTTTCTTCAATGTTATAATGCCTCTTACTATATTGTACTGTGGGACTTTATCTACATTTGCTTAACTGTTTTATTATATATTATTCACTGTACTCAACTTCAATTTTGCAAATTTTTCTTGCTTGCTTGTACTGTAGAGCTTTTCTCGCCGGGCCTCCAATAAAAAAAGGCTTTTGTTCAGATGGACTAACCCAGTTAAATGTCAACTAAATAAATAAAAGTATGCTTTAAAGTCTACCCACAAAGATAAATGGTCTTTTCTCATCCACTATTAATTGCAAAGCCATAGTCTACAAACGTGATTTTTGTTTTACAAATTCACATGTACTCACCAATTTCAGTGTTGATGGTCTTTCTGATCATATCCATTTCCCAACACTAGAGTCTTATGCAAGTCCAGGGTATTTTTGATTCTTCTAGTCAATTCCAGTGGGGTTTTTTTGTTTGTTTCTTAAGCATTTTGCTTTGGAACATCAGAAAAAGGTTTCACTGGCAGCATATCTTTATGAGCTTTATTGTCAGAAGAATGAGAAGCAGTGTTCCCTTCTGCCTGATGACTTTTTGTTAGATAAACTTTTCACGGTCTCTCCTTCATGTAATGGACTGAGGAGTTTACTGGACTTGTCATAATAAGAATTCTGGGATAGGCACTTTAACAGATGGGCTTTCACTAACCTGTTGTTCTTAGCACTTGGAACCAATAAACTACTGCTGACTGGTAATGTATTTCTGACTTGTCTCAACAGAAGTCTCTGGGCAGATGAACATTTCTGAGATTCAAGAGAGTCAGGAAAATATCACTATTGTCTTGTTTCGACTTCTCTAGTAATTGTTTTGCACTTTGACGTGCATGTTCTGCCAAACAATTTGACTGCAGGTACCCAGGACAACTTGTAACATGGATAAAGTCCCACTCTTTGGCGAATATTTTGAATTACTGCCTAGTAAACTGTGTACCATTGTCAGAAATAACTTTGTGAAGACTACCATGGACTCCAAAATGATGCTTCATCTTAGTAATGACAGTACTGGATGCTAGATTAGGAAGTAGGTCAATCTCAAAGCAATTGGAATAAGAGTCTACTAACAACAAGTAATGTTGACCATTCCATTTGAAAATGTCAGTGGCTACTGTTGACCAAGGTAGTTAAGGAATCAGGTTGGCTGAAGCGGTTCCTTCTGTGGATATGATTTGTACTATTACATACAGAACAAAAATTAAAGTACTCTCTCAATGTCTTGTGACATAGAAGGCCAAAATACTAGTCCTGTCACCCTTCTTTTGGCAGAATCAGTTCCTGGCTAGCCACAATGCAAGACAGTAATATACTCATGTTGCAAGGACTTTGGAACAATTACTTTTGGACCTTTCATGACAATACCATTGTCAGACAATCTCATCTCTGTAAGGAAAATAATCTTGCACTTCTTAAGGTAAACTAGATTGCTTTGACGGCCACCCATGACTGATAAAGTGGTTGAGCTTCTGAAGAACTGGATCTGTAGCTGTATAATTTGTAAGCTCATCAAGACATGTGGAAGAAAAATTTCTCACTCCCATGACTTCAAAATCAAGTTACTCATTCTCATGCTGTTCAGTGGTACTTCTGGGTGATCTGGATAATGTATCAGCTAGATAAAGAAGTTTGCCTTTTGTGTAGACAAGAGTGAAATTATATTTTTGCAATCTCAACATCATAAGTTATAATCTGACAGGAGCCGCATGCATAGGCTTTCTCAAAATAGGGACTAGAAGTTGGTGATCAGTTTCAATCTGGATAGGTCGACCATAAATATAATCATGGAACTTCGAAAATGCAGACACGATCACCAAAAGTTCTTTCTCTACCTGAGCATACTGCATTTCAGTATGGGTTAGAGTTCTGGATGCACAGGCAACAGGTTGACCCTCTTTAAGAATGACTGCACCAGGAACAAAGTTTGAAGCATCACAGGAAAGAATAACTGGTTTGTGAACATCATAGTATCTGAGAGTTGGTGGACTGTCAATTCTCTGTTTCAGGTCTTTAAATACTCTCTGGTGCTGTTCCAACCATGACTAGGGGTACATCTTTATGTGGAAAGTCTCTGAGCAGTGCTGCTAGTTGACTGAAATCTGGAATGAACTTGCCTAGATAGTTAACCTTGCCAAGAAAACGTTGTAGGGCTTGAAAATTGTCTGGAGCTGGCATCTCAAAAATAGCTGTTTGCGTGGAAGGGTCTGGTTGTAAGCCTGAACTGGTAAATAAATGACCAACATAAGTAACCTCTCATAACCTGAATTTGCACTTCTGAGGATTGAGCTTAAGATTCACTTCATGAGCTCTTTCCAGAACTTTCTTGAGGTTTCTGTCATGCTCTGCTTCACCAATACCTCCTACTAGAATATCATCTGCTATAATAGCACAAGAATACCCAGAAAATTTTGCTCCACTGTATGCTAAAAGACTTCACTGGCAGAATTTATCCCAAACAGCATTCTCAAAAATCTGTACCTGTTAAACATAGTAGTGAATGTAGGTAGCAACAAGAATTTTTGATCAAGCAAAATTTGTCAAAATGAACTCTTTACATCTAAGACAAAAAAAAAGTAGCATTTGGTATCAGAGTTGCAACTTCTTCGACTGTATGCATTGGACAATGAGGTATTTTCAGTGCTATGTTCAAATCTTGTGGATCAATACATATTCTGATATCATCTGAGCTTTTCTTACGAGCTAGCACCATGGAAGATACCCATCCAGTACGTTTGTCTACTGGATAAATTGCACCTTATTGCACCATTTTGTCTAGCTTGGCTTTGACTCTGTTCCGCATCGTAGCTAGTGGAACATTCTGGGCTGGCCTGACATCTGGGTCTAACTTCATGGAGTACACAACTGGAAGCTTGCCTAGTTTGTCTTTGAAAACATCAGCATAGGTAGAGAAAATATATTGGGCATAATTAGAACAGTGGTCTTTTAAGCTAACATGATGGACTTCCTTATTAAATGAAAGCAGTCCCATTTTCCAACTGTGTGCCTTAATAATGAATGTACATGCCTTTTGACTACATAAAATAAGAAGTTGTAGCTGTTCCCAGCCGAATAAAAAGGAAGTTCTAATGAGCCTTCAGTTTGAATTTCTTTACCGCCATATGCAACAAGCTTCACACACTTTGCCAAATCAATCTTCTCACCTGCACATACTCTAGCAAATGTTTCTGCAGACATAACGTTGCACTATGAACCTGTGTCAGCTTTGAGCTCTATGGGTCTTCCATTTATCCGAACAGTACAAAATACTTCATTCCTTGCCCATAAATCTACTGTATTGAGTGTTTCATGAAGCAAAGACACACCATCGTTATAAAAAGTAACATCACAGATTTCTATTTGATCAGCTTTCAGTAAGTCCGTATAACCTCCCCAAACCAAGTTTGAGGCATCTGTTGTTAAGGTCTGCATTGTGGATGGATTAAAAAATGGGGGGGGGGGGGGGGTTTCCTGAATTCTGTGCAGCTGCATTTACTTACCATTGCATCTCTTTGCCTAAAGAAATTATTGTTGGGAAATCTAATTCCAGAAACTCCTGAGATAATGCTAACATTTCCTCATGTGAAATTTAGCACTGTAGATCATCACAGTGTTAGATGACATATGGCCCAGAAATGCTAAGGACATTCTGGCTGCTAACAACTGTAGGCACACCATTTGTTGAAACAAGGATATTATCATCTGCACACTTACTTACGTGAGGAATGTCTTGTGTTCAGTAATGTCCATTGTCACCCAAAAACTTCTGTCATTGAAGGACCAAGTCTGACTTATTCTTATTTAACCATAATGCTGAAAGAGTGTGGAGAAGGAATTACTGTGTCCAGATTGTTCACTAGCTACTGACTGGAGTGAGCTTGGGTAAAGCAGTCACCCAGGTAAGGATAGGAATGAATCTCTTTTATCCGTATTGTCATTGCTTATGCGGCAAGTGATTGGAGAATACCGTGAATGTAGTTGGTAAACTGAAGCTGAAAATTACAAACTGAAAATGCCGATTTTCTTCAAGGAATGTGAAGAACCTCCTCTGAGCACAGAACAAGGGAACATGCTTTTGTAAGGCTCCTTGATGCCTGCTGTGGCTACCAATGTTCCTTGAAAAATCAAAATCATGTGAATTGCCACAATGTTAAACTTTTTTACCTTAAGGTGATTTCATTTGTCAAGTAAGTCCAGAATAGGTCTGCACAGATCTTCATCTTTTGGTACAGGCAAGAAGCTGGAGTAGTAATCTTCCTTACTGTATGGAGAGCGAGTCTGCCCAAGACCTATTTTCCTTAATTTTAGACCCTTCGAACATCACCACTTCTGGCAGAAAAATTCTGCCCCTGCTTTAAGCTCTTCTTCTAGGTAACCGACTGCCAACTGAAGAGCACTGATTCAAACCCCTCCTCCAATAAGACTGAAGGTGATTTCATTTGTCAAGTAAGTCCAGAATAGGTCTGCACAGATCTTCATCTTTTGGTACAGGCAAGAAGCTGGAGTAGTAATCTTCCTTACTGTATGGAGAGCGAGTCTGCCCAAGACCTATTTTCCTTAATTTTAGACCCTTCGAACATCACCACTTCTGGCAGAAAAATTCTGCCCCTGCTTTAAGCTCTTCTTCTAGGTAACCGACTGCCAACTGAAGAGCACTGATTCAAACCCCTCCTCCAATAAGACTGAAGGTGATTTCATTTGTCAAGTAAGTCCAGAATAGGTCTGCACAGATCTTCATCTTTTGGTACAGGCAAGAAGCTGGAGTAGTAATCTTCCTTACTGTATGGAGAGCGAGTCTGCCCAAGACCTATTTTCCTTAATTTTAGACCCTTCGAACATCACCACTTCTGGCAGAAAAATTCTGCCCCTGCTTTAAGCTCTTCTTCTAGGTAACCGACTGCCAACTGAAGAGCACTGATTCAAACCCCTCCTCCAATAAACAAAAACAGAGGTATCCCAGCTGTGATCCAGAGGGTAATGGGGTTAACAGGAAACAGATTAGAAAGGATTACTCCAGATAAAAATCACTTTAGCTAGTAGATCTTGGAGACTGTCTCTTTGATGCCCTCCCTATGGGAGAAATAAAGATAGCTTGATGAAGTTTCAAGTAGTTTCTTCAATTAAGTAGGTAGATGGACAAGTGTTCTTGTTCTAATACATTACATTCAACAGGTCAATTATTTAAAGCCGGTTACAGAGAATGGTGGGTGGGTTCTGGGGAGGAGATTGGAGGAAAATCTGGGAGATGGAAAAACAAGTAGCCAGTCCCAAAGCTTAGAGGTTAGTCCTTTATTTGAATATTTCTGAAAGACTTGTGAGGGTTTACCAGCTCAGCAGCCTGTGGTACCTCATTTGACAACACACCAAAAATACTCGTCCATCTCCCTACTCAACTGAATAAACTACTTGAAACTTCAACAAGGCAAATTTTGTTCTTCCCACAGGGAGGGCATCATACAGGGAGTTTTCTAGATCTGCTAACTAAAGTGATTTTATCTGGATTAATCTTTTGTACTTGTTTCCCTTCTGATAAAAAGGGGAGAGCATATTACTTCTTCCTGCAGAATAAGGAAAATGATGTTCAGAAGAGATTTGTAAATAACTGGACAGGTTCTCTGTAATTTTACATTTATCCTTCTAATCATGTATCAACAGAGCTGTATCAGAAACAAAACGAACAGTAGCTGGAGTAGGGTGAGACGTAACCATAAAAGTAGTATTCTTGAGATGACATTGTTGCTTTATCCAAGATAACTTTCTAGTTGTAACAGAAACAATAGGCTTGTAAGATGGCTTCACACTGATCAACAGCTTGAAAAATGTGAGTACCATTGAAACTGTTATTTGGGCAAAATTCAGGTATTGGCTAGTAAGTACACTGCCTGGATGCCAGCAAAGAAGACATTTGGAGAACCTGCAAGAAAATCAAATGGAAAAATTGAAGAGAAAACACTGGATGGGGGAGGGTTGGTTCAAGATATGACTTCAGTAATTTAGAGGAAACAAATAAATCAGATGTACTCAGGTAATTAAAATTAGGGAATACATTAACTCAAATAAAAGTCTGGAAAATGGAAGAAGTTGTAACTTGCTATTCAGATGAACTGATAAAACTGCAAAAATCAGAGGTTGAAATGAAGAAAAATCTGGCTGAGTATGAGGCTTTTCATGAAAAGCTGTTTCAAAAATAGAGTTAGGAGGCAGCGCACATGTAGAGAAAGCATGAGATTTTCTGCTATGTGAAAGAAGCTGGAAAGAACAGACTATATTAATTTTATGAAAACACAAATAAGCAACTGGACTGGTGTTTCACATCAGGATTTCTTAATTAAGAGAGAGTGTCAGGTGTGTAGATCAGTATGTATGTATGCCTTTAAGAAGCTTTCCAGGGGCTTGCACAAGTGTATAAATACTGAGCATATATGAACCTGACTGCCATTTTGTAGTAAGCTGTTGAGATGTAAGCATGTATGTCTGTGTAGTCTGTCAATCAGTTTGTTTATATTTTGTAATGCTGCTATCCATCCTGATGTGTTTCTGTGTGATAAAATATATAAACGAACTATCCCTGCCTGTTCACCATCTATACCAGAGAGGGACACATGGCATGGTGCCAGAATGGGATCCAGATTCCACAGATTCGAGACCGAGAGGCATTCAGTTAAGATTGGAGGAATATACAGGACTAAATCATCCCTACTGCACGTATAACTTGCAAAACAGGTCAGAAATGAATTTTGGGTTTTAAAACTTGCTCAAATAATTTCTCATTCACAAAATATGAAATGAAGCATTCAGAATGATCTAAATTAATTTCTAAGCAAACAAAATGTCTGAAACTGTGACATATTAATAGAAATATTCGAAATAACTACGGAAAATGTTTGAAATAAAGTCCAAATCGCATAAAATGTATAAAATAAGGGAAACTACTGCATTTTTTCGCACTAATCAAAGCTATTCGAAGTGTATGAAGTGTGTGCATATTTGTGCAGGATTACAATGCAGTTATTTCACAAAATACAGCCATTTCAAACCATCAAAGTACAGCATTTGAAAGAGTTTATTGTGCATTTGAATGTTATTACAAGTACTGGCTGTGTGTGCATATTTGTACATAATTTCAAGTGGGCCTGGATTGCATTGTGTTTTTACTATAATCTGCGGGCATGGCAGAAGGTTTTCTCAGACCTGACTCCACTTGTGTTTGACAATAATATTGCAGAAAATTGGAGTGCGTTTGTGCAAGAGTATGATATTTTCATGCAGGCTGCATTTTCTGAAAAACGATGACCATACAAAGGTATTTATTCTGCTTAATTTAGCTGATTCAGAAGCCTTTGAAATTGAGTGTTCATTTGTGTATGTACCTGCTGTATTTGCAGGATAGTGGGAAAACCATCATATAGTTGTACCAGCTGAGTCAAGGGAAGACCCCTAGTGCTTAAAACATAAATTTAGAGAAATGTGTAACCCCCAAACAAATATTACAGTGGAAAGGCACTTATTTTACACAACGGATCAAAAGCCTGGTGAAGCTTTATAGCATATATAACTGATTTGAGAAACAAGACTAAAACATGCAGATTTGGTGATTTAAGGGATGAGTTAATAAAAGACAGACTTGTGTGTGGTATTAAAGATGATGCTGTGAGAAACATTTTGCTTCATGACAGTGATTTAACTTTGAATAAAGCCATTGAGATTTTTCAGCTATATGAGCTTACAGAAAAGCACACAAATATGCTTACAAATGAGAGATGCATGCTTCCAGTAATTTCTAAGGCCAATGTTGATCGTATGCAACATGTGGTTAAAAGAAACAGGCCCAAGCACATGGCAGCAACTGTAACCCCTGCGACAGTCACTGGTAGATCCCAGAGCTTTCTTGCAAATTCCAGGGTACGCACAGCCTCAGTGAAGCATAAGAGTGAGTCAGCAAACTCAAAGAATGGGCCCCTACCCAGTTATATTGCCAACTCTCATAATTGTGTTGGAAGTCATGAGCCTAAAAGAGAAAAATGTTTAGCTTTTGGTCAGCAATGTCACAAATACAATAAGTGGAATCATTTCAAAAGGTTATGTAAATCAAAAGTGACATTATTTTATTAAAAGGGAACATTCCAAGAATATGCTCTCCCCTTTTATCAGAAGGGAAACTGAGTACAAAGTACAAAAGATTAATCCAGATAAAATCACTTTAGTTAGCAGATCTAGAAAACTCCCTGTATGATGCCCTCCCTGTGGGAAGAACAAAATTTGCCTTGTTGAAGTTTCAAGTAGTTTATTCAGTTGAGTAGGTAGATGGACGAGTATTTTTGGTGTGTTGTCAAATGAGGTACCACAGGCTGCTGAGCTGGTAAACCCTCACAAGTCTTTCAGAAATATTCAAATAAAGGACTAACCTCTAAGCTTTGGGACTGGCTACTTGTTTTTCCATCTCCCAGATTTTCCTCCAATCTCCTCCCCAGGACCCACCCACCATTGTCTGTAACCGGCTTTAAATAATTGACCTGTTGAATGTAATGTATTAGAACAAGAACACTTGTCCATCTACCTACTTAATTGAAGAAACTACTTGAAACTTCATCAAGCTATCTTTATTTCTCCCATAGGGAGGGCATCAAAGAGACAGTCTCCAAGATCTACTAGCTAAAGTGATTTTTATCTGGAGTAATCCTTTCTATTCTGTTTCTTGTTAACCCCATTACCCTCTGGATCACAGCTGGGATACCTCTGTTTTTGTTTATTGGAGGAGGGGTTTGAATCAGTGCTCTTCAGTTGGCAGTCGGTTACCTAGAAGAAGAGCTTAAAGCAGGGGCAGAATTTTTCTGCCAGAAGTGGTGATGTTCGAAGGGTCTAAAATTAAGGAAAATAGGTCTTGGGCAGACTCGCTCTCCATACAGTAAGGAAGATTACTACTCCAGCTTCTTGCCTGTACCAAAAGATGAAGATCTGTGCAGACCTATTCTGGACTTACTTGACAAATGAAATCACCTTAAGGTAAAAAAGTTTAACATTGTGGCAATTCACATGATTTTGATTTTTCAAGGAACATTGGTAGCCACAGCAGGCATCAAGGAGCCTTACAAAAGCATGTTCCCTTGTTCTGTGCTCAGAGGAGGTTCTTCACATTCCTTGAAGAAAATCGGCATTTTCAGTTTGTAATTTTCAGCTTCAGTTTACCAACTACATTCACGGTATTCTCCAATCACTTGCCGCAAGCAATGACAATACGGATAAAAGAGATTCATTCCTATCCTTACCTGGGTGACTGCTTTACCCAAGCTCACTCCAGTCAGTAGCTAGTGAACATTCTGGACACAGTAATTCCTTCTCCACACTCTTTCAGCATTATGGTTAAATAAGAATAAGTCAGACTTGGTCCTTCAATGACAGAAGTTTTTGGGTGACAATGGACATTACTGAACACAAGACATTCCTCACGTAAGTAAGTGTGCAGATGATAATATCCTTGTTTCAACAAATGGTGTGCCTACAGTTGTTAGCAGCCAGAATGTCCTTAGCATTTCTGGGCCATATGTCATCTAACACTGTGATGATCTACAGTGCTAAATTTCACATGAGGAAATGTTAGCATTATCTCAAGAGTTTCTGGAATTAGATTTCCCAACAATAATTTCTTTAGGCAAAGAGATGCAATGGTAAGTAAATGCAGCTGCACAGAATTCAGGAACCCCCCCCCCCCCATTTTTTAATCCATCCACAATGCAGACCTTAACAACAGATGCCTCAAACTTGGTTTGGGGAGGTTATACGGACTTACTGAAAGCTCAAGTGGCATAGTTCCTTACTCGAATGTATGCCCACATTATTCTGAAGTAGATAGGGGCAATGTTTAGTCAACAAAACATTCAAGGTTTGTCTTACTCCAGGAGTCTTTCAGCTGGTCACCAACATCATAGTAATCTGGTACTCACACAAAGAGGTACAAGAACATCAGCACTCCCTTTACCAAGAAAAATCAACCTGCTAGTAGAAAGCCTGAGCCAAGGAATACATGTAAATCATAAGTGGCAGCTCAATCTATGTTTTTTTCTTAAGTTGGCTTCCATCTGATCTTTTCTTACCACAGGTAAATGCAAAAATTTCCAGTTAACTGACCAGGGGCCATAACAGTTTGGAGAAAGCAGAGACAAGGTCACCTGTATGCATTTTCTCTCAATCCCACTATGCAAAAGGTTTCACAAAAGCAAAGAGTGAGAAGTACAGATGAATCTTGCAGCTATTTACCTGGCTAAAAAAGCATTCTTATGGAGATGGATCAATTCTTTCATGATTCCGTCAGAGAGGA
Organism: Protopterus annectens; assembly: GCF_019279795.1. Classification (NCBI taxonomy): domain Eukaryota; kingdom Metazoa; phylum Chordata; order Ceratodontiformes; family Protopteridae; genus Protopterus; species Protopterus annectens. Next base: position 348,369,194 of record NC_056750.1, read on the forward strand.
CTTTCTTACCCAGAAAAGAGGGACAGGCATTCAAACATCTCTCAAAGCACTTTACCTCATAGCCTAGACAGTGAAATTTTGGTTCAAAGCTGAAAAAAATATTCTCTCAGACAGGCAAACATTTTATAGGAAGCTGAGAAACACAAAACAGCACCTAAATGGCAGCAGCTGCTTCAGATCTCATCAGGAAAATGCTTCTTTTGTCTTTTTTACCAGAAACTTCAAAAAATGTGGTTAAAGAGGAAGGAAACATGGTTAGATTAAGTTACAGTGCTGAGAATCTATTAAAAATTGGATCTGCATTCTCGTTATGCTGTGGGTTTGATCAGCTTCTTACACTGAGGCGTGTAAGCTCAAAACATACTACAGAACTACTGCAGCTAAGGATTTTGCTGGAACATAGAGATGAATGCAAACTTCGAGCAGATTGCATGTTCATGGCAACTGGTAGTCACAAAAAAAGGAAACGATGCATCAGATTGAGGAAAAGAGGCACCAAAGCAGGAATTTCAGTCATATTGAAGGTAAACCCTCACAGGCCTGCACTGCCCTCCATACTACTAGCCAGCGTACGCTCACTTGAAAATAAGATGGATCACTTAAGACTGGAACTCTCATCACAAAACAAGGTGAGAAAAGTACAGTTTTGTACCTACCATAAATGTAGATGTCCGATAGGTATGCATCTGCAGTCATCACATATGGGTTGTCCTGCCTCAGACAGCCCTTCGGTCATCTGGATTCCAAAGTCTGGGTCCAGCGTCGGCTGATGTCGCCCTTTCCCCGACGTCAGAGCGCCTGGGGTATAAAAGTGTCAGCCGACGCCATCTTCCTCAGTGTTTCTTGCCCCAGATGCCAGGTGCCCTCAAAGGAAGGCTAAATTTGGAGAAATGCAATAAATTCCAAACATGCACAGAAATATATATGTATATATATATATATATATATATATATATATATATATAAAACAAATACACCATAATAGATAACCCCAGCTAGCTATGAGAGGGAAAAGTACCCAATAAATACCAAAGAGGGGAAGGAGGGAGGGTAAACCTGACTGCAGATGCATACCTATCAGACACATTTATGGTAGGTACAAAACTGTACTATGTCCTTCAAGGATGCATCTGCAGTCATCACATATGGGTAGAATACCATAGCCAATCTGGGGGTGGAGGATCTATGTAAAGGATGGTGTAGCTAAAATGCCCTGCAGGACTGCCATAGCAAAGCCTGCTCTGGATCTGGAATATAAAGGTAAATTGTAATGCTTGGAAAATGTACGCACGGAGCTCCATGTAGCAGCTTCTAAAATGTCCTTGGTAGCCACCCCTCTTAAGAAGGCTATGGAGGTGGCTGTGGCTCTGGTGGAATGAGGTCTAATGTTAGCTGGCACAGTTTTTCCATGAAAGGAATAACAAAAATGAATGCAATTCCCTATCCATTTTGAAATTGTCTGTTTGGAAATTGCTTTTCCTTGTGCACCAGCAGCATATGCTACCAACAGCTGGTCAGTTTTTTTTTTTTTTTGTAGCTTTTAGTTCTGTCCAAGTAGTAGCGCAACTGTCTGTGTATGTCCAGGGTGTGCAGAAGTTTCTCCCCTTTGTTTTGTGGATTTGGAAAGAAGGTAGGCAGGTGAATAGCTTGGTTTAATGAGACCCTGGATACCACTTTTGGCATAAATTAAGGATTGGTTCTCAATGAGACTCTGTCCTGATGAAAAATAAAAAATGGCTGTACTGCCATGAGGGCCTGTAACTCCGATACTCTTCTTGCTGAGGTTATGGCCAGAAGGAAGGCAGTCTTCCAAGACAGGAACTGTAGTTCTGCAGATGCTGCTGGTTCAAAGGGAGGCAGAGTTAGTTTTTCCAACACGAAGTTAAGGTCCCAAGTAGGCACTGGAGGTTTCCTTGGAGGATTGATGTTTTTAATTCCTCTTAGAAACTGTCTTAGGAGAGGATGAGAAAAAACAGGTGGATCAGTATTGTACTCTGCTGAAATTGCTGAAGCATGAATTTTAATGGAAGAGTAAGACAGGCCATTGTGGAGCATTTCTGCCAAGTATTCCAGGATATGTGCCATGTTCATCACTGTCGCATCTAGGCCCTTTGTGGTGCTCCAAGTGTGAAATCTTTTCCATTTTGCTGAATATGCCTTTCTTGTGGAAGGCCGGCGAGTTTCCATGATGATATCCTTCACTCTCTTGGATAGCTTATCCTGAGGAGGAGTCAAGGTATTTTCCAGGCTGTTAGTTGCAAGGTTTTCAGGTTGGAATGTAGAGTTTTGTAATTGTGCTGTGTCAGGAGAAGTGGCCATAGAGGAAGAGGCCATGGTTTCGTGCGTGACATGCTCTTTAACAGTGGGTACCAGTGCTGTCTTGGCCAGTCCGGAGCTATCAGAATCACTTTTGGCTGCTCTGTCCTGATCTTCAGTAAGACCTTGGTCATTAATGGAAGAGGTGGAAATGCATACACTGTTAGAGTTCTCCAGCTGAAAGATAGGGCATCCACTTTCCATGCTTGTGGGTGGTATGTCCTTGAGCAGAATTTCTTCAGCTGATGATTGTGGGGGGAGGCAAAAATATCTATGTCTGGCCTTCCCCATGATTGTGTTATCTGTAGGAAGATGTCTGGGTGCAGCATCCATTCGTGTGCATCCATGATATTTCTGCTTAACCTGTCCACCAGTATATTGCCTTTTCCTGGCACAAACTGGGATTGCAGCTCTATATTGAGTTTCAAGGAAAGTTCCCATAGATTCATTGCCAGTCTGCAAAGAGGGTAGGAATGGGTGCCTCCTTGCTTGTTTATGTACCACATAACTGTGGCGTTGTCTGTCCTTATTAGCAGGTGGCCTTGATGCAGAAAGAGTTTGAAGGCCTCGATTGCATGTATCACTGCCAGCATTTCCTTTTGGTTTATGTGCATACGTAGCTCCTTTTGTGACCGTAGTCCTTGAATACATCTGCCCTCCATGTGTGCTCCCCAACCGTGGTCTGAAGCGTCCGTTGTAATGGTTTGGCTGGCTATTGGCTTGCAGAAGGGCAGACCCCTGTTTGACTGGCTTGCTTGAGCCCACCACAGAAATTCCTTTTGGAGGCATGGAATGAGTGGGATCAAAGTTTCTAAGCTGTGACTGTGCTGAGCCCATAAACTCCTTAGGTACCATTGTAGTTTCCTCATATGCAGCCTTGCTTGTGGAATCAGAAGAATGCAAGATGCCATGTAACCCAGGGCCTGCAGGATTTTCCTTGCAGTCAGCTGAGTTTGTCTTGTCAGATTCTTGAAGTAATCCGGTAGTTGTCTTTGTTTTCTTCTGTGAGAAAAGCCATTTGGGTGGTTGTGTCTAGATCCGCACCCAGAAAAGTTATTCTTTGGGATGGAACAAGTCTTGATTTGTGAATGTTGACTGTATATCCCAAGGCCTGCAGTAGGTGGATGGCATAATTCAAGTCCTTTACCAACGTTTGTTGGCTGTCCGCTTGTATAAGGCAGTCGTCCAGATATGGGTATATTTGAATCCCCTGAAGTCTGCAGTGTGCAATTACTGATGCCAGGCATTTCGTGAATACTCTGGGCGCAGTAGATAAGCCAAAGGGCAATGCTGAGAATTGATAATGCTCTGAACCTGCAAGAAATCTGAGGTGTCTTCTGCAACTCTGTCTGATAGGGACATGCAGGTATGCCTCCTTGAGGTCTAGAGTCACCAGCCAAGACCCCTTGCCCAGCATGGGAAGGAGTTGCTGTAGAGTCAGCATTTTGAATTTTGGCACAATGAGATAAGTATTCAGTGCGGACAAGTCGAGAATAGGCCAACACTGATTTTCTTTTCTTGGAACAAGGAATAGTCTGGAATAAAATCCTTGGCCTTGTTCTGAAAGAGGAACCTTTTCTATAGCTTTCATTTGCATTAAGTTGGAGATTTGTTTCAAAGCCTCTGCCCTTTGATTTGGTGGCAGGTCTGGCATGCCTTTTCTTTTTGGCAATGTGTGAAAATGGAACCTGTATCCTTTGTCTATTATTTGCAGTGTCCATTTGTCTCTTGTAATACTATGCCAATTTTCTGAGAATAAAGAAAGCTTTCCACCCAAAGGTACTTCTAATTGAGCCCTGGTTGGCAGAGTCAAAGCAAAGTCATTGAGTCTGTCCTTGTGCAACAGTTGTAGGTCCTGCACTACCTCTCTGGTTGGGAGGCTGCCATTGACGTCCTCTGTAGGAGCCTCTAGCTTGCCCTCTACCTCTGGCATGCCTGTTCTTGCCTCTCTGAAATCTTTCTGTGTCCGGAAAGGACCAATTCTTGGTAGGCCAATTTCTGCTGAATCTTGGTGGTTGGACTTGTAAAAAATCTTTGACTGTTTGTACAGATTTTGCCTTTCCCTCAAATTTCTTTAAGACCTCCTGAGCAGTGGAGCCAAATAACTTTTGCTTTTCCAGTGGAGCATTCAGAAGCTTAGCTTTAACATGGTCTGGCAGAGATTGTTCCTTCAGCCAAGCATGCCTACGTATGACTGCACCTGTCATAGCTGACCTACATGAAGCTTCCAATGCATCATAACCACACTGCAAGAAATGGTTGCTAACCTGCTGGGAGTTATGTACCAGATCCTGAAGTGATTTGCGATCTAGGGGTTCAGGTGAAGACAGTTTCTTATGCAATTCATCTAACAAATACTCTTGGTACTGTATCATATGAAATTGACAATTTAATGCCCTCATAGAAAGAGTAGCAGAAGTATACACTTTTTTACCCCATCTCTCTAAAGCCCTGGACTCCCTTTCAGAGGGGAGTGGATTTTAGTAGTGGCAGTTGCAACCCCTTTAGGGCCCTGGGAAATAGTTTCTGGATCAGCAGAGTGGGCCTTGTAAAGAAAATTATGCGAGTCCGGGACCCTGTAGTACCTATCGGGTTTGACAGGGGCCGGAGGAAGAGTGTCAGGGGTTATGCTAGACTCAGAGTACACATCATCAATGACATTCAAAACAGGAGGAATAGCCAAAGGTCTATGCTGAGGTAAATGCAGAAAAGTTCTTAATCTTTTCCTGGAATCAGAGAATTCCTGGCCCTGCCATTTGAAATGCTCTCTCATAGTGTGAAGGGTCTCCCCAAAGGATAGTTCTTCAGGAGGGGAGGCTGAGGGGATAGATTCCTCTGCATCAGAATCCTCGTAGGCCGAAAAAGCCTCCTCCTGGTAGTCCGAGAGAGCAGAGCCATCAGAGGCCTCCTCTGAGGAGTGGGGATCAGAGGGCTCAACCCTGGGCCTTTTGTCTAGAGGAGGTTGAGAGCCCCTGTCTGGATGGGGTTGAGAGCCCCTAATTAAGGAAATAAGGTCCTCTGCTAAAGTTAGAATCTGTGAACTTGTAGTGGGTCCCTGAGGAATAACCCTGGGAGGCATAGCTTTTGTGTGTTTAGCAGCTTTAGCCCTGGTGAATGCCTTTATGGACATGGATGCAGGAGGCCTGGCTGCACCACGTGCTGGTGTAGTTTTGTCTAGAGGAATGGTGTCATAAGTTTCCAAGACACCAGTTTCTGAAGGAAATTCAATAACCGACTCAGCAGGGGCCTCCGGGGCTGAGGTTGTCGGTTGAGCGGTTTCGGGGGTGGGAAGTACCAAGGACTCGGTTTCAGCCGAGACCAAGACACTCGCGGTAGGCCTGGCCGTGGTTTCAGCCGAAACCGCGGCCTGCGTGTGTCGGTCCTTGTCCTTCCGTTTCTTGGTTAAATGTGAAGTCGGAGTCTCCGACGGCATAGTGTATGAAAAACTAGCCCCAAAAAATTCCTCTGCAAACTCCGCCCGACGTCTAAGAGTGCGTTGGTTGAAGGAAGCACAGGCTGAACAGGCCGAGACATCGTGGTCTGGGCCTAGGCAGGGGAGGCAGTAAGAGTGGAAATCCTTATGAGGTATTTGTTTCCCACAAGTTAAGCAATTATTAACTTTATCTGACATCGGCTGAGGCAAGAAAGAGTCCCCAACGGGGTACTTAGCTTTTGAAGTCTTCGGTAGCTGAATTACAGGAGCTGGCCGACCGGCACTTGCAAACTGCTTCTGCTTCGGGCACCATGCGGCAAGAAAGACTGAGGAAGATGGCGTCGGCTGACGCTTTTATACCCCAGGCGCTCTGATGTCGGGGAAAGGGCGACATCAGCCGACGCCGGACCCAGACTTTGGAATCCGGCCGACCGAAGGGCTGCCTGAGGCAGGACAACCCATATGTGATGACTGCAGATGCATCCTTAAAGGACATCAGCAATTTATTTGTGTTTACTGAAACGTGGTTAAATCAAAATATCAGTGCTAGCACAGTAAATGTAGACGGCATGACTTTATTCAGAGCAGACAGAATTCAATCGCTATGTGGCAAGTCCAGAGGAGGGAGAGTGTACATATAACAACTGGTGCAGCAACTGTGTAGTGACCACCACCCTCTGCTCAGAAAACATTGACATTTTGTCACTAAAATGCAGGCCCTACTTCCTGCCAATAGAGTTCAATGGAATATGCATCACAGCAGTCTACATCCCACCTGATGCAAATATCAGTGATGCTCTGTCCACAAGTGACCTGTAAAACAGAAATCCAGATTATGCAATAGTAATTGCAGGAGACTTCAATCAGGCTAAACCTAAACAGTGTATTACCCCACTTCCACCAACATGTAAACTTTGCAACAAAGGGGGTAAATATACTGGATAAGGTCTACACCAACATCAAAGGTGCATATAAAGCAAAACCTTATCCAGATCTAGGGAGCTCTGACCACCTAGCCATCATGCTGGTTCCAGCTTATAAATCCATACTGAAAACCAGTACACCGACTAGAACAGAAACAAGGATCTGGCCTAAGGGAGCAATTTCAGCTCTGCAAGACTGCACTAGCCTATCAAGTGGCTTATTTTATGGATGTGCAATAACCAAGTGCAATACTAAGGTAGACAAAGAAAGTGGAAAAAAGTAAACTGATAACCAAAATTAAGGCACTGGAAGGTTCACCAGAATAAAATCCAATGTTTTATTGATCTCACACGATATTAAAAAACTTAAAACACATCCAGAACGCATTAACTGTATCACCGCGTTTTCATCACAAAAACTTCTTCAGATGAGCATACCAACTTCTGAAACCCCTTTATATACAGAAACATACCCAATTAATCAATTAACAAACTATTATACTTTTAAAAACACAGTGCAAAAAAAACTATACACACAAACAATGAAACACAATAAATACAGAAGTGCATAGAAAATCATTTGTTGGTCAAGCAGGAATCTTGTAAAAAGCATACATTATTTACAATTTGTAAAAATTTATAAACAAAAAATGTTTAGAAATGTAAAACCTTTTTAAAACCACATTTAAAACACTGTTATGTAGGTCATACAAAATGTAAAACAGCACCATCTGCTGGAAAGTCACATAGTTTAAAGTTTAGCTGACCTAAGCTTTAAGACTGGCTTCAATGAAACCATCTCATCCAAACCAGGATACCTAGTAGCTTCAAGAACTAGTTGCCAGTACAGTTCCCTGTATTTTAGGCGTGTTTCCCAAGAGTCACCCCTAGGATCAATGGGCAATATTTCTATTACATAAAAATCAAAATCAGCTCCTGCACAGTTCAGAGTATGTTTATACAGAGAATTGTTACTGTTCATCTTTTTTATATCGTACATGTGTTCACACATTCTTGACTTTAATTTTCTTTCAGTTTTGCCTATATAGAATGCTTCACATTTGTCACACAAGGCTAAATAAATAATTCCATTAGTATTGCAATTAGTAAAACCATTTGTCTTAAGTCTCTCTCTACTTTTCAGATGAACCATCTCTCCAACTTTGACATAAGGGCATTGGGCACAACAACCACACTTGTGTGTGCCCCTTTTGTTAGAAAGGTGAACACCTGTCCTAGGGGTACCATTCTCCAAAATGTTTTTAATACAGCGTCCCCTTCTGTAAATACACTTAAAAGGTTTATCAAATATATACTACAGGTCTGGTGTACTAGCAAATCTGTTCCATTCTCTTTGTATAATGTTTCTGGCTAACCCAGCATCCTTGTCATAAGTAATAACCAAAGCACTCATTATCACCTGACCTCTTCGATGTTTGAATATTTTCAAGGTCCTGATTGTCACTCCTGAAAATGGGAGCAAACCTACATTTTCTTGCTTTCAAAACTTCATTGTATACATCTGCTAGAAGCTTTTCTTTTCTAGCTTTGAACAAATCCATAAGATAAGCAATTTCATTAATAAAATCATTGTCATTTGAGGTCATTCTGGATATTCGAACAAACTGACCCTTTGCTACCCCTTTCTTCTGCTGATGTGGGTGTGCACTGGTATAATATAGGTAAGGGTTTGAAAATGTTGCTTTTCTGTAAACTCTAGTTTTGAAGTTCCCTCCAGCCTTACTGATACTGAGGTCCAAGTATCTCATTTCATCAGAATTGATTTCATACGTAAATCTTAAGAAATCTGTGGTGCTAGACAAATAGTTAAAGAAATCTAAAAACCTACTCTCAGGTTCTACCAAAAATAAACAAATGTCCAAAAAACGAGCATAAAAATTCCAACACCACCTGAAATCACAATTGAACACAAATTGCTTTTCCCAGTAGGAAAGTATAATGTTACCGTATGTGGGGGCACAATGCCCCCCATAGCAACACCTCTTAGTTGTTTAAAATACTTGCCCTCAAAAAATATTAAATAGTTTTTTAAAATCACATCCATTAAGATTAAACATGTTCTAAAATCATTAAAACTTACATCATTAGTATCACTTAAAACCTCTTCTAACCATTCTAAACCCAGTGTGTGGGGTATTGAAGAAAATAAATCTATCACATCAACTGTGATAAAGGTAAGGTTGTTACAATAAAGGCCCGAATGCAGTTTTTTCACAAGGTCCCATGAGTCTGAGTACATTTGCCCCCCCCCCCCCCCATGGACAATTCCCTTTAAGCTTAGAATCCACAAATTTAGCTAAGGTGGCTGTTATGGAACCTTCAGCAGAGACTACTGGCCTTAAGGGTGGGTTGCCCACATCCTTATGGACCTTGGGGATGCCAAAAACTGATGGAATCCTAGGTTTCTCGACATGTAAAATATTGTAAGTATCATTGTCTATAAGCCCTTCAATGAGCAAGTCATTTAAACATACTTGTATTCTTTTGTAAGCAATATTTACTTCATTCAGAGAAACCCTCATACACTGGTTGACATCACCCAAAATGCCCATCATCTTACCTTCATATGTGATTTTGTCCATTAAGACTATACCCCACCCTTATCCGGTTTCATAATTCTTAAATTATTGTTACTTCTACATTGTTCAAGTAAGTCTCTCTCTCTCTTCCCTACTAAGATTCGGAGTCACTGTTTGTATTTATGGCTTGCCTTAACTCATTCTCCACCATACATTCAAAGTTCTTTAATTGTGGATGCAAGGGTGGGTTAAAAATGCCTTTCCTATGCAAGATGGCATTGTGTGAGTTGGACCTTTCTCGACCATTAAAAAATAGTTCTAGATTCCTTTTTCATACATATAATTTAAAATCCAACAATAATTTAAACACATCACACTTTCTCCTAGGGATAAAAGAAAATCCCTTTATAAATAAATTAAAATGACCTTCCTGCACGTCAATGTTAACTATAATTAAAATGTTAAAATTGTTATAACTTATTTTGGGGCCATCCTTGACCATTCCGACCCCAGGGCTTGTCTCTAGTAAGCTCCCCATTGTCCTGTCCAGGCATTGTACCTGTAACTGACTGGGCCTTTCATTTTCAACCTTTCTGACCTCCGGGGAGAAGGAAAACCCGAAGGGTCTCGAATACTGAAAGGAACATCACTGGCCTGCCCACCACACCCAAAACCCCATAAAAACAAAGTGACTCTGAATCTTAGTAGGGAAGAGAGAGACTTACTTGAACAATGTAGAAGTAACAAGAATTTAAGAATTATGAAACCAGATAAGGGTGGGGATGTAAGTCTTAGTGGACAAAATTACATATGAAGGTAAGATGATGGACATTTTGGGTGATGTCAACCAGTATATGAGGGTTTCTCTGAATGAAGTAAATATTGCTTACAAAAGAATACAAGTATGTTTAAATGACTTGCTCATTGAAGGGCTTATAGGCAATGATACTTACAATGTTTTACATGTCGAGAAACCTAGGATTCCATCAATTTTTGGCATCCTCAGGGTCCATAAGGATGTGGGCAACCCACCCTTAAGGAAACAGTCTCTGCTGAAGGTTCCATAACAGCCCCTTAGCTAAATTTGTGGATTCCAAGCTTAAAAAAATTGTCCATTGGGGGGGGGGGGGTCAAATGTACTCAAAGACTCATGGGACCTTTTGAAAAAACTGCATTCGGCCCTTTATTGTGACAACCTTACCTTTATCACGATTGATGCGATAGATTTATTTTCTTCAATACCCCACACACTGGGTTTAGAATGGTTAGAAGAGGTTTTAGATGATACTAATGACATAAGTTTTAATGATTTTGGAACATGTTTAATCTTAATGGATGTGATTTAAAAAAAAAATTTATATTTTTTGAGGGCGAGTATTTTAAACAACTAAGAGGTGTTGCTATGGGGGCTCATTGTGCCCCCACGTACGCTAACATTATGCTTTCCTACTGGAAAAAGAAATTTGTGTTCAATTGTGATTTCAGGTGTTGTTAGAATTTTTATGCTCGTTTTTTGGACATTTGTTTATTTTGGGTAGAACTTGAGAGTAGGTTTTTAGATTTCTTTAACTATTTGTCTAGCACCACAGATTTCTTAAGATTTACGTATGAAATCAATTCTGACAAAATGAGATACTTGGACCTCAGTATCAGTAAGGCTGGAGGGAACTTCAAAACTAGAGTTTACAGAAAAGCAACATTTTCAAACCCTTACCTATATTATACCAGTGCACACCCACATCACCAGAAGAAAGGGGTAGTAAAGGGTCAGTTTGTTTGAATATCCAGAATGACCTCAGATGACAATGATTTTATTAATGAAATTGCTTATCTTATGGATTTGTTCAAAGCTAGGGGGTACCCAGAAAAGCTTCTAGCAGAAGTATACAATGAAGTTTTGGAAGCAAGAAAATCTAGGTTTGCCCCCATTTTCAGGAGTGACAATCAGGACCTTGAAAATATTCAAACATCGGAGAGGTCAGGTGATAATGGGTACAACAGTGCTTTGGTTATTACTTATGACGGGGATGCAGGGTTGGCCAGAAACATTATAGAAAGAGAATGGAACAGATTTGCTAGTACATCAGACCTGCAGTATATATTTGATAAACATTTTAAGTGTATTAACAGAAGGGGACGCTGTATTAAAAACATTTTGGAGAATGGTACCCCTAGGACAAGTGTTCACCTTTCTAACAAAAGGGGCACACACAAGTGTGGTTGTTGTGCCCAATGCCCTTATGTCAAAGTTGAAGAGATGGTTCATCTGAAAAGTAGAGATAGACTTAAGACAAATGGTTTTGCTAATTGCAACACTAATGGAATTATTTATTTAGCCTTGTGTGACAAATGTGAAGTATTCTATATAGGCAAAACTGAGAGAAAATTAAAGTCAAGAAAGTATGAACACAGGTACGATATAAAAAAGATGAACAGTAACAATTCTCTGTATAAACATACTCTGAACTGTGCAGGAGCTGATTTTCATTTTTATGTAATAGAAATATTGCCCATTGATCCTAGGGGTGGCCGTTGGGAAACACGCCTAGAATACAGGGAAAGTACAGTTTTGTACCTACCATAAATGTAGATGTTCGAGGATTCCATTGCTGCAGTCCTTACTATTGGGTATAGTCCGCGTCCAGTCGGCCCGAATACCAGAGTATAAGGCTGACGTCGGTCAGGGCGCATTAGACTGACGTCAGTACGTCAGGGTACTAATGCGCATGACCGACGTCATATCCTCAGTCTTTTCTTGCCCCAGATGTCAGAAGACCCTAAAAAGACAAGGCCCAAAATACCTGCACCAAAACATGTACAATATATACAAGAATATATACAAAAATATAAGCATGTAAACTCACCTACACAACCACCCCTAAACACAGAGGGGAAGGAGGGAGGGTAAATTGGACTGCAGCAATGGAATCCTCGAACATCTACATTTATGGTAGGTACAAAACTGTACTATGTTCTTCGCTTTCCATTGCTGCAGTCCTTACTATTGGGTAGAATCCCAAAGCAGAGGTAAGGGAGGCTGGCAAATCATAAAGAAGTAGGAGCTGACAACATGCCTTGCAAAACAGCTGTGGCAAAACCAGCCCTAGACTTAGAGTAGATAGGAAGGTGATAATGCTTAGAGAAAGTATGCACTGAACTCCAAGTAGCTGCTTCCAAAATATCCTTAGTTGCCACCCCTTAGAAATGCTGTTGAAGTGGCAGTAGCCCTAGTGGAATGAGGCCTAATCCCAGCTGGAATCTCCTTGCCATGATGGGAATAACAAAATGCAATGCAAAAGCCAATCCACCTAGAAATAGTTTGCTTTGACACAGGCTTGCCCTGTGAACTCAAAGCAAAAGAAACAAACAACTGCTGAGACTGCCTAAAATCCTTAGTCCTGCTTAAATAATAACGCAATTGCCTGTGTACATCTAAAGTGTGCAAAATCTTTTCCCCTTTATTTTGAGGGTCTGCATAAAACGTAGGCAAATGAATAGTTTGGTTTAAAGCCACACTAGAAACCACCTTAGGCATAAAGGAAGGATTAGTACGTAATGATACCCTATCCTTATGGAAAATCAAAAGGGCTCTACTGCCATAAGGGCCTGCAACTCAGACACCCTTCTTGCAGAAGTAATAGCCAACAGAAAAGCAGTCTTCCATGACAAGTATTTCAATTCAGCAGTAGCTGCAGGCTCAAAAGGTTGTAGAGTAAGTTTTTCCAACACAAAATTGAGATCCCAAGCAGGAGTAGGAGCTCTACGTGGGGTCTTATATTCTTTGCCCCTCTAAGAAACTGCTTGAACAAAGGATGCGAAAACAAAGGTGGGTCACAATCATAGTGAGCTGAAATTGCTGCAGCATGAATCTTAATGGAAGAGAAGGACAAACCTTTGTCCAATAACTCAGTAAGATATTGAAGAGCCACACTCAAATTAGGCTCAGAAATCTCCAAATTCTTTGCTGTACTCCAAAATAAAAATCTCTTCCATTTTTCTGCGTACACTCTCCTTGTACTAGATCTTCTAGCTTCCATAATCACATTTAAAACTTGTTGAGGAAGTTGAGACCTGCTGTGTTTCAACACAGAATATGCCAGGCTGTTAGATGAAGAGAGTGAAGCTTGACATTGAGCAGATGACCGTCCTTCTGAGATAACAGATGAGGAATCAGAGGTAAAGGCCATGGAGGCTTCTTTACCAGACTCCGTAGTAGTGGGTACCAGTGTTGCCGAGGCCAATCCGGAGCTATCAAAATCATCCTTGGCCTGTCTTGTCTGACCTTTACTAGTACCTTTGGAAGAAGAGGCAGAGGTGGAAAGGCATACACATGAAGGTTTTTCCAACTGAAAGACAGAGCATCCACTTTCCAAGCTGTGTGATGAAACCCCTTTGTGCAATACTTTGGCAGCTGGTGGTTTAGTGGAGAAGCGAACAGATCTATGTCTGGAGTTCCCCATGACACTGTCAATTTCTGAAATACATGAAGATCCAGTTTCCACTCGTGGGGATCCATGATTTGTCTGCTTAACACATCTGCTAAGGAGTTCTGTGCTCCTGGCAGAAACCTTGCCTGAAGAGTTAGTTGCAAGCTTAGCGCAGTGTCCCATAAAATCATTGCTTGCCTGCATAGAGGATAAGAATGTGTTCCCCCTTGCTTGTTGATGTACCACATGACAGTTGTGTTGTCTGTTAGAATCAACACCTGCCCTGGAAGAAGTAACTCCTTGAAAGCCATTAATGCAAACTGGACTGCTAACATCTCCTTCATGTTGATATGTAGATGCTGTAGTCTGGCAGGCCACTTGTCTTGTATCCACTTTCCATTTAGATGAGCTCCCCAAGCAATGTCCGAGGCATCTGTCGTTAAAATCTGACTTGCCTCTGGCCGGGTCACAGAGAGTCCCTTGTTTAGGTGACATTCCTGAGCCCACCACAAAATTCTTTTGAAGGCAAGGTATTATTTGAATGACAGTGTCCAAATCCTGGCAGTGCTGTGTCCATACATTTTGAGATACCATTGTAGCTTCCTCATATGCAGTTTGGCATTGGGAAGCACCAGAATACAAGATGCCATGAACCCTAATGCTTGAAGGACTGTCCTTGCAGTCAGCACGGACTGATGAGATAGTTGATGGAAGTAAAGTGATAGACTCTTTTGTTTGTCCGGGGTTAAAAGGCCATCTGGGCTGCTGTATTCAGTCTCACACCCAGAAAGCACATGTCTTGAGAGGGTACTAGACTGGACTTTATTTCGTTCACAGAATACCCTAGGCATCTTAGCACTGCTATGACATATCCCAGATGCTGTAGAAGGTCTTCCTTTTCTTGAGCCAGAATCAGGCAGTCGTCCAAGTAAGGATAGATTTGAATTCCTTGAAGCCTGAAGTAAGCTATCACTGGAGCCAGAACCTTTGTGAATACTCTGGGCAGTAGATAAGCCAAAGGGCAATGCAGAGAACTGATAATGAGAATTTCCAGCTCGAAACCGCAGATACTTCCTGCAACTTAGCCTTATAGGCACATGAAGGTAAGCTTCCTTGAGATCTAAAGTTACCATCCAGTGATCTTTGCCCAGCAGAGGTAAAAGCTGTTGTAACGTCAACATCTTGAACTTGGGAATGTCCAGAAAAGTGTTGAGGAGAGATAAATCCAAAATTGGTCTCCACGTGTTCCCCTTCTTTGGTACTAGGAACAGGCGAGAATAAAATCCTAGGCCCCTTTCTGAGACAGGGACTGGCTGAATGGCCCCCATCTGGAGTAACTGAGAAACTTGCTTGTGAGCCTCTTTTCTTTGTGGAGGAGGAACGTCTGGCATGCCTTTGAAAGGGGGCATTGTATGGAAATAAAATCTGTAACCGTGGTGAATGATATCCAACACCCATTTGTCGTGAGTAATTAAATCCCAATTTTCTTTGAAAAGAGACAGTCTTCCTCCCAAAGGAGCTGCCAGGCGAGAATCTACTGGCAGCTGAAAAGACAGGTCATTGGGTCTGTTTACGAAAGGACTGACCCCTGCCCTCACCAGAAGTCTGAGCAGGTGAACTCCCTGTTCTAGGCCTAAAAGAACCCTGAGCCCTGCCCCTACCACGTCTAGACCTACCCCTAGACTGGGAATCATAAGCAGGATATGTCCACCCCTTAGCAGGCCAATTTCTACTAAACTTCGGTGGCTGCACCTGCAAAAAATCTTTAACAGTTTGCATAGACTTAGCTTTGTCCTCCATTTTCTTTAAAACTGCTTCCACAGGCGATCCAAACAACACATCAGACTGTAAAGGAGCATCCAAAATCCTTGTCTTAACATGCTCAGCTAAATTCTGATCCTTCAACCAGGCATGCCTGCGAAGAACAGAACTAGTAGCAGCCACCCTCGAGGAGGCCTGTACAGCATCAAAACCACATTGCAAAGAATGCTTACCCACTTGTTCAGACACATGAACCAAATACCTTCCGCCAAAGCATCCACCTTAGATTTTAATTGTGAAAGGAGATAATTCTGATATTTTAGCATGTGAAACTGACAATTCAATGCTCTCATGGCTAGAGTGGAAGAAGTATACACTTTCTTTCCCCACCTATCCAAAGCCCTTGCCTCTTTATCAGTGGGAACAGGATTTTTAATCACAGAAGCTTTAACACCTTTAGGCCCTTGAGAAATAGTTTCTGGGTCCGCCCTAGGACTCTTAAACAAATACTTATGAGCTTCGGGCACCCTATAATACCTATCAGGCTTAACAGGAGCAGGAGGCAAAGAGTCTGGGTTTAGGGAAGCCTCTGCAAAACATCTTCCACCACATTCAACACAGGAGGAATAGCTAAGGGCCTATGCTGGGGTAAAACAAGAATTCCCTAAGCCTTTTCCTGGAATCAGAGTAATCCTGGCCTTCCCATTTAAAGTGCTCCCTCATGGAATGCAGAGTCTCTGAAAATGAGAAATCCTCAGGAGGAGAAGCTGTAGGAGTGGAATCATCCACATCAGAATCAGAATAAGTAGGATACTCCTGCAAGTCTTCCGCAGAAGACTCTGAAGCCTCTGAACACTGTTCAAAACTATCAAACTCCGGTTCCACCCTAGGCCTCTTATCAGGCGGGGCATAGAACCTCTAATCATAGTAATCAAATCTTCTGCCATTTTAAGCATATGTTTCTTAGGTACAGAACCCGAAATGCTAGGAGAAGCCCCCACTGAAGCTGAACTAGGCCTACCTCTCAAAGAAGTTTTGGCAACAGAAGGAGAGGCTCTAACTACCTTGGGAAGAGAGGGAAGAACAGTTACCTGAGAAGCCCCCTCAGCCTGGCCTACCTCCTGAGAAGGCACATCCTGTAACAGTAAAGTTTCTGCCTGAGACTCCATGGAAACTCCTGGCAAAACCTCTGGCTCCACTGAGCCTTCTAAAGAACCGACGTCCGGGACTGCCGGTTCATCAACCCTAGGCTTCGCTGTTTTGTCCTTGCGCTTCTTGGACGAAGGGGCCGTCGGAGCATCCGACGGCATTTTATAATTGCAACGCTTCCCAAACACTAACCTGGCACAGTCTAACCTCCTCTTAATAGTGCGTTTGTTAAACCTAGCACAAGAGCGGCAACCAACAACGTCGTGCTCAGGCCCTAAACAAGGTATACACAAGGTATGGTAATCCCTATGAGGTATCTGTTTCCCACAAGAAATACAGTTATTCACTTTCTCTGACATCCGGTTAAATACTGAGGCAAGAAAAAAACAAAATGTTCCCCAACGGGGTACTTAGCCAACTCTGTTTCGGTCTGAAACTCCGGTCTCGGAAATATTTCAGAACGCCAACCTGCACTCGCAAAATTGCTTCTGCATCGGACCATGCGGCAAAAAAGACTGAGGATATGACGTTGGTCATGCGCATTAGTACCCTGACGTACTGACGTCAGTCTAATGCGCCCTGACCGACGTCAGCCTTATATTCTGGTATTCGGGCCGACTGGACGCGGACTATACCCAATAGTAAGGACTGCAGCAATGGAAAACGAAGAACATCTGTACTGCCAACTAGTTCTTGAAGCTACTAGGTATCCTGGTTTGAATGAGATGGTTTCATTGAAGCCAGTCTTAAAGCTTAGGTCAGCTAAACTTTAAATTATGTGACTTTCCAGCAGATGGTGCTGTTTTACATTTTGTATGACCTACACAACAGTGTTTTAAATGTGGTTTTAAAAAGGTTTTATATTTTTTAACATTTTTTGTTTATAAGTTTTTGCAAATTGTAAATAATTATGTTTTTTTTACAAGATTCCTGCCTGACCAACAAATGATTTTCTATGCACTTCTGTATTTATTGTATATCATTGTTTGTGTATATATTTTTTTGCACTGTGTTTTTAAAAGTATAATAGTTTGTTAATTGATTAATTGGGGATGTTTCTGTATATAAAGGGGTTTCAGAAGTTGGTATGCTCATCTAAAGAAGTTTTTGCGACGAAAATGTGTTCTGGATGTGTTTTACGTTTTTTTAATATTGTGTGCGATAAAACAGTGGTTTATTCTGGTGAACCTTCCAGTGCCTTATTTTTGGTTAACAATACTAAGGTAGCTCATCTACCACACTGAAGGACTGTAAAGTGCAATATACAAACTGTGTAATAATTAAATCTAATCATAGACATGCTACTATTGTTTCAATTTTACTTTGACAATATTACCTTCATATTGTTCCTTGTCTTCCTCGTCCCCTGTACTAGGATGGGTGTGGGTCACTGCTGTCCTTCTTTACTTACTAATTGCTACTTATTACATTTCTACTGTAATATTTTTTTTCTCTGTCTATATGTGCAACTTTTTCCTGCATTGAGAATGAAGCATTGTAATTTCATTCAGCTACACTGCTGTGTATTTCTGAATGACAGTAAAGTTTTCTTTGACTTGACAATACCACAATCTGAAGACAAAGGACTGGTGGTGTTCAGATTCATCTTCCTAATATGTCGGACAGCCTTTCACATTTACTGCACAAAATCTTGACTTCTTTCTTCACCAGAACTTGCTGCCTTGTACTGCCTACTTGCCTTCCACTGAAGCCTACATCAGCCTCCAGATCTATGGTGAAGAAATTCCAAAAAAAAAAAAAAAAAAAAAAAAAGAGAGAGAGAGAGAGGGTTCCTCCTTAATATCACACACAAAAAAAAAAAACATTATTACTAATTCTGTCAAAGCCTTCCCTTGTGCCTGCCATTTTGGTTCCTTTAAAGAGGTTGCTTTGGAACCAGCTCTTGTAGCTGTTACATTAAGCAGGAGTGTAATGGAATGTGTTCTGGACCCGGTATGATGTTTCTCAAGTACAGGGTGGTAGTGCGAGCCTTCTGAAACTTGAAAGACGGTAAATGTGATCCCTGAAGAACAAAACTAAGTGTAAATATGAGCAACACATGCCAGCTGTGATATAATGAAATCTTGGAGTAACTCTGAGGTATAGAAATCTTGGAGAATTTGTGTGAGGTGAGCTGCAGCCTCCCTGCAGCAATGTTTTTATTACGTTATAGCAAATTTCTTTGAAACTACAGTTTGTTTTTCACAACTATGGGACTTGAAAGTACAGTTCTTTCATTTCTTTTATGGAGTTGGTAGTATTAGATACAAATCTATCCTTGCCATGAATCAAAAGATAAGTTTTCTTCTTTCTGCCATCATCACAGAATGAAGCACGAATGATTTTACATTGCACCACTCCTAAAAGAAAACTCTTTAGAAAACATTTATTGAACATAAAGTCTGATCAACTTTTTGGCTCCTTTGTACCTACAAGACACTTAAAAACTAATTCTGCTCAGAATTCACTTTAAGATTGTGCAGCCCATCATAGCTAACTTCAAAAGGAGTGCCTTCACCCTCTGCTGCTTTTTTTCCAAGAGATTTCCTCAGTTGCCATCTGCAAAGCAGCCACATTGCCTCTGGCCTACACTATTACCAAATCGATTGTGTTTCTAGTTAGATATGGTTTCCTATAATGGATTTGCTAAAGTTAGTTAGGTTCTACAACTTGTCTTTGGATTGCAAAATAAGAATTGTTCTCACAGACTATACAATCCACCATCATCCTTCCCCTTGTTAAATGCTCACGTTAATGTATTTCAGTGTTTTCTGCTGTTCAGTTACACTGTGGTGTTTGTCATTTACAGCCAGTACCATCAACCTGTATACTAACAAAATACATTATTACTCAATTTATGAATTTTCTTAATGCTCATATGTTCCTTTCTAGGAAAACCTCATTTCCAAATTCCTCCCATGTCTGTTCTTTCAGTCTGCGCCTTAGACCCCCTCAGCCTTTTCTGGAGTTTAGAAATTGTACAGATTTTCCATTATAATTTTGTGTTGTCCACTGTACTTTGAAACAATATCAAAACATGATGACTGCAGTTACCAAAGAATGCAATAATTCTAACCACTCTAACAATACAGCACTTAGAAAACACTTGAAACATACCCACTCAAAACTTCTACATTTTTGTTGCTGATTTTTAAAGTAAAAAGTGATAAACAGTTACAATAATAATGATGGCTTTAAGAAAACATTTAAGAAACTTTTCTACACTTGTAGCACTTTTACATTTTATGTTTGCTTCAAATTAGCTTTGTTTTTTCTCCTCCTCCAAAAATTGAGCTTTGGTACGTCTTTCTCCTAGCCTTACTGATACCTGTATATTACTTTACTCACAAGATCACAATTTGTTTCTGTGATTTGACTAAGAGATCTCACCATCCAAGCTGGAAGCCCCAGAGAAGTACAATAAGCTGCACTGCTAGATAGATTATGAAGAACCGATGGTTTCTCTCCCCCACACAGTTTTCGATCCATGGGCAGTGATGATCATAGCGACGTACACAGTGCTGACAAGACTGGCAGTGCTTTGCTCGCATAGGTTGCTATTTTGGAAAAGAAAGCAAAAGAACTTTAGATTACTGGGACTTTCAATATATATAAAAATAATGCAACATGTAACAAAATCACTTGGAAGTAGATGGACAGCTGCAATATCAATTGTACATTTTTATTGGTCACATTTCTGCTAGGTAGAGCTTTTCAACTATATTTAACAAAGTAACTGTGTAAAACAAGGAAAGGTTTAAAAGGATTACCATGTTGCTGTAACACTACTCAGTTCAAGGTATGGCTATTACAGGTATGTCCCATAAAGCAAATATGTTTACTTGTGGACATGTATCAAAGCAACAGCAACCACAAAGAAATTTCATATTTTAGCTTTCTTTCTGGGGAAAGGTTGCAGCTAAATGGGGCACTAAGTCACCACATGTTACAAAGTAGCACTATATATCCCTCAAAACAGCTCTGCTTTCATGGGCAGTTCAGTGACCAAGCAATAGCTGCATTTGTATTTAATGAAGTAAGTTCATAAGTAAGTCTGGCACCTGAACTCAATGTGGTAGAAAAAATACGGTTGTGTAAGAACTTACCATATCAGTAGATGTCCTACTGAAAACTGTTGCAGTATGCCTGACATATGGGTTGTCACCCACTGATGTCCAGCTGGGGTACCAAAGCTTTACCTTCCTTAGGTAGTATGTCCAAAGCAAGACCTCAGCTGAAATGCGCTGGGGTATACGGGCAGACATAAGAGCAGGGATCCTCAGACTATCTCCAAGTCAGCGGCCTGAAGACTACTGAGAGAATAGGCTGGTTAGCTAGGAGTGCAGCTATAATATGTAAGAGAAAGTACAGTTTTGTACCTACCATAAATGTAGATGTCCGAACAGGTTAGCATCTGCAGTCATAACAAATGGGTTGTCCTGTCGTCAGGCAGCCCTTCGGTCGGCCGGATTCCAAAGTCTGGGTCCGCTGCTGATGTCGCACTTCACCCGACGTCATCTCTGCTGGTCTTCGGGTATAAAGGCATCAGCCGACGCCATTTTCCTCAGTGTTTCTTGCCCCAGATGCCAGTTGCCCTCTTGGAAAGCTAAATTTTGGATAAATGCCAATGTTTCCAAAAAAATAGAAGGCAAACACAAAAATAAGCATGTATGTACATATATACAAACAAATACACCATAAGAGACTCCCCAGCTAGCTAATAGGAGGGTAAATACCCTAGGAGTACCACAGAGGGAAGGAGGGTAGGTAATCCTGACTGCAGATGCTAACCTGTTCGGACATCTACATTTATGGTAGGTACAAAACTGTACTATGTCCTTCAAGGTAGCATCTGCAGTCATAACAAATGGGTAGAATACCATAGCCAACTAGGGGTGGAGGAAGAAAAATTATGGTGTAGTTAGGATCCCTTGCAGTACAGCAGTGGCAAACCCTGCTCGGGATCTAGAGTATAGAGGTAAATTATAATGCTTGGCAAATGTATGCACGGAGGTCCAAGTAGCCGCCTCAATAATGTCCTTGGTTGCCACTCCTCATAAGAAAGCTGTGGTAGTGGCTGTAGCCCTTGTAGAATGAGGTCTTATGTTCTGTGGAATTGGTTTTCCATGGTAGGAGTAACAGAATCTTATGCAATTTCCTATCCATTTGGAGATTGTCTGTTTGGAAATTGCTTTTCCTTCCCTTCCTGCAGTCTGGCATGTGGGACCAAGATTATGCATGATGCCATGAAGCCCAAGGCCTGCAGTACTTTTCTTGCTGTTAGTTTGTTTTGCTTTGTTAATGCCAAGAAGTAAAGAGGGAGTTGTTTTTGTTTTTCTGCAGTTAGGAATGCCATTTGTTTTACTGTGTCCAAATCCGCACCCAAGAATGTTCTTGTTTGGGATGGTATCAGTCTTGACTTTTGTAAATTGACTGTGTATCCCAGGGCTTGTAGCAAGCAAATGACTCTTTGTAGATCTGTTGTCAGCTTGCTTTTGTTGTCCGCTTGTAACAGGCAGTCGTCCAGGTATGGATAAATTTGTATTCCCTGTAGCCTGCAGTGAGCGATTACTGATGCCAGGCATTTTGTAAATACTCTGGGCGCAGTAGATAAGCCAAAGGGCAATGCTGAGAATTGATAATGCTCTGATCCTGCAAGAAATCTGAGGTATCTTCTGCAATTTGGTCGTATGGGGACGTGCAGGTATGCCTCCTTGAGATCTAGAGTTACCAGCCAACACTCCTTGCCCAGCATGGGAAGAAGTTGCTGTAGGGTCAGCATTTTGAATTTTGGGACAATGATGTATGTGTTTAAGACGGACAGGTCGAGAATAGGTCTCCAACTTTTCTCTTTTCTTGGTACTAGGAAGAGTCTGGAGTAGAATCCTTTGCCCTGTTCTGTTATTGGTACTCTTTCCACAGCTCTCATCTTTGTTAATTCTGCTATCTGCTTTAGAGCTTCTGTTTTTTGATTTGGAGGTAGGTTTGGCATTCCTCTTTTTACTGGTAAGGTGTGGAAGTGGAACCTGTAGCCTTGGTCTATGGTTTGCAAAATCCACTTGTCTTTTGTGATACAGTGCCAATTTTTCGAAAATAAGGCTAATTTTCCGCCTAAAGGTGCTGCTATTTGCTCCCTGGTAGGCAGTGTTAGAGCCAAGTCACTGTGATTGTCCTGTTGTAGTGGCAGTGGTTGTGTCTGTGCTTCGGTTATTGCCTTGCCACTGTCGTCCTCTGTAGGCACCTCCTCTGGATTGATTTCTGCCTCTAGAGCGTCTATTCCTGCCTCTGAGATTTTGAGGAGTCTGGAAAGGACCAATTTTTGGCAGGCCAGTTCCTGCTAAACCTTGGGGGCTGAACCTGTAAGAAATCCTTAACTGTTTGTACAGATTTTGCCTTTTCTTCCATTTTCTTCATTACTTGCTGAGCAGGTGTACCAAATAGACTGGCCTTATCTATAGGAGCATCTAATAGCTTAGCTTTAACATGATCCGGCAAGACCTGTTCTTTCAACCATGCATGTCTTCTTATCACTGTGCCAGTCATGGCTGATCTAAATGAAGCCTCCAGTGCATCATAGCCACATTTTAAAGAATGGTTACTAACCTGTTGGATGTTATTCACCATTTCTAAAACATATTTCTTATCTAAGGAGTCATCAGAGGACAGCTTCTTAGTTAACTGATCAAGCATAAACTCTTGGTATTGGATCATATGAAACTGACAGTTTAAAGCTCTAGCTGAGAGAGTAGCAGAGGTGTAAACTTTTTTCCCCTATCTCTCTAAGGACCTGGATTCCCTTTCAGAAGGAGTAGGGTTTTTTGCTGAGGTCGAGGCTACTGCCTTAGGCCCCTGGGATATAGTCTCAGGATCTGCAAGTGGGGCCTTGTATAGGTGGTGATGAGTGTCTGGCACCCTGTAAAATCTATCTGGTTTGGCAGGGGCTGGAGGTAAAGTATCAGGAGCAGTGCAAACATCATTAAATGCATCATCCACAAAGTACAGTTTTGTACCTACCATAAATGTAGATGTCCGAACTGGATAGCATCTGCAGTCATAACAAGTGGGTTGTCCTGTCGTCAGGCAGCCCTGCAGTCGGCCGGATTCCAAAGTCCGGGTCCGGCTTCGGCTGATGTCGCACTCCACCCGACGTCATCTCTGTTGGCCTTCGGGTATAAAAGCATCAGCCGACGCCATTTTCCTCAGTGTTTCTTGCCCCAGATGCCATTTGCCCTCTTGCAGGCTAAAATTTGGATAGATGCCAATGTTTCCAAATAGATAGAGGTAAACACAACAATAAGCATATATGTACATATATACAAACAAATACACCATAAAAGACTCCCCCCCCACAGCTAGCTATTAGGAGGGTAAACACCCTAGGAGTACCACAGAGGGGAAGGAGGGAGGGTAATCCTGACTGCAGATGCTATCCAGTTCGGACATCTACATTTATGGTAGGTACAAAACTGTACTATGTCCTTCATGGATGCATCTGCAGTCATAACAAGTGGGTAGAATACCATAGCCAACTAGGGGAGGAGGATAAAAGTAGATTATGGTGTGTTTAGGATCCCTTGCAGTACAGCAGTGGCAAACCCTGCTCGGGATCTGGAATATAGAGGCAAATTATAATGCTTGGCAAATGTATGCACGGAGGTCCAAGTAGCCGCCTCAATAATGTCTTTGGTTGCCACTCCTCGTAAGAAGGCTGTGGTAGTGGCTGTTGCCCTTGTAGAATGAGGTCTTATGTTCTGTGGAATTGGTTTTCCATGGAAGGAGTAACAGTATCGTATGCAATTTCCTATCCATTTGGAGATTGTCTGTTTGGAAATAGCTTTTCCTTCCCTTCCTGTTGCATAGGCTACAAAAAGTTGGTCAGTCTTTCTGCTATTTTTGTTCTGTCCAAGTAGTAGCGTAGCTGTCTATGTACATCCAAGGTATGCAGTATTCTTTCCCTCTGTTTTGTGGGTTGGGAAAGAAGGTAGGTAGGTGGATTGCCTGGTTTAAAGACACTCTGGATACCACCTTGGGCATAAATGTAGGATTAGTCCTCATGGACACTCTATCTTGGTGGAAGATTAGGAAGGGTTGCACTGCCATTAAGGCCTGTAGTTCTGAAACCCTCCTTGCTGAAGTAATTGCCAGTAGGAAAGCAGTTTTCCATGACAGGTGTTGTAGGTCTGCTGTTGCTGCTGGTTCAAAGGGTGATAGTGTCAGCTTTTCTAGCACAAAGTTTAAATCCCAAGCTGGTAATGGTGGTTTCCTTGGAGGTTTTACATTCTTGATTCCTCTGAGGAACTGCCTGAGCAAAGGGTGCGAAAAACAGGTGGATCAAAGCTGTATTCTGCTGAAATAGCTGATGCATGTATCTTGATGGAGGAGTAGGACAGGCCTGAATGAAGAAGTTCGCCAGATACTCCAGAATGTTAGGCATATCTATGTTTGACATCTTTTCCTCTTTCCGTACTCCAAATGACAAACCTTTTCCATTTTCCAGCATAGTTCCTTCTTGTTGAAGGTCTGCGTGCTTCAAGAATAATGTCTTTAACTCTTTGGGAAAGTTCTGGGTTAGCTGCTGCTATGTGATGTTCCATGCAGTCAGTTGCAGCGTTTTTAGGTTTGGATGTATGATGCTGTAGTTGTTCTGAGTTAACATCAAAGGCATCAGGGGTATTGGCCACATATTGTTCCGAGACATGCTCTTCAGTAGTGGGTACCAGTGTTGTCTTGGCCAGTTTGGAGCTATCAGGATTATCCTTGGACGTTCTTCCTTGATTTTTAGTAGTACCTTGTGTATCAAAGGGAGAGGTGGGAATGCATATGCTGTTAGGCCTTTCCAGTTGAAGGAGAGTGAGTCCACCTTCCATGCTAGTGGGTGGAATGTCCTTGTGCAGAATTTTTTGAGCTGGTGATTGAAGGGTGATGCGAATAGGTCTATCTGTGGCATTCCCCATTTCTTTGAGATGGTCTTGAAGATGTCCGGGTGCAGCTTCCATTCGTGGGCATCCTTAGTGGTTCTGCTTAATATGTCTGCTAGAGTATTGTCTTTTCCCGGTACAAATATTGCCTGTAACTGAATGTTGTAGCTGAGTGCCAGGGTCCACAGCTCCAAGGTCATTCTGCATAGGGGGTATGAATGAGTGCCTCCCTGTTTGTTGATGTACCACATGACTGTGGTGTTGTCTGTCCTTATCATCAACTGGCCCTCTTTGAGAAATGGTTTGAACTTTTGGATTGCCAGTTTTACTGCCAGCATTTCTTTTAGATTGATGTGCAGATGAAGTTGATCCTGTGTCCACAATCCTTGCACGCATTTGTCCAGCATGTGGGCCCCCATCCTAGGTCTGAAGCGCCTGTTGTGATGGTCTGGCTTGGTTGACATCTGCGAAAGGGTAGGCCTGGGTTTGACTGGCATGCCTGAGCCCACCATAGGAACTCCTGTTTTAAGCATGGAATTAGTGGAATTTCTGTTTCTAGACTGTGTCTGTGCTGGGACCATAAATTCTTTAGGTACCACTGTAGTTTCCTCATATGTAGTCTGGCAAATGGGACCAAGATTATGCATGATGCCATGAAGCCCAAGGCCTGCAGAACTTTTCTTGCTGTTAACTTGTTCAGTTTTGTTAGTGCCAAGAAGTAAAGAGGAAGTTCTTTTTGTTTTTCTGTAGTCAGGAATGCCATTTGTTGTACTGTGTCCAATTCCGTGCCCAAGAATGTCCTTGTTTGGGATGGTATCAGCCTTGACTTTTGTAAATTGACTGTGTATCCCAGTCCTTGTAGCAAGTAAATGACCCTTTGTAAATCTGTTGTCAGCTTGCTTTTGTTGTCCCCTTGTAGCAGGCAGTCGTCCAGGTATGGGTAAATTTGAATTCCTGTAGTCTGCAATGGCGATTACTGATGCCAGGCATTTTGTGAATACTCTGGGCGCAGTAGATAAGCCAAAGGGCAATGCTGAGAATTGATAGTGCTCTGATCCTGCAAGAAATCTGAGGTATCTTCTGCAGATTGGTCGAATGGGGACGTGCAGGTATGCCTCCTTGAGATCTAGAGTTACCAGCCAAGACTCCTTGCCCAGCATGGGAAGAAGTTGCTGTAGGGTCAGCATTTTGAATTTTGGGACAATGATGTATGTATTTAAGGTGGACAGGTCGAGAATTGGTCTCCAACTTTTTACCTTTCTTGGAACTAGGAATAGTCTGGAATAGAAACCCTTTCCTTGTTCTGCTGTTGGCACTCTTTCCACAGCTCTCATGTTTGCTAACTCCATTATCTGGCGTAGAGCCTCTGTTTTTGATTTGGAGGTAGATTTGGCATTCCTCTTTTGATTGGTAAAGTGTGGAAGTGAAACCGTAACCTTGATCTATGGTTTGTAAAATCCACTTGTCTTTTGTTATGTAGTGCCAGTTCTTTGAAAATAAGGTTAACTTTCCGCCTAGAGGAGCTGCTATTTGTTCCCTGGTAGGCGGATTTAGGATTAAGTCACTGTGGTTGTGCTGATGTAGTGGCAGTGGCTGTGTCTGTGCCTCTGTTGTTACCTTGCCACTGTCGTCCTCTGTAGGCACCTCCTCTGGATTGGTTTCTGCCTCTGGAACGTCTATTCCTGCCCCTTTGAAATTTTGTGGAGTCAGGAAAGGACCAATTTTTGGCAGGCCAGTTCCTGCTAAACCTTGGGGGTTGAACCTGCAAGAAATCTTTAACAGTTTGAACAGATTTTGCCTTTTCTTCCATTTTCTTCATAACCTGCTGGGCAGGTGTACCAAACAAACTTGTCTTGTCCATAGGAGCATCTAGCAACTTAGCTTTTACATGATCCGGTAAAGCTTGTTCCTTTAGCCATGCATGCCTTCTTATCACTGTGCCTGTCATGGCTGATCTAAATGAAGCCTCCAGTGCATCATAGCCACATTTTAAGGAATGGTTGCTAACCTGTTGTATGTTATATACCATATCTAATACATATTTCTTATCAAGAGAGTCATCAGTGGTTAGTTTTTTAGTTAACTGATCAAGCATAAACTCTTGGTATTGTATCATGTGAAACTGACAGTTTAAAGCTCTAGCTGAGAGAGTAGCTGAAGTGTAGACCTTTTTACCCCATCTGTCTAATGACCTTGCTTCCCTTTCAGAAGGAATAGGGTTTTAGCTGTGGTCGCTACTGCCTTGGGACCCTGGGATATAGTTTCTGGGTCTGCAAGTGGGGCCTTGTAAAGGTGGTGATGAGTATCTGGCACCCTGTAAAATCTGTCTGGTTTGGCAGGGGCTGGGGTAAAGAATCTGGAGCGGAGCAGACATCATTGAAAGCATCATCCACCACAGAGAGAACAGGAGGTATAGCTAAGGGCCTGTGCTGTGGGAGGTGCAGAAAAGTTCTAAGTCTTTTCTGGAGTCTGAAAAATCCTGTTGCTGCCATTGGAACTGTTCTCATGGCATGCAAGGTTTCCCCAAAGGAGAATTCTTCTGGTGGGGAAGCAGCTGGAATGGATTCTTCAGCATCAGAATCTTCAAAATTGGAGAAGGGAGCCTCTGGCTGGTCAGTTATGTCTGATTCATCAGCAGAATCATCAGAAGACACTGGCTCAGGGGGCTCTGCCCTAGGTCTCTTCTCTGGGGGCTGAGAGGCCCTGTCTGGGTGAGATTGAGATCCTCTAATTAAAGAAATTAAATCTTCTGCCAAAGAAAGCATTTGAGAACTAGAAGAGGGCCTGGATGTGGGGGGTTTAACAGGCACTGTTTTAGTAGTCTTGGCTGCTTTAGCCCTGGCGAAGGCCTTAATGGACATGACTGCTGGAGGCCTAGCAGCACCACGTGCTGGGGTAGAGACATCCAAGGGGATGGTGTCTGATAAGTCAACCACCGTAGTGGGTAAAATTTCTGAGGTCGATTCAAGAGTGGTAGCAGGGGCCTCAGTTGTAAGAATAGGTTCAGCTGTATTTTGATCAGTTTTCTCGGTTTCAGCCGAAACCGAGACACTCATGATTTGCTTTACCGTGGTTTCGGCCGAAACCGCGGACCGCGAGTGTCGGTCTTTATCTTTGCGTTTTTTGGTAGATTGGGTAGTCGGAGGATCCGACGGCATAATGTACGCAAAATCAGAACCGAAAAACTGTTCTGCAAACTCCGACCGACGCCTAAGCGCGTCGGTTGAAGGAGGCACAGGCGAACAGGCTGCTACGTCGTGGGCTGGGCCTAAACAAGGCAGACAGTAAGAGTGGAAATCTTTATGAGGTATTTGTTTCCCACAGGTTAAACAATTGTTAACTTTTTCTGACATCGGCTGAGGCAAGAAAGAGTCCCCAACGGGTACTTAGCTTTAGAAGTCTTCGAAGTAGTATTCGGTAGAAGTAATCTCTGGATCCGACCGACCGGCACTTGCGAACAGCTTCTGCTTCGGGCGCCACGCGGCAAGAAAGACTGAGGAAAATGGCGTCGGCTGATGCTTTTATACCCGAAGGCCAACAGAGATGACGTCGGGTGGAGTGCGACATCAGCCGAAGCCGGACCCGGACTTTGGAATCCGGCCGACTGCAGGGCTGCCTGACGACAGGACAACCCACTTGTTATGACTGCAGATGCATCCATGAAGGACATCAGGCAGTACTGGAGGTATAGCTAAGGGCCTATGTTGTGGTAAGTGCAGAAATGTCCTAAGCCTTTTTCTTGAATCTGAGAAATCTTGTCCCTGCCATTGGAATTGTTCTCTCATGGCATGTAAGGTTTCCCCAAAGGAAAATTCCTCTGGCGGAGAGGCAGGTGGAATGGATTCTTCAGCATCGGAATCTGCATATGTAGACAAAGGAGCCTCTGGCTGGTCTGTAATGTCTGAGTCAACCGCAGAATCATCAGAGGACAGTGGCTCGGGGGGCTCTGCTCTAGATCTCTTTTCTGGTGGCTGAGAGGCCTTGTCTGGGTGAGATTGGGATCCCCTAATTAAGGATATTAAATCCTCTGCCAGAGTAAGCATTTGTGAACTAGAAGTGGGCCTGTGTGAGGGGGGCTTAACAGGCACTGATTTAACAGTTTTGGCTGCTTTAGCCCTGGCAAAGTCCTTAATAGACATGGCTGCAGGAGGCCTAGCAGCACCACGTGCTGGGGTAGAGACATCCAAAGGAATGGTGTCTGATAAATCACTAGGAACCACAGTAGTAGGCAAAACTTCTGAGGCCGATTCAACTAAGGTAGCAGGAGCCTCAGTAGTAGTCATGGATTCCGCTGAAGATTGACCGGTATTCTCGGTTTCGGCCGAAACCGAGACACTCGTGGGTGCTTAACCATGGTTTCGGCAAAACCGCGGACCGCGAGTGTCGGTCTTT
Organism: Protopterus annectens; assembly: GCF_019279795.1. Lineage (NCBI taxonomy): Eukaryota > Metazoa > Chordata > Ceratodontiformes > Protopteridae > Protopterus > Protopterus annectens. The sequence continues at coordinate 348,399,053 of NC_056750.1, forward strand.
TTCTTTGCGTTTTTTAACAATTTGGGAAGTCGGAGGATCTGACGGCATAATGTACGCAAAATCTGAGCCGAAAAACTGTTCAGCAAACTCCGACGCCTAAAAGCGTTCGTCGGTTGAAGAAGCACAGGCGAACAGGCTGCTACGTCGTGGTTTGGGCCTAAGCAAGGCAGACAGTAAGAGTGGAAATCTTTATGAGGTATTTGTTTCCCACAAGTTAAACAGTTATTGACTTTTTCTGACATCGGCTGAGGCAAGAAAGAGTCTAACGGGTACTTAGCTTTTTAGAAGTCTTCGAAGTAGTATTTGGTAGTAATGATCTCTGGATCTGACCGACCGGCACTTGCGAACAGCTTCTGCTTCGGGCACCACGCGGCAAGAAAGACTGAGGAAAATGGCGTCGGCTGATGCCTTTATACCCGAAGACCAGCAGAGATGACGTCGGGTGAAGTGCGACATCAGCCGAAGCCGGACCCAGACTTTGTAATCCGGCCGACCGAAGGGCTGCCTGACGACAGGACAACCCATTTGTTATGACTGCAGATGCTACCTTGAAGGACATCTCATCCATTCCCATGTAACAGAGTACAAGTTAAAGCAAAGGGGAGAGGAAAAAGAAGGTTGAAGTGACGTAGAGAAGGGATGGCGGTTGGGATGGAATACTACAACAGTGATCAGTAGGACATCTACTGTTACAACAGGTTCTTACACAACTGTACTATGTCCTAACTGAAATCACTGTTGCATAATCCTAACATATGGGTGATAAATAGAGATAAAGGAGGATAGAAGGGTGGATGACTACGCAGAAGAGTTGTCTACCTATCTGGACAGACATAACTGAGCAAAGGCTGCCCTGGACCTGGAGGAGGCATCAATTTTGTAATGTTTGGTAAAGGTGTGTAAAGAATACCAAGTGGCAGCCTGTAAGATAGACCTGGAGTCTATTCCTTTTTGAAATGCCCCGAGGAAGCCACTACACTTGTGGAATGTGGTTTAGGGCATGAAGGCAAGGTCTTACCATAGTGTGAGTAACAGAAAGAGATAGCCTTAGAAATCCAGCCTGCAAATTGTTTGGAGATTTCCTGGCCCAGCTTAGTGCTCATAAATCATACAAACAGCTGCTCAGTCTTTCTGAAAGATTTATTCCTTCCAGATAAAATATGAGCTGTGTGTGAATGTCCAGAGAATGTAAGATCCTTTTCCTCCTGTTTTGTGGATTGTGAAAGAGTGGGAAGATGAACAGCCTGATTAAGGGACACCTCATTCACTATCTTAGGCATGAAGGATGAATTAGCCCTGAAAGTCACCCTGTCCTTGTGAAAATAGAAATGGGTGAATGGTCATTACAGTTTGTAACTCAGAAATTCTCTTAGTAGAGGTAAGAGCCAAGAGAAGGATAGTTTAAGTACAGAATTTCAGAGAAACAGAAGATGCTGGTTTAAAAGGAGGCAGTATAAGCTCTTCTAGCACAAAATTAAGATTCCAAGGAGGAGAGAGGCTTCCTCTTTAAGATGCAGGACTCCATTGAGAAAAAGTTTGACCTACACCCTTGCCATAAGCTGAAGGTTAAGAAGGAAACAGGCATTGAAAGCTGACAGGTAGGTGAGCTTTTATGAAACAGTACGCCAAACCTGATTAAAGCAGTTTGCAGAGATATTGCAGTACAGCAGGAACTTGTGTTGTGTGGGGCCTGACTATGTTTGCAGCACCAATAGGAAAACCTTTTCCAATTAGCTGTATAAGATTTTCTAATTGTGGGTCTCCTGGCCTCCTGCAGGACTTGAACTTCTTCAGAAAAGAGGTGTTTTTGAGGAATTAAAATCCTATTATCCATAGGGTCAAGTTGAGAGATGGGAAGATCTGGGTGAAGCAAATTCATTAATGAAGAGGCATCCTCTTGTAATTTCCCTTTGTTAGGTGAAATTGCACAGGAAATCAATGCTGCCTTGGCCAAAATGGTGCCAATAAAAGGAGTTTGGGTGCTTCTTTTTGTGCCTTGAGAAGATTTTTTGGAAGAGGAGGCAGAGGAGGAAAAGCATAGAGGAAATTCCCTGTCATTCAGACTATAGGGCAAGGGCATACCGCCCAACCGTACCAAATTACTCTATTTTTACAGAGTTTTGGTGTCCAAATAATGGGGTGCCACAATTCTCGAGTGGAACCCCTTCATTTCCAATCTTTTTTCACTTTTTTTTTGGCCTCTTCAGCTAATGTCATCACGTGCGCGATGACGTCAGTGCCATAGGGGCTACCAACCTATTAGAATTGAGCTCAAGGGCTGTTCAAATGCTCTGCGCGCGGGAACAGTTATCGTCAGCTGCAGGCTCCAGGTATTTAGTCCATGTCAGGCCATTTCAGTTTTCTTTATTTTATGTGCTGGGCAAGTATGTATGCTGCTGAGCTAAGTCCCATTTATCTGCTGGGCAAAGTGTGCGTGCGAGTGTTATGTTGGGCCAACTCAGTTAAATTGTAAATTCTGCAGTTTACTTGTTGGTTTACTCTTTATCTGCTGAGCTAGCAGTCTCGTGTACCGTTTGATTTGTATCATCATCTACTATTGTTGGGCCATTTCAGTTTACTCTATTTTAAAGATGTTACAAAACATTTCCGTGCCGTTTCAGTTTAGAGACAATCAGGCAAAGTGTGTGTGCGAGTGTTATGTTGGGCCATTTCATGCTGCAGTTTACCTACTTGTGTGCCGTTTTGTTTATCACCTGTGCCTCTAGAGGGGTCGTATACTTGGGGATGTGCACCAACTGTCAAAGTTTCTATGTGGGCAAAACTGAGAGGGAATTAAGGAAACGTATCTACGAGCATCTTTATGACATGACCAGGAAGAAGGAAACCAATGCCTTCTATAAACACTCACTCTCCTGCCCAGATCCCAAAATTCAGTTTCTAGTTCTGGAACAGGTTGAGCCAGATGCAAGAGGTGGTGACTGGGAATTCACCTTGGGCTACCGTGAACTATTATGGCAGTTGAGACTGAATGCAGGGAAGCCACCAGGTCTGAATGGGATGATCAGCATTAAACCGGTCCTCAAGCTTAGGAGGGCTAGGTTATAACTCTCATACTTGACCCCCTTCATACTACAGCATCCCCACACAGCATATTAAATTACTGAACATCCACGGTTTTAGGATTCTGACTAATAAATCAAATTCTATATGAAATGGTATATGGATGGGCATCAAAAATATCTCGCGCACATTTTATTGCATGTCTTTATCAGTGCAAAGTAATAATAAAAAGAAAAATTTTTTTAACAATTCACTGACAATCCAAACACATCTTTAAGCATATTCCTTAATCTACAACCCCAACCAGACTTCAGACTTTTATGTTCTGAAACCTAGGAAACTGGTATTTTAAAATGTTTTTTATGGTTAGTCATTTGTATTTAAGTGCAGATGTTGTTGCAAACACTTCATTTTTTGAGTTGGTATAATGACTAACTTTTTTAACATCCAACTCCAAAGCACCACACCTTAGTACTAGACTTACTAATTAATTAATTGTATAATTGCTAGGCTATTTAATGGAGGTTACTGCATACTGCATTTTGTTTTCACTTGATAAAGCTCAGGACTGCCTGAGCGAAAGCGCTTGTGTGATTTTATCTGTGACTTTTGGAATACTTCAGTGTGATTTTATCTGTGACTTTTGGAACACTTCAGAAATAAAAATACAGCCTTGTGGACTTTAGCAGAGTTCTGGTTCCTTTCTTCAAGGTCGTGGATTATTCTTTGCTTGTCTTTGGTTTTTTGTGCATTACTTCACTTGATCTTGTCTGCCATGGCCAATGGAGAAGAAACCTTTAACCCAGGAGAAAAGTACAGTTTTGTACCTACCATAAATGTAGATGTCCGAACTGGATAGCATCTGCAGTCATAACAAGTGGGTTGTCCTGTCGTCAGGCAGCCCTGCAGTCGGCCGGATTCCAAAGTCCGGGTCCGGCTTCGGCTGATGTCGCACTCCACCCGACGTCATCTCTGTTGGTCTTCGGGTATATAAGCATCAGCCGACGCCATTTTCCTCAGTGTTTCTTGCCCCAGATGCCAGTAGCCCTCTTGCAGGCTAAAATTTGGATAGATGCCAATGTTTCCAAATAGATAGAGGTAAACACAACAATAAGCATATATGTACATATATACAAACAAATACACCATAAAGACTCCCCAACAGCTAGCTATTAGGAGGGTAAACACCCTAGGAGTACCACAGAGGGAAGGAGGGAGGGTAATCCTGACTGCAGATGCTATCCAGTTCGGACATCTACATTTATGGTAGGTACAAAACTGTACTATGTCCTTCATGGATGCATCTGCAGTCATAACAAGTGGGTAGAATACCATAGCCAACTAGGGAGGAGGATAAAAGTAGATTATGGTGTGTTTAGGATCCCTTGCAGTACAGCAGTGGCAAACCCTGCTCGGGATCTGGAATATAGAGGCAAATTATAATGCTTGGCAAATGTATGCACGGATGTCCAAGTAGCCGCCTCAATAATGTCTTTGGTTGCCACTCCTCGTAAGAAGGCTGTGGTAGTGGCTGTTGCCCTTGTAGAATGAGGTCTTATGTTCTGTGGAATTGGTTTTCCATGGAAGGAGTAACAGTATCGTATGCAATTTCCTATCCATTTGGAGATTGTCTGTTTGGAAATAGCTTTTCCTTCCCTTCCTGTTGCATAGGCTACAAAAGTTGGTCAGTCTTTCTGCTATTTTTGTTCTGTCCAAGTAGTAGCGTAGCTGTCTATGTACATCCAAGGTATGCAGTATTCTTTCCCTCTGTTTTGTGGGTTGGGAAAGAAGGTAGGTAGGTGGATTGCCTGGTTTAAAGACACTCTGGATACCACCTTGGGCATAAATGTAGGATTAGTCCTCATGGACACTCTATCTTGGTGGAAGATTAGGAAGGGTTGCACTGCCATTAAGGCCTGAAGTTCTGAAACCCTCCTTGCTGAAGTAATTGCTAGTAGGAAAGCAGTTTTCCATGACAGGTGTTGTAGGTCTGCTGTTGCTGCTGGTTCAAAGGGTGATAGTGTCAACTTTTCTAGCACAAAGTTTAAATCCCAAGCTGGTAATGGTGGTTTCCTTGGAGGTTTTACATTCTTGATTCCTCTGAGGAACTGCCTGAGCAAAGGGTGCGAAAAACAGGTGGATCAAAGCTGTATTCTGCTGAAATAGCTGATGCATGTATCTTGATGGAGGAGTAGGACAGGCCTGAATGAAGAAGTTCGGCCAGATACTCCAGAATGTTAGGCATATCTATGTTTGACACATCTTTTCCTCTTTCCGTACTCCAAATGACAAACCTTTTCCATTTTCCAGCATAGTTCCTTCTTGTTGAAGGTCTGCGCTTCAAGAATAATGTCTTTAACTCTTTGGGAAAGTTCTGGATTAGCTGCTGCTATGTGATGTTCCATGCAGTCAGTTGCAGCGTTTTAGGTTTGGATGTATGATGCTGTAGTTGTTCTGAGTTAACATCAAAGGCATCAGGGTATTGGCCACATATTGTTCGAGACATGCTCTTCAGTAGTGGGTACCAGTGTTGTCTTGGCCAGTTTGGAGCTATCAGGATTATCCTTGGACGTTCTTCCTTGATTTTTAGTAGTACCTTGTGTATCAAAGGAAGAGGTGGGAATGCATATGCTGTTAGGCCTTTCCAGTTGAAGGAGAGTGAGTGCACTTTCCATGCTAGTGGGTGGAATGTCCTTGTGCAGAATTTTTGAGCTGGTGATTGAGAGGTGATGCGAATAGGTCTATCTGTGGCATTCCCCATTTCTTTGAGATGGTCTTGAAGATGTCCGGGTGCAGCTTCCATTCGTGGGCATCCAAGTGGTTCTGCTTAATATGTCTGCTAGAGTATTGTCTTTCCCGGTACAAATATTGCCTGTAACTGAATGTTGTAGCTGAGTGCCAGGGTCCACAGTTCCAAGGTCATTCTGCATAGGGGTATGAATGAGTGCCTCCCTGTTTGTTGATGTACCACATGACTGTGGTGTTGTCTGTCCTTATCATCAACTGGCCCTCTTTGAGAAATGGTTTGAACTTTTGGATTGCCAGTTTTACTGCCAGCATTTCTTTTAGATTGATGTGCAGGTGAAGTTGATCCTGTGTCCACAATCCTTGCACGCATTTGTCCAGCATGTGGGCCCCCATCCTAGGTCTGAAGCGTCTGTTGTGATGGTCTGGCTTGGTTGACATCTGCGAAAGGGTAGGCCTGGGTTTGACTGGCATGCCTGAGCCCACCATAGGAACTCCTGTTTTAAACATGGAATTAGTGGGATTTCTGTTTCTAGACTGTGTCTGTGTTGGGACCATAAATTCTTTAGGTACCACTGTAGTTTCCTCATATGTAGTCTGGCAAATGGGACCAAGATTATGCATGATGCCATGAAGCCCAAGGCCTGCAGAACTTTTCTTGCTGTTAACTTGTTCAGTTTTGTTAGTGCCAAGAAGTAAAGAGGAAGTTCTTTTGTTTTTCTGTAGTCAGGAATGCCATTTGTTGTACTGTGTCCAATTCGCCCAAGAATGTCCTTGTTTGGGATGGTATCAGCCTTGACTTTTGTAAATTGACTGTGTATCCCAGTCCTTGTAGCAAGTAAATGACCCTTTGTAAATCTGTTGTCAGCTTGCTTTTGTTGTCCCCTTGTAGCAGGCAGTCGTCCAGGTATGGGTAAATTTGAATTCCCTGTAGTCTGCAATGGGCGATTACTGATGCCAGGCATTTTGTGAATACTCTGGGCGCAGTAGATAAGCCAAAGGGCAATGCTGAGAATTGATAATGCTCTGAGCCTGCAAGAAATCTGAGGTATCTTCTGCAGATTGGTCGAATGGGGACGTGCAGGTATGCCTCCTTGAGATCTAGAGTTACCAGCCAAGACTCCTTGCCCAGCATGGGAAGAAGTTGCTGTAGGGTCAGCATTTTGAATTTTGGGACAATGATGTATGTATTTAAGGTGGACAGGTCGAGAAATGGTCTCCAACTTTTTTCCTTTCTTGGAACTAGGAATAGTCTGGAATAGAACCCCTTTCCTTGTTCTGCTGTTGGCACTCTTTCCACAGCTCTCATGTTTGCTAACTCCATTATCTGGCGTAGAGCGTCTGTTTTTTGATTTGGAGGTAGATTTGGCATTCCTCTTTTGACTGGTAAAGTGTGGAAGTGAAACCGTAACCTTGATCTATGGTTTGTAAAATCCACTTGTCTTTTGTTATGTAGTGCCAGTTCTTTGAAAATAAGGTTAACTTTCCGCCTAGAGGAGCTGCTATTTGTTCCCTGGTAGGCGGATTTAGGATTAAGTCACTGTGGTTGTGCTGATGTAGTGGCAGTGGCTGTGTCTGTGCCTCTGTTGTTACCTTGCCACTGTCGTCCTCTGTAGGCACCTCCTCTGGATTGGTTTCTGCCTCTGGAACGCCTATTCCTGCCCCTTTGAAATTTTGTGGAGTCAGGAAAGGACCAATTTTGGCAGGCCAGTTCCTGCTAAACCTTGGGGTTGAACCTGCAAGAAATCTTTAACAGTTTGAACAGATTTTGCCTTCTCTTCCATTTTCTTCATAACCTGCTGGGCAGGTGTACCAAACAAACTTGTCTTGTCCATAGGAGCAGCTAGCAACTTAGCTTTAACATGATCCGGTAAAGCTTGTTCCTTTAGCCATGCATGCCTTCTTATCACTGTGCCTGTCATGGCTGATCTAAATGAAGCCTCCAGTGCATCATAGCCACATTTTAAGGAATGGTTGCTAACCTGTTGTATGTTATTTACCATCTCTAATACATATTTCTTATCAAGAGATTCATCAGTGGTTAGTTTTTAGTTAACTGATCAAGCATAAACTCTTGGTATTGTATCATGTGAAACTGACAGTTTAAAGCTCTAGCTGAGAGAGTAGCTGAAGTGTAGACCTTTTTACCCCATCTGTCTAATGACCTTGCTTCCCTTTCAGAAGGAATAGGGTTTTTAGCTGTGGTCGCGGCTACTGCCTTGGGACCCTGGGATATAGTTTCTGGGTCTGCAAGTGGGGCCTTGTAAAGGTGGTGATGAGTATCTGGCACCCTGTAAAATCTGTCTGGTTTGGCAGGGGCTGGGGTAAAGAATCTGGAGCGGAGCAAACATCATTGAAAGCATCATCCACCACAGAGAGAACAGGAGGTATAGCTAAGGGCCTGTGCTGTGGGAGGTGCAGAAAGGTCCTAAGTCTTTTCTGGAGTCTGAAAAATCCTGTTGCTGCCATTGGAACTGTTCTCGCATGGCATGCAAGGTTTCCCAAAGGAGAATTCTTCTGGTGGGGAAGCAGCTGGAATGGATTCTTCAGCATCAGAATCTTCAAAATTGGAGAAGGGAGCCTCTGGCTGGTCAGTTATGTCTGATTCATCAGCAGAATCATCAGAAGACACTGGCTCAGGGGCTCTGCCCTAGGTCTCTTCTCTGGGGCTGAGAGGCCCTGTCTGGGTGAGATTGAGATCCTCTAATTAAAGAAATTAAATCTTCTGCCAAAGAAAGCATTTGAGAACTAGAAGAGGGCCTGGATGTGGGCTGTTTAACACGCACTGTTTTAGTAGTCTTGGCTGCTTTAGCCCTGGCGAAGGCCTTAATGGACATGGCTGCTGGAGGCCTAGCAGCACCACGTGCTGGGGTAGAGACATCCAAGGGATGGTGTCTGATAAGTCAACCACCGTAGTGGGTAAAATTTCTGAGGTCGATTCAAGAGTTGTAGCAGGGGCCTCAGTTGTAAGAATAGGTTCAGCTGTACTTTGATCAGTTTTCTCGATTTCGCCGAAACCGAGACACTCGATTTGCTTTACCGTGGTTTCGCCGAAACCGCGGACCGCGAGTGTCGGTCTTTATCTTTGCGTTTTGGTAGATTGGGTAGTCGGAGGATCCGACGGCATAATGTACGCAAAATCAGAACCGAAAACTGTTCTGCAAACTCCGACCGGCGCCTAAGCGTTCGTCGGTTGAAAGAGGCACAGGCCGAACAGGCTGCTACGTCGTGGGCTGGGCCTAAACAAGGCAGACAGTAAGAGTGGAAATCTTTATGAGGTATTTGTTTCCCACAGGTTAAACAATTGTTAACTTTTTCTGACATCGGCTGAGGCAAGAAAGAGTCCCCAACGGGGTACTTAGCTTTAGAAGTCTTCGAAGTAGTATTCGGTAGAAGTAATCTCTGGCTCCGACCGACCGGCACTTGCGAACAGCTTCTGCTTCGGGCGCCACGCGGCAAGAAAGACTGAGGAAAATGGCGTCGGCTGATGCTTATATACCCGAAGACCAACAGAGATGACGTCGGGTGGAGTGCGACATCAGCCGAAGCCGGACCCGGACTTTGGAATCCGGCCGACTGCAGGGCTGCCTGACGACAGGACAACCCACTTGTTATGACTGCAGATGCATCCATGAAGGACATCTCCTGAAATGCTGAAAAACACTACAAATGATCTTCCGGTGAGCAGAGCGGAGTTCAACCAAGTACTGGTTGCACTCAAGGAGCTCACTAACTTGCTGAAACCCACCACGGCTGCTTCACCAGGGCTAGCTTGCAACCAGCAGCAAGCACTACAAAACAACTTTGGATTACCGGTAATTGCGGACCCGGAAGAGGGTACAAGCTCCACTATATCCTCCACGGACATGTCTGGCGCCGGATCCAAAAGAAACAAATTTACTCGTCGCCATGAAGCTACCAGAGCTCCTGAAACAAATGTACAACCAGGGACCAATGGAACTAGTAATTCTGCTCTGAAACATAGAAACAAGGATGTAAACTTTACAAAATGGGCTGGACAACGCTTCACCTTTTCTAAAGGTAGTAACAACACTAACAATTTTTCTAACTTTGATCAGAGCATGGACTTGTTCAAGGACAAATTATACTCCTTAAGGAGTACACAGCTAGAGATAGACTATTTGAATGAATGTCTGAGAGTAAAACGTGTCCCGAAAGGGCTACGCTTTTTTAAATTTCCAAACAATGTTCAGTATGGTACTGATTATTATTTTAACTTGTGTGAGATTTTTGATAAAGCTGGATTGGAGATGTTGCATTTAATGGTAGGGGAATATGAACTGAAAGCACAAGCATTAATGACTGAGCTAGACACTTTAAACAATGAGTTAACATCTAGTACTAATTTTAGTGCTTTTAAATCAAACTATGACAAGGTTTTTGATAATGTTGATGTTTTTGTGATAAGATTCTTAACAGAAAACTAAGAAAATTAGAACGTGATCTCATCGAATACAGGGATGGCCTTGCCTACCCTAGCCCCAATGGTTATAATAAAACTTCTTCCAAAAACAACACCACAAACACAGATAGGGCTAGTGACACATATGACAGACAAGAGGAACCCCTTAGAAGAAGTGAAAGGCTAGCAGAGAAGAACAGAAGGGGTACTAACAACCAGGATTTTCAGCAGAACCCCGGCCAGACCGGGGTTTGGGGACAGAGACAAAGACAGGCACCGAGGTCTTGCAATTTTGTTCACTAACAAACCACCACACACCCACTACCCTAACATCCCTGGATGACCCTACAACTGACCAAGCCCCAAATCTGGGTTTACACAATCAAAACCCTACTAATATTGAGGGTAACTGCACTATTTTAAGGAGAAACAACTTTGCCATATACAATTACGGACATGAACCTTCCTACAAATGCTTTTGATATTTTCACCCGAGGGTTACATTTTGTCCCAACTAAACCCATGAATTTAACACAAGCTCTGATAGATTTAAAATGTTTACCAGAGCTTTAAATTTAAATTTGATTTTAAAGGGCAAACACTTAATGCAGCAGGCCCAACGCTGCATACAAGTCTCTTTAACCCCCACTACACCCAATAATTCTCTTCTTTGAAAAGTTAGTGGAGAATGACTTCAGGAAAGTATATAATAATCAAGAAATTCTACTTCATCCAAACTATTCTGAACAAGAAATGAATTTTATTGAACACTTGCATGAAGAAAAATCAGGGTCATGAAACCTGATAAAGGAGGGGAATTGTCCTTATGTTCTCAGAGGACTAAGCCCACATGCACATTATGTTGCAGAATGACGAACAATACGAGACGGTTTCACAAACGAGATCAATATAGCCTTTGCTGAGATTAAGTACTATCTTACTGACCTTCTATTACAACAGGCCATCAATGAAAAGGTCTATAACTACTTACATGTGGAAAAGCCCAGAATACCAGTCATCTTTGGGATACCTAAAACCCATAAAGGAATAAATCCACTACAATTCCGGCCGATTGTATCAGGAGCAGGTGGAGTGACTGAGCCCCTGGGAAAATTTATTGATTACATGACTAAAGAATACACGTCTTTATTGTCCCACGTTTGCAAGGATTCTTGGCACTTCCTCCGGGACATTCCCACCTCTTGCTACTCCCCAGACACCTTAATGGTCACAGTGGACATCAAAGATCTGTTTTCCAGCATCCCTCATCAAATAGGTTTGGAATGGTTTGCCCAATTTCTAGGCCAGAAGACAACCCTTAGTAACAAAATGTCCAACTTGCTTACCAAAATGATGGAGATGGTTTTGTCCAACAACTTCATCTTTTTTAATGGTGAATTATACCGCAACGCAAGGTTGCCATGGGGCATCTTGTGCATCCTTCTACAAATGTAATATTGCACATGTGGGAGCATACATTCGTTCTAATACCCCCATGGAAAGATCACATTCTGTTCTACAGACGCTATTTGGATGACATCTGTATTTTATGGTCTGGCTCTGAAGGGAACCTATCTGAATTCCTTATACACATCAATTCAACAACGAATTTCCTACAATTCACACACACAGTGGATCAGCACGAACTTCATTATCTGGACATCACTCTTTACAAGGACTACAATCAGAAAACTTTCCATTCCAAACTACATCGCAAGGCAACATTTTCTAACTCCTTGCTACACTTGAAAGTGCCCACCCACCATATCAAAAGAGGGGATCATTAAGGGCAGCTCATCAGAGCAAGTAGAATATGCAGTACGGAGAAAGATTTTGATTCTGAGGTGGAATTTTGAAAAACTTTTTTTGGAGAGAGGTTACCCTCTGGAACTATTTCTAACTCTAGCAGCAGAGGTAAAATCTGCACGACATTCCCTCTACAAACCAATACTAGGGGTTTGTACCAGTGACCAACAATACACAAAACAAGGATACTGTTCACACTAACAGTTTTGCACACACATACTCATCAAATTCCTATGAATTGGAAGAAACAATCTTACATCACTGGCGGTTTTAACCCTCTTTGAAGAACTAAAAGACTATATACCACCTAAACCCAGTTTTGTTCGTAAAAGAGGGGCCAATCTAAAGGAATTATTTGAAAGAAATCAAAGAAAAAGATGAAGGTAAAACAACCAAGGCTAGGCACTTTCAGATGTGGTGCCTGTGCCCAATGTCATGCCATATCTAAAGAAACAGCACCATACCTCCGTCTAGGAACTACAAGATACACCCCACTGGATTTTACACCTGTGCCTCTAGAGGGGTCGTATACTTGGGGATGTGCACCAACTGTCAAAGTTTCTATGTGGGCAAAACTGAGAGGGAATTAAGGAAACGATTCTGAGCATCTTTATGACATGACCAGGAAGAAGGAAACCAATGCCTTCTATAAACACTCACTCTCCTGCCCAGATCCCAAAATTCAGTTTCTAGTTCTGGAACAGGTTGAGCCAGATGCAAGAGGTGGTGACTGGGAATCCACCTTGGGCTACCGTGAACTATTATGGCAGTTGAGACTGAATGCAGGGAAGCCACCAGGTCTGAATGGGATGATCAGCATTAAACCGGTCCTCAAGCTTAGGAGGGCTAGGTTATAACTCTCATACTTGACCCCTTCATACTACAGCATCCCCACACAGCATATTAAATTACTGAACATCCACGGTTTTAGGATTCTGACTAATAAATCAAATTCTATATGAAATGGTATATGGATGGGCATCAAAAATATCTCACGACATTTTATTGCATGTCTTTATCAGTGCAAAGTAATAATAAAAAGAAAAAATTTTAACAATTCACTGACAATCCAAACACATCTTTAAGCATATTCCTTAACAATCTACAACCCCAACCAGACTTCAGACTTTTATGTTCTGAAACCTAGGAAACTGGTATTTTAAAATGTTTTTATGGTTAGTCATTTTTATTTAAGTGCAGATGTTGTTGCAAACACTTCATTTTTGAGTTGGTATAATGACTAACTTTTTAACATCCAACTCCAAAGCACCACACCTTAGTACTAGACTTACTAATTAATTAATTGTATAATTGCTAGGCTATTTAATGGAGGTTACTGCATACTGCATTTTGTTTTCACTTGATAAAGCTCAGGACTGCCTGAGAAAGCGCTGTGTGATTTTATCTGTGACTTTTGGAATACTTCAGTGTGATTTTATCTGTGACTTTTGGAACACTTCAGAAATAAAAATACAGCCTTGTGGACTTTAGCAGAGTTCTGGTTCCTTTCTTCAAGGTCGTGGATTATTCTTTGCTTGTCTTTGGTTTTTTGTGCATTACTCCATTTCAGTTTACTCTATTTTAAAGATGTTACAAAACATTTCCGTGCCGTTTCAGTTTAGAGACAATCAGGCAAAGTGTGTGTGCGAGTGTTATGTTGGGCCATTTCATGCTGCAGTTTACCTACTTGTGTGCCGTTTTGTTTATCTATTGCTTAACCATTTTCTCATTTACTTTATTTTAAATGATGCTGACATTCCATTTAGGGGCAAGTATAGTTTCTCATTTACTTTATTTTAAATGTGGCAAGTATAGTTTATCATTTACTTTAAATGCTGCTGATGTTCCGTTTAGGAGCGAGTGTTATGTCAGGCCATTTCATGCTGCAGTTTACCTGCTTGTGTGCCACTGTAGAGCAAAGTGTAGTTTAATGTACTGGTCAGTCATTGTGAAGTGTAGTTTCTTGGCAAAGTGTAGTTTAATCTGCTGCTCAGTCACTGTGAAGTGTAGTTTCTTCTCATTTAATCTGATGTGTGTGCATAAATGCCCCCATTTTAATACACCTGGTGGCAAGAGGTACTTAGGCTCAAACCCTGTTCCTTGGGTACAAGGTAAAAAGAGATTAATGTCCCTAGCCACCACCACTTGTGAATTTATGCCATATTTTTCATCTGTTCCTCATAATATCTGTGGTTTTCCAGATTTTTGTGACAAATCACTGAAGGATTAAATGAATTAAATAATGACAGGCATATGAATTTCAGACTTCATATTCTTCAGAAAATAAACGGTATCACAAAACCTTTTATTCTAGCAATTTTCTAAGTTTATAAGATCAGTATTTGAAATTTGCACCTTATTTGGGGCTGTATTCCTCCATAATTGGCTTTGTCCAGGTTTTTGTGCTAAGAGGATGAGAACTATGGTGAGAAGTGAGAAAGTACAGTTGTGTAACACTTACCATAAATGTAGATGTTCGAGTGCATGCACTGTTGCAGTCATCACACTTGGGTTATCTGCCTGCAGGTAGCCCTCAGTTGGCCCGAATACCACAGAATTAGTATTTCTGCATCGGTTGCTGTCGCTTCAGTACTGACGTCAGGTAGTCAGAGGTATAAAACCAGGCAGCTGATGCCATTACATCACTTTTTTCTTGCCCCAAATGTTAGGAGCCCCCCAAATAGGGATCAAAGTTATGGTGGGAAAAACAACACCAGTAAAAAGTAAATACCAATAACCCAGTAAGGGGTGAGTAACAGACATACACAGGAGTGAGAGATAGAGACAAGGGGGCTGGAGAGTAGGAAACCAGGACTGCAACAGTGAATACACTCGAACATCTACATTTATGGTAAGTGTACACAACTGTACTATGTTCTTCGTGTTTCACTGTTGCAGTCATCACACTTGGGTTGATTCCCAAATCTGAAGAAAGGGTGGAGGTAGTCAAGAAGAGATGGGGCTGGCTAGTATGCCATGCAAGACTGCTGTTGCAAAACACGCCCTGGATTTGTAAAAGACAGGTAGGTAGTAATGCTTGGTGAAGGTGTGTACAGAACCCCAGGTAGCAGCTTCCAGAATGTCCCTGGTAGGGACTCCCCTGAGGAATGCTCTAGAGGTAGAAGTTGCCCTAGTGGAATGCGTTCTGACCCCCTGAGGAGTTGGTTTCCAATGGTGTATGTAGCAGAAATGGATAAAGTGTGCTATCCATTTGGAAATTGTTTGTTTTGAAATGGCCTTGCCCTCTGCCCCTGGTGCAAAACTGACTAGTAACTGGTCAGATTTCCTGAAGGCTTTAGTCCTATCCAGGTAGAATATGAGCTGCCTGTGCACGTCCAACGAGTGCAGGATCCTTTACCCTTTATTATGAGAATTAGGGAAGAAGGTTGGCAAATGAATAGATTGGCTGAGAGCCACATTGGACAACACTTTTGGCATAAAGGAAGGGTTAGTCCTGAGGGCGATCCTGTCAGCATGAAAAATAATGAAGGGTTCCAACAGCCATAAGTGCTTGTAGCTCGGACACTCTTCAAGCTGAAGTGAAGGACAAAAGCAAGGATGATTTCCAAGAGAGGAATTTTAACTCTGCTGACCCTGCAGGTTCATGAGCTTTTCCAGTACAAAGTTAAGGTCCCAAGCAGGGGTGGGTGCTCTCCTTGGTGGCCTTATGTTGTTTGCCCCTCTCAGGAACTGCATGATGAGAGAGTGAGAGAAGAGAGGTGGCTCAGTTTTGTAATGAGCCGAGATGGCAGAGGCATGGATCTTAATGGAGGAAAAGGATATGCCTCTGTGTAGTAGATCTGCTAGGTAATCCAGGATTAGAGGTAAGGAGGGCAGCGTTGTGTCCTCTCCTTTAGACTGAATCCAGGAACAATACCTTTTCCACTTATCAGCATAGAATTTCCCTGTGCTGGGTCTTCTGGCTTCAAGAATGACGTCCAGCACCTGCTTGCTTAGGTTGGTCACTGGGGGAGAATTTAAGGAATAAGCCAGGCTGCAAGATACAGGGTTTGCAGTTGTGGATGCAGGATCTGTCCCTCCTGCTTGGGTGAGGAGGTTTGGGATCTGGGGTAGGTGACAGGCTGTGCAGTAGTGGGTACCAGTGCTGGCTTGGCCATTCCGCGGCAATCAGGATTGTTCTTGGTTTGTCCCGTCTTATCTTGAGTAATATTCTTGTGAGAAGATGCAGAGGGGGAAATGCATAGATTAAGAGGTTTATCCACTGGAAGGATTGGGCATCCACTTTTCAGGCCCTGCTGTGAGGTGTCCTGGTGCAGAACTTGCTGAGCTGATGATTGTAGGGGGAGGCAAACAGATCCACCTCTGGGGTCCCCCATTTCAGGGTTAGAAGGCTGAAGGTGCTGGGGTTTAATTGCCACTCGTGTGGGTCTAGTAGATATCTGCTTAAGTTGTCTGCCAGAGAGTTTAGTTTGCCTGGCAGGAATTGTGTTTGCAGACAAATCTGCATGTCCAAGGCCGTGTTCCACAGAGCCATGGCTAGCCTGCAGACTGGGTTCCCCCCTGCTTGTTGATGTACCACATAACTGTGGTGTTGTCTGTTTTTATTAGCAGGGGTCCTAGTGAGATTAGGGATTTGAAAGCTGTCAGAGCATGCTGAACAGCTAGCATCTCTTTTTGGTTGATGTGCAGATTAATTTGAATTGGGCTCCACTGGCCCTGAATGCACTTGTCATCCAGATGTGCCCCCCCAGGATGATGTGTCTGTGGTTAGGGTCTGGGTGGCATGGGGTTGAGTAAAGGGTAGTCCCTTCTTGTGGCTGCATGCTGCTGCCCACCAAAGAAATTCTGTCCTTAGACAAGGTATGATGGTCATGACAGTTTCCAGATCCTGACAATGTTGGCACCAAAGACTTTTCAAGTACCACTGAAGTTTCCTCATATGCAGTCTGGCAATATGGAATTAGTAGAATGCCAGAGGTCATGAAACCTAGGACCTGCAGGATTTTCCTTGCAGATAGCTGGGGTTCTGGTGGCCATTTGAGTGAAGTAGCCTGTCAGATAGGCTTGTTTCTCTGGAGTAAGGAATGTCATCTGGGATGCTGTATCTAAACTTGCTCCCAGGAATACAATATTTTGACTGGGGACTAGTTTTGATTTCTTTTTGTTGATAGTGTACCCCAGGAAGGTTAGAAGGTTCTTTACAAATGTCAGGTGCTGCAACAGCTTTTCCTGTCTGCCTGAATCAAGCAATCGTTCAAATATGGGTAAATTTGAATCTTTCTCTGTCTGCAAAAGGCAATGGCTGGAGACAGGCATTTGTGAAGACACTGGGAGCAGTGGAGAAGCCAATGGGAAGTACAGAGAAAGTACAGTTGTGCACACTTATCATAAATGTATATGTTAGAGTGTATTTCATATTTGCAGTCACCACACTTGGGTTATCTGCCTGCAGGTAGCCCTCAGTCGACCCGAATACCAGAGACTTCGTATTTCTGCGTCGGTGGCTGTCGCTTCAGTACTGACGTCAGGTCGTCAGGGGTATAAAAAAGTACAGTTGTGTACACTTACCATAAATGTAGATGTTCGAGTGTATTCACTGTTGC
Organism: Protopterus annectens; assembly: GCF_019279795.1. Lineage (NCBI taxonomy): Eukaryota > Metazoa > Chordata > Ceratodontiformes > Protopteridae > Protopterus > Protopterus annectens. The sequence continues at coordinate 348,416,612 of NC_056750.1, forward strand.
AGTCATCACATTTGAGCTTCAGTCAAACAAGAACTTGTAATCCAGAAAGCAGGAAATCACCAAACCTCTCCGTATGCTGACACCGGTAATATTAATAAAACCACTTCGGTACTATTGTGCACAGCTCCAAGATGATAATGTAGATTCACAAGGAAAGCCAGAAAGTAGATTTAAAACTTTAATCCACAAATCAGAAACCAAAAAACAGCACGATAAATCTCAAGCGCTTTCGCCCGTTCGTAACGGGCTTTTTCAATTGGGTTATCTGCTTGCAGTAGCCCTCAGTCGGCCTGATTATCTAAGTCTTAGGTCCTGCGTCGGTTGCTGTCTTATCTTCCGTAGCGTCAAGTAGTCAGGGGTATAAAGCATGCAGCCGATGCCATTACATCAGTTTTTCTTGCCCCAGATGTCAGGTACCCCCCCTAATGGGAAGCAATTAAATATATATATATATATATATATATATATATATATATATATATATACACACACACACACAAGGTTATACCTCCAACAAAAAAGCAAATATACCAAAAAGCTTTTAAGCATAGTAAAGTAGAGAAGAGGTATAGCCAAAATAAGTCAGGGGGCTGGAGGGTGGGTAACCAGGACTGCAACAGTGAATACACTCGAGCATCTACATTTATGGTAACTGTACACAAAGTACAGTTGTGTACACTTACCATAAATGTAGATGTTCGAGTGTATTCACTGTTGCAGTCATTGCATTTGGGTAATCTGCTGGCAGGTTGCCCTCAGTCGGCCTGATTAACAAAGTCTTGGATCCTGCTTCGGTTGCTGTCCCTTCTTCCATGATGTCAGGTCGTCAGGGGTATAAAACATGCAGCCGACGCCATTTTAATTAGTTTTTCTTTCCCCAGATGTCAGGTGTCCCCCAAATGGGGAGCAATATATATATATATATATATATATATATATATATATATATATATATATATATATATATATATATATAATTTAGAACACAAACAATATACCTCCAATCAAAAGCAAATACACCCAAAAAGGCTTTTACGCATATTAAAAGAAAGAAGAGGTATAGTAAGAGAAAAAACAGGGGGCTGGAGGGTGGGTAAACAGGACTGCAACAGTGAATACACTCGAACATCTGCATTTATGGTAAGTGTACACAAAGTACAGTTGTGTACACTTACCATAAATGTAGATGTTCGAGCGTAATCACTGTTGCAGTCATTACATTTGGGGAATCCTGCTGGCAGGTTGCCCTCAGCCGGCCTGAATTCCAAAGTCCTGGGTCCTGCGTCGGCCGCTGTTGCCCCTTCCCTGAAGTCAGGTCATCAGGGGTATAAAAGATGTGGCCAAAGCCATTTTCTTTAGTTTTTCTTGCCCCAGATAAATATATATATATATATATATATATATATATATATATATATATATACACACACACACACACACACACACACACACACACACACACATATATGTAAATACATGCAACATTATAAAATTTACCTTCATCTACAAGCAAATACACCACAAAGGTTGTATAAATTAGAGAAGGAAAGATAGGTTCCATCAGAAGAAAGGGGGATCGCGGGTGGGTAACCTGGACTGTAACAGTGAATACACTCGAACATCTACATTTATGATAAGTGTACATAACTGTACTATGTTCTTCATGTTTCACTGTTGCAGTCATTACATTTGGGTAGATTCCCAAAGCTATGGTTGGGAGGATGGAGCTAAACCGCATTAGAAGTGGCTAAGAGTCCCTGCAGAACTCCAGTGGCAAAGCCTGCTCTGGATTTAGAGTATTGTAGCAGATGATAGTGCTTTGTAAAGGTGTGCCCTGAACTCCAAGTAGCTGCCTCTAAAATGTCCTTGGTTGGTACTCTCCTGAGAAAGGCTGCTGAAGTGGCTGCAGCTCTGGTGGAATGTGGCCTAATGCCCTTAGGCACTGGCTTGCCATGTTGTAAGTAGCAGAAACTAATGCAGTGGGCTATCCATTTAGAAATAGTCTGCTTTGAGATGGCCTTTCCTTGTGATCCTGCTGCATATGCCACTAGTAATTGCTCTGTCTTTCTGAAAACTCTGGTTGTGTCCAAGTAGAATCTAAGCTGTCTGTGTATGTCCAAAGAATGCAGAATTCTTTCCCCCTTGTTCTGTGGATTTGGATAAAAAGTTGGCAGATGAATGGTTTGGTTAAGAGCCACACTGGACACCACTTTAGGCATAAATGTTGGATTTGCCCTCAGGGAGACCTTGTCTGGATAAAAAAATTATAAAAGGCTCCACAGCCATGAGTGCCTGTAGCTCTGAAACTCGTCTTGCAGAAGTTATTGCTAGGAACAGAGCTGTTTTCCAAGATAAAATCCTTATATCGGCAGTAGCAGCTAGCTCAAAAGGAGGTAGGGTGAGTTTTCCAAGACATAGTTGTGGTCCCATGCAGGCATTGGTGATCTCCTTGGAGGTCTTAAATTGTTAGTTCCTCTGAGGTACTGTTTTAATAAGGGATGAGAAAATATTGGTGGCTCTGTATTGTAATGAGCCGAAATGGCAGAGGCATGAATTTTAATAGATGAGAAAGGCCTTTGTCTAGCTTCTTAGTTAAGTATTGTAAAATCTGAGGGATATTTGGCACAGCTGTATCTGTTCCTTGTGCCTGGTTCCAAGCACAGAATCTCTTCAATTTTCCAGCATAAGATCTTCTAGTATTAGGCCTTCTGGCTTCCAAAATGACATCCATCACAGCTTTGCTGAGAGGTGAGTTTTGTATGATTACATTATCCGCCATGTTGCCAGGTTTAAAGTCCTGAGCTGGCTGTACGGATCTGATTGTTTTGCTGGGACAGTAGATGTGGTACTTGAGGAAGGGTCCAAGCTGGGCATTGAGACAAGCTCCTTAAGATTGGGTACCAGTGCTGGTGAGGCCAGTCTGGGGCAATCAGTATTATCTTTGGCTTCTCCTGTCTGACCTTTAGGAGTACCTTGAGGAGGAGAGGGAGAGGGGGAAATGCATATACTGACAAGTTTTTCCAGCTGAAGGATAGGGCGTCCACTTTCCATGCTTGTCTGTAATAAATCCTTGAGCAGAATCTCTTTAGTTGGTAGTTGTGAGGGGAGGCAAACAGATCTATGTCTGGGCATCCCCATTTCCTTGTTATCATGCTGAAGACTTGTGGATCCAGCTGCCACTCGTGGGGATCCATGAGGTTTCTGCTTAGTTCGTCTGCCAGAGTATTTTTCCTTCCTGGCAGGAATTATGCCTGCAGACGTACTTGGTAAGTCAATGCTGTGTTCCACAAAGTCATGGCCAGTCTGCAAAGGGGGTATGAATGTGTGCCCCCTGCTTGTTTATATACCACATGACTGTGGTGTTGTCTGTCTTTATCAGTAGTTGTCCTGGTTGAAGTAGGTCCTTGAAGGCTGTTAGGGCATTTTGAACAGCTAGCATCTCTTTTTGATTGATATGTAGATGCATTTGATTTGAGGCCCATGTTCCTTGAATGCATTTTCCTGCCATGTGGGCCCCCCAGGCATAATCGGACGCATCCGTTGTTAGTGTTTGCCTGGCTGGGGGTAATGTGAATGGCTGTCCCTTGTTTTGGTGACAAGCCTTTGCCCACCATCAAAACTCCTGTTGCAGGCAGGGAATGAGAGTAAAGTACAGTTTTGTACCTACCATAAATGTAGATGTCCGAGAGGAATGCATCTGCAGTCCTTACAAATGGATTGTCCTGTCGTCAGGCAGCCCTTCGGTCGGCCGGATTCCAAAGTCTGGGTCTGGCCTCGGCTGGTGTCGCACTTCACCAGACGTCATTGCGGCAGTTATTCGGGTATAAAGGCATCAGCCGACGCCATTTTCCTCAGTGTTTCTTGCCCCAGATGCCAGGTGCCCTCTTGGTAGGCTAAATTTGGATAAATGCCAAAGTTTCCAAATAGTAGAGAGCAAACACACAAAATAAACATGTATGTACATATATACAAACAAATACACCATAATAGATCCCCCCGAAGCTAGCTGAAGATTGGTAAGTACCCTAGGAGTACCTCAGAGGGGAAGGAGGGTGGGTAATCCTGACTGCAGATGCATTCCTCTCGGACATCTACATTTATGGTAGGTACAAAACTGTACTATGTCCTTCAAGGATGCATCTGCAGTCCTTACAAATGGGTAGAATACCATAGCTAAACTAGGGAGGAGGAAATGAGAATAGATTATGGTGTAGTCAGGATCCCTTGCAAAACAGCAGTGGCAAAGCCAGCACGGGATCTAGAGTATAGAGGTAAGTTATAATGCTTGGCAAATGTATGCACGGAGGTCCAAGTAGCAGCCTCTATAATGTCCTTGGTAGCCACTCCTCGTAAGAAAGCTGTGGTAGTGGCTGTGGCCCTTGTGGAGTGAGGCCTGATGTTCTCTGGAGTTTTCTTTCCATGGTAGGAGTAACAAAGTCTAATGCAATTTCCTATCCATTTGGAGATTGTCTGTTTAGAAATTGGTTTTCCTTCTTTTCCTGTTGCATAAGCTACCAGAAGCTGGTCAGTTTTTCTATTGTTTGTTGTCCTGTCCAGGTAGTAGCTAATTGCCTGTGTACATCCAAGGTATGTAAGAGCTTTTCTCCCTGTTCTGTGGATTGGGAAGAATGTAGGAAGGTGGATAGCCTGATTTAAAGAGACTCTGGATACCACCTTAGGCATAAATGTAGGATTTGTTCTCATGGACACTCTATCTTGATGGAAGATCAGGAAGGGTTGTACTGCCATTAATGCTTGTAGTTCAGAGACCCTTCTTGCTAAAGTTATTGCCAGCAGGAAGGCAGTCTTCCAGGATAAGTATTGCAAGTCTGCTGTAGCTGCTGACTCGAAAGGAGGTAGAGTCAGTTTTTCTAGCACAAAGTTCAAGTCCCATGCTGGCAATGGAGGTTTCCTGGGAGGTTTTACATTTTTAATTCCCCTCAGAAACTGTCTGAGCAGAGGATGCGAGAAGACAGGAGGATCCAGGCTGTATTGTGCTGAAATAGCTGATGCATGTATCTTGATGGAGGAATAGGACAGGCCTGTGTGGTAGAGCTCCGCCAAGTACTCCAGGATGTTGGCTATGTTCACCAGTGTCACATCTTGCCCCTTTGCAGCACTCCAGATGAGATATCTTTTCCATTTTGCTGCATAATTCTTTCTTGTTGAAGATCTACGAGCCTCCAGGATTATGTCCTTAACCCTTTGGGATAAATTTGGGTTAATTTCTGTCATGTAATGTTCCAGGCAGTTAGCTGCAGAGTTTTTAGGTTTGGATGCAGAATGTTGTAGTTGTTCTGTGTCAGCAGTAATGGGATCAGGGCAGTTTCCATATTTGTTCCCGGGACATGCTCCTCAGCAGTGGGTACCAATGTTGTCTTGGCCAGTCTGGGGCTATCAGAATGATCCTCGGACGTTCCTCTTTGATCTTGAGAAGCACCTTGTGCATCAAAGGAAGTGGTGGGAATGCGTATGCTGTCAGGCTTTTCCAACTGAAGGATAGGGAGTCCACCTTCCAAGCAAGTGGGTGGTAAGTCCTTGTGCAGAATTTCTTCAACTGGTGATTGTATGGGGATGCAAACAAGTCTATTTGTGGTAATCCCCATTCTCTTGTGATGGCTTTGAAGATGTCCGGATGCAGCATCCATTCGTGGGCATCTGTTGTAGTTCTGCTTAATATGTCTGCTAGAATGTTTTCCTTCCCTGGTACATAAATTGCCTGTAACTGAAGGTTGTAGCTCAGAGCCACATCCCATAGGTCTAGTGCCAGTCGGCATAGGGGGTATGAGTGTGTGCCTCCCTGTTTGTTGATGTACCACATAACTGTGGTGTTGTCTGCCCTTATCAACAGCTGGCCTTCGTGGAGAAGAGGTCTGAATGCCTGGATTGCCAATTTTACTGCCATCATTTCTTTTAGATTTATGTGCAGATGCAGTTGGAATTGAGTCCATAGGCCTTGAATGCACTTGTCCATCATGTGTGCCCCCCAACCGAGGTCTGAGGCATCTGTCGTGATAGTTTGTCTTGGTTGACTTTTGCAGAAGGGCAGTCCTGTGTTTGATTGACAGGCCTGAGCCCACCATAAGAACTCTTGCTTCAGGCATGGGATCATTGGAATTTTGGTTTCCAGGTTGTGCTTGTGCTGAGACCACAAATTCTTTAGGTACCACTGTAGCTTTCTCATATGAAGCCTGGCATGAGGGACCAGAATTATGCAGGATGCCATGAAGCCTAGAGCTTGTAGCACTTTTCTTGCAGTTAGATGGCTCTGCTTTGTTAATGCCAAGAAATAGAGAGGAAGTTGCTCTTTCTTTTCTGCAGTTAGAAATGCCATTTGTTTTGATGTGTCCAGTTCTGCACCCAGAAAGGTTATTATTTGGGATGGAATCAGCCTTGACTTTTTTGTATTGACTGTGTATCCCAGGGCTTGTAGCAGGTAGATGACTCTTTGTAAGTCTTCTGTTAATTTGTTTTTGTTGTCCGCTTGTATCAGGCAGTCGTCCAGGTAGGGGTAAATTTGAATTCCCTGAAGTCTGCAATGAGCGATTACTGATGCCAGGCATTTTGTGAACACTCTGGGCGCAGTAGATAAGCCAAAGGGCAATGCTGAGAATTGATAATGCTCTGATTCTGCAAGAAATCTGAGGTATCTTCTACAAATTGGTCTTATGGGGACGTGCAGGTATGCCTCCTTGAGATCTAGAGTTACCAGCCAAGACTCCTTGCCCAGCATGGGAAGAAGCTGCTGTAGGGTCAGCATTTTGAATTTTGGAACAATGAGGAATGTGTTTAGAGCGGACAGATCTAGAATAGGCCTCCATTTGTTTTCTTTTCTTGGTACCAGAAAGAGCCTGGAGTAAAATCCCTTCCCTTGCTCCATAAATGGTACCTTTTCCACAGCACGCATTCTTAATAATTGAGATATTTGTTTTAGAGCTTCTGCCCTTTGAGAAGGTGGTAGGTTTGGCATTCCTCTCTTTCCTGGTAGAGTATGGAAATGGAACCTGTAACCTTTGTCTATAGTCTGCAAAATCCATTTTTCTCTTGTAATGCAGTGCCAGTTTCTTGAAAATAATGTTAGCTTTCCGCCTAAGGGTGCTTCTAGTTGTTCCCTGGTAGGCGGTGCCACTGCCAAGTCACTGTGATTGAGTTGTTGTAGTGGTGGTGGCTGTATCCGTGCCTCGTTGGTTGTTATCCTGCCACTGGCGACCCCTGTAGGCACCCCTGGATTGGTTTCTGCCTCTAGAGCACCTATTCCTGCCTCTTTGTGCCTTAGAGGAGTCCGGAAAGGACCAATTCTTGGAGGGCCAATTCCTGCTAAACCTTGGAGGTTGAACTTGTAAGAAATCTTTTACTGTTTGCACAGATTTAGCTTTCTCTTCCATCTTTTTCAGAACCTGCTGTGCGGGGGCACCAAATAAATTGACCTTGTCCATAGGTGCATCCAAAAGCTTAGATTTAACATGGTCTGGTAATGCCTGCTCCTTCAACCATGCATGCCTCCTGATAACTGTGCCAGTCATGGCTGATCTAAAGCAAGCCTCCAGTGCATCATAGCCACATTTTAAAGAATGGTTACTAACCTGCTGTATGTTATGTAACATTTCTTGAACATACTTTTTATCTAAAGATTCTTCAGAGGACAGCTTTTTAGTCAACTGGTCAAGCATAAACTCTTGATATTGAATCATATGAAATTGGCAGTTCAAAGCTCTAGCTGACAAAGTAGCAGAGGTGTAAACTTTTTTACCCCATCTCTCTAAGGACCTGGAATCCCTATCAGAGGGGAGGGGGTTTTTAGAAGAAGTAGCAGTTACAGCTTTAGGGCCCTGGGAGATAGTCTCTGGATCTGCAAAAGGGGCCTTATATAAGTGGTGATGAGTGTCCGGGACCCTGTAGTACCTATCTGGTTTAACAGGAGCCGGAGGTAAAGTATCAGGAGTAGTGCAAGCATCATTAAATGCATCATCAACAACAGATAGAACTGGAGGAATAGCTAAAGGCCTATGCTGTGGTAAGTGTAGAAAGGTCCTAAGCCTTTTTCTAGAGTCTGAGAAATCTTGGCCCTGCCACTGAAATTGTTCCCTCATAGCATGCAAGGTTTCCCCAAAAGAAAATTCCTCAGGAGGAGAGGCTGAAGGGATGGACTCCTCAGCATCAGAGTCTTCGTAAGGAGAATAAGAAGCCTCAGGAGGGTCTGTATGTTCTGAATCATCAGAAGAATCATCTGTGGCTACTGGCTCAGGGGGCTCTGCTCTAGGCCTCTTTTCTGGAGGAGGGAGAGAGGCCCTGTCTGGATGAGGCTGGGATCCACGAATTAAAGTGATGAGATCCTGGGCCAAAGAAAGCATATGGGAGCTGGTGCTGGGCCTGTGAGGGGGGGGCTTGGCAGGCACAGGTTTGGAAGTTTTGGCTGCTTTAGCTCTGGCAAAGGCCTTAATAAACATAGCTGGAGGAGGCCTAACAGCTCCACGTGCAGGGGTAGAAATATCTAGTGGAATGGTGTCTGATAAATCCTGTGAAATCGCAACAGAAGGCTGGATTTCAGAAGCCGTTTCTACCAGAATAGAGGAGGCCTCGGTAGAAAGCAAGTTATCGGCTGAAGAAAGAACTGCTTGCTCGGTTTCGGCCGAAACCGAGACACTCGTGGATTGCTTAACTGCGGTTTCAGCCGAAACCGCAGACCGCGAGTGTCGGTCCTTTTCTTTGCGCTTTTTGGTTATTTGCGTAGTCGGAGGATCCGATGGCATAATGTAGGCAAAATCGGAGCCGAAAAACTGTTCAGCAAAGTCCGAGCGACGTCTAAGCGTCCGTCGGTTAAAAGAAGCGCAGGCTAGACAAGCTGCTACGTCGTGGTCTGGGCCTAAACAATGTATGCAATAGGAGTGGAAATCTTTATGAGGTATTTGTTTCCCACAAGATAAACAGTTATTAACTTTCTCTGACATCGGCTGAGGCAAGAAAGAGTCCCCAACGGGGTACTTAGCTTTATAGAAGTCTTCGAAGTAGTATTCGGTAGTAGTAATCTCTGGATCTGACCGACCGGCACTTGCGACCAGCTTCTGCTTCGGGCGCCACGCGGCAAGAAAGACTGAGGAAAATGGCGTCGGCTGATGCCTTTATACCCGAATAACTGCCGCAATGACGTCGGGTGAAGTGCGACACCAGCCGAGGCCAGACCCAGACTTTGGAATCCGGCTGACCGAAGGGCTGCCTGACGACAGGACAACCCATTTGTAAGGACTGCAGATGCATCCTTGAAGGACATTTATAGTTTCCAGGCTGTGGCAATGTTGAGTCAAAAATAGAAGTTATGTTCTTACCATAACGTTCCATGTTAGTTGTCTTCTTCTCGCCTTCTTCTTGCTGGATGGGTTCGGAGCCGACCTCGGCTCCGACTCGGCCACTCTAAAAGCTCGAGAGTTGGTTCCACCGGCTCGAGGCTCCCCTTATATCCCACAATGCTAGGTGTGAGTTACCTCAGATCTCGTTTGTAAGCTAGGCCCAGATTATAACAGTAGCAGAATAACTAGAAACAAAGTCCACCTCTATAAACAAGGGAGAAGAGAAGGGTGACCTACATCCTGATCCAGGAAAATATGCACCGCAGAGCATATACCTAAAGTAAAGAGGTGGTAGAAAGAGAGGTCACAATCAAAACTCCTCCAGGTCTGTCCAGGCCAGGGGGAAGGAGGGTGGGACGCAAGAAGAAGGCGAGAAGAAGACAACTAACATGGAACGTTATGGTAAGAACATAACTTCTATATGTTAAGTTGTCTATCTCGCCTTCATTCTTGCTGGATGGGACCGCATCCCTAGCACCTTGTCCCGGGTGGCCTAACGGAACAGACTCCTGAGAACAGTGGAACCAAAGTTAGCTCTATGCCTAGAAGCTAAATCCAACTTATAATGAGAAATGAAAGTGTGAGGAGTAGCCCAAGTAGCCGCTGCACAAATGGTGTCAATAGGCAGTCTGTCTTGGAAGGCTATAGAAGTAGCCAAAGCTCTGGTGGAATGAGCTTTAGGTTTGCTAGGCAGCTTTTGGTGTCTAATTTCATAAACAAGGGAAATCAGAAATGTTAGCCATCTAGATAATGATACCTTTGAAACTGAAAGTCCCTTTCTGCCTTCTGCATAAGAGACAAACAGCTGGTCAGATTTTCTGAATTGTTTGGTTCTATCCAAATAGTACCTTAACTGACGATGAACATCTAGCCAATGCAATTTTTGTTCAGACCTGTTAGAATATTCTGGAAAAAACACAGGAGGTCAATGCTTTGATTTAGGTTAGGCCGAGGCTATCTTAGGTAAAAATGACGGGTTGGTTCAGAAGATACCCTGTCCTTATGGAAAAACAAATAAGGAGGTCGACAGCTGAGTGCATGAAGTTCTGAAACTCTTCTAGCTGAAGTAATAGCTACCAGAAAGAGAGTCTTCCATGATAGCAATTTTAAAGAACAGGAGGCTGCAGGTTCGAAGGGGAAGAATCAAAGAGCTAAGAATTAAATTTAGGTCCCAAGGAGGAGGAGGATTTCTTATAGGAGGTCTGAGTAGAAAACTCCTTCAAAAGGCTTTGCAAAGCTTGTGGGACATTATGGCAGACTCTGAAATGCCCACATGAAAGTTAGAAATAGCTGCCAATTGAACTTTAAGAGTCGAAGGAGATGAACCTGCATGGAAGAGTTCAGCTAGAAAATCAAGGACCATTTGGATGGAAGCAGTGAAAGGATCTACGTCCCTGCCTTGAGCCCAATAGGCTAAAGCTTCCACTTACTCAATAAATCTTTGGTGGAAGATTTATGAAGCTATCAAAATATCTCGAACAGAGTGAGATATTTGAGGAAGCCTGGCTAAGGTTGGAATTGGAGGAACCAAGCAGTGAGGTTCAGAGAGGGAAGGGAGCGATGAAACTGACCCGACTGATGGATTAAAAGATCTGGAAGTAGGTCCAGATGCCAAGGTCGCTCCAACAGAAAATGATGTAGAAAGGGGAACCAAACCTGTCGAGGCCAGTAAGGAGCAATGAGGATCAACGAGGACTTCTGAGCGATAGCTTTCTGTATCACTTGAGAGATTAGTGGGAAGGGAGGAAATGCATACAGAAGTCCCCGGGGCCAAACTTGGACTAGAGCGTCTCTGCTGGGCTGGCCTGGTAAAAGGAATAGGGTGAAATAATCTCTGCACTTGCTGTTTTGGGGAGTAGCAAAAAGGTCGCAGCAAGGCTGACCCCACTTGAGAAAAATTTCTCTCACAACAGAGTCTTTCAGAGACCACTCGTGAGGCATGAGGATAGCTCTGCTCAACTTGTCCGCGATTTGATTGGACTTCCGAGGCATGTGCGTTGCTATCAGAAACCGCTGTGAAGAAATCGCCCATTGCGACACTCTGCGTGCTTCTCGACACAGGGGTAGGACCTGGTTCCGCCTTGTTTGTTGATATACCACACTACAGACATATTGTCCGTCTGGATTGCTATCGTTCCCAAGGGAAGAGAGTCTTGAAGGGCTTGCAACGCTAAAAGCACTGCTCTCATCTCTAGAACATTTATGTGCAAGTGGCATTCGTCTGGTTGCCATGTGCCCTGGACAGTTCTGCCCTGATAATGCTCCCCCCACCCGATCAGGGAGGCGTCCGTTGTCAGAGTAGCAACCGGAGGGGGAGGAACAAAGGGTCTTCCCAAGAAGAGCTGAGGGGAAGACATCCACCACAGAAGATGATTCCTGCATGTTTGCGTGATCATAATGGTGTGGGACATCGGAAGTTGCTGGTATGACCATTGTGTAAAGAGCATCCATTGAAGGATTCTCATGTGGAATCTGGCTAATGGAAGCAAAGGAATGGCAGCCGCCATAATCCCCAATACTTTCAGAACTAACCTGGCTTTGACTCTGTTGCTGCTGAAGATGAGCGAGACCAGTTTTTGTATGTCTGTTATTCTCTGATCTGTTAGCCTCGCAGACATGTTGACTGTGTCTAGAATTGCGCCTATGAAGGTAATAACACAACAAGGCGACAAAACAGACTTTTCGCAATTTATTGAAATGCCTAAGTTTTGACAAATGCGAAAGGTGTAGTCCCTGGCCCTTAGAAGAAGATGCTTGGTGGGAGCTGTGAGGAGCCAGTCGTCCAAATATGGAAACACCTGGAATCCTTGACGTCTCAGGTGAGAAGCTACCACTGCCATGCATTTGGTAAACACCGGGTCAGTGGTGAGTCCAAAGGGCAGGGCTCTGAATTGAAAATGACTGGTTCCCAGCCTGAAGCGGAGAAATCTTCTGGAGCGTCTGTTCATTTTTATATGATAGTACGCATCCTGAAGGTCTATAGAGCACATCCAGTTTTTCCTTCCCAATAGGGGAATGATGGACTGTAGCGTGACCATCCGAAATCGTGTTTTCTTGACTGACTTGTTCAAGATACTGAGATCCAAAATTGGTCTCCAGTCCCTGTTTTTGGAACTAAAAGAACCTGGAGTAGATTCCAGATCCTTGCTGGTCTGCTGGAACTGGCTGAATTGCTCTTTTGCAAGCAGCTTTGAAACTTCCAAAGCTGCAAGATCCCTTTGAGCGGGTGGAACATCTGGAAGGGATTTTTGATCGGTTTGGAATGCAAACGAAGGGAATGGAATAGCCTTGAAATGATGGACTGTACCCACTTGTCTCGAGTTAGGGATAGCCAGGCTTCTGGGTACAGTGACAATCTTCCCCGACTGCCTCCGAAGGTGGACAGTCGGGCAACACCTCAGGGATGCTGAAAGGGCTTATCGGAGAAAGTTTCTCGATTGCCCTGGTTCTGGCGGACCCCCTGCCTCTAGGGCGGCGTCTACCATTGTTGTTCCCCCTCTGCCTCTGGCGGGAACCGACTTTGTCGTCAGGCAAGCCCCTTGAGATTGTTTGAACCACATTTTCCCACTTTTCTGGCCTTTGGGGTAAGGCCTAGAAGGAGTAGAAAAACGGACTCCGACGGCAGAAAGAGTCTTGCCATCCGTCTCGCACCTAGTCAAGGTTTCTTTCACTTGAGGACCAAAAGAGATGATCCATCAAACGGGAATTAGTGAAAGACGCGTTTTAAAGGGGTCCGCAAAGTTGCATAGCCGCATCCAGGCATGCCTGCGTAAGGCTACACCTGTCCCTGCGGCCCTGCTCGCTCCATCAGCCGCATGAAAGGAGGCATGGAGGAGTTAGCTATGGAGTTCAGGGTAGCCAGCTGAGTGTTCATCTTGTCCTGAAAACCCGCAGCTGTAGGATCCTTCAACATGTCACTCGCTTCTTTGATCAAGTCTCTTTGAAGGCAGTAAAATGGCATAGGTAGGTCAGCGAGCATTGCAAAGGTCGCTGATGAGAACATCCGCTTCCGTACCTGTCCATAGACCTAGATTCCTTGTTAGGTGGATGGACAGGCACTGAAGGATCAGCTAGTTCCTTCTTAGTGGCAGCAGCAACCACCATAGCATCCACAGAAACTCCCTTGGTCAGAAATTGTTTATCCGCTAGTGCCGTGATAAATTTTGAGGGTCTCCTGGGAGTGGGGTCCACTGAGTCAGGAGCCATCCATGCCTTTTTTGCTACCACCTGCATGAGGGGGTCAAAGGGGGGAGACACCCAGGAGGTGGAAGGGCGAGAGCCAAACGCCTCAAGGTACACAGATTCATCCTCCGAAGGGCTGAGGGCTGGCCAATTTCCCCTCTGTTTGAGGATTTCTAGAATGTCTGCAAATGAGACATCTTCAGAAGGGGAACAGGGGGAACCCTCGGAATCCTCTAAATCTGTGTCAGAGGTGACGGACTCAGGTGAGTCTATGTGTTTCCTCTTACACTTTCTCTTCCGAGGGGCTCTTCTGCCAATTCAGGAGAGGCCTCGAAGAGGATGAGATCCCACAGGGGATTCCTGAGGAGCTGGCTCTCTGCGGTCTGGGATGAGGGAGTGAGTCGACTTGACCTGAGGCACGAAGAGGGAGGGGCGACGGAGCCGACTGTGGAGTTGAACCAGGTTCCAACACACTCCGCATGACCTCGAACGCACCCCTGTCAGGCAGAGCCAGAGGTCCCGCTCGAAAAGCTGAAAACCTCCCTCGGCACCGACAGTGATGGCTCCGAGGCGATGTCGGAGCCGAACTCACCAGCCGAAGCACCGAGAGGGAGAGCGGGTCGGACAAGGGTCCGATGCCACTCGAGCCGACGAGGAAGTCCGCACAGAGATTCTTCTAAGGAAGAAATCGGAGCCGGCAGCGAGCCGAAGACATTTGTATCGGCTCCGATGCTACCACAGTCTCGGTTCAACGCCCCGGCTCCAAGCTCAAAGGAGTCGGAGGAGGAACATAATGAGGGACAGGGTCAGGCATCGACTGATGAGTCGGGCTCTGAAGCATTTGGGCCAGTGCCTCGGACTTAAGAAGTCGACTCACTACCCTCTGAAGGTCATGGTCCGAAAGCCTCGATGACCTAGAGGAGTGAGATCTATGGCTCCGTTCAGACAGCAAGGGAGATGCTAGAGCCGAATGAACGGAGCCAAGGGACGGTGACCTGGACCTCTTTCTAGATGTCGGCTCAAGGTCTAGTCGGAACCGACACAGGAATTTCCAATACCTCGGCTCCAGCCGGAGCCGAGGAAACCACAGAAGCTGCAGTCTGAGACTCATCGACTCCAGCCGGAGCCGATGTAGACGGAGGTTTCGAAGCCTTAGGCCTCGGCTCAGAAGCTGGAGCCGAGGACCTAGAAGCCTTGGAGGGTTTGCCCGAAGTAACAGTAAGGGAACCCTCAGGCTTAAGTAAACCTCTCAAAATAAGTTTATTTTTTCTTTCCTGCAGGACTCTGGGGCTGAAGCCATGGCATACAGCACAAGAGTCCTGCAGGTGTAAAGGTCCCAGGCAGTATACACAAGAAGTGTGACCGTCTGTCAGAGACATTTTCTGACAGCACGAGTCACACTTCTTGAAGCCTGAGACCTTTGAGTCCTTAGACATTATCGAAGAAAGTGTAACCACACACACAGTCAAACACACTGATTACACCTTATACAAGTTTAACTCAAAAATTAAAACTTACTATCACAAGTTTTAGATTCCTGACAAAATCACACACACACCACTAAGGGGATAGAAAGGCCCGAAGGCCCGAGGGAAGAACTTATAAGTTCTTTGTGGAAAAAGGGGATAATAGAAGAAAAAAAGGGACTAAATCCACTAAGCTAAGGGAAATAACTATTATGAATTAAATTAAAGGGGTTTAAGTAGACTAAAATTTACTCTACAATAACTCACCTAGAAGCCGGTAGAAACCAAACACCTCGATCGCTGTAGCGGCAAACGAGATCTGAGGTAACTCACGCCTAGCATTGTGGGATATAAGGGGAGCCTCGAGCCGGTGGAACCAACTCTCGAGCTTTTAGAGTGGCCGAGTTGGAGCCAAGGTCGGCTCCGAACCCATCCAGCAAGAATGAAGGCGAGATAGACAACTTAACATCACTTTTTAGGTACCATGGAAGTTTCCTCATATGCAGTCTTCCATATGGAATTAGTAGGATGCAGGATGCCATGAAGCCCAAAGCCTGCAGAATTTTTCTTGCAAATAACTGGGTCTTTGTTGCTAACATGTTGAAGTAGGTAGTCAGTTGTCTTTGTTTATCTGGCGTGAGAGAAGCCATCTGGACAGTTGTATTTAAGCTTGATCCCAGGAATATTATCTCTTGAGAGGGTACGAGTTTTGATTTCTTTTCGTTGACTGTGTACCCTAGGCATGTTTGAAGTTTTTTCACAAATGCCAGATGCTGTAGAAGGATGTCCTTGTTCTCTGCTTGAATTAGGCAGTCATCCAAGTAAGGATATATTTGTATTCCTCCTTGTCTGCAGAATGCAATTACTGGTGCCAAGCACTTTGTAAAGTCCCTGGGCACAGTAGATAAGCCAAAGGGCAGTGCAGAGAATTGATAATGCATTGAACCTGCCTTGAATCTGAGGTATCTTCTGCATGATTGTCTGATTGGGACATGCAGGTATGCCTCTTTTAGGTCTAAAGTTACAAGCCAAGCGTTCTTGCCCAGCATGGGCAGTAGCTGCTGCAAAGTCAACATTTTGAATTTTGGTATGTCCAGGAATGTATTCAGAATCGATAGGTCCAGTCTTGAGTAAAATCCTTGTCCCCGCTCTTGTTCTGGCACTTGTTGAATGGCCCTCATGTCCATGAGGGATGAGACTTGTTTTTGTGCCTCTGCCCATTGATTTTTTGGCAGATCTGGCCAGCCGTTTTTCTTTGGCAGGGTATGGAAATGGAACTTGTAGCCTTGTGACACGATATTTAGAATCCACTTGTCCTGGGTTATAATGTGCCAATTTTGTGAAAAATGCTAATTTTCCCCCTAAGGGTGCTGTCAGGAAATAAGTGCTTGGTGCAGGCAGGGGGAAGTCATTGGGACTGTTTCCTCTAAGGTTGTGATTTGTCTTATCCACTTTTGGAGGTAGAAGCACCCCATTGCTTTGACCTGTATGAACCTTGCGCCTGGGATCTGCCTCTAGAGCATCTGGGTCTGCCCCTTTGGGGTCTGACACAGGAAAGGACCAATTCTTTGTTGGCCAGTGTTTACTAAACCTAGGTGGCTGCACTTGTAAGAAATCTTTGACCATTTGCATAGATTTAGCCTTGTCCTCTATTTTCTTTAACACCTCTTCTGCCTTAACACCAAACAAGGAATCATGCTGTAAAGGTGCATCCAATAATTTAACTTTAACATGATCAGGCAGATTTTGTTTCTTTAACTAAGCATGCCTTCTAATTACAGAACCTGTAACTGCGGCCCTGCAGGAGGCCTCTAAAGAATCAAAACCACATTGCAGAGTATGCTTTCCAACTTGTTCAGCTGCATGCAGTATATTTTGCATTTCCTTGTTTTCTGCACATTCAGAATTTAACATTTTCTGTTTAAGCAATGCCATGACATGTTGCTGATATTTGAGCATATGAAACTGACAGTTTAAGGCCCTTATAGCCAAGGTAGCAGATGTGTAGACCTTTTTTCCCCATCTATCCAGTGCCCTAGAATCCCTGTCTGAAGGGGTAGGGTTTTTTGCAGCGGAAGCCTTAACGCCCTTGGGACCCTGTGAGGTAGTTTCTGGGTCTGCAGCAGGGTTTTTGAAAAGAAATTTATGTGAGTCAGGAACCCTGTAACATCTGTCAGGCTTAACAGGTGCTGGAGGGTAAGGAGTCAGGGGTAAGGCTAGACTCCAAAAACACATCATCTACAATGTCTAACACAGGAGGGATGGCTAGGGGCTTGTGCTGAGGTAGTAACAGGAAATCCCTGAGCCTCTTTTTAGACTCTGAAAAATCTTGGCTCTCCCAGTGGAAATGCTCCCTCATGGTATGCAAGGTTTCCCCAAAAGAATAGTCCTCAGGAGGAGAAGCTGTAGGAATGGATTCATCAGCATCAGAATCCTCATAGGGGGAAAAGAATATTCCTGATCAGAAGAGGAACCAGAAGAAGTGGAAACCTGATCTGAAGATTCATAGTCAGTCTCTTGCCTAGGCCTGTTATCAGGAGGGGGATGGGAACCTCTGATTAAGGTAATCAAGTCTTCGGCCATTTTAAGCATCTGTTTTTTTGGGCATGGAGGCCTGACCATGTGGCTCTGGAGATAGCTTCTTTGCCTTTGAAGGTGCTTTAGTCTTTGCCTTAGAAGTTGGTTTAATGTATAGATGTTTAGGTCTGAATACACCCTTAGAAGCCGGTGCCTGCACAGCGGCTCCGGACCCATCTGAAGGAATTGCGTCCGAGGCTTCAATACCTTGAGTTTCCAGTGGCATGGCCGACTCCACGTGGGAGTCGTTAGTGGCCTGCGACTCTAAAGTAGCGGTCATCAGGGGCTGCAAAAGCGCCTCACTGAGAACCAGCGAACCGGCGACAGGCTTAGGAGAAGCTTCATTGTTGGTTTTGGGCCTCAGTCTTTCCTTTGTGTTTTTTGTGAACTCTGGTAGTCGGATGGCTTTCCGACGACATTTCTGGGTAATTAAATCTGTGTCCAAAGTAGTTTAAAGCATAGTCATACTGACGCTTAATAATGCGTTGGTTAAATCTAGCACAAAACCAACAACATAGAAAATTATGATCAGGGCCTAGGCAAGGAATACAGTAAGAATGAAAGTCCTTATGAGGTATTTGCTTCCCACAAGAAATACAATTATTAAACTTTTTCTGACATCGGTTCTAGAGCAAGAAAAAAGTTTCCCCAATGGGGTACTTAGCTTTATAGAAGACTTCGGATCTGAAATTCGAACTTGAAAATCTCAGTAGTCGGCCGACCGGCACTTGCGAACTGCTTCTGCTTTGGGCACCACGCAGCAAGAAAGACTAAAGAAAATGGCATCGGCCGCATCTTTTACACCCCTGACGACCTGATGTCAGGGAAGGGGTGACAGCAGCCGACGCAGGACCCAGGACTTTGGAATTCAGGCCGGCTGAGGGCAACTTGCCAGCAGGGTTACCCAAATGTAATGACTGTAACAGTGAAACACGAAGAACATCTGTACTATGTTCTTCGCGTTTCACTGTTGCAGTCATTACATTTGGGTAGATTCCCAAAGCTATGGTTGGGAGGATGGATTTATACATAATTAGGAGCAGCTATAAGGCCCTGCAGGACAGCAGTGGCAAAGCCAGCTCTGGATTTAGAGAAAATTGGCAAATGGTAATGCTTGGTCAAAGTACGTACAGCACTCCAGGTGACAGCTTCTAGGATGTCTCTGGTAGGGACACCTCTAAGAAAGGCTGTAGAGGTAGATGCAGCCCTGGTTGAATAGGGGTCTAATCCCCTGTGGGATAGGTTTTCCATGGTGCTTATAGCAGAAATTAATGCAATGGCCTATCCACTTAGAAATGGTTTGTTTTGAAATAGCCTTCCCCTCTGCCCCTGCGGCAAATGCCACCAGCAGTTGTTCAGATTTCTTTTGAGGTTTAGTCCTGTCCAAGTAAAATCTAAGTTGTCTGTGCACATCTAAGGAGTGCAGTATGTGTTCCCCTTTGTTCTGTGGGTTAGAAAAGAAGATTGGCAAATGAATGGATTGATTAAGAGCCACACTGGATATCATCTTGGGCATGAAGGAGGGATTGGTCCTGAGGGACACCCTGTCCACATGAAAGAAGATGAAAGACTCCACTGCCATAAGGGCCTGTAATTCAGATACCCTTCTTGCTAAAGTGATAGCTAAAAGCAAATCTGTTTTCCAAGAAAGGAATTTTAACTCTGCACTTGCAGCTGGCTCAAAAGGAGGAAGAGCGAGTTTTTCCAATACAAAGTGAAGGTCCCAGGGTGGGGTTGGGGATCTCCTGGGTGGTCTTAAAGTTTTTGGCCCCTCTGAGGAACTGCTTGAGCAGTGGATGAGAAAAGAGGGTTGGTTCTGTGTTGTAATGAGCTGAAATGGCTGAGGCATGAATTATGATGGAGGAAAAGGAAAGGCCCTTGTGAAACATCTCAGTTAAGTATTGAAGAATCTGAGGTAAATTGGGCACTGCTGTGGCCATCCCTTGAGTTTGGTTCCAGACACAGAATCCTTTCCATTTTTCAGCATAAGATTTTCTAGTACTAGGCCTCCTTGCCTCTAAAATGACATCCAACACTTGTTTACTGAGAGATGGTAACAGAGAAATTAGGTAATTAGCCAGGCTGCCAAGTTCAGGGTTTGAAGCTGGGGGTGCATAATCTGGCTCTCCTGCTGTGACAGCAGGGTAGGGGTCTGAGGCAGGTGCCATGGGGATAGCAGTGACACACTGCGCAAGAGGGGGTACCCGTGTTGGCGTGGCCAGTCTGGTGCAATCAGTATTGTCCTTGGTTTGTCCTGTTTGATCTTTAGTAGTGCTTTGGAGAGGCAGAGGGGAAAGGCATAAACTGATACATTTTTCGACCTGAAGGACAGAGCATCCACTTTCCAAGCTTGTTTGTGCGGAGTCTGTGTGCAGAATTTGTCCAATTGGTAGTTCTGGGGGGGGGGCAAACAGGTCTATATCTGGGCTCCCTCATTTGTTTATCAACATGTTGAAAGTCTTTGGTTCCAGTTTCCACTCGTGTGGGTCCATGAGATTTCTGCTTAGTTCATCTGCCACTGTATTTTTCCTGGCAGGAACTGAGCCTGTAGAGGCACTTGGTAGCTCAAGACTGTGTTCCACAGAGCCATGGTGAGTCTGCAGAGAGGGCATGAATGGGTGTTGTACAAATGCCAGAGGATTCAAAAGTATGTCCTGGCTTTCTGCATGAATTAGACAATCGTCCAGGTATGGGTATATTTGAATATTTCTTTGCCTGCAAAATGCAATGACTGGGGCTAGGCACTTTGTGAATACCCTGGGTGCAGTAGATAAGCCAAAGGGCAGTGCAGAGAACTGATAGTGCATGTAGCCTGCTTTGAAGCATAGGTATCTTCTGCAAGATTTCCTGATTGGGATGTGCAGGTAGGCTTCCTTTAAATCCAGTGTTGCAAACCAGGCATCTTTGCCTATCATAGGAAGCAACTGGTGAAGAGTTAGCATCTTGAATTTTGGAATCACCAGAAAGGTCCAGGATAGGACACCATGAGTTGTCTTTTCTGGGTACCAGGAAAAGTCTTGAGAAGAAACCTTGTCCCTTTTCCTCTTCTGATACAGTTTGAATAGCCTTTATGCTTAAGAGAGAGAGTACTTGCTTTTGCGCCTCTGCCCACTGATTTGGGGGTAGATCTGGCCAACCGTTTGGGGTTGGTAACGTGTGGAAGTGAAATCTGTATCCCTGGGAAACTACATTTAAAACCCATTTGTCCTGGGTAATGAGTTCCCAGTTTTTTGCCTGCAGAGCAATCTTTCCCCCTAAAGGAGCAGACAGTTGAGAAGTGCTTGGAAGTTTTAAAGTTAAGTCATTGAGACAGTTTACCATAGGGGGGAGTCTTACTACTCCCCGATTTGGAAGTGGGAGCCCCCCCACTGCTTAGTCCTGCGCGTAACCTGGGACTGAATCCTGGGTGTTCTACTGGTTCTGGGTTTGGACTGAGAAGGCCTGGAAGAGATAGGAAAGCATCAGATCTTAGAGGGCCAATGCCTACTAAATCTTGGAGGCTGTACTTGTAGGAAATCTTTAACAGTTTGCATAGATTTAGCTTTTTCCTCCATCTTTTTAAGAACAACTGCTTTGTTGCCAAACAGGCGGTCCTGATTTAAGGGAGCATCCAGCAATTTAGCTTCAACATGATCTGGCAATGATTGCTCCTTAAGCCAAGCATGCCTTCTAAGTACAGACCCAGTGACAGCAGCCCTGCAAGATGCCTCTAGTGAATCAAAACCACATTGCAAAGTATGTTTTCCAACCTGTTCAGCAGAATGCATTAAATCCTCTAAATCCTTACTTTCAGCACGGTCAGGAATCAACATAATTTTCTGTTTAAGCAATCCAATAATATGCTGCTGATAACTTTAACATATGAAACTGGCAATTTAAGGCCCTAATGGCCAAGGCTGCAAAAGTGTATACCTTCTTACCCCACCTATCCAGCACCCTGGAGTCTCTATCAGAGGGAGAAGGATTTTTGGCAGTAGTAGCCTTAATACCCTTGGGTTCCTGTGAAATGGTCTCAGGATCCGCAGTAGGATTTTTAAAAAGGAATTTGTGAGAGTCAAGGAATCCTGTAATATCTATCAGGTTTCTGGGAGCAGGAAGTAAAGAGTCAGGGGCCAAGCTAGATTCCGAAAAGGCATCATCACAAGGTCTAGTACAGGAGGGATAGCCAAGGGCCTGTGCTGAGGCAGGAGTAAGAAATCCCTAAGCCTCTTTTTAGAATCAGAGAAATCCTGGCTTTCCCAATGAAAATGCTCCCCGAGAGTATGCAGGGTTTCACCAAAAGAGAAATCCTCTGGGGGGGGGGGGGGGGCAGAGGGAATAGAGTCCTCTGCATCAGAATCCTCATAGGTAGATAAGGGTAAATCCTGGTCATCAGAGGAAACAGAAATTTCAGAATCCTGGTCAGACGTATCATAAGTAAATTCAGTCCTAGGTCTCTTAGAGGGGGAAGGTTGGCTTCCCCTGATTAAAGTAATAATGTCTTCAGCCATTCTTATCATTTGTTTTTTAGGCATAAAGGCCTGACCATGAGGTCTGGGCATCGGTTTTCCTAGGCATGGTTCAAGATTTAGGCCTTGAAGAAGATGGCGTCGGTTTAATATGCAAGTCAGTAGGCCTGAATACAACCTCAGAAGCCGGTGCCTGCACAGCGGCCCCAGACCCATCCAAGGTACACACATCCGCAGGTTCCATAGTTGAAGCATCTCGTGGCAAACCGGACTCCGAATGGGTCTCAGTAAAGGTCTGCGAATCTGAAGTAGCGGGTATCAGGGGATGCAAAAGCGCCTCAGTGAGTACTGGCGACCTGGCAACTGGCTTAGGAGAAGTGTCGTCGGTAGCTTTGGACCTAGGCGGCCTGTCTCTGTCTTTATCTTTGTGTTTTTTTCAGAATGTCGGTAGTCGGATGGCTAACCGAAGACATATCTGGATAAACTGAACAGAGTGCCGAAATATTTAGAAGCGTAAATATACAGACGACAAATACTTTGTTGCTTAAATAAGGCACAAAACCGACAGTGAGGTACGTCGTGGTCAGGGCCTAGGCAAGGAATACAGTATGAATGAAAATCTTTATGAGGTATTTGCTTTCCACAAGAAATACAATTATTGACTTTTACTGACATCGGCTTAGAGCAAGAAAAAGTTTCCCCTACGGGGTACTTAGCTTTAGATGAAGACTTCGGTTCTGAAACAAAAAACGAAAATTTCAGGAGTCGGCCGACTGGCACTTGCGAACCGCTTCTGCTTCGGGCACCGGACGGTAAGAAAGACTGATGTAATGGCATCGGCTGCATGCTTTATACCCCTGACTATCTGACATCACGGAAGATGAGACAGCAACTGACGCAGGACCCACGACTTTGATAATCAGGCCGAATGTGGGCTACTTCAAGCAGAAAACCCAAATGTTATGACTGCAACAGTGAAACACAAAGATCAGGCAGCCATTGCCACTACATCAGTTTTTCTTGCCCCAAATGTCAGGAGCCCCCCAAATAGGGAGCAAAGTTATGGTGGGAAAAACAACACCAGTAAAAAGTAAATACCCAGTAAGGGGGGAGTAACAGACAGAGAGAGGAGAGAGAGAGAAAAAATTGGGTTGGAGGGTGGGTAACCAGGACTGCAACAGTGAATACACTCGAACATCTACATTTATGGTAAGTGTACACAACTGTACTATGTTCTTCGTGTTTCACTGTTGCAGTCATCACACTTGGGTTGATTCCCAAAGCTGAAGAAAGGGTGGAGGTAGTCAAGAAGAGTTGGGGCTGGCTAGTATGCCGTGCAGGACTGCTGTTGCAAAACCCACCCTGGATCTGTAAAAGATAGGTAGGTCGTAATGCTTGGTGAAGGTGAGTACAGAACTCCAGGTAGCAGATTCCAGAATGTCCCTGGTAGGGACTCCCCTGAGGAATGCTGTAGAGGTAGAAGTTGCCCTAGTGGAATGCGTTCTGACCCTCTGAGGGGATGGTTTCCCATGGTGTTTGTAGTAGAAATGGATACAGTGTGCTATCCATTTGGAAACTTTGTTTTGAAATGGCCTTGCCCTCTGCCCCTGGTGCAAAACTGACTAGTAACTGGTCAGATTTCCTGAAGACTTTAGTCCTATCCAGGTAGAATCTGAGCTGCCTGTGCACATCCAAGGAGAGAAGGATCCTTTCCCCTTTATTTTGAGGATTAGGGAAGAAAGGTCGGCTAATGGACAGAATGGTTGAGAGCCACACTGGACACCACTTTTGGCATAAAGGAAGTGTTAATCCTAAGGGAGACCCTGTCAGCATGAAAATAATAAAGGTTCCACAGCCATAAGTGCTTGTAGCTCAGGCACTCTTCAAGCTGAAGTGATGGCCAGAAGCGAGGCTGTTTTCCAAAAGAAGAATTTTAACTCTGTTGACACTGCAGGCTCAAAGGGGGGTAGCGTGAGCTTTTCCAGTACAAAGATTGGTCCCAAGCAGGGGTGGGTGCTCTCCTTGGTGGCCTTAGGTTGTTTGCCCCTCTCAGGAACTGCTTGATGAGAGGGTGAGAGAAGAGAGGTGGCTCAGTGTTGTAATGAGCCAAGATGGCAGAGGCATGGATCTTTATGAAGGAGAAGGATAGGCCTCTGTGGAGTAGATATGCTAGGTAAACCAGGATTAGAGGTAAGGAAGGCAGTTCTGTGTGCTCTCCTTTAGACTGAATCCAGGAAAGTACAGTTGTTTACACTTACCATAAATGTAGATGTTCGAGTGTATTCACTGTTGCAGTCATCACACTTGGGTTATCTGCCTGCAGGTAGCCCTCAGTCGGCTCGAATACAAGTCTTGGTATTTCTGTGTCATATGCTGTCGCCTCTTCCATGACTTCAGGTCATCAGGGGTATAAAACATGCAGCCGACGCCATTACATCAGTTTTTCTTGCCCTAGATGTCAGGAGCCCCCAAAATAGGAAGCTATTACATGGTGTGGAACACCTCCAGTAAAAAGTAAATATGGTATTTACTTTTTACTGGAGGTGTTCCACACCATGTAATAGCTTCCTATTTTGCGGGCTCCTGACATCTAGGGCAAGAAAAACTGATGTAATGGCGTCGGCTGCATGTTTTATACCCCTGATGACCTGAAGTCATGGAAGAGGCGACAGCATCTGACACAGAAATACCAAGACTTGTATTCGAGCCGACTGAGGGCTACCTGCAGGCAGATAACCCAAGTGTGATGACTGCAACAGTGAATACACTCGAACATTTTATTTATTTATTTATTTGTAGTTGGTTTGCCAGGATGGTCCATTGGGCCAATGAACCCATTTTCAATGGAGTCCTGGGGAGAAAAGCTCCAATAACAATCTAGGTTACAATAGTTTAAAGAATATATTTTTACAAGGGTTATAGTTTTGAGCAAGACATTTACAATTCAAACAGCAAACATTACAAATAATACACACTAGTGATCAGGATGAAGTTAAAACTAACTGGCA
The DNA here is from genome assembly GCF_019279795.1 of Protopterus annectens. Taxonomy (NCBI): domain Eukaryota; kingdom Metazoa; phylum Chordata; order Ceratodontiformes; family Protopteridae; genus Protopterus; species Protopterus annectens. Next base: position 348,441,637 of record NC_056750.1, read on the forward strand.
GTGGAACATTGCATATACACAGAGAGGCATTACTTTTTTGGAATATACAGTTCATAGTTACAGTCTGCTTCATTGTTTACAAATTGCACATAAGCAGTGACAGTCTGATGCATTTTTTACTACTAACATATAAGTACTGGAATATAAGCATATGGAGAGATGTTAGAAGGAGAAGGTTTTTGAAGAGTAATAGATTGAAAGAGAAGAGAGAGAGAGATGGAATCCAAGGTGAATGAAAGAAGTGAAAAAGGAGTTTGTTATCCTTGGAATGAGGGGAACAGGAGTTTGATATCATATGTTATGTAGGGAGAGAGCAGGAGCATTCCCATTGGGATATTAGGTGTGAGTGAAGGGATTTTTTGAAAGAGTAATGGTTAGAAGTGGTACGAATGGAAGGTGGTAGGGAGTTCCAGAGACGTGCTAAGCCATAAGATAGAAGAGTTTTGCCTGGTGGACGAGATGGTTTGTACACTTCTATTAGATTTTGATTATTGGACCTTAGTACTCTATTGGGAAGGTGCATCTTAAAGGTAGAAGAGAGGGAAGGACACAGGGTGGGGTTAAAAATGAGCTTATGTGCAAGAGTAAGTTGTGTATAGATGAGTTGGTTTGGTAGTTCTAGCCATTTTAGTTTTTGGAGAGAAGAACAGTGGTGGGAGGATGACTTATGGCTGGTAGCAAATTTGGCAATTTTGTTGTAGCAGGAGGAAAGTTGAGATTTAAGAGAGGATTGTAGGTTAGTGAGAAGAGGAGTTCCATAGAGAAGGGAGGGGATAAGAAAGGAAGTAGAGAGAGTTACTTTAGTTGCAGGTGTTGGGTAATGATTTTGTCGATAGAGCATGCCTAGTTTTTGATGTGTCTTTTTGACGTTTAGTTGTAAGTGGGAATGGAATTTAAGCTGGTTATCAATTTGGACCCCAAGTAATTTGGTCTCTGATACCAGTTCCAAAGGTGTATTGTTTTGGCTGGTGATATTGAAGGAGTTAAAGTTAAATGAGGTAGTTTTAGAGGGAGTAAATACCATCAATTTGGTTTTAGAGGCATTTAATACAAGGTGGTTTCTTTTCATCCATTGCTCAGTGGTTGAAAAAGCTTCTTGAGTAAGTTTTAAGAGTACAGGGGTAGATGTGGCAGAGCAGATGATAGTTGAATCATCTGCATATTGGATGATATTTGAGAAAGGAAGAGAGTTCTGGAAATCATTTATAAATATGTTAAAAAGGAGAGGGCCTAATATGGAACCTTGGGGAACTCCGGTTGGGGTATTAAGAAATGAGGAGGTGGCCTTTTTCCATTTTACTGCTTGATATCGGTTAGATAAGTAGCTTGAGAACCAATTCAAGGAGGAAGGGATTAGGTTAAGTTTAGTTAGAAGCAGGTTATGAGAGATGGTGTCGAAGGCTTTAGAAAGGTCATGTAGCAGGGTGGAAACAAGAAGGCCAGAATCCCTGGCTTTATTAATAGTTTCAAGGAAGGAGAGAAGGGCAGTCATAGTACTGTGACATGGCCTGAATCCGTGTTGTGTGGGTGTAAGAAGTTGATTTTCTAAAAGGTGTGGAAGAAGTTGTTGTTGTATGCATTTTTCTAAAATTTTAGAGATGGGAGACAGGATAGCAATGGGACGTAAATTGCTAACATTATTATTTATATTACATATATTATTTATAACATCTACATTTATGGTAAGTGTACACAACTGTAATATGTTTTTTGTGTTTCACTGTTGCAGTCAGTACACTTGGGTTGATTCTCAAAGCTGAGGAAGGGTGGAGGCAGTCAAGAAGTGTTGGGACTGGCTAGCAGGCCTTGTAAGACTGCTGTAGCAAATCCAGCTCTGGATTTAAAAAAAACAGGTAAAGTACAGTTTTGTACCTACCATAAATGTAGATGTCCGATAGATATGCAACTGCAGTCATAACATATGGGTTGTCCTGCCTCAGGCAGCCCTCGGTCAGCCGAATTCCAAAGTTTGGGTCCGGCGTCGGCTGGTGTCGCCTCCTCTCCGATGTCACCACGGCTGGAGTACAAAGGCATTGGCCGACGCCATCTTCTTCAGTGTTTCTTGCCCCAGATGCCAGGTGCCCTCCTAGGAAGGCTAAATTTGGTAAATGGATAAAAATAATCCCAAACATGCACAACAGTAATAAACAGATACACCATAGGAATACCCCCAGCTAATGGGAAAAGGAGTATGGACCCAAAAAGAAGGATACAGAGGTGTAGGAGGGAGGGAAAATCCGACTGCAGTTGCATATCTATCGGACATCTACATTTATGGTAGGTACAAAACTGTACTATGTCCTTCAAGAATGCAACTGCAGTCATAACATATGGGTTGAATACCATAGCCAAGCTGGGGGTGGATGGAACTATGATAAGGATGGTGTAGCTAAAATCCCCTGCAGGACTGCCGAAGCAAAGCCTGCTCGGGATCTGGAATATAAGGGCAGGTTGTAGTGCTTGGTAAATGTATGCACGGAGCTCCATGTAGCAGCCTCTAAAATGTCCTTTGTTGCCACTCCTCTTAGGAAAGCTGTGGAAGTGGCCATAGCTCTGGTGGAATGTGGCCTAATATTGGCTGGCACACCTTTTCCATGGAGAGAATAGCAGAATCTGATGCAATGTCCAATCCATTTTGAAATTGTTTGTTTGGAGATTGCTTTTCCTTGCACTCCAGCAGCATAGGCTACAAACAGTTGGTCAGACTTTCTGGTGGCCTTAGTTCTGTCCAAGTAGTAACGTAGTTGTCTGTGTATGTCCAAAGTATGCAGTAGCTTTCCCCCCCTATTTTGAGGATTGGGGAGGAATGCAGGCAGGTGAATAGCTTGATTTAGAGACACCCTGGAAATAACTTTGGGCATGAATGTAGGATTGGTTCTTAGAGAAACTCTGTCTTGATGAAAAATGAGGAAGGGGGGCACTGCCATGAGTGCCTGTATCTCCGAAACTCTTCCTGGAGATGTGACTGCCAACAAGAAGGCCGTCTTCCATGAAAGAAATTGCATTTCTGAACTTGCTGCTGGCTCAAATGGAGGAAGAGTTAATTTTTCCAACACATAATTGAGGTCCCATGCAGGTACTGGCTGTTTTCTGGGAGGTTTGATATTCTTTATTCCTCTTAGAAACTGTCTTAGCAAAGGATGAGAAAACACTGGAGGGTCACAGTTGTATTTTGCTGAGATTGCTGAGGCATGAATCTTTATTGAAGAGTATGAAAGCCCAGTATGAAGTAGTTCTGCCAAGTATTCTAAAATCTGAGGCATACTCTGTAATGCTGTATCCTGACCCCTGTTGGCATTCCAGATGCTGATTCTCTTCCACTTGGCTGAATATGTTTTTCTTGTGGAAGGTCTGCGTGCTTCCAGCAGGATTTCTTGAACCAATTTTGATAGAGAATTAGGTGGAGAAATCATGTTAGCCTCCAGGCTGTCAGATGTAATGATTTCAGGTCTTGATGTACAGTCCTGTAATTGTGTTGTGTTAGAAGCAGGGGCCATAGGGTCAGAGGCCAAGATTTGGTCCGAGTTATGGTCAGTAGCAATGGGTACCAGTGCTGCCTTGGCCAGTCTGGAGCTATCAAAATACCTGTTGGTTGTTCTGCTTTGATCTTCAGTATCACCTTGGTCAGCAGAGGCAGAGGAGGGAATGCATAAATTTTTAGAGAATTCCAGCTGAAGGAGAGGGCATCCGTCTTCCAGGCTAGAGGATGGTGAGTCCTTGTGCAAAACTTTTTCAGGTGATGATTTAAGTGGGAGGCGAAAAGATCTACATCCGGTCTTCCCCATGTCTTTGTCAGCTGAGAGAAAATGTGAGGATGCAGCATCCATTCGTGTGGATCCATGAAATTTCTGCTCAGGTTGTCCGCCAGTACATTGTCCTTGCCTGGTACAAACTGGGATTGTAAATGTACCTTCAGGCTCAGGGATTTTTCCCAGAGAAGCATTGTTAGCCTGCAGAGGGGATAAGAATGAGTGCCTCCCTGCTTGTTTATGTACCACATGACAGTGGTGTTGTCTGTTCTTATCAGTAAATGCCCTTGTTGTAGTGATTTTTCGAAAATCTCGATTGCATGTATCACTGCCAACATTTCCTTTTGGTTTATGTGCAGATGTCTTTCCTTTGGGGTCCATTGCCCTTGAATGCATCTGTCCTCCATGTGCGCCCCCCATCCATGGTCTGAGGCATCTGTTGTAATCATTTGGCCTGCTTGAGGTCTGTTGAAAGCCATGCCTTTGTTTTGCTGACTGGCTTGAGCCAACCATAAAAATTCTTTTTGCAGACATGGAATAAGTGGGATTATGTCCTCTAGGCTTTGGCTGTGTTGAGACCATAAGTTTTTTAAATACCATTGCAGCTTTCTCATATGAAGTTTTGCCAAAGGTATCAGTAGGATGCAAGATGCCATGAACCCCAGGGCCTGCAGGATTTTCCTTGCAGTTAGCTGGGATAGTTTTGATAGGCCTTTGAAGTACTCTGGTAACTGCTGCTGTTTTTCCTCTGTGAGGTAGGCCATTTGGTTTTCTGTGTCCAGTTTGGCTCCTAAGAATATTATCTGTTGGGATGGCAGTAGTTTTGACTTCTGAATGTTGACCGTGTATCCCAAGGCCTGCAGTAGATGCATGACATAGTCCACATTTTCTTTTAAGGTTTGTTTGTTGTCTGCTTGTATGAGGCAGTCGTCCAAGTAGGGGTATATTTGAATCCCCTGCAGTCTGCAGTGTGCCACTACTGATGCCAGGCATTTTGTGAACACTCTGGGTGCAGTAGATAAGCCAAACGGCAATGCTGAGAATTGATAATGCTCTGTCCCTGCAAGAAATCTGAGGTATCTTCTGCAGCTTTGTCTGATAGGGACATGCAGGTATGCCTCCTTGAGGTCCAGAGTGACCAGCCAAGACCCCTTGCCCAGCATGGGAAGGAGTTGCTGTAACGTCAGCATTTTGAACTTTGGCACTATAAGAAAAGTGTTTAGAGATGACAAGTCCAGTATGGGTCTCCATTTGTTTTCTTTTCTTGGAGCAAGGAACAGCCTTGAATAAAATCCCTGGCCTTGCTCCTGTGGAGGAACCCTTTCTATTGCTTTTATACTTAACAGCTTGGAAACTTGAGAGAGTGCCTCTGCCCTTTGATGATGTGGCAGGTTTGGCATGCCTTGTCTTACTGGTAATGTGTGGAAGTGGAATCTGTAACCTTTGTCTATCAAATCCAGAATCCAGTTGTCCTTGGTTAAGATATGCCAGTTTTGAGAGAATAAGGATAATTTTCCGCCCAAGGGTGCTTCTCTTTGAACCTTTGTGGGCGGAATGAAAATCAAGTCATTGCGATTATCCTTGTGGTGCAGCTGAACTGTCCGTACCACTTCTTTGATTTGGAGGTTGCCATTGGCATCCCCTGTAAGATCCTCGGTATTGCCCTCTACCTCGGGCACATCTGCTTTTTCCCCTTTGAAACTTGTCTGAACCGGGGAAGGACCAATTCTTTGAAGGACAGTTTCTGCTGAACCTGGGTGGCTGAACCTGAAGGAAATCCTTGACTGTCTGTACTGACTTTGCTTTTTCCTGTATGGATTTCAATACATCTTGTGCAGTAGCACCAAAAAGCTTCTGTTTTTCCAAAGGTGCATCAAGTAACTTTACTTTAACATGGTCAGGTAAAGGCTGATCCTTTAACCAAGCATGTCTACGTATCACAGCCCCAGTCATAGCTGCCCTACATGAAGCTTCCAATGCATCATAACCACACTGAAGAAAATGGTTATTAACCTGCTGAGTGTTATGTATATGATCCTGCAATGCCTTTTTATCAATAGGCTCAGGAGAGGCTAACTTTTTCTGTAAATCATCCAGGAGAAAATCCTGGTACTGAAACATGTGAAAAAGGCAATTTAGTGACCTCATGGCCAGGGTAGTAGAAGTATATACTTTTTTACCCCATCTCTCCAGGGACCTAGCTTCCCTGTCTGCTGGCAGTGGATTTTTGGCAGAGGAGGTAGCCACTCCCTTGGGGCCCTGTGAAACAGTTTCTAGATCCACAGAGTGGGCCTTAAAAAGGTGCTTGTGAGTGTCAGGGACCCTATAATATCTGTCCGGCTTAACAGGAGCCGGAGGAAGAGAATCAGGGTTAGCACTGGAGTCAGAGAAAACATCATCCAAAACATCCATGACAGGTGGAATAGCTAAAGGCCTGTGCTGGGGAAGCTTGAGGAAGGTACGAAGCCTTTTCCTGGAGTCAGAGAAATCCTGACCCTGCCACTGAAAATGTTCCCTCATGGAATGCAGGACTTCACCAAATGAGAAATCCTCTGGAGGGGAGGCAGAGGGAATTGATTCCTCAGCATCGGAGTCCTCGTAGGCCTGGAAGGATTCTTCTTGGGTATCAGAATGTTCAGAATCCCCAGAGGCTTCATCCGAAGAGAGGTCGTCTGCCTGCTCAGTTCTGGGTCTTTTCTCTGCAGGTGGCTGAGAACCCCTCTCCGGATGAGGCTGAGACCCCCTGATAAAGGAAATAAGATCAGCAGCCAGAGACATGATTTGTTTATCAGAAGAAGGGGCCTGGGCAGTAGGTCTAGGATGGGCCTTGGCCTGACTGGCGGCCTTAGCACGTGCAAAGGCCTTGATGGACATGGATACAGGCGGCCTAGCAGCCCCACGTGCAGGCGTAACCTTGTCCACAGAAATGGTGTCGGGTAGATCCAGAACTTCGGTTTCCGGAGGAAAATCAACAACCGGCACCGGAGAGATCTCAGAGAACGAAGGTCGTGTTAACGCTATGTCGTCGGCCTGGAGCGGTAGATTTACCACTTCTGAGGGAACCGGAGCACTAGCAGAGGGATTGGGAGTAGCATCGGTAGTGGACGCGGGCCGAGAATGTCGGTCCCGGTCCTTGCGTTTTTTAGCAGATTGGGTAGTCGGTTGATCCGACGGCATGATATACGCAAAAGATTCACCGAAAAAGTCCTCGGCGAATTCTGCCCGGCGCCTGAGAGTACGCTTATTAAAGCAGGCACAGGCAGCACAGGACAAGATGTCGTGGTCTGGGCCCAGGCAAGGAAGGCAGAGAGAATGGAAGTCCTTATGAGGTATTTGTTTACCACAAGACAAACAATTATTAACTTTCTCAATTTGTTCTGACATCGGCTGAGGCAAGAATAAATGTTCCCCAATGGGGTACTTAGCTTTTAGATGACTTCGGTACTGAAAACACAGGAGCTGACCGACCGGCACTTGCGAACTGCTTCTGCTTCGGGCACCGCGCGGCAAGAAAGACTGAAGAAGATGGCGTCGGCCGATGCCTTTATACTCCAGCCGTGGTGACGTCGGAGAGGAGGCGACACCAGCCGGCGCCGGACCCAGACTTTGGAATTCTGCCGACCGAGGGCTGCCTGAGGCAGGACAACCCATATGTTATGACTGCATTTGCATTCTAGAAGGACATGTGGTAATGCTTGGTGAAGGTGCATACAGAACTCCAGGTTGCAGCTTCCAGGATGACCCTGGTGGGGACCCCCCTTGAGAAATGCTGTAGAGGTTGAAGTAGCTCAAGTGGAATGAATTCTGATCCCCAGAGGGGTAGGTTTTCTATGGTGCTTGTAGCAGAAATGGATGCAGTGTGCTATCCGTTTGGAAATGGTTTGCTTCGAAATAGCCTTGCCATCTGCCCCTGTAGCCAAGCTGACTAGTAGCTGGTCAGATTTTCTGAAAGGCTTAGTCCTGTCAAGGTAGAACCCGAGCTGTCTGTCCACATTCGAGGAGTGCAGCATCCTTTCCCCTCTATTCTGAGGATTAGGGAAAAAGGTTGGTGAATGGATGGATTGGTTTAAAGCCACACTGGATACCACCTTGGGCATGAAGGGTTAGTCCTGAGGGAAACCCTGTTAGCATGGAAAATAATGGAAGGGCACCACCGTTATTAGTGCCTGTAACTCAGACACTCTTCTTGCTGAAGTAGTAGCTAGAAGTAAGGCTGTTTCCACGAGAGGAATTTTAACTCTGCTGAAGCAGCAGGTTCAAAAGGGGGAAGTGTGAGCTTTTCCAGTACAAAGTTAAGGTCCCAGGCCAGGGTGGGAGCTCTCCTAGGGGGGCCTTAAGTTGTTAGCTTCTCTCAGGAACTGCTTGATGAGAGGGTGAAAAAAGAGAGGAGTCTCAGTATTATAATGGCTAAGATGGCAGAGACATGAATCTTAATGGATGAGAAGGACAGGCCTCTGTGGAGCAGCTCTGCTAGGTAATCAAGGATTTGAGGCAAGTTGGGCACAGCTGTATCCTTTCCTTGAGACTACTCCAAGAACAATATCTTTTCTACTTTTCAGCACAGGATTTCATAGTACTAGGCCTTCTGGCCTCAAGGATGGCATCCAGCACCTGTTTACTGAGGGATGCTGGTGGTGTATTCATGGGATAAGCCAGGTTGCAAGGTTTAGGGTTTGTAGCTGTGGATGCAAAATCTGTCCCCCCTGCTGAGACAGCGGGGAAGGTGTCTGATGTAGGTGCCAGGGTGGCACTGTTGTCAGACTGCGTAAGAGTGGGTACCAGTGCTGGCGTGGCCAGTCTGGTGCAATAAGGATTGCCCTTGGTATGTCCTGTTTGATCTTCAGTAGTACTTTTGAGAGGAGGGGCAGAGGAGGAAAGGCATAAATTGAGAGGTCTTCCCCATGTAAAGGATAGGGCATCCACCTTCCAGGCTCTGCTGTTAGGGTTTCTTGGTGCAAAATTTGTTCAATTGGTGGCTTTGGAGGGAGGCAAAAAGGTCCACCTCCGGAGTTCCCCACCACTGGGTTAGAAGTTTGAATAAGTTGGGTTCCAGTTTCCACTCGTGAGGGTCCAGCAGATTTCTGCTTAAGTCATCTGCCAGTGAATTTTGCTTGCCTGGTAGGAATTGAGCTTGTAGGTACAATTGGATGCTCAAGGCCATGTTCCACAGAGCCATTGCTAACCTGCAGAGTGGTACGAATGAGTGCCGCCCTGCTTGTTTATGTACCCTATAACTGTGGTGTTGTCTGTTTTTATCAGGCACTGTCCTGGAAGGATAAGGTATTTGAAGACTGTCAGAGCATTCTGTACAGCTAGCATCTCTTTTTGATTGATATGCAGGGGAATTTGTTCTGGGCTCCATTTGCCTGCCATGTGAGCCCCCTATGCATTGTCTGATGCGTCTGTTGTCAGGGTTTGGACGGTGAGGGGTTGAGTGAAAGAAGTCCCTTGTTGTGGTTGCATGCTTCTGCCCACCAAAGAACTCTACCCTTAGACAATGTATGATAGGAATCACTGTTTCCAGGTCCTGAGAATGTTGACACCAGAGACTTAAGTATCACTGAAGTTTCTCATATGCAGTCTTGCATATGGAATTAGCAGAATGCATGAGGCCATGAATCCTAGGGCTTGCAGTATTTTCCTTGCAGATAGCTGGGTTTTGTTGGCCATTATTTTGAAACAGTTTGTCAGATGAACCTGCTTTTCTGGAGTGAGGAATGCCATCTTGGAAGTTGTGTTCAAGCTTGCTCCCAGGAATACAATTTCTTGGCTGGGCACCAGTTGTGATTTCTTTTAGTTGATGGTGTATCCCAGTGAAGTTAGAAGTCTTTTTACAAATGCCAGGTACTGAAGTAGCAATTCCTGACTGTCCGCCTGAATCAGGCAATCATCCAAGTACGGGTAGATTTGAATATTTCTCGGCCTGCAGTATGCAATGGCTGGAGCCAGGCATTTTGTGAATACTCTGGGCCCAGTAGATAAGCCAAAGGTAAGTGCAGAGAACTTATAGTGCACAGAGCCTGCCCTGAAATGTAGATGTTTCCTGCAAGACTCCCTTATGGGGATGTGCAGATAAGCTTCTAAGTCTAGGGTGACTAACCAGGCATCCTTGGCTAGCATATGAAGAAGCTGTTGCAGTTTAAGCATTTTGAATTTTGGGACCACCAGAAAGGTGTTGAGAATTGATAGATCCAGGATAGGGCGCCAAGAACTATCTTTTCTGGGCACCAGGAACACTCTGGGGTAGAAATCCTGTCCCATTTGTTCTACTGGAACAGGCTGAATAGCCCTGATATGGAGAAGGGAAAGTACTTGCTTTTGAGCCTCTGCCCACTGGTTTGGAGGAAGGTCTGGCAACCCGCTTGGTGTTGGCAGTGAGTGGAAGTAGAATCTGTATCCCTGGGACACAACGTTTAGAACCCATCGGTTCTGAGTAATGGACATCCAGTTTTTTGCATGAAGGGCGATTTTTCCTCCTAGGGGCGCAAGTACTTGGGCATGGCTGGGAAGGATAATTGGAAAGTCGTGAACCTTTTCCATAAGGGGGTGGCTTACCAATCCCTGGTTTTGAGGTGGAAACACTCCATTGTTTAGATCTCTGCATACCCTGAGACTGTAGTCTTGGTGGTCTGTTTCCCCTGGGTTTGGACTGAAGGCCTGAGAGGGACTGGAAAGGACCAGTTTTTTGAAGTCCAATGCCTACTGAATCTAGGTGGCTGCACCTGTAAGAAATATTTGATTGTTTGCATAGATTTAGCTTTTTCTTCCATCTTTTTAAGAACAGCTTCTGCTTTTGTGCCAAACAAGCACTCCTGATTTAATGGAGCATCTAGTAATTTTGCTTTGACATTGTCAGGCAAGACTTGTTATTTTAGCCAAACATGCCTTCGCAGTATAGCCCCAGTGACAGCAGCCCTGCAAGATGCTTCTAAGGCATCAAACCCACATTGCAAAGTATATGTACTAACTTGGTTTGCAGAATGCATTAACTCTTGTAAATCTTTATTTTCTGCACAATCTGGAAGCAAAACCATTTTTTGTTTAATTAGTTCCATAATATGTTGCTGGTACTTCAACATGTGAAAGTGGTAATTCAAAGCCCTGATGGCAAGAGTTGCACAGGTATATACCTTCTTACCCCATCTGTCTAAAGCTCTAAAATCCCTGTCTGAAGGGGTAGGGTTTTTGGCTGTAGTAGCCTTAATGCCTTTAGGTCACTGGGAAATGGTCTCTGGATCTGCAGTAGGATTCTAAGAGAGAAATTTATGAGAATCAGGTACTCTGTAGTACCTGTCAGGTTTTCTAGCAGCTAGTGGTAAGGTGTCAGGAGTAAAACTGGACTCCAAGAAGACATTGTCTACAATATCCAGGATGGGGGAGGGAGTATAGCCTGTGCTGAGGCAAATCTAAAAATTCCCCTGAGTCTCTTTTTGGACTGAGGATAGACCTGGCATTCCCAACGGAAATGCTCTCTTAAGGTATGCAAGGTTTCACCAAAAGAGAAATCCTCTGGAGGGGAGGCAGAAGGAATGGATTCCTCTGCATCTGAATCCTCATAGGTAGATAAGGGTATGTCCTGGTAATCAGAAGGGTCAGAGTCATCAGACTCCTGGTCTGTAGAATCAGAAGGAAATTCAATTCTTTGTCTTTTGGCAGGGGAAGGCTGGCTTCTCCTAATTAGAGTAAAAAGGTCTTCAGCCATTCTAAGCATTTGTTTTTATGGCATGGGAGGATGAGCATGGATTTTGGAGATCAGTTTTCTAGGCATAGTGCGAACTCTGGGCCTGTAGTTTTACTAGAAAATGAAGTTGTCGGTTTAATATGAATATTGGTAAGTCGGAATACACGCTCAGAAGCCGGTGCCTGCACAGCGGCTCCAGACCCGTCCAAGATAGAGACATCCGCAGGTTCCATAGGCGAAGAAGCATCTCACGGAATGGGTCTCAGCAGAGGCCTGCGAATCTGTAGAAGCAGGCATCATTGACTGCAAAGGCACCTCACTGAGTACAGGCGGACTGGTGACAAGCTTAACGGAAGCATCATCGGCAGTTTTTGACCTATGTGGTCCGTCTCTGTCTTTGCGCTTTTTCAGAAGATCAGTAGTCAGATGGCTTACCGAAGCCATTTTGGAATATGGAGAATGAGAGCGAAAGAATTTAGATACAAAAATAGCCTGACGACGAATGGTTCGGGAGTTAAACAAGGCACAAAACTGACAGCTAGGGACGTCGTGGTCTGGGCCTAAACAGGTGATGCAGTAAGAATGAAAATCCATGTGAGGTATTTGCTTTCCACAGGCGAGACAATTGTTAATTTTTTCTGACATCGGTAAGAGCAAGAAAAAAGAATCCCGAACGGGGTACTTGGCTTTAGAAGAATTCAGGTCTGAAACTCGAAAAATGAAAATTTCAGGTAGTGGCCGACTGGCACTTGCGAACTGCTTCTGCTTTGGGCTCCTTCTCGGCAAGAAAGACTGATGTAATGGCATCGGCTGCATGTTTTATACCCCTGACGACCTGACATCATGGAAGAGGCGACAGCATCCGACGTAGAAATCCCAATACTCTGGTATTCGGGCCGACTGAGGGCTACCTGCAAGCAGATAACCCAAGTGTGATAGCTGTAACAGTGAAACTAGAAGTACATCAATACCTTTTCCATTTAACAGCATAGGATTTCCTTGTACTGGGTCTTCTGGCTTCAAGAATGACATCCAGCACCTGCTTGCTTAAGCTGGTCACTGGGGGAGAATTCAAGGAATAAGCCAGGCTGCAAGATTCAGGGTTTACAGTTGCGGATGCAGGATCTGTCCCTTCTGCTGGGTGAGGAGGGTTGGGATCTGGGCTAGGTGCCAGGGTGGCACCGGTGACAGGCTCCGCAGTAGTGGGTACCAGTGCTGGCATGGCCAGTCCGGGGCAATCAGGAATTCCCTTGGTTTGTCCTGTCTTATATTGAGTAATATTCTTGTGAGAAGCGGCATTGGGAGAAATGCATAGATTGAGAGGTTTACCCACTGGAAGGATAGGGGATCCACTTTCCAGGCCCTGCTGTGAGGTGTCCTGGTGCAGAATTTGCTAAGCTGGTGATTGTAGGGAGAAGCAAAAAGGTCCACCTCTGGGGTCCCCCATTTCAGGGTTAGAAGGCTGAACTTGCTGGGGTCTAATTGCCACTCGTGTGGGTCTAGCAGATATCTGCTTAAGTAGTGTTCCAGAGAGTTTTGTTGGCTTTGGACATGCAGATTCATCTGCAAGTTCACTTCCTGCCAGGCAGTGTTCCACAGGGCCATGGTTAGCCTGCAAAGTGGGTAAGAGTGGGTTCCCTCCTGCTTGTTGATGTACCACATAACTGTGGTGGTGTCTGTTTTTATTTGCAGGGGTCCTGGTGAGAGTAGGAATTTGAAAGCTGTCGGAGCAGCACACATCGCTTTTTTGGTTGATGTGCAGATGAATTTGACTTGGGCTGCAGTGGCCCTGAATGCACTTGTCATCCAGATATGCCCCCCAGGCATAGTCTAATGCATCTGTGGTTAGGGTCTGGGTGGCGTGAGGTTGAGTAAAGGGAAGTCCCTTGTTGTGGTTGCATGCTGCTACCTACCAAAGAAACTCTGTCCTTAGACAAGGTATGACAGTTTCCGGATCCTGAGAATGTTGGCACCAAAGACTTTTCAAGTACTATTGAAGTTTCCTCATATGCGGTCTGGAATATGGAATCAGTAGAATGCAAGAGGCCATGAACCCTAGGGCCTGCAGGATTTTCCTTGCAGATAGCTGGGTTCTGGTGGCCATTTGAGTGAAGTAGCCTGTCAGACAGACTTGTTTTTCTGGAGTAAGGAATGCCTTCTGGGATGCTGTATCTAAGCTAGCTCCCAGGAATACAATATTTTGACTGGGGACTAGTTTTGATTTCTTTTCGTTGATAGTGTACCCCAGGGAGGTTAGAAGGTTCTTTACAAATATAAGCTGCTGCAACAGCTTTTCCGGACGGTCTGCCTGAATCAGGCAATTGTCCAAGTACGGGTAAATTTGCATCTTTCTCTGTATGCAACAGGCAATGGTTGCAGCCAGGCATTTTCTGAAAACTCTGGGAGCAGTGGATAAGCCAAAGGAAAGTGCAGTAAACTGAAAATGCATAGATCCCGCCCTGAAGTGTAGGTATTTTCTGCACGAGTCCCTGATAGGGATGTGCAGATAGGCTTCTTTTAGGTCTAGGGTGGCTAACCAGGCATCTTTGGACAGCATAGGAAGAAGCTGCTGAAGGGTTAGCATTTTGAATTTTGTTACCACCAGGAAGGCGTTTAGAATGGAAAGATGTAAGAGTGGGTGCCAAGTACCCTCTTTTCTGGGTACCAGGAAAAAGTCTGGAATAAAACCCTTGACCGATTTATTCTGCAGGAACAGGTTGAATTGCCCTTATGGAGAGCAGGGATTGAATTTGGTTTTGTGCCTCTGCCCACTGGTTTGGAGGAAGGTCTGGTAACCCTTTTGGGGTTGGTAGTTTGTGGAAGTAAAATCTGTACCCCTGGGATACAGTGTTGAGGACCCATCGGTCTTTGGTGATGGAGGTTCATTTTTTTCATGATGGACAAGTTTTCCTCCCAGAGGCACGAGCGAATGGGAAGAGGTGAGGATTGGAGTTGAGAAGTCATTGTGAATTCTTTCCGTAAGGGGGTGGCTTAGCATTCCCTGTTTTAGAAGTGGAGGCACTCCATTGCTTATATCTCTCCATACCCTGAGACTGTAATTTGGGGGGTCTGTTTCCCCTGGGTCTAGTTTGAGATGGCCTACAGAGGGCTGGAAAGGCCCAATGTTTCGAGGGGCAATACCTACTGAATCTTGGAGGCTGCACTTGCAAAAATTATTTGACTGTTTTCTTCCATCTTTTTTAGAACGTCTTCTGCTTTGGTGCCAAACAGATTGTCCTTATTCAAAGGAGCATTTACTAATTTTGATTTGACATGGTCTGACAAGGTCTGTTCCTTAAGCCAAGCATGCCTTCTCAGTACAGAACCAGTGACTGCTGCCCTGCAAGAAGCTTCTAGGGCTTCAAAGCCAAATTGCAAGTTATGCTTGCTGACGTGGCTTGCAGAATGCATAAGCTCTTGTAATTCTTTATTTTCTGCACAGTCTGTAAAGGTAGATAATTTTTGCTTATTAAGTTCCATAATATGCTGCTGGTATTTCAGCATGTGAAACTGGCAATTCAGTGCCCTAATGGTAAGAGTTGCAGAGGTGTATATTTTTTACCCCATCTGTCTAAAGCTCTGGAATCCCTGTCCGAAGGGGTGGGATTCTTAGCTGTAGTTGCTTTTATACCTTTAGGCCCCTGGGAAATGACCTCTGGGTCAGCAGTAGGATTTTTGAAAAGAAATTTGTGAGAGTCAGGGACTCTGTAGTACCGGTCTGGTTTCTTTGGAGCAGGGGGTAAAGTATAGCACATTTGTGTGCACTTACCATAAATGTAGATGTTCGAGTGTATTCACTGCTGCAGTCATTACATTTAGGTAATCTGCTGGCAGGTTGCCCTCAGTCAGCCTGAATTCCAAAGTCTTGGGTCCTGCATCGGTTGCTGTCTCCTCTTCCATGACGTCAGGTCGTCAGGGGTATAAAACATGCAGCCAATGCCATTTTCTTTAGTTTTCTTGCCCTTCAATGTCAGGTGCCCTCAAAAGGTAGCAAAAAAAAAAAAAATATATATATATATATATATATATATATATATATATATATATATATATATACATGCATCAATTTAAACTTTAACTTCATCTACAAGGAAATACACCACATAGGTTGTAGAAGACAGAGAAGGAAAGGTAAACTCCAGAATGACAGGGGGATGGCGGGAGGGTAACCTGGACTGCAACAGTGAATACACTCCTTAACATCTACATTTACGGTAAGTGTACACAACTGTACTATGTTCTTCGTGTTTCACTGTTGCAGTCATTACATTTGGGTAGAATCCCAAAACTGTGGTTGGGGAGCTGGAGCTAAACAGCATTAGGAGCGGCTATAAGGCCCTGCAGAACTGCAGTGGCAAAGTCTGCTCTGGATTTAGAGTAAAGAGGAAAATGATAATGCTTTGTAAAGGTGTGAACAGAACTCCAAGTAGCAGCCTCTAGAATGTCTTTGGTTGGTACTCCCCTTAGAAAGGCTGCTGAAGTAGCTGCAGCTCTGGTGGAATGAGACCCAATGCCCTTGGGCACAGATTTACCATGGTGTAAGTAGCAGAAATGGATGCAGTAGCTTATCCACTTTGAAACTGTCTGCTTTGAAATAGCCTTGCACTCTGATTCTGCTGCATATGTCACTAGTAATTGCTCAGTTTTTCTTAGAGCTTTAGTCCTGCTTAAGTAGAATCTTAGTTGTCTGTGTACATCCAAGTAATGCAGAATTCTCTCCCCCTTGTTCTGCGGGTTTGGATAAAAGGTTGGCAGATGAAGTGTTTGGTTAAGAGCCACACTGGAAACCACCTTAGGCATAAAAGTTGGATTTGTACTCAGAGATACCCTGTCTGGGTAAAATATGAAAGGCTCTAGAGCCATGAGGACCTGTAGCTCTGAAACTCTTCTTGCTGGCGTAATTGCTAGTAGCAGAGCTGTTTTCCATGATAAGAACTTAATATCAGCGGTAGCAGCTGGTTCAAATGGAGGCAGGCTGAGCTTTTCAAACACATAATTGAGGTCCCATGCAGGCAATGGAGATCTTCTAGGAGGCCTTAAATTTTTTGGCTCCTCTCAGATACTGCTTTAGTAAAGGATGAGAAAAGATTGGTTGCTCTGTATTATAATGAGCCGAAATGGCAGAGGCATGGATTTTAACTGATGAGAAAGATAGGCCTTTGTCAAGCATCTCAGTTAAGTATTGCAATATCTGAGTAATATTTGGTTCTGCTGTATCAGTTCCTTGTGCTTGATTCCAAGCACAGAACCTCTTTCCATTTGTCAGCATAAGATTTTCTACTACTAGGCCTTCTGGCTTCCAAAATGACATCCATCACAGCTTTACTGAGAGGTGTTGTTTGCATGACTACATGATCAGCCATGCTACCAGGTTCAGAGTCTGTAGATGATTGTGCAGGATCTGATTGTTTTGCTGGGACAGTAGTTGTGGTCTTTGAGGCAAGGTCCAAGCTGGGTATTGAGACAAGTTCCTTAGGATTGGGTATTGGCGGGGCCAGTCAGTATCATCTTTGGTTTCTCTTGTCTGACTTTTAGGAGGACCTTGGGGAGAAGAGGCAGAGGAGGAAATGCGTAAGCTGATAGGTTTTTCCAACTGAAGGATAGGGCGTCCACCTTTCATGCTCGTCTGTGATAAGTCCTTGTGCAAAATCTTTTCAATTGATAATTTTGAGGAGAGGCAAATAGATCTATGTCTGGGCACCCCCATTTCTCTGTTATCATGCTGAAGACTTGTGGACTTAGTTTCCACTCGTGAGGGTCCATAAGGTTTCTGCTTAGATCGTCTGCCAGAGTGTTTTCTTTTCCTGGCAGGAATTGAGCTTGAAGATGTATTTGGTAGGTCAAAGCTGTGTTCCACAGTGCCATGGCTAATCTGCAGAGGGGGTATGAGTGTTTGCCCCCTTGCTTGTTTATATACCACATGACTGTGGTGTTGTCTGTCTTTATCAGTAGTTATCCTGGATGAAGTAAGTTCTTGAAGGCTGTTAGGGCATTTTAAACAGCTAGCATCTCTTTCTGGTTGATATGCAGATGCATTTGTTTTGGTGACCATATGCCCTGAATGCATCTTCCTGCCAGGTGGGCCCCGCAGGCATAATCTGATGCGTCTGCTGTCATGGTTTGGCTGGCAGGGAGTAGAGTGAATGGTCGTCCCATGTTTTGGTGACATCCCTTTGCCCACCACAGAAACTCCTGTTGCAGGCAGGGAATGAGTGGAATCATTGTTTCCAGACTGTAAGAATGTTGACTCCATAAACGTTTTAGGTACCACTGAAGTTTCCTCATATGCAGTCTTGCATATGGAATCAGTAGTATGCAGGATGCCATGAAGCCCAGAGCCTGCAGAATTTGTCTTACAGAAGACTGGGTTTTTGTTGCCATCAGTTTGAAGTAAGTAGTCCGTTGGCTTTGCTTGTCTGGCATGAGGTAAGCCATCTGGGCAGCTGTATTCAAGCTTGCACCCAGGAATGTTATCTTTTGAGAGGGTACCAGTTGTGATTTCTTTTCGTTTATTGTGTACTCTAGACATGTTAGAAGCCTTTTCACAAACGCCAGGTGTCGAAGAAGAGTGTCCTTGTTCTCTGCTTGAATGAGACAGTCGTCCAAGTAAGGAAATATTTGTATACTTCTTTGTCTGCAAAATGCAATTATTGGTGCCAGGCACTTTGTAAAGACCCTGGGCGCAGTAGATAAGCCAAAGGGCAGTACAGGGAATTGGTAATGCATTAAGCCAGCCTTGAATCTGAGGTATCTTCTGCACGATTGTCTTATTGGGACATGCAGGTATGCCTCTTTTAGGTCTAAAGTCACCAGCCAAGCATTCTTGCCCAGCATGGGCAGAAGCTGCTGCAAAGTCAGCATTTTGAATTTTGGAATGTCCAGGTATGTGTTCAAAATCGATAAATCCAGTATTGACCGCCAGGCCTTGTCCTTTCTGGGTACCAGGAACAGTCTTAAGTAAAAACCTTGTCCTTTTTCCTGTTCTGGTACTGTCTGAATGGCCCCCATATCCATGAGGGTCATAACCCGTTTCTGTGCTTCTGCCCATTGATTATTTGGCAGATCTGGCCAACCATTTGCCATTGGCAGAATGTGGAAATGGAATCTGTATCCCTGTGATACGATGTTTAGTACCCACTTGTCCTGGGTTATTAACTGCCAATTTTGAGCAAAAAGTGCTAATTTTCCCCTTATGGGTGCTGCCAAAAGATAAGTGCTTGGTGAAGGCAGAGGGAAGTCATTGGGATTGTTTTCTCTAGGTTTGCACTTTATCACCTCTAGATTTGGTGGTGGAAGCACCCCACTGCTTTGAGCTGTATAAATCTTGCACCTGGTATCTGGAACCCTTTGGGAATCTGCATTTGCCCCTTTGAGCTCTGTCTGACACAGGAAAGGACCAATTTTTAGTAGGCCAGTGTCTACTGAATCTTGGTGGCTGCACTTGTAAGAAGTCTTTAACAGTTTGCACAGACTTAGCTTTGTCTTCCATTTTCTTTAAAACCTCTTCTGCCTTGATACCAAACAGAGAATCATGCTGTAAAGGTGCATCTAGCAATTTAGCTTTAACATGATCATGTAAATTTTGTTCCTTTAACCAGGCATGCCTCCTAATCACAGATCCAGTAACTGCGGCCCTGCAGGAGGTCTCTAAGGAATCAAAACCACATTGCAAAGTATGCTTTCCAACTTGTTCAGCTGCATGCAATAATTCCTGCAATTTGTTATTTTCTGCACATTCTGAAATCAACATCATTTTCTGTTTCAGCAATCCTATAACATGTTGTTGGTACTTAAGCATATGAAATTGACAGTTTAAGGCCCTGATTGCAAAGGTTGCAGATGTATAAACCTTTTTTTCCTCATCTGTCCAGTGCCCTTGAATCTCTGCCAGAAGGGGTAGAATTTTTTGCTGTTGAGGCCTTAACTCCTTTTGGACCCTGTGAAATAGTTTCGGGATCCGCCACAGGGTTTCTAAATAAAAATTTATGCGAGTCAGGGACCCTGTAATATCTGTCAGGCTTACTGGGAGCTGGAGGGTAAGGAGTCGGGGGACAAGCTTGAGTCCGAAAACACATCATCCACAATGTCTAAAACAGGGGGAATGGCTAAAGGCCTGTGCTGAGAGAGAAGAATGAAATCCCTGAGCCTCTTTTTTGATTCTGAGAAGTCTTGACTCTCCCAGTGAAAATGCTCCCTCAAAATATGCAAGGTTTCTCCAAATGAAAAATCCTCAGGAGGAGATGCGAATGGAATGGATTCCTCAGCATCAGAATCCTCATAGGGAGGTATAGATAATTCTTGATCAGAAGAGGAATCAGAAGAAATAGAAACCTGATCTGAAGATTCATAATCAGTGTCTTGCTTAGGCCTCTTATCAGGAGGGGGATGGGTACCCCTGATCAAGGTAATAAGGTCTTTGGCCATTTTGATCACCTGTTTTTTTAGGCATAGAGGCCTGTGCACGTGGCTCATGCGTCATTTTTTTAGTTTTAGAAGTTGCTTTTGTCTTTGGTTTTGCAGCTGTCGTCGGTTTGATATACAAATGTTGAGGTCTGAATACACCCTCAGAAGCCGGTGCCTGCTCAGCGGCTCCGGACTCATCCGAGGGAGATACACCCGTCGGTCCAATATCTTGAGTATCTTGTGGCATGCTGGACTCCACATGGGTGTCAGTAGAGGCCTGTGACTCGAAGGTAGCGGGTATCAGGGGCTGCAAAAGCACCTCACTGAGTACAGGCGAACTGGAGACTGGCTTAGGAGAAGCTTTGTCGTCGGTTTTGGATCTTGACTGGCTTTCTCTGTCCTTTTCTTTGCTTTTTTTATGCACTCCGGTAGTAGGATTGCTGTCCGATGACATTTCTGGGTAGTTAAATCTGTTTCCAAAATACTTTGATGCAAAAATATACTGACGCTTAATAGTGTGTTGGTTAAATCTAGCACAAAACCGACAGCCAGGCACGTTGTGATCAGGGCCTAGGCAAGGAATACAGTATAAATGGAAATCCTTATGAGGTATTTGCTTCCCACAAGTAATACAATTATTAACTTTTTCTGACATCGGTAAAAAGCAAGAAAAAAGTTTCCCTAATGGGGTACTTAGCTTTAGTGAAGACTTCGGTTCTAAAACCCAAACTCGAATATTTCAGTAGTCGGCTGACCGGCACTTGCGAAATGCTTCTGCTTCGGGCACTGAGTGGCAAGAAAGACTAAAGAAAATTGCGTCGGCTGCATGTTTTATACCCCTGACGTTATGGAAGAAGAGACAGCAACCGACGCAGGACCCAAGACTTTGGAATTCAGGCCAACTGAGGGCAACCTGCCAGCAGATTATCCAAGTGTAATGACTGCAACAGTGAAACACGAAGAACATCAGGAGTTAGACTGGATTCCATAAAAGACATCATCCAGAACAGGAGGAATTGCTAAAGGTCTATGTTGAGGTAAATCTAAAAATTCTCCGAGTCTCTTTTTGAACTGAGGATAATCCTGGCATTCCCAGTGGAAATGGTCTCAAAGTATGAAGAGTTTCACCAAAAGAAAAATCCTCTGAAGGGGAAGCAGAGAGAATGGATTCCTCTGCATCTGAATCCTGATAAGCAGATAAAGGCATGTCTTCATAATCAGAAACCTCAGAGTCGTCGGACTCTTGGTCAATTAAAGCTGCTGAGGACAGGTCTCTTTCTCTTAGCAGGGGAAGGCTGGCTTCCCCTAATCAGCATAATCAGGTCTTCTGCCATTTTAAGCATTTGATTTTGTGGCAAGGAAGCAGGTGCTTGAGTTTGGGTCACTGTTTTGTTAGGAATAGCTCGTACTGTTGGCCTTAAAAACTTGGTAGTTTTAGACAGAACTGAAGACGCAAATGAAGTTGTCGGTTTGTGTCGAATATCGGTAATGCGAAGAGCTTCCTCAGAAGCTGGTGCCTGCACAGCAGCTCCGGACCCATCCAAGATAGAGACAACTGCAGGTTCCATAGTCAATGAGTCTAGCGGCATTCCGGACTCCGAATGGGTCTCGGCAGCGGCCTGCAAATCCATAGAAGCGGGCATCAGGGGCTGTGAAAGCACCTCACTCTGTACTGGCGAACTGTTGACTAGCTTAATGGAAGCATCATCAGCAGTTTTGGACCTGTGCGGTCTGTCTTTATCCTTACATTTTTTCGAAAGATTGGTAGTTGGACGGCTTACCGAAGCCATTTTTGAATACGGAGATCGAGAGCAAAAGTATTTAGTGACAATAAGGTCTCGATGATGAATAGTAGGGGCGTTGAACAAGGCACAAAACTGACAGCGAGGTACGTCATGGTCTGGTCCTAAACAGGTGATGCAGTAAGAATGGAAATCTCGGTGTGGTATTTGCTTTCCACAGGTGAGACAATTGTTAACTTTTTCTGACATCAGTTAGAGCAAGAAAAAAGGATCCACAATGGGGTACTTAGATTTAGAAGACTTCAGGATGATTCAATTTGGAAACGAAAACTCAGGTAGCGGCTGACCGGCACTCGTGCGAACTGCTTCTGCTTTGGGCTCCTTGTCAAGAAAGACTGATGTAATGGCGTCAGCTGCCTGTTTTTATAGCCCTGACGACCTGACATCAGTACTGAAGCAACAGCAACTGATGCAGAAATACTAAGTCTCTGGTATTCAGGCTGACTGAGGGCTACCTGCAGCCAGATAACCCAAGTGTGATGACTGCAACAGTGAAACATGAAGAACATCTGAATTCACTAAATGATAGCCATTTAAGTTTCAGTCTTCCTATCTTTCAGGAAACAAACTGCTGATTTGGCATAGTGGTATGTTGCTCTGACTGTAGTGTACAGGGTCCTGAGTTCAAGACTTGCCAGTGAAATGCATGGTGGTAACAACATTTTATTCTATTAACTTTCCAAAATTATACAAGCAATGTTTAAAATGTCTACCTGGTTTTTGGCCTTTTGCCCCCCCCCCCCCCCCCAAAAAAAAAAAACTTAAATTGAAAATAAGTGCAAGAAGCTGTGCAAGATGCCTATGTCTTACACTATTGTCATTCTACATTCATATATATATATATATATATATATATATATATATACACACAC
The DNA here is from genome assembly GCF_019279795.1 of Protopterus annectens. NCBI lineage: Eukaryota > Metazoa > Chordata > Ceratodontiformes > Protopteridae > Protopterus > Protopterus annectens. The sequence continues at coordinate 348,464,144 of NC_056750.1, forward strand.
ACACACACACACATTGTGTGTGTGTGTGTGTAAGTAGACTTTTATGATGGAAATGCTCTGAATTGGGCAGTTTTGTCATTATTGGTTCATGCATTTTGTTTCATTGCCTACTGGAAAAATGTTCAAACAAATTTAAAATGTGCTGTAACACGTGTGCTATACTATACAAGGAATATAATTTAACAAAATCAGGAAGGTGCATCAAAGAACACATGTATGTTTCTTGTTTTGTGTGCAAGGGGCCAATGATCTGAAACAGTCCAAAGGTAATCTTTATCCACCACTGGCCAGATACACTTTCTTTGGATGTGGTGTGGGTTTCAACGCTGTTTTAATGAATGTGAGTTTCAAGGACAGAGAAGTTTTAATGCCAAGTCTGTTTTCATTGTGAGACAGTATTGCTTTGTTTAGCAGATGTCTATTAGTGTTTGTGCATTGTGCTGTAAAGTGTAAAAATAAAACCCAAATAATCACTGTAGAAGTAAAGCACTATGCACACATTAGTGTTTATGGTAAATGGGGTGAAATAGTCAGGTAATGGGACATTGGAATGGCTGCAGGGGGCCTCTGGGGCCATAGTTTGGTTGTCTGCTCTTCAGCTTGCATTTGAAAGTTGGTATCCCACAATCCCATTGGAGTGGGCAGGGTTACATAATTATGCATGCACATGTTATGTTAAACAGTGTACAGATTTGTACCTATTTTTCATGGGCCTTGTCCGGATTTTTGATGTTTCCAGGTTGAGAGGTGTGGGCAAGCATCCCCGGTGCAGAACTGTGGGAACTGATGGTTGATAACACAAACAGGACTATCCGAGGAGTGCCTCACTAAAGGGTGATCATTTGAAAACCATCCCTTTCAAAATCCATTTGTGGGGTCATCCAGGGAGCGGCTTAGGGAGTCTGCTAGTACCATGTCCTAATAAGGGATGCATATGGCTGTAAGCATGACATTCATTTGGCTTGCCAAGTTCCATGCCTCCTGTACTAGCCTACACAGCTGGTAAGATCTGATACCTTCCTGTTTGCTTATGTACCCATGGCCATGGTGTTGTCCATGTGCAATAGAAGTGGCACAGGTTTCCAGACGTGGACGAAGAACTGAAGACATGAACAACTTCTTCAGAGAAGAGGTGTCCTTGAGGAATTAAAATCCTATTATCCATAGGGTCAAGTTGAGAGATGGAATAACTGGGTGGAGCAAATTCATTAATGAAGAGGCATCCTCTTGTAATTTCCCTCTGTTTGGTGAAAAAGCATGGGAAACCAACATTGTCTTGGCCAAAATGGTGCCAATAAAAGGAGTCTGGGTGCTTTCTTTTGTGCCTTGAGAATAATTTTTGGAAGAGGAGGCAGAGGAGGAAAAGCATAGAGGAAATTTCCTGTCCTTCAGACTATGGGGCGAGGGTCCCCCGGTGCAAAACTGGAGGAGCTGATGGTTGGTTGATAACACAAACAGGACTATCTGAGGAATGCCCCACTGAAGTGTAATCATCTGAAAACCCTCTCTTTCAAAATCCATTTGTGGGGTCCTCCAGAGACCGGCTTAGGGAGTCTGCTAGCACCATGTCCTAATAAGGGATGTATGTGGCTGTAAGCATGATATTCATTTGGCTTGCCAAGTTCCATGCCTCATGTACTAGCTTACACAGTTGGTAAGAACTGATACCTCCCTGTTTGCTTATGTACCCATGGCCATGGTGTTGTCCATGTGCACTATTAGTGGCACAGGTTTCCAGAGGTGGGTAATCATCTGAAGAGCTTGCAGATGAACCCTCATTTCTTTCAAATTGACATGTTCTTTGAGAAACAGAGGTTGACATTTCCCCCGCACTTGGTATGATCCTGTCCATGTCCCCCCACACCTCGTCCAAGGTGTCTGTGTCAACATGTTGAAGAGGAGGTGGTGCTGTGAATGGCAGTTCTGGATTGAGAATGACCTATCCCTTCCACCAGTAGCTCCTTTTTGAGACAAGGAAGGAGGGGAATCAAGGTGTCCAAGGGGTGATAGTGCTGGGACCACACAGATTTCAGGTAACCTTAAAATCTCCTCACGTAACGTCTGGCCAGGGGGAGAATAGGGATGGTGACTACCATGAACCCCAAAGTTCTTAACATTTCCCTTGCTGAGGAATGGGTTGTGGAGGACAGATATTGGGAAAACATGGACAGAGTGTGAACTTTCTCCTAGGGGAGGAAGGCATGCAATTTATTTGTGTCCGGTCTACAGTCCAGTAAAACCAGATCTTGTGTAGGGATCATTTGGGATTTTTTTGTAGTTTATAGTGAAACCCAGATCTATCAGAAGTTGGAGGGTGAAGTGTAGATGTTTTGGAAAGAGAGCCTGGATCAGCAGGTCATGCAGATGGGGGATATGCATTCCCTTAGTGTGACAGAAAGCTATTGCTGGAGTTAGACACTTTGTGAACACTCTTGGTGCTGTGGAAAGACCAAAAAGCATAACAGTAAACTGAAAATGTGAAAAGCCAGACAAAAAATATGAGGAATCTTCTGCCAAAAGCATGAATGGGTATGGGGAAGTAGGCATCCTTCAGCTTTAGGGGCACTAAGAAAGCTTGGGGGAGGATGAAAAGCATAAGAGTGTGAAGACAGCACATTTTAAATGGTGGTAATTTCAATTAAGTGTTTAGAAGAGACAGGACTAGGATGGGTCTCCACTGCCCTTCATCCATTGGGACTAGAAAAATCCTGGAGTAAATCCCTATTCCCATGAAGTCCTTTGGGACTTGCTTGTTTGTGCCCTGATTCAAGAGGTCTTTAATAATGGGGCCATAAGGGTTGCTTGGTTTTGAGGAAATTGTGGCATGCCTTTCATAAGCAGAATATTTTCCCAAGGCATGGCATAATCATCCTTGAGGATGGAGAGGACCCACTAGTCTGCTGAAATAGTTTTCCACCTGGCCAGGACAGCGACAGTCTTTGGGAAAGAGGAGTAATGGAACTGAGGGCAGGGGGAAGCGTACACCAGAGGAAGTCACAGATTTTTCCTTCCAAAGAGAGTCCTCCTTGCTGGAGGTTCCCTATAGATTTTTTCAGAGTACTTTTTCCTAGGGGTTTTCCTTTGTTTCTGAGCTGTCCTAAGATCCTTTCTGATGAAGGAGGTAGATTTAGATGGGTAGTTCCTATGGTATCTAGGAACTGAGGAGAACAGAATCTGTCTACAGTCTTTCATGGTCTTACCTTGGTCTTGGAGAGTCTTGAACAGGCTCGTAACCTGAGACCTAAACAGCATGTCTTTGTCAGTGGGGGAGTCTAAAATATTTGGTTTGAAATTCTCACAGATAGGCTGACTGTGAAGTCATGCATATTTGTGAACAAACAATTCATTGGCAGCTGCCCAAGAAAAAACATCCACATTATTGTAACTGCACTTAATGCTGTGTAATGCTGTGTCTGGCAATCTGAGTGGCCTGCAATAGTAATCTCTGTATTTGATGCTTGGACTCTGTTGTAGGAGGGTCCAGTATAACTTTGTTTATGAAATGCAGGATAGAGATCAAGTATGTTGTCATTTGAGTCTAGTAGTTAACTAAACAAAAAGCAAGGGTAGCAGAGAAGCAAACCATCAGACACATTGTAAAACCTGTTTAGTCTTTTAGGAGTTGGTGGTTGAGAATCAGGTGCAGAAGAGGTGGACTGAAAGGCATCCTGAAAAACCTCAAGGACAGGAGAGATTGGAGAAGGGGCAGGGGGTACCCATCTCTCCAAGAGGGTGTAACACCACTTCTGAACATCAGAGATCTGCATGGATTGCCATTAAAAGTGTTTCATCATAAAGTTTCCCCAAAAGAAGCTTCCTCAATAGAGGAAGCCAGTGAGACAGTCCTCTTTGTCACAAGACATTTGTCCTGGAGAATGCAGCTGAGAGGAACAGTCCAGAGATTGGTCAGTCACAGTCCTGTTCATCACAAGAAGAGGAAACCACAGTAGGCTTTTGAGGACTAGCCTGTGGTTGCAGAGGTTTCAAATACATAATTAGCTTTGAACAACCCCTGTGAGAAGTCTAGCCACTCCTTTTCCTTAGCTACTGAGGGAAAGGCCACATGCTTAGTCTTCTGTTTTTTTCTTTTTAGGCTTGAAGTCTACCTGGATGAAATGCAGAGACTCGGATCCCTCTCTGACTTTGGTACCCCAGCCAGATGTCAGCAAGTGACAACCCATATGTCAATACTGCAACAATGATTTCAGTCAGGACATCTTAGAGCGACTTAATTTAGAGACAAGCAACAGTTACATGAAACTCTTAATAGAACAGTATGATTTAATAGAGGAGCAACTTAGCACAGAAGCTAGTGATTTAGAACACCAGCTTAGCCTCCTATTAATACAAACTCAAAGAGAAGAGTTTTTCATTGAGCTAACTTCTTCCCTAGCATTATTGGACAACAGGTTGATGCAGGCTAAAAAGAAAAAAACTAGAGAGAGACTATCTCGATTTTAGTAGGGGGAACGTCTTCTCTTGGTCGAGAGGATCCACCCGGTCTAGAGATACAATTCCCCCACGTAATGCATCACAAATACCATCAGAACACTCCATTCTCCCTTCTAGTTCCGTATCAGCGACATCACTTCCGCCTAGAGAGATTGAGAGGCAGCAGAAGGAGAGACGTCCTCGATAGTGGAAGCAAGAAGTAATATTGTACAGTTATTATCCCAAAAGGAGCCAGCCGTGAGAAGAAAGACTCCTACAACTGATTTAACGTCCCAGTTGACAAGTGAAGATGAATCTGCGCTCCATTTTCCATTACCGTTCCACCCTGTCAACCGGCTACCATGGAGCCCATACTACAAAGGCAAGAAACGGAAGATATCGGGCGAGCAGCACGAATTCCAGAAGACGACCCTGAAACCCGTAAACAGTACTTAATTGTAAATCTGTCCAAGTATGTACTAACTTCATCGGAAATATCAGTTTTAAACAAGGGACTTTCATTTATTCCTTCGCAAAATGCAGATGTAAGTGATTTAGTAATACATATTAAATGTTTTACTAGAAATATAGCATTGGGTCTACAATATGGAGACAGTACAACTGATAGTAAACAAGCATCTGTACTTAAGAAACAGTCAATATTTTACCAATTTTGCATCCATTACTTGAGAGTTTTGAGAGGGCTTGTGCAAATGATCTTCTTGCAGTATTTCAACAAGGCAAACATAATTTGAAACCAGAGTTTTATAATTTGAATGTATATGAGAAACTAGCCTTAAAGAAACTGCAGGACAATGACACAATAGTTATACAACCTGCTGATAAAGGGGGAGCAGTGGTGTTGTTAGATCGTGAACACTATCAAACTAGTATAAATAATATGTTGTCTGACTTAGCTACACATAGAGCTCTAACGATGTCACAATTTGATAAAGTTATCAAAGATGTTTATGATGACTTATATGGCGTTAATGTGTGATGTCATTGACAGTTGTTGTTGTTGTTGTGCCTTTTGGCTTTTCCCGGTTAGGGGTCGCCACAGCGGAACTCCGGTCCACTTATGACTGGTAGTTGATTTTTACGTGCCGAGTTACCAGCCCTGATGCACAACCTTCAACGAAGGTATGCCCATTCACGCATGTCTCCATGCAGAAGACGCTCTAGCTGAGAATCGAACCGGACAGCGTCTTACTGCGAGGCGACAACGCTACCACAGCACCACTACCTCATTGATAGTGATCTATATAAATACTTTTGGTTGAAAAACCATTGATTCCTACATTTCGGGGTCTTCCCAAGATACACAAAATGTTAGAAAATCCACTCCTTAGACCTATCGTCTCAGGAAGAGGTTGGCTAACTTGAGTGTATCTCTATTTATTTAGAGAAACAAATGAGGCCAATAGTTGATTCTACAGATTCGATTTTAAGGGACACCCAACAGTTCCTAGAAACCCTAGCACCTTACAATCTTAATGGGAGATTGAATATGCTTGATTATATGTTTACCCTAGATGTGACATCATTGTTCACCAGTATACCTAATGATATTGGTGTAGATTTTTTGAGGTTGTATCTAATACAGAAAGGGCTAACAAATAGCCAGATTATTAGGATTACCATGCTAATGGATTTAGTTCTCAATAATAATCTATTTACTTTCAATGGGAATTATTTCTTGCAAACTACAGGAGCAGCAATGGGTACACCATGTGCCAACTCTTATGCGAATTTGGTGTTGGCATACTGGGAGTATACCTATGTCCTGGATCATATACATTTCTCTAAATACATTAAGTATTATAAAAGATTTGTAGACAATGTCTTCCTTATTTGGGGAGGTGATATAGATACTTTAGATGAGTTTTTAACTTATATTAATGGAACGACTACCTTCCTTACACTAACAGGTAAAAGGTCACAGAGTATGATTGAATTTCTAGATGTATTACTTAGGAAAGATGATGGGAAGATTAGTACAGAAGTCTACAGAAAACCATGCAGAAGGAATACTCTTTTACATCGAAATAGCATGCATCCAGCACATGTACATAAAAATATAGTGAAAAATCAAGCACTAAGATTCTCCCGTTTAGTGAGTGAAGATGAGCTGTATCAGGAAGCCATTAGTGATATACAGAGAGATTTTATAGAAAGAGGGTATCACTCTAAGGATCTCAAAACCAGGAGCTGGTGCCCTAGGCAAAACAGCTCCACGGCACCCCCCAACACATTACCTGGTGCCCCCATCCTGGTCTACCTACACCAAATAAATACTGGAAAAGTGCCCCTGCTACACCGGCGCCCTAAGCAGCCGCCTAGGTGGCCTATGCCTAAGGCCGGCCATGCTCAAAACATTAGTGAAAGTAGAACATGAGAAATCAGGACAACCATACATTAGAAGAAGTAGTCATATACATACAGAGCATAAAACTAACTCAAAAGTTAAAAGATTGACCATTCCTTACACCAATAATAATAATACGATAACAGAGATAATCAGGAGGAATTGGTGTATACTGCTATTGGATGAACACATAAAGCAAGTGGTGGGTACAATTCCTAGTTTTAGTTATAAGAACACTAAATCGTTAAAAAGGATTTTATGCTATGAGAGTAATGACAAGAAGAAATTGCATTCTTCAAGGAAAAGGTACTTTTTCGTGTCACGGTTGCAACCAATGCAGTTTTATAGCCAATAAGAACTATTTTATACATCCAGATAAACATATTAGATATGAATTCAATCACTACAAAGATTGTAAGTCTAGGAATGTAGTTTACCTGGCCATGTGCCACAAATGTAATGGTTTCTATGTAGGGAAGACCAATAGAACACTCAGAGAAAGGATAAGAGAAAGTACAGTTTTGTACCTACCATAAATGTAGATGTTCGAGGATCCACATTGCTGCAGTCATAACCTGTGGGTAGTCTGCTGTCCTCGGTCGGCCCGAATACCAAAGAGTTAGGCTGGCGTCGGTCATGGTTGCCCGGAGCTGACGTCAGTACGTAGTAGTACTTAAGCGCATGCCCGACGCCACATCCTCAGTCTTTCTTGCCCCAGATGTCAGAAGGCCTTAAAAAAAGGAAAGGCCAGAGCCAAAATAGCAAATACCCAACAACCACAAGCGAGAAAATAACAATTATCCCAGAGGAAAAAACAGCAACCCCAAACTATAGAGGGGAAGGAGGGAGGGAAAATAGGACTGCAGCAATGTGGATCCTCGAACATCTACATTTATGGTAGGTACAAAACTGTACTATGTTCTTCGTCTCACATTGCTGCAGTCATAACCTGTGGGTAGAATCCCAAAGCAAAGGAAAAGGGAGGCTGGCAAAGTAAAAAGCATTAGGAGCTGCTAACATGCCCTGTAAAACTGCAGTGGCAAACCCAGCCCTAGACTTGGAATAAAGAGGAAGATGGTAATGCTTAGTAAAAGTGTGTACTGAACTCCAAGTAGCTGCCTCCAAAATATCCTTAGTAGCTACCCCCCTCAAAAAGGCAGTAGAAGTGGCAGTAGCCCTAGTGGAATGAGGTCTGATCCCAGCAGGAACATTCTTCCCATGATGAGAATAACAAAAAGCAATACAATGACCAATCCACTTAGAAATAGTTTGCTTTGAAACAGCTTTCCCTTGTGAACCCAGAGCAAAAGAAATAAATAACTGTTGAGTCTGCCTGAACTCTTTAGTTCTGCTCAAATAATAACGTAGCTGCCTGTGAATGTCCAAAGAATGCAAGACTTTTTCCCCTTATTTTGGGGATCAGCATAAAAAGTAGGCAAATGAATAGACTGGTTCAAGGCCACATTAGAAATCACTTTAGGCATAAAAGTAGGGTTAGTACGCAAAGACACCCTATCCTTATGGAATACCAGAAAGGTTCAACTGCCATGAGTGCCTGCAATTCAGAGACCCTCCTAGCAGAGGTAATGGCCAACAAAAAAGCAGTTTTCCAAGACAAAAACTTCAGCTCAGACGAAGCTGCAGGTTCGAAAGGAGGTAAAGTAAGCTTCTCCAACACAAAATTGAGATCCCAGGAAGGAGTAGGAGCTCTACGTGGGGGTCTTATATTTTTTGCCCCTCTAAGAAATTGCTTAAACAAAGGATGAGAAAATAAAGGAGGGTCACAATTATAGTGAGCAGAAATGGCTGCAGCATGAACCTTCACAGATGAAAATGACAAACCCTTGTCTAGTAATTCAGTAAGATACTGTAGCGTAAAACTCAAATTAGGTACTGAGACATCAAAGCCCTTTGCTGTGCTCCAAAGAAAAAATCTCCTCCATTTATCAGCATAAACTTTTCTAGTACTGGGCTGCCTGGCTTCCAAAATGACATCTAAAACCTGTTGAGGAAGCTGAGACCCCACAGGCTCTAAAACAGAATACGCCAGGCTGTTAGATGCAGGGACTGCACCCTGACATAGAGCAAATGATTGCTTGACTGGGACAACAAGTGAGGAATCTGTGGCAAAGGCCAAGGAGGCTCCTGAATTAAACTCCTCAGCAGAGGATACCAGTGCTGACATGGCCAATCTGGTGCTATTAGAATCATGCAAGGCTTGTCCGCCTGACTTTCAAGAGTACCTTGGGAAGGAGAGGCAGAGGAGGAAAGCATAGATGTGAAGGTTGTTCCAACTGAAAGATAGAGCATCCACTTTCCAAGCTTTTGGGTGAAACATCTTTGTGCAAAATTTTGGTAGTTGGAAATTTAGTGGAGAAGCGAACAGATCTATGTCTGGAGTTCCCCAAGCCACTGTCAACTGTTGGAATACCTGAGGATCCAATTTCCACTCGTGGGGGTCCACAATTTGTCTGCTCAATACATCTGCTAGGGAGTTCTGTGCTCCTGGCAGAAACCGTGCTTGAAGCGTGATGTGCAAACTCAGAGCAGTCTCCCACAATATCATTGCTTGTCTGCAAAGAGGGTAAGAATGGGTTCCCCCCTGCTTGTTGATGTACCACATGACTGTTGTGTTGTCTGTTCGAATCAACACCTGTCCTGGTTGAAGTAGGTCCTTGAAGGCCATCAGGGCAAATTGGACTGCTAACATCTCCTTCATGTTGATATGCAAATGTTGTAGCCTGGGAGGCCACATGTCCTGAATCCATTTCCCATTGAAGTGTGCTCCCCAAGCCAAGTCCGAGGCATCCGTCGTTATGATCTGACTCTCCTCTGGTCGGGTCACAGAGAGTCCCTTGTTTAGGTGACATTCCTGCGCCCACCACAAGAATTCCTTCTGGATGCAAGGTATTATCTGAATGACAGTGTCCAAATCGTGGCAGTGTTGAGTCCATACAGTTTTGAGATACCACTGTGACTTCCTCATATGCAGTCTGGCATTGGGAAGTACTAGAATGCAAGATGCCATGAACCCCAAGGCTTGAAGGACTGTCCTTGCAGTCAGCCTGGACAGTACTGATAACTGCTGGAAGTATAGGTGAAGAGTTCTTTGTTTGTCCGGGGTCAGAAAAGCCATCTGAGAAGCTGTATTCAGTCTCACACCCAGAAAGCACATGTCCTGAGAGGGCACTAGACTGGACTTTATTTCGTTCACAGAATACCCTAGGCACCTTAAAACTGCCATTACATACTGTAGATGTTGAAGTAACTTGTCTTTGTCTTGAGCAAGAATCAGGCAATCGTCCAGATAAGGATAAATTTGTATTCCCTCTGTCTGAAGAAAGCTATTACAGGAGCCAGAACTTTTGTGAACACCCTGGGCAGTAGATAAACCAAAGGGCAATGCAGAGAACTGATAATGAGAAGTACCAGCCCGAAATCGCAGGAATCTCCTGCAGCTGGGCCTGATAGGCATGTGAAGATAGGCCTCTTTGAGATCCAGGGTTACCATCCAGTGATCTTTGCCTAGCATAGGCAGAAGTTGTTGTAATGTTAACATCTTGAACTTTGGAATGTCTAGGTAGGTATTGAGAATGGACAAATCCAGAATTGGCCTCCAAGTGTTTCCTTTCTTTGGCACTAGGAATAGACGGGAATAGAACCCTAGGCCTACTTCTGACGGAGGTACCACCTGGATTGCTCCCATCTGTAAAAGCAAAGAAATTTGCTCCTGAGCCTCCAGCCTTTGCTGAGGAGGCACATCCGGCATGCCTTTGAAAGGAGGAAAAGTGTGAAAATAAAACTTGTAACCTTGATTTATTATTTCCAACACCCATTTGTCCTGGGTGACCAAATGCCAGTTTTGTTTGAAAAGTGCCAACTTTCCTCCTAGAGGAGCTGCCAGAAAAGAAGGCTCTGGCAGCTGAAAATACAGGTCATTGGGTCTGTTTACGAAAAGGCTGACCCCTGCCCTCACCAGAAGACTGTGCAGGAGAACTCCAAGTCCTAGGTCTGAAAGAACCCTGAGCGTGAGGCCTGCCCCTACCACGTCTAGACCTGCCCTTAGACTGAAAATCCAAAGAAGGGTAGGACCATCCTCTAACAGGCCAATTCCTGCTAAACTTAGGGGGCTGCACCTGCAGAAAATCCTTGACCGTCTGCATAGACTTAGCTTTATCTTCTATCTTTTTCAAAACTGATTCCACAGGAGAACCAAAAAGAACTTCAGATTGTAGAGGAGCATCCAAAATCCGAGCTTTAACATGCTCTGACAAATTTTGATCCTTAAGCCAGGCATGTCTACGAATAACTGAACCAGTAGCAGCCACCCTGGATGAAGCCTGAAGAGCATCGAAACCACACTGCAAAGAATGTTTTCCAACTTGATCTGAAGCATGAACCAACTCCTGCAATTCCTTACACTCTATACCCTCAGATAAAGCATCCACCTTAGATTTCAATTGGCCTAACAAAAAGTTCTGATACTTCAGCATATGAAACTGGCAATTTAAAGCCCTCATAGCTAACGTAGAAGAGGTGTACACTTTTTTCCCCCACCTATCCAACGCTCTAGAATCTTTATCCAAAGGAACTGGATTCTTAACCACAGAAGCCCTGACACCCTTTGGCCCTTGAATAATAGTTTCCGGGTCAGCTCTAGTACTCTTATACAAATATTTATGTGCTTCTGGAACTCTGTAATATCTGTCTGGCTTGACAGGGGCAGGGGGTAAAGAATCACGGTTAAGTGAAGCTTCAGAAAAAACATCCTGAACATCTAAGACAGGGGGAATAGCCAAAAGCCTATGTTGTGGTAAAAACAAAAATTCCCTAAGCCTTTTTCGAGAATCTGAAAAATCCTGACCTTCCCACTTGAAATGTTCCCTCATGGAATGTAAAGTTTCAGAAAAGGAAAAATCCTCTGGAGGAGAAGCAGAAGGACAGGAATCCTCTGCATCCGAATCTGAATAGGGATGGAAATCCTGAATATCCTCAGCTGAGGACTCAGAGAAGTCTGAAGAATGCTCCATTCCCTCTAAATCTGTCTCCACCCTAGGCCTCTTCTCTGGGGGGGGGGCATAGAACCCCTGATCAAAGTAATCAAATCCTCTGCCATTTTCAACATATGTTTTTTAGGAACAGAAGCTGAAGAACTAGGGCTATGGTCAGTACCAGTAAGACCAGGTTTAGCCTTAGCATGGCCTATAGCCACCGAGGTAGAAGGCCTAATAACCTTTTGTAAGGATGGAACTACAGATACTTGAGAAGCACCCTCGGCCTGGCCTAACTCCTGAGAGGCCAACTCCTGCAAAAGTAAAGGTTCCCCCTGGGATTCAGCCGAGACCTCGGCCGGATCCACAGATTCAACCGGAGGTTCCATAGAACCGGCGTCCGCAACGGACGACTCATCCGGTTTAGACCTTAAAGATTTACCTTTACGTTTTTTAGCGGTAGCGGGCGTCGGAGGATCCGACGGCATGTTGTAGTTACACTGCTTACCGAAAACAAGCCTGGCACAATCTAATCTTCGTTTAATGGTGCGCTTATTAAATCTAGCACAAAAGCGACACCCGACTACGTCGTGTTCAGGCCCCAAGCAAGGAATACAGAGAGAATGATAGTCCCTATGAGGTATCTGTTTCCCACAAGAAATACAATTATTAACTTTTTCTGACATCCGGATTAACTGAGGCAAGAAAAGACAAAAATTTTCCCCAACGGGGTACTTAGCCCAACTTGGTCTTCGGTCTAAAACTCGAAAATTGAAAATTTCAGAATGCCGAACGGCACTTGCAAACGCTGCTTCTGCTTTGGACCACGCGGCAAGAAAGACTGAGGATATGGCGTCGGTCATGCGCTTAAGTACTACTACGTACTGACGTCAGCTCCGGGCGACCATGACCGACGCCAGCCTAACTCTTTGGTATTCAGGCCGACAGAGGACAGCGGACTACCCACAGGTTATGACTGCAGCAATGTGAGACGAAGAACATCATGTTTATGCCATTAGCAGAGAGAATGAAGGCAATGCAATAGCTAAACATGTTCTACAGAATGACACAACTCAATTTTAAGTTTTTAGTATTACAATCTATATATTCCACTGAGAGGCTAGGCAATATAAGTAATTATACAGAGAAAGAGGAAGGGAAGTGGATAGTTAGGCTTCAAGTGGATAGGGGACATAGTTTGAATGATAAGAGTCTCATTGAAACCATTTTTGTTAGATCGAGCTCAGAAACATTAATTTTAAGTGAGATATGTATTGTTGTTTATGAGCATCTGTAAAGTGTATATAGATGTTTTATTGTCTTCCTTATTATATAATATGTTTCTTGATTTTATTTAAAAAATTCAATGTCTTAGTTTACTGGAAGTTTTTCTTTATATTATTCCTTGTATGCACTGTGTGCCTTTTTAAGAGCTGGAGAATCAGCATACATAAGATATAGCCAAGATGTATATATTAAGGCTTTTAACATATATTTTTTTAACATATTTTTTAACATTTTGTACTATTGCTGAGTTCTTGTATGTAGAAGCTCAATACAAGTGTTTTTCCCCCCACCCCCTGTTTTATACACATTCCATACACATGCACACACATATAACTATACTTTTATCTTTCACTGTTAAATGTTTTTCATACATGTGCATATAGTATAGAACATATTGGAATCGTGACTTTAAGAGCTTTTATCATGTGCTTTCTATTAGGCACTTAATTGGTTTTTACTAGAAGTGATACCATATTTAAATGGAGCTGAAGTATTTTAGTATTGTTTTAAGTCTGAAGAAGCGTCCTTGGAGACGCGAAAGCGCTTACGTTATGGAATAAAGAATATATTTTTTACTCACTGGTTTGTTTCGATTGTTGTGGAGTACCTGCCATTCTTCTACATTTGATTTTTACAAAAAAAGCACCTAAACAGGCATGTCCAAGGGTCAGCTTCCATTGATTTCTCCTGTCCACCTGGTGAATCTGGGCATACTGGGGCAATGCGGCAACTGCCTCATGTACACAGACAATCCTCTCCTCCTACCACCCAACACTACAACCTGCGAGAGATGCACTTACATAGCCAAACTGGAAGCAAAGCGCTCTCCTGCCAAGATTGTGCTAGACAGTCAAGAGGAGAAGGTTAACACCTGCACTACACCTCAAGCAACTCATAGCCCTTCAAAACCCACACCATCAGCACCCACACATAGCAACACTAAACCCACATATGCGGAGGCCCTTAACATTAACCTGCCCAAGCAACAAGAACCTCCAAAGCTGAAACGCAAACAAACACCAGTCACAACCAAAGTGACACACAGCTCACAACACCAATGTGCCACCCAACAACAGCCCCTAAGGCAAGACAATGTACCCAACACTTTAGTCATAGGTGACTCTATAGTCAGGCACACTGATGTCCCGCTCACCAGCTGAACAAGGAGAAAATTACAGTCAGCTGCCTGTCAGGTGCCAGGATCTGCCACATAACGCATGCACTCAAGTCACTCTACAACAAGTACAAATACTTCATTGTCATTGTCCATGCTGGAGTGACTGACTTGAGACGTACCTCCCTGGACTATATGAAAAGAGACATGGAAGAGCTCTTGGATCATGTGGCCCAGGCAGGTATGACCTTAGCCCTGAGTAGCATCCTGCCTTCGCCCAGAATGATACCACAGTATAAGGACAAAATGATTGACTTCACCAATTGGCTAAGCTTCTGGTGTCATTCAAAGGGGATCCAGTATCTGTCTGCCTGGGAAAACATGATCGACAAACCACGATGCTTTGCCAGAGATGGTCTGTACTTGTCACCCCTGGGATTCAAGTTACTGGCTAAAGCTCTTGCCACCCCGTAGTGCCTTTTTTAGGCAAGGTTCAAAGGATAAAACCACCACCGTAACAGATACAAGCATGCAAAATCTGAAGGTAATGCTACTCAATGCTAGAAGTCTACACCTCAAAATGCACGGTCTCGAGGCACTCCTAAAAATGGAGAAAATCGATATCTGTCCAGTAACTGAGACCTGGTTCAAGGCTCCAGAGAGCATTCCTGCAATACCAGGCTACAACACTTACCACACTTTTCGGCCACAAAACCAAGACCGAAACACTAAAGGTGGAGGAGTGTCCATATTCACCAAGGATATTCACACCTCCAGGCTAGTTGCCCAACACAATGCATCTGAAATTCTCCAGGTGCAACTAACACTAGGTAAAACTGCAATCCAAACTGTAGCTTGCTACAGATCCCCCATCATGCCCCAAGATTCTCACTACACCTTTCTAAACATGCTGGAAAATATTTAGATACAACCAAACACCCTAATACTGGGTGATTTCAACTACCTTGTCATTAACTGGAAAAACTACTCGGGTACCAACTCCTTTTCCCAACGGTTCTTGGGATTCATAAATTCCAACGCCCTGGATCAACTAATCCATTGTCCCACCAGGGGCTCCAATATCCTAGACCTGGTCATTACCAATATGGGAGATAGATGCTCCACACCAGTGGTCACCCCCTCATTGGTCAGGTCTAACCATAAGCAAATCACCCTTGACATCCACATCCCACCCCCACCCCCCAGTAAGGAAACCTCTTTAAAAGACTTCTCCAAAGCCAACTTCATGCTACTGAAGACAGACATGACAAACTTCACAACACCCATGAAGATGGGATCTGAAAGTTCGACTGCAGAATCTTACACTAAGGCACTGTACGAGCACATCCACTTGTGCATGAATCGTGCCATCCCAAATAGAAACAAAATGCTCTTCTCCAAAAAAAGGAAGCCAATCTGGTGGTCCCCTGCTATAAACAAACTATACAACAGAAAGAAGAAACTGTTGCAGAAAAGAGGAAAATCCCAGGATGCAAAAAACTCTCTCACCAGCCTCAGTAAGAAGCTGAGATCCCTCATAAAATCCTCAAAAGCTAGTTAAGAAAATAAAATTGCCAAAGATTCCAAAGACCACCACAAGGCATTCTATAGTTATGTCAAGAATCTAAATGGCAATGGTCAGATCTGCTCTGAGCTACAACAGAATGGCATTAAATATACTGATCCCAAGGATACTGCCAATATCCTGGCAGATCGATTTAGTGCCAACTTCACCCCCTCTCACCCCCTAAAGGGCCCATCTCAATACCAAAAGATTGCCAAATTCCAGTAATCACGGTCACACAGGTAGAAACCGCACTCTCCAAAGCTAAGAATGCAGCATCCATGGGACCAGATGACATCCCAGGCTGTGTACTACATGAACTACAAACTGAACTGGCACCTCACCTAAGTGTCATGTTTAATCATAGCCTCACCTCAGGCTTCGTGCCCACTGAGTGGCGCACACCTACAGTTATCCCACTCCACAAGGGGGGATCCGCCTTGGATCCCAGGAACTACCGTCCTATCAGTCTGACAAGCCCGATCTGCAAGGGCATGGAACGCATTATCATGGAACTTATAAACAAAGACATTGGCAACCTTCAAACACTGGATCCCACCCAGTTTGCATTTGTGAAGGGCCGATCTTGTCTCCTGAATCTGATTGACTTCTTCGAATTAGTCTCCAGAGCTGTGGACGAGGGTAAGGCGGTCCACACAACCTATCTGGACCTCGCGCCAAGGCCTTCGACACCATCCCCCACTCTGGAATCATAGATAAACTTACTAAGCTGGGCATAAATCCATAAGTCACTCGATGGGTTGGCAAGTGGCTTACTGACAGAACCCAGACTGTAAAAATAGCAGACTCCAAATCCAGCTCCAGACAAGTGGAGTACCTCAGGGTTCAGTCCTGGGACCACTCTTGTTTGGCATCTACTTCTCTGAAGTACAGGCCAACACTAAGGGGCTCTCGCTAACAAAGTTTGCAGATGACTGCAAACTGGGAGCTATTATTGAATCCCCAGATGATGTGGATATTCTACAAAAGGGCCTTACAGAAATAGATGCTTGGTGCCAGAGCCATGGGCTCAAGCTTAATGCCAAGAAATGTATAGTTATCCCCTTTGGAAAAAAACATGTACCCATGAATTACCACATAGGTGGCAGTACACTAAACATCGAAAGTGTGATGAGAGACTTAGGGACAGAGGTGGACAGTGGTCTCACTTTCGATAACCACATTGCCGCAACAGTCAGGAAATCCTTCTATGTGGCACACCTCATCACTAAGGGCTTTTCATCCAGAAAAAAGGAGGTCACTGTCCCACTGTACTCATCCCTCATTAGACCCATTATAGAGTATAATGCCCAGTTTGGTATGTACCTCACAAGACATCTGCAACAGCTGGAAAGGCCACAGAAATACCTCACTAAAAGAATCACAGGACTAAAGCAGATGCCATATGCTGACCATCTAAAAAAATTCCAGCTATACTCTGTGGCATATCGTCTACTCAGAGGCAATCTCTGCTTAACATACAAGGCCATGTTAAACCCTGAGCTGTTGGACATGCTCCACTTAAAGAAATCCCAATCCCTCAGAGCCACACACTCCAGGGATCTAAACCTTGTCATCACAATGAACAAAACATGCTGGAGGGATAGGTTCCTGACCCAGAGACTCCCCATACTCTGGAATAGACTGCCCATACATGTCAAGCAGAGTGCCTCACTGGCCCTCTTCAAAAGGAACCTTGATGACTGGATGGGAGATCGAAAATTCACCCCGGGGATCATGTCAGTCGGCCTGCTAGACAGGGGTCCAGAGAAGTAAATATTGTGGGAAGAAATATCCAGGGAATTGTTATGGCTAGGCTTGTATAGGCCCTAGGGCCGATAGCCAAGTACCAACCTATGAACCTATGAAAGCACCTCACTGAGTACCAGCAAACTGGCGACTAGCTTAACAGAAGCATTGTTGGCAGTTTTGGACATGTGTGGTCTGTCTCTGTCTTTATCCTTAAGTTTTTTCGGAAGATCGGTAGTCAGATGCCTTACCGAAGCCATTTTGCAATTCTGAGATTGAGAGCAAAAGTATTTAGCAACAATAAGGGCCCAACAATGAATGAATACTTAAGAGTGTTGAACAAAACATACAGCGAGGAACGTTGTGGTCTGGGCCTAAACAAGTGATGCAGTAAGAATGGAAATCTCGGTGTGGTATTTGCTTTCCACAGGCGAGACAATTGTTAACTTTTTCTGACATCGGTTAGAGCAAGAAAAAAGGATCCCCAATGGGGTACTAAAGGATGATTCAATTCGGAAACGAAAAATCAGGTAGCAGCCGACCGGCACTTGTGCAAACTGCTTCTGCTTCGAACTCCTCATCAAGAAAGACTGATGTAATGGCGTTGGCTGCCTGTTTTTATACCCCTGACGTCAGTCCTGGAGTGACAGCAACCGACGCAGAAATACTAAGTCTATGGTATTCGGGCCAACTGAGAGCTACCTGCAGGCAGACAACCCAAGTGTGATGACTGCAACAGTGAAACACTAAGAACATCTTTGGAATACTGGCCGGACGTACGCAAAAGGAAGACGGGTAAACCCACATGTAGAATACTGCAACACTGGAATAGAAAGACATCAGAGCCTTCTTTTTTCTCAAGTTCCTACCCCATCAGAGGGGGAATCTGACTCTGAGTTTTTGACACTCTTACCAGAATGGAGTTATTTTAGTGGGAGCCAAAAGAAATACCAGAATTCCAGGAAAGACATTATAACTTACTACATGTGGATATTCCTCAGTCTGCAACTGTTCCTACTGTTTTGCCATGCCAGCATTACAGCCCCCTGCCCCCAAGAAGTTTGATAAGTTATATATAGTTCCTCAGACCCACAAATTTATTTTTTTTTTTTTTGAAACCACAGATCAGACCCTGCAGTGACTTCTATGTCAAAACCATCTTCTGTCAAACATCTTTTGGCAGCTAACCTATTCCTTCTGATAAAGTTGGGAAAACCTATAGATTTGGGAAGAAGGTTTAGTAGAGGAAGGGCCAAACAATACTGCTTTATCCAGGAGGACATTCAGAAGCTCAGCTTTGACATCATCTAGTAGATTCTGAGAACATAGCCAGGCAAATCTCATCAGTGATCCAGTGTGTTTTGGTTACCTGAGACTCAGAAAATGTTAAAAATTTCAGGGATGTCCGACTCTAAAGAAGGGGGTTCAGCAACTTAACTTTCTCATATTGTCAAAGGAAGCTAGCAGAAACGTAAGCATATAAGCCTGACAATTCACTATTCAGAAGGATAGGGTGGAAGAATATAAACCTTCTTCCCAAATCTATAGGTTTTCCCAACTTTATCAGAAGGAATAGGTTAGCTGCCAAAACAATGGGATATCAGATCAAATATCTCTACCTGATGTCTCCCTAAAATCCTGTTATGTGATACAGCCTCAAAAAAACATAACCGCAGCTTTAAAAAAAAATTCACTATTCTCTTTTACTGCTTAGGCTTCATACTTTTCCATACTGTTTGATTTTCAGTTTTAAAACCAAGATGAAAACTATTAAATGTCGTCTCTTAAATAATGATGTCACATCTGCCATAGCTCTTGCTGAAGATCCTGGGAGGTTTCCTCCCCCAAAGTGACGTAAACACTGCCTTATTTGCATGCTGTACAGAATCCCTGTGATCCTCCCACATTGTGATGTCAACACCGCCTTTCCCAGCACACTGTTAACCTAATAAATGGACTAGGTGCTGTGTGGAACTCCTTTTCTGTGTTAGCAAATCTGGTCGACTCTATTCATGTGAAGCACTTCTTCTTCACCAGCGTTTTGCTACTTCATAAGTAAGGTAAGTCTTATTACTTCTTAATAGTGTATCCTAAATGTAATTTGTCCCTGTTTCTATGCCTCCCTAGCCCTGATATTGTGTCCTCCCAAGTTTTTAACTGCACATTAGTGGAGTTAATCTTTTTCTGTTTGTAAGGGTGCCACGTGCTTCCCTTTCACAGCTGCATTTTTAGCTTAGCCTACTTATTTTCATTTTGATCCAGGGTTTATATTTCCCCAGTTATGTTTAATGCTTGATGAGTTATGGCGGATACTATTTGCTAACAGAAGGGAATAAGAGAAAGTGGAATGTGTGTGTGTCTGTGTGGTGGAGGGGGGCTGCTTACAAGCCAAAGCAGAGTGCTCTCCAGGGGAAAATGAATATTGGCTCAAACAGGTAGACACATACTCAAAGTTAACTGTAGCTGTTTGCAGACAGTTCAGACCCAGACTGCGCTTTTCCATTTGTGCCTTTGTCCCACTTCTATGTATGACTTTGTCCTAATTTCTTGCGCTGAGGTTCATAGGTATTTCAGGATCAATTTATCCTTGCTTTTGAACCAGATTTCTCTGCTTGGTTAGTACACTGCTATAAAATGTAAAAATCTAAATCATTGTAGAAGTAAAGCAGCGTGTGTGTGTGCGTGTTCATAGTGCTATGTATGCACTACCATAATTTTTTTTAAATATTGACTCAAAAAAGCATGTGGGTGCTGTCATGCAAGTCTAAAATATTTCAAGTTTATAGTGCATCATTTGTTAGCTATTTAAACAAGAAGGGAAAATAAGTGGCAGACTGCTTTGCAAAGCAGGGATTATTGCCAGTGCTATGTAGCTTGGTTTTAAATTTGACAGGAGTAGTGCAACAAAAAGTCTCCCAGTGTAAGGAGGAAAAGGCTGACAAGCAAACAGTACATTACTCTGGTCACCTGCTGTGACGAGCTGTCAATCACATGCAGATAATGGGTCAAATTACCCTTGGCTCTTTGACAGCTAGGGAAGGTAGGTGTGAAGTGGGAGGGGAGATTCCTTGAAGAACTAGATTTCAGCCTTCACAAAAGAAAGCAATTTAGCATTTCTAAGATGAAAGGGCTAGAAAATGCACCTTTCAGTTCTGTTCTGTAGCATTTGCACTGCTTGTGTTTTAAGTGGTCATTGAAAAGGATAACATTTTAACCAAAAGTAGGGGATTTTAAGACTGCAGTGAATGCCTGTTAAGTCAATGAAGTGACAGCAGCTTAAGGCAAAACGTGGCAGATCTGATGCAATTTTTTGGAGACTAAGTATCCCAGAATGCATTATTTGAGGCAGTGTAAACAGTCTGAATTTTTTCAATATGCCAGACCCCATGTGGTCAGAGTCAGAAATTGCATCTAAAAATATCTAAAAAGCTCAAAATAGTCTCAGAGTGCTATTAAAATGTAGGAAACATCAAACCATGATGAAATTAATATGTTTTTTGAGTCTGAGGGCGCGGTTGTCCTTTAAAGGATTTGATGAAACAGGAAAGTTAATTTGGGGGACTTGCTCAGATTTTTCATCACTCCATGCCAAGATAAAACAGAAACTTTCCTTCCAGTTCTGGTTTCGGTTACAGGAATAATAATAAATAGCTTCAGTAAAGCACAGGTAAGCAAAATTTCAGAAAACAATGGCATAGAGCCTCAAAAAAGAAGAGGAGGATCCTCTCAGAACAACGTTCAATCTGAAAAAGCAGACTGACTATACGCTTTTCATGTTTTTCCTACTCCACTTTCCAGTAAAGTTTCCCAAAGTCTGGGTCTACTCTTCCCTCCCCTCCTCTCTGTGGCAATAGATAACCTCAGACGCTTTGGTTCTGAGAATCATTCAAAAAGGCTACAACTGGCAGTGCCCATCCTCCTTTTCAAGAGACCAGTAAACTTCATTTTCTCCTCATATTTTAGATCAAATGCTATCTCGGGGAGTTATAGAACCTGTTCCCCCATATCAAATAGGGAAAGGGTTCTATTCAAGAATCTTTCTGGTGCCAAAGAAAGAGGGAACTTGGGGACTTGTCATAGACCTTTCTTTTCTAAACCTTCACATCAAAATCCCAAAATTGAAAATGCTTTCTCAACAGTTTCTGTTACCTCTTACTCCACCTCTCAGTTTTCTAGTAACTCTGGATTTAAAATATGCTTATCTCACTCCAGTTATCAAATATTTCAGATATCATTTACAGTTTTCTATTTCTGGTTAAGATTTTCAATAGTATGCTCTACCCTTTAGCTTGTTTATATCTCCAAGGGTGTTTACAAAATGTCTGACTCCTAATAGCCCATTGCACGTGGCAAGATATTCAAATTGTTTCCACATTTAGATGACTGTCTTACTTCTGCAGGTTCTTTTACACTTTGTCATTAATCTCCAGACTGGGTAAAGAAAGTGCAGTTCTGTACACTTACCATAAATGTAGATGTTTGAGTGTATTCACTGTTGCAGTCATCACATTTTGGTTATCCCTGACAGGGTAGCCCTGGGCCGGCCCGAATACCAGAGACTTAGTATTTCTGTGTCGGTTGCTGTCACTAGAGGACTGATGTCAGGTCGTCAGTGCTATAAAGTAAGGAAGCCGACGCCATTACATCAGTTTTTCTTGCCCTAACCTGTCAGGAGCCCCCAAAGTAGGAGGCCAGATTCTGGTGGAAGAACCCCACCGGTGGAAAATAAATACCAATATGTCCCTTGTAAGGAAAGGAGAACAACAAGGAAGAATGGTAACAAAAGGAGAAAGAGAAAAAAGGGGGATGGAGGGAGGGAAAAGTACAGTTGTGTACACTTAGCATAAATGTAGATGTT
This sequence comes from Protopterus annectens, assembly GCF_019279795.1. Classification (NCBI taxonomy): domain Eukaryota; kingdom Metazoa; phylum Chordata; order Ceratodontiformes; family Protopteridae; genus Protopterus; species Protopterus annectens. The sequence goes on from NC_056750.1 coordinate 348,486,506, forward strand.
AGAGTGTATTCACTGTTGCAGTCATTACATTTGGGTTATCTACTTGCAGTAGCCCTCACTCGGCCTAATTAACAAAGTCTTGGGTCCTGCGTCGGTTGCTGTCCCTTTGTCAGTGATGGCAGGTCGTCAGGGGTATAAAACATGCAGCAGACACCTTTACATTAGTTTTTCTTGCCCCAGATGTCAGGTGCCCCCCAATGGGAAGCCATAAAATCTATAAATATACAAGGTTATACCTCCAACAAAAAAGCAAATACACCAAAAAGCTTTTGAGCATAGTAAAGAAGAGTAGAGGTATAGCCAAAAAAGGTAAGGGGGCTGCAGGGAGGGTAACCAGCACTACAACAGTGAATACACTCGAACATCTACAATTATGGTAAGTGTACACAACTGTACTATGTTCTTCGTGTTTCACTGTTGCAGTCATTACATTTGGGTAGATTCCCAAAGCTAAGGATGGCAGGAGGAATTTAGATAGGATTAGGACCAGCTATAAGGCCCTGCAAGAATGCAGAGGCAAAGCCAGCTCTGGATTTACAGAAAATTGGCAGATGGTAATGCTGGTGAAAGTATGTACAGAACTCCAGAGAGCAGCTTCTAGGATGTCCCTGGTAGGGACACCTCTGAGAAAGGCTGTAGAGGTAGATGCAGCCCTGGTTGAGTGGGGTCTGATCCCCTGTGGGACAGGTTTTCCATGGTGCTTGTAGCATAAATTAATGTAATGGCCTATCCATTTGGAAATAGTTTGCTTTGAAATAGCCTTCCCCTCTGCCCGTGCAGCAAATGCCACCAGCAGTTGTTCAAATTTCCTTTGAGGTTTAGTCCTGTCCAAGTAGAATCTAAGCTGTCTGTGCACATCTAAAGAGTGCAGTATCCGTTCCCCTTTGTTCTGTGGATTAGGAAAGAAGGTTGGCAAATGAATGGACTGATTAAGGTCCAAATGGATACCACCTTGGGCATGAAGGAGGGATTGGTCCTGAGGGACACCCTGTCCGCATGAAAGATGATGAAAGGCTCCACTGCCATAAAAACCTGTAATTCAGATACCCTTCTTGCTGAACTGATTGCTAAAAGGAAAGCTGTTTTCCAAGAAAGGAACTTTAAGTCTGCAGTAGCAGCTGGCTCAAAGGGGGGAGGAGTGAGTTTCTCCAATACAAAAGTTAAGGTCCCAGGCTGGAGTTGGAGCTCTCCTGGGTGGTCGTAAGTTTTTGGCCCCTCTGAAGAACTGTTTGAGTAGTGGATGAGAGAAGAGGAAAGGTTCTGTGTTATAGTGTGCTGAAATGGCTGAGGCGTGAATTTTGATGGAGAAGGACAGGCCCTTTGAAGCATATCAGTTAAGTATTGTAAAATCTGAGGTAAATTGGGCACTGCCGTGCTCATCCCTTGAGAATGGTTCCAGGCACAGAATCTTTTCTATTTTTCAGCATAAGATTTTCTAGTACTAGGCCTCCTTGCCTCTAAAATTATATCAATCACTGATTTACTGAGGGATGGTAAAGGAGAGATTAGGTAATTAGCCAGGCTGCTAGGTTCAGTGTTTGAAGCTGAGGGTGCAGAATCTGGTTCTCCTGCTGAGAAAATAGGGTAGGAGTCTGAGGCAGGTGCCATGAGGCCAAGAGTGACACACTGCGCAAGAGGGGGTACCAGTGTTGGCACGGTCAGTCTGGTGCAATCAAAATCGTCCTTGGTTTGCCTTGTTTGATCTTTAGTAGTACGTTGTAGAGCAGAGACAGAGGAGGAAAGGAACAGACTGATAGATTTTTCCAGCTGAAGGACAAAGCATCCACTTTCTAAGCTTGTTTGCGGGGAGTCCTTGTGCAAAATTTGTCCAATTGGTAGTTCTGGGGGGAGGCAAAGAGGTCTATATCTGGGCTTCCCTATTTGCTTGTCTACATGTTGAAAATTCTTGGTTCCAGTTTCCACTCGTGTGGGTCCATGAGGTTTCTGCTTAGTTTGTCTGCCAGTGTATTTAGCTTTCCTGGCAGGAATTGAACTTCTAGATGCACGAGGTAGCTCAGGGCTGTGTTCCACAATGCCATGGCTAGTCTGCAGAGGGGGTAAGAATGTGTACCCCCCCTGCTTGTTTATGTACCACATAACAGTGGTGTTGTCCGTCTTTACCATTAATTGTCCTGGAAGAATGTGGTCCTTGAAGGCTGTCAGAGTATTCTGTACAGCTAACATTTCTTTTTGAATGATATGCAGGTGCATTTGACTTGGGTTCCATTTGCCCTGAATGCACTTCCCTGCCAGGTGAGCCCCCCATGCATAGTCTGATGTGTCTGTTGTTAGAGTTTGGACGGCAGGGAGTAGTGTGAATGGTAATCCCTTGTTTTGGTGGCAGGCCTCTGCCCACCAAAGGAACTCTAGGCGTAGGCAAGGTATGACAGGAATCATTGCTTCTACATCCTGAGAATGTTGACACCATAGGCTTTTTAGATACCACTGAAGTTTCCTCATATGCAGTCTTGCATATGGAATTAGAAGAATGCAGGAGGCTATGACTCCCAAGGCTTGCAGTATTTGCCTTGCAGAAAGCAAGGTTTTTGTGGCCACTTGTTTAAAGTAGGTTGTCAAATGAATTTGTTTCTCTGGCTAAAGAAAGCCATCTGGGAAGTTGCATTCAAGCTTGCTCCTAGGAATATAATTTGTTGACAGGGTATCAGGCGTGATTTCATTTCATTTATGGTGTACCCCAGATAAGTTAGCACCCTTTGTACAAAGGCCAGATGATTCAAAAGTATGTCCTGTTTTTCTGCCTGAATTAGACAATCGTCCGGGTATGGGTATATATGAATATTTATTTGCCTGCAAAATGCAATGACTGGAGCTAGGCACTTTGTGAATACCATGGGCGCAGTAGATAAGCCAAAGGGCAGTGCAGAGAACTGATAGTGTGTGTAGCCTGCTTTGAAGCATAGGTATCTTCTGCAAGATTCCCTGATTGGGATGTGCAGGCATGCTTCCTTTAAATTTAGTGTTGCCAACCAGGCGTCTTTGCCTGGGAGTAACTGGTGAAGAGTCAGCATCATGAATTTTGGAATCACCAAAAAGGTGTTTAAAGTAGACAGGTCCAGGATAGGATGCCATGAATTGTCTTTTCTGGGTACCAGGAAAAGTCTTGAATAGAAACCTTGTCCCTTTTCCTCTTCTGGTACCAACTGAATAGCCCCCATGCTTAAGAGAGAAAGTACTTGCTTTTGGGCCTCTGCTCACAGATTTGGGGGTAGATCTGGCCACCCACTTGGTGTTGGAAACATGTGGAAGTGAAATCTGTATCCCTGGGACATGATATTTAAAACCCATTTGTCCTGGGTAATGAGTTCCCAGTTCTTTGCATGAAGAGCAATCTTTCCCCCCAAAGGGGCAGTCAGTTTTAAAAAGAAGTCATTGAGACAGTTTACCATAGGTGGGAGTTTTACTACCCCCAGATTTGGAAGTGGAGGCCCCCCATTGCTTAGTCCTCTGCGTACCCTGGGACTGAAGCCTGGGAGCACTGCTGGATCTGGGTTTGGACTGAGAAGGTCTGGAAGAGGCAAGAAAGGACCAAATCTTGGAAGGCCAATGCCTACTAAACCTTGGAGGTTGTACTTGTAAAAAATCTTTAACAGCTTGCATAGATTTAGCTTTTTCCTCTATCTTTTTAAGAACTTCTTCTGCCTTGTTGTCAAACAGGCAGACCTGGTTTAAGGGAGCATCCAGTAATTTCACTTTAACATGATCTGGCAAGTATTGCTCCTTAAGCAAAGCATGCCTTCTAAGTACAGACCCAGTTACAGCCGCCCTGCAAGATGCCTCTAGTGAATCAAAACCACATTGCAAAGTATGTTTTCCAACTTGTTCAGCTGAATGCAGTAAATCCTTATTTTCAGCACAACCAGGAATCAACATCAATTTCTGTTTAAGCAATCCAATAATATGCTGCTGATACTTTAACATATGAAACTGGCAGTTTAAGGCCCTAATGGCCAAAGTTGCAGAAGTGTATACCTTCTTACCCCACCTATCCAGCGCCCTGGAGTCTCTATCAGAGGGGGTAGGATTTTTGGCAGTGGTAGCTTTAATGCCCTTTGGTCTCTGTGAAATGGGCTCAGGATCCGCAGTAGGATTTTTAAAAAGGAACTTACGAGAATCAGAGACCCTGTAATATCTATCAGGTTTTCTGGGAGCAGGAGGTAAAGAGTCAGGGGCCAAGCTAGATTCTGAAAAGGCATCATCAACAATGTCTAGTACAGGAGGGTATGGCTAAAGGCCTGTGCTGGGGCAGGAGTAAGAAATCCCTAAGCCTCTTTTTAGAATCAGAAAAATCCTAACTTTCCCAATGAAAATGCTCCCTAAGGGTATGCAAGGTTTCACCAAAAGAAAAATCCTCTGAGGGGGGATGCAGAGGGAATAGAGTCCTCAGCATTAGAATCCTCATAGGCAGATAAAGGTAAATCCTGGTCATCAGAGGAAACAGAAAATTCAGAATCCTGGTAAGAAGTATCATAAGCAAGCTCAGTCCTAGGTTTAGAGGGGGAAGGTTGGCTTCCCCTGATTAAAGTAATAAGGTCATCAGCCATTCTTATCATTTCTTATTTAAGCGTAGAGGCCTGGCCATGCAGTCTGGGCATCAGTTTTCTAGGCATGGTTCGAGTTTTAGGCCTTGAAGAAGAAGATGGCATCGGTTTAATACGTAAGTCAGTAGGCCTGCACAGTGGCTCCGGACCCATCCAAGGTAGAGACATTCGCAAGTTTCACAGTTGAAGCACCTCGTGGCATACCGGACTCCGAATGGGTCTCAGTAGAGGCCTGCAAATTTGAAGTAGCGGGTATCGGGGGCTGCGAAAGCATCTCACCGAGTACCGGCAAACTGGCAACAGGAGAAGAGTCATCGGCAGCTTTGGACCTCGCCGGCCTGCCTCTGTCTCTATCTTTGCGTTTTCTTGGAATGTCTGTAGTCGGATGGCTTACCGTAGACATATCGGGATAAATGAACCGAGCACCAAAATATTTAGGAGAGTAAATATATCGACGACGGATAGTTCGTGGTTTAAATGAGGCACAAACCCGACAGCAAAGTACGTCGTCGTCAGGGCCTAGGTAAGGAATACAGTACGAATGAAAATCTTTATGAGGTATTTGATTTCCACAAGTAATGCAATTATTTACTTTTACTGACATCGGTTTAGAACAAGAAAAAGTTTCCTCAACGGGGTACTTAGCTTTTAGCTGAAGACTTCCGTTCTGAAACTTGAAATCGAAAATTTCGGGAGTCGGACGACCGGCACTTGCGAACTGCTCCTGCTTCGGGCACCGCATGGCATGAAACACTGATGTAATGGCATTGGCTGTATGTTTTATACCCCTGACAACCTGACGTCATGGAAGAAGGGAACACAGGACCCAAGACTTTGTTAATCAGGCCGATTGAGGGCTAATGCAAGCAGACAACCCAAATGTAATGACTGCAACAGTGAAACACAAAGAACATCCAGGACTGCAACAGTGAATACACTAACATCTACATTTATGGTAAGTGTACACAACTGTACTATGTTCTTCGTGTTTCACTGTTGCAGTCATCACATTTGGGTAGATTCCCAAAGCTGAGGAAATGGATGGAGGCACTCAAGGAAGCTATGGGCTGGCTAGGATGCCCTGCAAGACTGCAGAGGGAAACCCTGCCCTGGATTTGGAGAAGAGAGGCACGTGGTAATGCTTAGTAAAAGTGTGAACATATGTCCAGGTGGCAGACTCCAGGATGCCCCTGGTGGGGACTCCTCTGAGAAATGCTGCAGAGGTGGAGGCTGCTCTGGTGTAGTGTGTCCTGACCCCCTTGGGGGGAGGCTTACCATGCTGTTTACAGCAGAAATGGACGCAGTGTGCTATCAATTTGGAAAAAGCTTGCTTGGGGATGACTTTGGCTTCTGCCCCTGTAGCAAAGCTAACCAGCGATTGAGCAGACTTTCTGAAGAGTTTAGTCCTGTCCGGGTAGTATTTAAGCTGTCTGTGCACATCTAGAGAGTGAAGAATCCCCCTTGTTCTGGGGATTAGGAAAAAAGGTTTCTTCTATGTGGCCCACCTAATCACAAAAGGGTTTGCATCTAGAACAAAAGAGGTTATTGTGCCCCTCTACTCATCACTCATCAGATCCATCATAGAGTACAATGCCCCATTTGGGATGTACCTTATAAGACACCTGCAACAGCTGGAAAGGCCACAGAAGTACCTCACCAAGAGGATTACTGGCCTCAAACATATGCCCTATGCAGCCCGAATGAAGAAACTCTAGCTGTACTCGGTTGCATATTGCTTACTCGGAGGTGATCTCTGCCTGACATACAAGGCCATGTCCAACCCAGAATTGATGGACATACTCCACTTAAAAAAAAAAACAAATCCCTAACAGCCACATGCTGTAGGGATCTAACCCTCACCACAATGATAAATAGGACATGCTGGAGGGATAGATTCCTGTCCCAGAGACTCCCCATGCTTTGGAACAGAATTCCAATCTACATTAGGAAGAGACCCTCACTAACGCTCTTCAAGAGAAACCTTGACGAGTGGATGGGAAACAGAAAATTTACCCCGGGGATCACTGCAGTGGCTCTGCTGGACCGAGGCACAGGGAACTAATGGCTCTGCTGGACCGAGGCACAGGGAAAGTACAATTGTGTACACGTACCATAAATGTAGATGTTAGAGTGTATTCACTGTTGCAGTCATTACACTTGGGTAATCTGCTGGCAGGTTGCCCTCAGTCGGCCTAATTAACAAAGTCTTGGGTCCTGTGTCAGTTGATGTCCCTTCCTCCATGATGTCAGGTCGTCAGGGGTATAAAACATTTCAGCCAACGCCATTACATCAGTTTTTCTTGCCCCAGATGTCAGGTGCCCCCAAATGGGGAGCCAATATTTAAGTAATTAAAAACACAAAAATATACCTCCAAACAAAAGCAAATACTCTAAAAAGGCTTTTAAGCATAGTAAAGGAAAGAAGAGTATAGTAAGAGAAAAAAACAGGGGGTTGGAGGGAGGGTAACCAGGACTGCAACAGTGAATACACTCGAACATCTCATTTATGGTAAGTGTACACAACTGTACTATGTTCTTCGTGTTTCACTGTTGCAGCCATTACATTTGGGTAAATTCCCAAAGTTATGATTGGGAGGATGGATTTATACAGCATTAGGAGCAGCTATAAGGCCCTGCAGGATAGCAGAGGCAATGCCAGCTCTGGATTTAGAGAAGAATGGTAATGTTTGGTGAACGTATGAACTGAGCTCCAGGTAGGAGCTTCTAGAATGTCTCTGGTAGGAACACCTCTGAGAAAAGCTGTAGAAGTAGATGCAGCCCTGGTGGAATGAGATCTGATCCCCTGGGGGATAGTTTTTCCATGGTGCATATAGCAGAAACGAAAACAATGGCTTATCCATTTGGAAATAGTCTGCTTTGAAATAGTCTTTCCCTCTGCCCCTGTAGCAAATGCCACCAGTAGTTCAGATTTTCTCTGAGATTTTGTCATGTTTAAGTAAAATCTAAGTTGTCTGTGTACATTCAATGAATGCAGAATGCATTCCCCCTTGTTCTGTGGATTGGGAAAGAAAGTTGGCAAATGAATGGTCTCATTAAGAGCCACACTGGATAACACCTTAGGCATGAAGGATGGATTGATCCGGAGAGACACCCTGTCCACATGAAAAATAATGAAAGACTCCACTGCCATAAGAGACTGTAATTCGGAAATCCTTCTAGCTGAAGTAACTGCTAAAAGGAAAGCCATTTTCCAGGAGAGAAATTTTAAGTCTGCAGTAGCAGCTGGTTCGAAAGGAGAGAGAGTGAGTTTTTCCAATACAAAATTGAAGTCCCAGGCAGGGGTTGGAGGTCTCCTGGGTGGTCTTAAGTTTTTGACCCTTCTGAGATACTGCTTTAGCAGAGGATGAGAGAAGAGGGGAGCTTCTGTGTTGTAATGAGCTGAAATGGCTGAGGCACGGATTTTTATGGAAGAAAAGGACAGGCCCTTGTGAAGCATCTCAGTTAAATATTGTAAAATCTGAGGAATATTAGACACTGTTGTGCTTATCCCTTATGACTGATTCCAGGCACAAAATCTTTTCCATTTATCAGCATAAGATTTTCAAGTACTAGGCCTTCTTGCCTCCAATATGACATCCATCACAGGTTTGCTGAGGGATGCCAAGGGTGAATTTAGGTGATTAGCCATGCTGCAAGATTCAAAGTTTAGAAATGAGTGTGCAGAATTTGGTTGTTCTGCTGAGACAGTAAGTAAGGTGTCTGAGGCAGGTGCCACGGTGGAAGGTGTGACACATTGCGCAGGAGTGGGTACCAGTGTTGGTGAGGCCAGTCTGGAGCAATCAAAATAATTTTTGGTTTGTTCTGTTTGACTTTTAGTAAAACTTTGGAGAGCAGAGGGGGAAAGGCATACACTGATAGGATTTTCCAGCTGGATGACAGCGCATCCACTTTCCAGGCTTTTTTGTGATGAGTTCTTGTGCAAAACTTGTCCAACTGATAGTTATGGGGTGAGGCAAAAAGATCTATGTCTGGACCCCCCCATTTGTGTGCCAACATGTTGAAAATCCGTGGTTCCAGTTTCCATTTGTGTGGGTCCATGAGATTTCTGCTTAGTCCATCTACCAGAGTATTCAACTTTCCTGGCAGGAATTGAGCTTGTAGTTGAATATGATAGGTCAAGGCCGTATTCCACAATGCCATGGCTAGTCTGCAAAGGGAGTAGGAGTGTGTACCCCCCTGCTTGTTTATGTACCACATAACTGTGGTGTTGTCTGTCTTTATCATTAATTGTCCTGGATGAAAGTAGTCCTTGAAGGCTGTCAGTGCATTCTGTACAGCTAGCATCTCTTTTTGATTGATATGAAGGTGTATTTGATTTGGGATCCATTTGCCCTGAATGCACTTCCCTGCCAGATGAACCCCCCCCCAAGGATAGCCTGATGCATCTGTAATTAGGGTGTGGAGTGAATGGCAGTCCCTTGTTTTGGTGGCAGGCCTCTGCCTACCATAGGAACTCTAGTTGCAGGCAAGGTATAACAGGAATCATTGTTTCCAGGCTGTGACAATGTTGACTCCATAAACTCTTTAAGTACCACTGAAGTTTCCTCATATGCAGTCTTGCATATGGAATTAGAAGACTGCAGGAGGCCATGAACCCCAAAGCTTGCAGAATTTGTCTTGCAGATAGCAGGGTTTTTGTGGCCACGTGTTTGAAGTAAGTCACCAAATGAATTTGATTTTCTAGTGTAAGGTAAGCCATCTGGGCAGTTGTATTCAAGTTTGCACCCAAGAATGTAATTTTTTGAGAGGGTACCAGTTGTGATTTATTTTCGTTTATGGTGTACCCTAGACAAGTTACAACCTTTTTTACAAACGCCAGATGTTTTTAAAGAATATGTCTGTTTTCTGCCTGAATTCGGCAATCGTCCAGGTATGGATATATTTGAATATTTCTTTGCCTGGGCACAGTAGATAAGCCAAAGGGCAGTGCAGAGAACTGGTAATGCAAACAGCCTGCTTTGAAGGGGAGGTATCTTCTGCAAGATTCCCTGATTGGGAAATGCAGGTAAGCCTCTTAAGTCTAGAGTTACCAACCAGGCATCTTTGCTTAGCATAGGAATTAACTGTTGAAGAGTCAGCATCTTGAATTTTGGAATGTCCAGAAATGTGTTTAGAGTACATAAGTCCAGAATTGGATGCCATGATTGGTCTTTTCTGGGTACCAGGAAAAGTCTTGAATATAAACCTTGTCTCTTTTCCTCTTCTGGGACTGGTTGAATAGCTCCCAAGTTCATGATACAGTACTTGTTTCAGGGACTCTGCCCACTGACTTGGGGGCAGGTATGGCCATCTGTTTGTGATTGGTAACGTGTGGAAATGAAATCTGTATCCCTGGGATACTATATTTAAAACCCATTTGTCCTGTGTTATAAGTTGCCAGTTTCTTACATGAAGTGCCAGTTTTCCCCCCAAAGGGGTGGCTGAAAGGTAATGGCTTGGTAAGTGAAGAGGGACGTCACTGAGACTGCTTACCACAGGGAGGTGCCTTGTTGTTTCCAGATTTGGAGGAGGAGGCACCCCATTGTTTTATTTTAAAAGTCCCTTGTGACTGAAACCTGGAGCCTTTTGAATGTCTGGGTTTGACTTGAGTGGCTCTGGAAGGAACTGGAAAGGACCAGTTCTTAGTAGGCCAGTACCTACTAAATCTTGGAGGTTGCACTTGTAAGAAATCTTTCACAGTTTGCATAGATTTAGCTTTTATCTTCCATCTTTTTTTAAACTTCTTCAGCCTTATTACAAAAGAGACGGTCCTGTTGTAAAGGAGCATCCAACAATTTTGCTTTAACATGATCAGGCAGAGTTTGATCTTTGAGCCAAGCATGCCTTCTTAGCACAGAGCCAGTTACAGCAGCCCTGCAAGAGGCCTCCAAAGAATCAAAACCACATTGCAAAGTATGTTTTCCAACTTGTTCAGCTGAATGCAATAAATCTTATAAATCTTTATTTTCTACACAGTCAGAAATTAATATAATTTTCTGTTTAAGCAGTCCCATGATATGCTGCTGGTATTTAAGCATATGAAACTGAGAGTTTAAAGCCCTGATTGCCAAGGTTGCAGAAGTGTAAACCTTCTTACCCCATCTCTCCAGCGCCCTGGAATCTCTATCAGAAGGGGTAGGATTTTTAGCAGTAGAGGCCTTAATGCCCTTGGGACCTTGAGAAATAGTTTCAGGATCTGCAATAGGATTTTTGAAAAGGAATTTGTGGGAGTCAGGAACCCTGTAGTATCTGTCAGGCTTAACAAGGAGCCGGAGGCAGAGAATCAGGAGCAATACTAGATTCTGTAAAAACACCATCAACAATGTCTAGGACAGGAGGTATAACCAAAGGTCTATGTTGAGGAAGAAGAAGAAAATCCCTAAGTCTCTTTTTAGATTCAGAGAAATCCTGACTTTCCCAGTGGAAATGTTCCTGTAAGGTATGTAAAGTTTCTCCAAACGAAAAATCCTCAAGGGGAGAAGCAGAAGGAATGGAATCTTCTGCATCAGAGTCCTCATAAGTAGGTATAGACAAATCCTGTTCATTAAGAGTCAGAATAAATAGAATCCTGTTCAGAAGATTCATAATCAATGTTTTGCCTAGGCCTTTTAGAGGGGGGGGGGGGTAGGCTACCCCTGATTAGAGTAATAAAATCTTCAGCCATTTTGCTAATTTGTTTTTTAGGCATAGGGGCCTGCACATGTGGCCCAGGCGTCGTTTTTTTAGACAGATTTAGATTTTGGCCTTAGTTTTGAAGATGGTGTTGGTCTAATATACAAATCTGTAGGCCTGAAAACACCCTCAGAAGCCGGTGCCTGCACAGCAGCTCCAGACCCATCTAAGGTAGAGACATCCGCGGCTTCCATAACTGAAGCATCTCGCAGTATACCGAACTCTGAATGGGTCTCAGTAGAGGCCTGTGAATCAGAAGTAGCAGGTACCAGGGGCTGTGAAAGTGCCTCACTGAGTAAAGGCGAACTGGCGACTGGCTTAGGAGAAGCGTTGTCGTCAATGTTGGACCTTGACAGCCTGTCTCTGTCTTTTTCTTTGCATTTGGATTGCTAACCGACGACATTTCTAGATAATTCAAGTGTGAGCCAAAATATTTAGAAGCAAAAATATACCGACGTTTAGTAGTGTGCTGATTAAATTTAGCACAAAACCGACAGTAAGGCATGTTATGATCAGGGTCTAGGCAAGGAATACAGTACAAATAAAAATCCTTATGAGGTATTTGCTTCCCAGAAGTAATGCAATTATTAACTTTTACTGACATCGGTAAGGAGCAAGAAAAAGTTTCCCCAACAGGGTACTTAGCTTTTTAGTTGAAGACTTCGGTTCTGAAACTCGAAAATGAAAATTATAGGAGTCGGCAGACCGGCATCTGCGAACTGCTTCTGCTTCAGGCACCGCGTGGCAAGAAAGACTGATGTAATGGCGCTGGCTGCATGTTTTATACCCCTGACGACCTGACGTCATGTTAGAAGGGACAGCAACCGACGCAGGACCCAAGACTTTGTTAATCAGGCCGACTGAAGGCAACCTGCCAGCAGATTACCCAAATGTAATGACTGCAACAGTGAAACACGAAGAAAGTACAGTTTTGTACCTACCATAAATGTAGATGTCCGAACTGGATAGCATCTGCAGTCATAACAACTGGGTTGTCCTGTCGTCAGGCAGCCCTTCGGTCGGCCGGATTCCAAAGTCCGGGTCCGCTTCGCTGAGGTCGCACTTCACCCGACGTCATCTCTGCTGGTCTTCGGGTATAAAGGCATCAGCCGACGCCATTTTCCTCAGTGTTTCTTGCCCCAGATGCCAGTTGCCCTCTTGGAAGGCTAAATTTTGGGTAAATGCCAATGTTTCCAAAAGATAGAAGGCAAACACAAAAATAAGCATGTATGTACATATATACAAACAAATACACCATAAGAGACTCCCCCCACCAGCTAGCTATTAGGAGGGTAAACACCCTAAGAGTACCACAGAGGGGAAGGAGGGAGGGTAATCCTGACTGCAGATGCTATCCAGTTCGGACATCTACATTTATGGTAGGTACAAAACTGTACTATGTCCTTCATGGATGCATCTGCAGTCATAACAACTGGGTAGAATACCATAGCCAACTAGGGGAGGAGGAAGAATAGATTATGGTGTGGTTAGGATCCCTTGCAGTACAGCAGTGGCAAACCCTGCTCGGGATCTGGAATACAGAGGTAAATTATAATGCTTGGCAAATGTATGCACGGAGGTCCAAGTAGCCGCCTCAATAATGTCCTTGGTTGCCACTCCTCGTAAGAAGGCTGTGGTAGTGGCTGTTGCTCTTGTAGAATGAGGCCGTATGTTCTGTGGAATTGGTTTTCCATGGAAGGAGTAACAGAATCGTATGCAATTTCCTATCCATTTGGAGATTGTCTGTTTGGAAATTGCTTTTCCTTCCCTTCCTGTTGCATAGGCTACAAAAAGCTGGTCAGTTTTTCTGTTACTTTTTGTTCTGTCCAGGTAGTAGCGTAGCTGTCTGTGTACATCCAAGGTATGCAGCATTCTTTCCCTCTGTTTTGTGGGTTGGGAAGAAGGTAGGTAGGTGGATTGCCTGGTTTAAAGACACTCTGGATACCACCTTAGGCATAAATGTAGGATTAGTCCTCATGGACACTCTATCTTGGTGGAAGATTAGGAAGGGTTGTACTGCCATTAGGGCCTGAAGTTCAGAAACCCTCCTTGCTGAGGTTATTGCCAGTAGGAAAGCAGTTTTCCATGATAGATGCTGTAGGTCTGCTGTTGCTGCTGGTTCAAAGGTGAGTGTCAACTTTTCTAGCACAAAGTTCAAATCCCAAGCTGGCAGTGGTGGTTTCCTAGGAGGTTTTACATTCTTGATCCCTCTGAGGAACTGCCTGAGTAGAGGATGCGAAGACAGGTGGATCAAAGCTGTATTCTGCTGAAATAGCTGATGCATGTATCTTGATGGAGGAATAGGACAGGCCTGTATGTAGAAGCTCTGCCAAGTACTCCAGAATGTTAGCAATATCTATATTCGACACATCTTTTCCTCTTTCAGCACTCCAAATGACAAACCTTTTCCATTTCCCTGCACAGTTCCTTCTTGTTGAAGGTCTGCGGGCTTCAAGGATAATGTCTTTAACCCTTTGGGAGAGATCTGGATTAGTTGCTGCTATGTGATGTGCCATGCAGTCAGTTGCAACGTTTTTAGGTTTGGATGCATGATGCTGTAGTTGTTCTGAGTTAACATCAAAGGCATCAGGGGTATTGACCACATTTTGTCCCGAAACATGGTCCTCAGCAATGGGTACCAGTGTTGTCTTGGCCAGTTCGGAGCTATCAGGATTATCCTTGGACGTTCCTCCTTGATTTTTAGTAATACCTTGTGTATCAAGGGAAGAGGTGGGAATGCATATGCTGTCAGACCTTTCCAGCTGAAGGAGAGCGAATCCACTTTCCATGCAAGTGGATGGAATGTCCTTGTGCAGAATTTTTTGAGCTGGTGATTGAGAGGGGAAGCGAATAGATCTATCTGTGGCATTCCCCATTTCTTTGCGATGGTCTTGAAGATGTCCGGGTGTAGCATCCACTCGTGAGCATCCGAGGTGGTTCTGCTTAACATGTCTGCTAGAGTGTTCTCCTTTCCCAGTACAAACATTGCCTGTAACTGGATGTTGTAGCTGAGTGCCAGGTTCCAAAGGTCCAAAGTCATTCTGCATAGGGGGTATGAATGAGTGCCTCCCTGTTTGTTGATGTACCACATGACTGTGGTGTTGTCTGTCCTTATCAAATGGCCTTCTTTGAGAAATGGTCTGAATTTTTGGATTGCCAGTTTTACTGCCAGCATTTCTTTTAGGTTGATGTGCAGGTGAAGCTGGTCCTGCGTCCACAATCCTTGTATGCATTTGTCCAGCATGTGAGCCCCCCATCCTAGGTCTGAGGCGTCTGTTGTGATGGTTTGGCTTGCTTGATAGTTGTGAAAGGGTAGGCCTGGGTTTGACTGGCATGCTTGAGCCCACCATAGGAACTCCTGTTTTAGGCATGGGATTAGTGGAATTTCTGCTTCTAGGCTGTGCCTGTGTTGGGACCATAAATTCTTTAGGTACCACTGTAGTTTTCTCATATGCAGTCTGGCATGTGGAACCAAGATTATGCATGATGCCATGAAGCCCAAGGCCTGCAGAACTTTTCTTGCTGTTAGCTTGTTCTGGTTTGTTAGTGCCAAGAAGTAAAGAGGGAGTTCTTTTGTTTTTCTGCAGTTAGGAATGCCATTTGTTTTACTGTGTCCAATTCAGCCCAAGAATGTCCTTGTTTGGGATGGAATCAGCCTTGACTTTTGTAAATTGACTGTGTATCCCAGTGCTTGTAGCAAGTAAATGACCCTTTGTAAATCTGTTGTCAGCTTGCTTTTGTTGTTCCCTTGTAGCAGGCAGTCGTCCAGGTATGGATAAATTTGGATTCCCTGTAGTCTGCAGTGGGCGATTACTGATGCCAGGCATTTTGTGAATACTCTGGGCATTAGATAAGCCAAAGGGCAATGCTGAGAATTGATAGTGCTCTGATCCTGCAAGAAATCTGAGGTATCTTCTGCAAATTGGTCGAATGGGGACGTGCAGGTATGCCTCCTTGAGATCTAGAGTTACCAGCCAACACTCCTTGCCCAGCATGGGAAGAAGTTGCTGTAGGGTCAGCATTTTGAATTTTGGGACAATGATGTATGTGTTTAAGGTGGACAGGTCGAGAATAGGTCTCCAACTTTTTCCTTTCTTGGAACTAGGAATAGTCTGGAGTAGAATCCTTTGCCTTGTTCTGTTATTGGTACTCTTTCCACAGCTCTCATCTTTGTTAATTGCATTATCTGCTGTAGAGCTTCTGTTTTTGATTTGGAGGCAGGTTTGGCATTCCTCTTTGACTGGTAAAGTGTGGAAGTGGAACCGGTAACCTTGGTCTATGGTTTGCAAAATCCACTTGTCTTTTGTGATATAGTGCCAGTTCTTCAAAATAAGGTTAATTTTCCGCCTAATGGTGCTGCTATTTGTTCCCTGGTAGGCAGAGTTAGAATCAAGTCACTGTGATTGTCCTGTTGTAGTGGTAGTGGCTGTGCCTGTGCCTCTGTTATTACCTTGCCACTGTCGTCCTCTGTAGGCACCCCTCTGGATTGATTTCTGCCTCTGGAACGTCTATTCCTGCCCCTTGGGATCTTGTGGAGTCAGGAAAGGACCAATTTTGGCAGGCCAGTTCCTGCTAAACCTTGGGGCTGAACCTGCAAGAAATCTTTAACCGTTTGTACAGATTTTGCCTTTTCTTCCATTTTCTTCATTACCTGCTGGGCAGGTGTACCAAACAAACTGGCCTTATCCATAGGAGCATCTAATAACTTAGCTTTAACATGATCCGGTAAGACTTGTTCCTTCAGCCATGCATGTCTTCTTATCACTGTGCCAGTCATGGCTGATCTAAATGAAGCCTCCAGTGCATCGTAGCCACATTTTAAGGAATGGTTACTAACCTGTTGTATGTTATTTACCATTTCTAATACATATTTCTTATCTATAGAGTCATCAGAGGATAGCTTTTTAGTTAACTGATCAAGCATAAACTCTTGGTATTGTATCATGTGAAACTGACAGTTTAAAGCTCTAGCTGAGAGAGTAGCAGAGGTGTAAACTTTTGCCCCATCTGTCTAAAGACCTGGCTTCCCTTTCAGAAGGAATAGGGTTTTGCTGTGGTCGAGGCTACTGCCTTAGGCCCCTGGGATATAGTTTCGGGTCTGCAAGTGGGGCCTTGTATAGGTGATGATGAGTGTCTGGCACCCTGTAAAATCTATCTGGTTTGGCAGGTGCTGGAGGTAAGGAATCTGGTGCAGTGCAAACATCATTAAATGCATCGTCCACAACAGAGAGGACAGGAGGTATAGCTAAGGGCCTGTGTTGTGGTAGGTGCAGAAAAGTCCTAAGTCTTTCTGGAATCTGAGAAATCCTGTTCCTGCCATTGGAATTGTTCTCTCATGGCATGTAAGGTTTCCCCAAAGGAGAATTCTTCTGGTGGAGAAGCAGCTGGAATGGATTCTTCAGCATCTGAGTCTTCATAATTGGAGAAAGGAGCCTCTGGCTGGTCTGTAATATCTGAGTCATCCGCAGAATCATCAGAGGACACAGGCTTGGGGGGCTCTGCTCTAGGTCTCTTTTCTGGGGGCTGAGAGGCCCTGTCTGGGTGAGATTGAGATTCCCTAATTAAGGATATTAAATCTTCTGCCAGAGTAAGCATTTGTGAACTAGAAGTGGGCCTGGTTGAGGGGGGTTTAACAGGCACTGATTTAGTAGATTTGGCTGCTTTAGCCCTGGCAAAGGCCTTAATAGACATGGCTGCAGGAGGCCTAGCAGCACCACGTGCTGGGGTAGAGACATCCAAAGGGATGGTGTCTGATAAGTCACTAGTAACCACTGTAGTAGGTAAAATTTCTGAGGCCGATTCAAGTAAAGTAGCCGGAACCTCAGTAGTAGTCATTGATTCGGCTGTACTTTGATCAGTTTTCTCGGTTTCGGCCGAAACCGAGACACTCGCGGTTTGCTTAACCATGGTTTCGGCCGAAACCGCGGACCGCGAGTGTCGGTCTTTTTCTTTGCGTTTTTTAACAATTTGGGTAGTCGGAGGATCCGACGGCATAATGTACGCAAAATCTGAGCCGAAAAACTGTTCAGCAAACTCCGACCGACGCCTAAGCGTTCGTCGGTTGAATGAAGCACAGGCCGAACAGGCTGCTACGTCGTGGTCTGGGCCTAAACAAGGCAAACAGTAAGAGTGGAAATCTTTATGAGGTATTTGTTTCCCACAAGTTAAACAGTTATTGACTTTTTCTGACATCGGCTGAGGCAAGAAAGAGTCCCCAACGGGTACTTAGCTTTAGAAGTCTTGAAGGAGTATTCGGTAGTAGTAATCTCTGGACCTGACCGACCGGCACTTGCGAACAGCTTCTGCTTGCGCACGCGGCAAGAAAGACTGAGGAAAATGGCGTCGGCTGATGCCTTTATACCCGAAGACCAGCGGAGATGACGTCGGGTGAAGTGCGACATCAGCCGAAGCCGGACCCGGACTTTGGAATCCGGCCGACCGAAGGGCTGCCTGACGACAGGACAACCCAGTTGTTATGACTGCAGATGCATCCATGAAGGACATCATCTAATCTAAGGGGGTGGCGAAAGCCAACACATTCTGGCTAGCCTTATAGATGCCCTTGGGCAGATAGCCTAATACTTACCTATGAACCTATAAGGTGGGCAAATTAATAGATTGTTTGAGAGCCACACTGGACACCACACCTTGGGCATGAAGGCTGGGTTAGTTCTGAGGGATACCCGGTCTGCATGGAAGATAATGAAGGGTTCCACAGCCATGAGTGCTTGCAGCTCAGAGACTCTTCTGGCTGAAGTGATGGCCAGAAGGAAGGTTGTCTTCAAGGAGAGAAATTTTAGCTGTGCAGAAGAAGCTGGTTTGAAAGGGGGCAGGGTGAGCTTTTCCAAGACAAAGTTAAGGTCCCAAGTTGCTAACCCCTCTGAGGAACTGTTTGATCAAAGGTGTGAGAAAAGGGGCTGCTTGGTGGGAAAATGAGCAGAAATAGCAGACGCATGAATTTTTACAGAGGAGAAAGATACCACTGTGTAGTAGGGGTCAGCTAAGTAATCCAGGATGAGAGGGATGGAGGGCTGTGCTGTACTGGCCCCCTTAGCCTGGATCTAGGTGCAGAACCTTTTCCATTTATCTGCATAAGACTTTCTGGTGCTAGGGCTTCTGGCCTCATGGATAACATCCAGAACCTGTTTACCAAGGATGGCAGATCGGTTAGGGAATAAGCCAAGCTGCCAAACTGAGTGTCTGCAATTGGGGATGCATGATTTTCCCTTCCCTCCGGGATAGGAGGTTTGGAATCTGAGTAAGATGCCATGGAGGCAGCAGGGACAGGCTACGCAGAAAGGGGTACCAGTGTTGTCGCAGCCAGTCTAGGGCTATAATAATGGTCTTTGGTTTTTCCTCCCTTATTTTGAGCAGTACCCTGGGGATAAGTGGTAGGGGAGGAAAGGCACAGACCGAGAGGATGACTCAGGGGCAGGACAGGACATCCACTTTCCAAGCCATGCAGTGATGCTCCTTGGTGCAGAATTTGCTGAGCTGATGGGTGGTGTGGGAGGCAAAGAGCTCGACCTTCGGGGTTCTCCATTTCTAAGTTATTAGGAAGCAGGTACTTCTGTTGAGCTGCCACTCATGTGAGTCCAAAAGGTTTCTGCTACTTGGTCTGCCAGGGAGCTGAGAGAGCCTGGTAGGCATTGTGCTAACAGGTGTATTTGTATGGAAGAGGCTGTGAGCCAAAGGGTCATGGCCAGCCTGCACAGAGGGTAGAAGTGAGTCTCTCCCTGCTTGTTGATGTACCACATCACACTGGTGTCTGTTTTGATTAGGAGAAACCCCTGGAGAGAGAAGGGACTTGAAAACACAGCCATCATCTCTTTTTGACTGATGTGCAGGGGAATTTGCTGTGTGTTCCATTGGCCCTGTATGCACCCCAAGTGTAGTCTGATGCATCTGTGGTGAGGGTCTGGGCAGCGAGGTGTTGGGAGAAGGGCAGTCCCTTGTTGTGTGTGGGAGTATACTGTTGTCCACCAAAGAAATTCCTTTCTGAGGAAAGGAATTATTGGTAGAAGAGTTTCCAGGTCTTGAGAGTGTTGACACGAAATGCTCTTTAGGTACCATTGAAGTTTCCTCATATGCAGTCTGGCATATGGAATGAGGAGTATGCAAGATGCCATGAACACCAGAGCTTGCAGGATTTTCCTTGCAGAAAGCTGGGGCCTGGTGGCCAGATGACAGAAGTAGGCTGACAGGAAAATTTGTTTCTCTGGTGTAAGGTATGCCATCTGAGATGCTGTATCCAGACCTGCTCCCAGGAAGATTATCCTTTTGGTGGGCACCTGTTTTGATTTCTTTTAGGTTCATAGGTAGGTACTAGGCTAATGACCCAAGGGCCAGAACAAGCCTAGCCAACAGTGTATTGGCTTTCGCCACCCATGTATTGTTAAATTCCTGCCCCTCTATCGAGCAGTGCCCCAGACATAATCCCAGGAGTGAACTTCCTATCACCTGTCCACTTATCAAGGTTTCTCTTGAATAGTGCTAATGACGAGCTCTGCTTGACGTGGATGGGAATTTTGTTCCAGAGCATGGGGAGTCTCCGAGACACAAATCTCAAATTAATAAAAATAGATAAAGAAGACAAAATTATATGGTTGAAAAAACAACCGTACAAAATAAGGTGTTGTTAGTAATTATTAATGTTATTAATAATTAATTCTTCTTTATCTATCTTTCTTTATCTATTTTTATTAATTTAAAATTTAGTTCCGTTTTCCATGGATAGGTTATAAGACCTTTCAGAATTTACCATTGGTGGCTTTTATTATTAAATTGAAATAGGAATGATCTGGTAAAATTATGTACTTTTTTATGCAAGAAAGTAAATGTTTATATAGGCGACATTTATACAACTGTATTTCATCTGTTTTGCTACTTGTTTTAATGCATAAGCACGCGTTGAGTAAAACCTTTTATTTTTCAAGTTGTTGTGGGTTGCTTTCCAGACTTTGACAGCACAACATATTTAAAATGTACTGATTATTGAACATGTATATAAATTTAATGGTTTCAAATGTTTATGTTTCAAGAGCGTTTTAACAGGTTGGGCATATCAATTAACTGATGATTGTCACAATGTTCCGATAGTTTTTATTGATAATATTCTTTTATAAGACACATTGTTTCTTTAAGGTTTAAGGGAAATACAATGTATTACATCACTGGAACATTGTTATTTATTCAACAGGAAATGACGACTACTTGTTTGAAAAAGTTTGGCAGCCGCCAAACGAAAGCGCTTACCTTACTTGATTACATATTTGTTCGTGTGTTATTTTAAATTCTGGACTCTCTGTTTCTTTATTGGAAGTAAAAAGGATTTATTTTCAGCCAGTTTGTGTATTTTGTGGTTTGTTTATCGGTTTTACCAGTGCTCTTATTGTCTTGGTTTCTTTGAGCTACATGGATTCAGCTGAGACGGAGACTGAAACCGCACAGGATAATATGCTTGGCAACTTACCGCAATTAATTCAAAAGTTAACGGACAGACTTGATCGACTTGAACAACGTAATTTGTCGCAATGCTCCAACCTTTCACTTCATTCTAATCAATTTGTAGACATAAACGGGTCGAATAGTGGTGAACCAAATGCCAGGGTTTCTACAATATCCACAACTGAATTAAGTGGAACAGACCCAGGAATGGCAGAACGACCATCTAGAGCTGTAGGAACTCTGTTCCATTAAGAAATGATGATTTTTCTTCTTGGCTTAATTATAACTGTGGTTTTGAATCCGCAACAAACCCTAATCCAGGTATGCCTAAAACATATCAAGATAAATTGACTGAACTTGACTATGTTTTATTAAAGATAAAGAAGTTACAAATGGACAACAATTACTTTTCAGAATGCATAAAAAGTAACATAGTCCAAAACGGTTTACGTGTTTGGCGGTTTCCTACCGGCCTTACAGCAAATTCACCATTACATATGGATCTAATTAAACTCTTTGATAAATTTGGTGTGGATTACATGAATCTGTTTATTAGTGACAATAAGAAAACAATAGAACTTTTACCAAAGAAAGCGAATGCACTTGATACAGCAGTAAAAAATGATTCAGCTTTTTTTAACAATGACCGATTACCAGCGTATATTTAAATCTATAGATGAAAAAATGAAATTGATTAAAGAGAGGAAGCTTAAAAAACTGGACAGAGATGTGAATGCCTATGCCAAAGGTATGGCTTATCCCCCACCCCCAATTTCCTAACAGTGGGATTTTAAAATGACTATTTACGATAACAGGAATGAGACAAACAGAAATTCTAATACAAGTATGGGAAACGTTGAAATAGATGTGAATGATGATTTTTTTTAGAAACAAATGCTTTTCCTCCACTCCGGAGGTCGGAAAGACTGCAACAACTTCAACAAATAGCCCAACAACAAAATCAGACGAGAACTTGGGGGCCACAGAATCAATCGTATGGACGAGGATCCTTTTCCATGGGGAGGAACTATCACAGGGGCCAGTGGAGAGGACATTAATGTCTGCAACATTACCATCAAGTTGCCCGGTCATTTATACCAACAATACTAATGACTTCATAGTGTACAATTACTCTGATTATGACTTTGATAATTGTATATGTGACTTGTTGTCACGAGGGCTAACATTTATTCCTAACAAGAAAATGAATATTGTGGATTCTATTACAGATCTCAAAATTTTCATACGGAAATTAAACTTAAGCCTTTTATTTCAAAATACAGAACAAATAATGAAGCCGTTTTACATTTCTAGTTCTTACAACCCCCCATTGCATCCGACTTTGGAAATTTTTGAAAGGATATGTGTATTAGATTTTCATGCACTTGATTCTTCAGGAATAAGAAATAAAAAATATAATACATGTAAAAAAGAGAATGAAACCTTAAATATGTTAATGGAAACAAAAAGTATTAGACTTATAAAGCCAGATAAGGGAGGGGGTATGACTATATTCAATACTGAAGATTACAATACTAAAATGGAAACTATACTAAATAGTAATACATATATAAAAAGCTCTATCAATGAATTAAATGGAGCATACAGACGTATAAGGGGTACCCCCCTGTATGACTTGTTCATTGAAGAAGACATTGATATAGATGAATTTAACTTTATGAATGTCAGTTATCCAAGGACTCCCAACTATGTTTGGAGTCCAAAAAGTGCATAAAAACTTGAATACACCTCCTTTTAGACCCATTGTGGATGCACAGGGTTTGATTACTAACCGGATTGCAAAATTTATTGACAATAAATTAAAATCATTTACACAGGCAGAACAACATCTATTAAAAGATTCTTGTGATTTTTTTTTCCACAATAGGGACTATAACTTATAGTGAAAATGATACTTTTTTAACCATAGACGTCAAAGACTTGTATTTTGTTATACCACATCAGTGGGGAATGGATTGGGTGAACTTATATTTGACGGAAAAGGGACTAACTCAAAATAGCATCAATTTATTTGATCAATTATTTGATATTATTTTAAAGAATAATTTTATACTTTTTAACAACAATTTATATTTACAAAAAGAAGGTGTAGTTATGGGGTCTCCTTGTGGAGGTCTCTATGCTAATATAGTAATGTGTGTATGGGAGAAAAAATATATTTTTAATTCACCATTTTTTAGTTATTGTAAAACTTACTTGCGTTTTTTAGACGATATATTTATTTTGTGGAGTGGAGAAGAAAAAATAATTGATGAATTTTTAAATTATATTAACACAACTACCTCATTTTTAAAATTTACAGCTGTAAGAAATAAAAATTCAATAGCTTATTTAGATATACTATTAGAAAAAGACCACAATAATAAGAGATATACATCAAAAATATTTCGAAAAGAGACATAGTAACAGTTTTTTACATTTCGATAGTTGTCATCCCTACACCCAAAAGAAAGCTGTTTTAAAAGGCCAATTTGTTAGAGCAGCAAGAATAGTTAGTAACAGGGATGACTTCATATCTGAATGTTAAAATTTAAGCGAAATGTTTAAACGTAGAGGGTACCCTAATAAATTGATAGATAATGTCATGTTTGAAGTAATAACAAAACGTGATAATTTACATTTTAAGCCTCTATTAAATTATGAACCTACTATAATTAAAGATCCAACATTAAGAACTGCAGTACTTGGTGAGGCAAATATTTTGGGAGTGAGTGAATCAGTTGAATATCTCGCGTTCAGAGAACTTCTCGCACAATGTTATAAATGCACAAGTAAATAGTGAGGTGAAAAGTTTTACTAAAAGTTTCATTACTACTTTCAACACTGACAGCATTTCTATTCGTGAAATTCTTATGAAAAATTGGCAACTTTTAACAGCTGATTTGTCATTACACTACCATTCTGACTACACTCCACCAATAGTGTACAAAAAAGGTAAAAATTTAAAAAAGTGTTTGGAAAGTACACAAATTACTAAATATGGGAGAATGCAAAAATGTGGTAGGTGTAAATATTGCTGTTATGTGTTGGAAACTACTACTATAACAATTAACGGTGTGAACATTAGAATAAAAGAGAAAGCTAGTTGCACTAGTGAAAAAATTGTATATTGTGCCATATGTTGTGCCTGTATGGGGTTTTATGTAGGAAAAACTGAAAGGAAATTGAAAGACCGTATGGGCGAACATATTAGAGCTATACGCGACTGTAATGAAACTAATGCTCTAGCGAAACATATTAATACACATACATCTCATTCCTTTAAACTGATTGTTTTAGATGTATTAAACTTGGGTGCTAGGGGAGGTGTGTGGCAACCTCTTTTAGAAAAATTAGAACTACAATGGCAAATTAAATTAAATGCACACAGTTGGCCAGGATTAAATAAGGCCATTTCAATTGCTAGCATCCTAAAATTAAAAAAACTTTAGAAAGATAAAAAAGTTTTTTGCTTACACCTTTACTTCGAGGTATTACTGTATTCTAACTTCGCATTGTACTTTATTTTATTTTTATTTTTAAATTAAATCTGTTCATCATATAATTATATTTTTAACAATACTTACAGCATATAAATTATATACAATATTGTGTTAGTTAGCTATAAGCATTAAGCATACATTATATAACTTATTTTAAAATATTATATATATTAATTGTGAATTTAATTGGCATTTAATTATTTATACAGTATGGTATATTTATCATATATTTATAATGTTATAATTACTGTTGATTATATTTATTGTCATTATTATTACTATTATTTGTTACTATTATACATTATTTACTGTCTTAGTAGAATACATTTGATTACAATGGTAATTCATGTATATATTAAAGTTGATTGTTGTTTACTATGCACGTTGCACACTATAGACATCCCTTTAACCATTAATATTCAATATTTAATATTTTATATTGGTTATTAATTGATTAACAAGGTTTAATAAATTAATACATAATACTGCACACATTAATAATTACTAACAACACTAATTTGTACGGTTGGTTTTTCAACCATATAATTTTGTTTTCTTTATCTATTTTTATTAATTTAAAATTTAGTTCCGTTTTCCATGGGTAGGCTATAAGACCTTTCAGAATTTACCATTTGTGGTTTTTATTATTAAACTGAAATAGGAAGGATCTGGTAAAATTATGTACTTTTGTTATGCAAGAAAGTAAATGTTTATATAAGTGACATTTATATAACTGTATTTCATCTGTTCTGCTACTTGTTTTAATGCATAAGCACGCATTGGGTAAAACCTTTTATGGTTCGGGTTGTTGTGGGTTGCTTTCCAGACTTTGACAACACAACATATTGTTATTTAAAATGTATTGATTATTGAACATGTATATAAATTTAATGGTTTCAAATGTTTATGTTTCAAGAGCGTTTCAACAGGTTGGGCATATCAATTAACTGATGATTGCCACAATGTTCCGATAGTTTTTATTGATAATATTCTTTTATAAGATACATTGTTTCTTTAAGGTTTAAGGGAAATACAATGTATTACGTCACTGGAACATTGTTATTTATTCAACAGGAAATGACGACTACTTGTTTGAAAAAGTTTGGCAACTGCCAAACGAAACCGCTTACCTTACTTGATTACATATTTGTTCGTGTGTTATTTTAAATTCTGGATTCTCTGTTTCTTTATTGGAAGTAAAAAGGATTTATTTTCAGCCAGTTCGTGTATTTTGTGGTTCGTATTTTGCAACTAGCCTGGAGATGTGGATGTCCTTGATGAATATGGACACACCTCCACCCTCCGTGTTTCGGTCCGGGTTTTGTGGCCCAAACGTGTGGTATGAATTATAGCCTGATAGTGCTGGGGTGTTCTCGGGAGCCTTGAACCAGGTCTCAGTCACTGCAAAGATATCGATGTTCTCCATTTTGAGGAGTGCCTCGAGTGAGTGCATTTTGAGGATTAGACTCCTAGTGTTAAGTAACATTGCCCTCAGTTTTTTGTTTCCTGTAGTTCTTATCGAGGTGGGTTTGTTTTTTGAGCCTTGCCTAAAAAAAGGCACTATAGGGGCTGCAAGAGCCTTGGCCAACATTCTCAATCCCAGAGGTGACAGGTGCAGGCCATCTCTGGTTAAGCATCGTGGTCTGTCAAGCATGTCATCCCAGGCAAACAGATACTGGATCCCCTTTGAATGACACCAGAAGCTTAGACAATTGTTGAAGTTGATAATCTTATCCTTGTACTGTGGTATCATTTTTGGTGAAGGCAGGATGCTACTCAGGGCTAGGGTCATACCAGCTTGGGCTACAAGATCGGAGTGCTCTTCCATGTCTCTTTTCATGTAGTCCAGGGAGGTACGTCTCAGGTCATTTACACAATGACATGGACTATGACAGAGTCATATTTGTACTTGCCTTGTAGTGACCCGGATTCTGGCATCCAACAAGCAGCTGACAGTAACCTTCTCTTTGTCTAGCCTGGTGAGTGGGACGTCAGTGTGCCTGACTATACAGTCACCTATCACTAGTGTGTTGGGTATGTTGTTTTGCCTTATGGGCTGTGGTTGTGTGGCACACAGAGTTTGTGGGCTATGTGTTGTTTGGGATGTGTTGGTGGAAGGAGGTTGCTTGTGTGTCTGTGTTGGAGGTCGCTGTTGCCTAGGCAGATTTAGATTTTTAATCAGAGCCTCCATATATGTATTGGTGTTATGTGTGGGTTTTGGAGGTGTTGGTCTATGTGTAGGGAGCAGGGTGTTGCGAGTTGTTACCTTCTCCTCTTGACTGTCTGTTCCAGTCTTGGTTGGAGAGTGCTTTGCCTCTAGCTTGACTGTATAAGTGCATCTCTCACAAGTGTTAGTGTTTGGTGGTAGGAGGAGAGGGTTTGTCTGAGAACATGAGGCAGTTGCAGCATTGCCTCATGATGCCCAGGCTCATCAGGTAGCCATGGAGCTGTCTCTTGGACATGCCTGAATAATTAGGGAAGTAAAAAGACTATTCCCTTCTTGGCAGATGCGGGGGTTGAGTGCTGGGGGTTTATCTAGTGCCGCAGTAGGTTTAGAACAAGTGCTTTAGGCTGAAAGACTAACATGTTCCAAGGGAAAAACTGAAGAGCAGACTTTGTGGAGCCTGGAATGCTTTACCCTAGCTAACCGGGTTCCTATCAGTTCATCAAAAATTCAGCAGTTCGAACACCATATATGTTCGAACTGTGAAGTTCGAAAACTGATTATTGCGAAGCAGCGGAACACCGAATTCTTTCCCAGGGAAAGAATTCAGTGGGCCGTTTCTGCGGCTTCACTATTCCCTCCACTGTGGTGCGAAGGTTATGGACCAGGTTAAGGTAAGTGTGCGAATGGACCAGGTTAAGGTGAGTGTGCGATAGTTACGGATCTTAGGGTTAGGGAGCGGGTAAGGTGAGTGTGCGATAGTTACGGACCTTAGGGTTAAGGTTTGGATTAAGCTAAGTGGATAGATAGTAGTGTATGTACGGTTTAGTGTAGGGTTAGAAGTAGGGTTTTGTGAAGTGTATATGTGTGGATTATTTATTTTGGTGTGCTTGTGCTGTGTGTGTGTTTTCTTCGAACAGCGATTTTTTTTTCCCTGGGAAAAAAAAATTGCTGTTCTAAGCCTTTGATGGTTTTGCACTTCGAGATTAGAAGTTCGAACATATGGTGTTCGAACTACTGCCGTTTCATCAAAGTGATATAGACCCAGCTAACTGGTGCTGCTCGGTGCGCAAAAGCAAGTTTTTATAGCAAGAAGATAAAAGGGATAGAAATTAGCCCAAAATGGCCAATAAACTACAAATTCTGAGCTGAAAACCACTCCTCCGGGGACAGATAGGTTGCACAAAGCTCCACACTCTCACTGGTGAACAAACTTCCTTCTATCCAAGTAAGGTATGGGCCCACAGAGGAACTACAAAACAGTCCTGGATTCAGGCAACTCTGAAAACTAGACTATACTATCTTCAGAAAGGCGGAAAACAAGTATAGGATGGCTTTTTTTTTTTTTTTTAAGAGTTTAAGGCAATTAGACAAAATAATCACTTTAAAACACAGAAACACGGCTATCGCACTTGAGTGTGTAGCCTACAACAGTTAAACAGTTTAAATGCTCTAAAGTGCAAAACAGTAAATAAGTACAATTAAACAGTTGTAAAAGGCTTTTTTGTATCAAATAAAAACTAGAAACCAAGTGTTTAGGCAGAATTAGCAATTTTTAACGAGAAACAAGACAAAAAAGTACTTAAATCAAACCAAAGTCTCTCTTTTCTCCTGCTGCTGCTGTAGGACTCTGCAGATCACATGAGTAGGTTCTTGCTGAGCTGATACAAGCGCAAAAAATGTGCAAAAGCATGTTTTTTATAGCAAGAAGATAAAAGGTATGGAAATTAGCCCAAAATGGCCAACAAACTACAAATTCTGAGCTGAAAACCACTCCTCCTTCGTTGATTGTGTACCCTAGGGAGGTTAGTAGACTCTTTACAAAGGCCAGGTGTTTAAGCAGCTTTTCCTGGCTGTCTGCTTGAATAAGGCAGTTGTCTAAGTAGGGGTAAATTTGAATATTTCTTTGTCTGCAAAAGGCAAAGGCCGGAGCCAGGCATTTTGTGAAAACTCTGGGAGCAGTAGATAGTCCTTTGATAGTCACATCGCCACAGTAGTCAGAAGTCCTTCTACGTGGCACACCTCATCATAAAAGGGTTCTCATCCAGGAAAAAATATGTCATTGGTCCCCTCTACTCGTCGCTCATTAGACCCATTAGAGAGTACAACGCCCCTTTTGGAATGTACCTCACAAGACATCTGCAGCAGCTGGAAAGGCCACAGAAGTACTTCACAAAGAGGATTACTGGCCTCAAACAAATGCCCTACACTGACCACCTCAAAAAAACTCCAGCTTTACTCCGTAGCATATTGCCTACTCTGAGGTGATCTCTGCCTAACATATAAAGCTGTCTACCCAGAGCTGTTGGACATGCTACACCTAAAGAAATCCCAATCCCTCTGAGCTACACGCTCTAGGAACCTAAACCTTGTCACCACAATAAACAGGACATGCTGGAGGGATTGATTCCTGTCCCAGAGATTTCTATACTCTTGAACAAGCTACCCATCTATGTCAAGCAAAGTTCTTCATTAGCACTCAAGAAAAATCTTGATGAGTGGATGGGAAATAGGAAATACACCCCGGGAATCAATTCTGTGTCTCTGCTGGACAGTGGCACAGGAAAATAACTTTCTTGGGTGGTGTAAGCTATGGAACCTTGCTGGCTAGGATTACGTAGGCCCTTCAGCAGATAGCCTAGTACCTACCTGTGAACCTATAAGCCAAAGGGAAGCACAGAGAAAGTACAGTTGTGTACACTTACCATAAATGTAGATGTTCGAGTGCATTCACTGTTGCAGTCATTACATTTGAGTAATCTGCTGGCAGGTTGCTCTCAGTCGGCCTGATTAACAAAGTCTTGGGTCCTGCGTCGGTTGCTGTCCCTTCTTCCATGACATCAGGTCGTCAGGGGTATAAACCATGCAGCCGACACCATTTTCATCAGTTTTTCTTGCCCCAGATATATATATATATATATATATATATATATATATATATATATATATATATATATATAGAGTACAGTTGTGTACACTTACCATAAATGTAGATGTTCGAGTGTATTCATTGTTGCAGTCATTACATTTTGGTAATCTGCTGGCAGGTTGCCCTCAGTCTATCTGAATTCCAAAGTCCTAGGTCCTGCGTCGGATGCTGTCTTCACTTCCATTACGTCAGGGGTATAAAACTTGCATCTGACGCCATTTTCTTTAGTTTTTCTTGCCCCCGATGTCAGGTGCCCCCAAAAAGGTAGCAAAATTATATATATATATATATATACATATATATATATATATATATATATACATATATATATACATACATACATATATATATATATATATATATATATATATACATACATACATGCATCAATATAAACTTAACCTTCATCTACAAGCAAATACACCACATAGGTTGTAGAGGATAGAGAAGGAAAGATAAATTTCAGAATGACAGGGGGATGGAGGGAGGGAAACCTGGACTGCAACAGTGAATACACTCGAACATCTGTATTTATGGTAAGTGTACACAACTGTACTATGTTCTTCGTGTTTCATTGTTGCAGTCATTACATTTGGGTAGAATCCCAAAGTTATGGCTGGGAGGCTGGAGCTAGAATCCCAAATCTATGGTTGGGAGGTTGGAGCTAAACAGCATTAGGTGCAGCTATAAGGCCCTGCAGCACTGCAGTGGCAAAGCCTGCCCTGGACTTAAGAGTAGAGAGGCAAATGGTAATGCTTTGTAAAGGTGTGAACAGAACTCCAAGTAGCAGCCTCTAGAATGTCTTTGGCTGGTACTCCTCTGAAAAAGGCTGCTGAAGTAGATGCAGCTCTGATGAAATGAGACCTAATGCCCTTGGGCACAGGTTTACCATGGTGTAAAGTAGCAGAAACGGATGCAGTGGCTTATCCACTTTGAAATTGTCTGCTTTGAAATAGCCTTTCCTTCTGATCCTGCAGCATATAACACTAGTAATTGCTCAGTCTTTCTTAGAGCCTTAGTCCTGCTCAAGTAGAATTTTACCTGTGTACGTCCAAGGAATGCAGAATTCTCTCCCCCTTGTTCTAAGGATATGGATAGAAAGTTGGCAGATGAATTATTTGTTTAAGGGCCACACTGGACATCACCTTAGGCATAAAAGTAGGATTTGTTCACAGAGACACCCTCTCTGGGTAAAATATGATAAAAGGCTCTACAGCCATGAGGGCCTGTAGCTCTGAAACTCTTCTTGCTGAAGTAATAGCTAGCAGCAGAGCGGTTTTCCATGATAAGAATTTTAGATCAGCAGTAGCAGCTGGTTCAAATGGAGGCAGGGTGAGCTTTTCCAACACATAATTGAGGTCCTATGCAGGTAATGGTGACCTTCTAGGAGGCCTTAAATTTTTGGCTCCTCTAAGATACTGCTTTAGTAAAGGATGAGAAAAGATTGGTGGCTCTGTATTGTAATGAGCCAAAATGACAGAGGCGTGGATTTTGATTGATGAGAAAGATAGGCCTTTGTCAAGCATCTCAGTTAAGTATTGTAATATCTGAGGAATATTTGGTTCTGCTGTATCAGTTCCTTGTGCTTGATTCCAAGCACATAATCTCTTCCATTTGTCAGCATAAGATTTTTCTAGTATTATGCCTTTTGGCTTCGAGAATGACATCCATCACAGCTTTACTGAGGGATGTTGTTTGTATGACTACATGATTAGCCATGCTGCCAGGTTCAGAGTCTTTAGTTGATTGTGCAGGATCTGAATGTTTTGCTGGGACAGTAGTTGTGGTCCTTGAGTCAAGGTCCAAGCTGGGTATTAAGACAAGTTCCTTAGGATAGGGTACCAGTATTGGCAGGGCCAGTCCGGGGAAATTAATATAATCTTTGGCTTCTCTTGTCTGACTTTCGGGACCTTGGGTAGGAGAGGCAGAGGAGGAAAGGCGTAAACAAATAGGTTTTTCCAGCTGAAGGATAGGCGTCCACTTTCCATGCTTGTCTGTGATAAGTCCTTGTGCAGAATCTTTTCAATTGATAATTTTGGAGAGAAGCAAATAGGTCTATGTTTGGGCTCCCCCATTTCTCTTTTATCATGCTGAAGACTTGTGGATTTAGTTTCCACTCGTGAGGATCCATAAGGTTTCTGCTTAAAACGTCTGCCAGAGTGTTTTGTTTTCCTGGCAGGAATTGAGCTTGAAGATGTATTTGGCAGGTCAAAGCTGTGTCCCACAGTGCCATGGTTAATTTGCAAAGGGGGTATATGAGTGTGTGCCCCCTTACTTGTTTATGTACCACATGACTGTGGTGTTGTCCGTCTTTATCAGTAGTTTTCCTGGATGAAGTAAGTCCTTGAAGCTGTTAGGACATTTTGAACAGCTAGCATCTCTTTCTGGTTGATATGCAGATGCATTTGCTTTGGTGCCCATAAGCCCTGAATGCATCTTCCTGCCATGTGGGTCCCCCAGGCATAATGTGATGTGTCTGTTAAGGTTTAACTGGCAGGGGGTAGAGTGAAGGGCAGTCCCATGTTTTGGTGACATGCCTTTGCCCACCATAGAAACTCTTGTTGCAGGCAGGGAATGAGAGGAATCACTGTTTCCAAACTGTGTGAATGTTGACTCCATAAACTTTTTAGGTACCACTGAAGTTTCCTCATATGCAGTCTTGCATATGGAATTAGTAGGATGCAGGATGCCATGAAGCCCAGAGCCTGCAGAATTTGTCTTGCAGAAGACTGGGTCTTTGTTGCCATCAGCTTGAAGTAAGTAGTCAGTTGCCTTTGCTTGTATGGCGTGAGGTAAGCCATCTGGGCAGTTGTATCTAAGCTTGCACCCAGGAATGTTATCTTTTGAGAGGGTACCAGTTGCGATTTCTTTTTGTTTATTGTGTACCCTAGGCATGTTAGAAGCCTTCTCACAAACGCGAGGTGTCAAAGAAGAGTGTCTTTGTTCTCTGCTTGAATGAGACAGTCGTCCAAGTAGGGATATATTTGTATACTTCTTTGTCTGCAAAATGCAATTACTGGTGCCAGGCACTTTGTAAAGACCATGGGCGCAATAGATAAGCCAAAGGGCAGTGCAGAGAATTGGTAATGCATTAAGCAAGCCTTGAATCTGAGGCATCTTCTGCACGATTGTCTTATTGGGACATGCAGGTATGCCTCTTTTAGGTCTAAAATCACCAGCCAAGCATTCTTGCCCAGCACGGGCAGAAGTTGCTGCAAAGTCAGCATTTTGAATTTTGGAATGTCCAGGTATGTGATCAAAATTGATAAATCCAATATTGGCCGCCAGGCCTTGTCCTTTCTGGGTACCAAGAACAGTTTTGAGTAAAAACCTTGTCCTTTTTCCTGTTCTGGTACTGCCTGAATGGCCCCCATATCCATGAGGGACGTACCCTGTTTCTGTGCCTCTGCCCATTGATTTTTTGGCAGATCTGGCCAACCATTTGCCATTGGTAGAGTGTGGACATGGAAATCTCTGTGATACGATGTTTAGTACCCACTTGTCCTGGGTTATTAACTGCCAATTTTGAGCAAAAAGTGCTAATTTTCCCCCTATGGGTGCTGCCAAAAGATAAGTGCTTGGTGTAGGCAGAGGGAAGTCATTGGGATTGCTTTCTGTAGGTTTGCGCTTTATCTCCTTCAGATTTGGAGGTGGAAGCACCCCATTGCTTTGACCTGTATTAATCTTGCGCCTGGATTCTGGAACCCTTACGGCGTCTGGATTTGCCCCTTTGAGCTCTGTCTAACACAGGAAAGGACCAATTTTTTGTAGGCCAGTGTCTACTGAATCTTGGTGGCTGCACTTGTAAGAAGTCTTTAACAGTTTGCATAGACTTAAGCTTTGTCTTCCATTTGCTTTAGAACCTCTTCTGCCTTAATACCAAACAGAGAATCATGCTGTTAAGGTGCATCTAGCAATTTAGCTTTAACATTATCAGGTAAATTTTGTTTCTTTAACCAGGCATGCCTCCTAATCACAGATCCAGTAACTGTGGCCCTGCAGGAGGCCTCTAAAGAATCAAAACCGCATTGCAAAGTATGCTTTCCAACTTGCTCAGCTGCATGCAATAATTTCTGCAATTCTTTATTTTCTGCACATTCTGAAATCAACATCAATTTCTGTTTCAGCAATCCCATAACATGTTGTTGGTACTTAATCATATGAAATTGTCATTTTAAGGCCCTGATTGCCAAGGTTGCAAATGTATAAGCCTTTTTTCCCCATCTGTCTAGTGCTCTTGAATCTCTGTCAGAGAGTGTAGGATTTTTTGCTGTTGAGGCCTTAACTCCCTTTGGACCCTGTGAAATAGTTTCAGGATCCGCAGCAGGGTTTCTAAATAAAAATTTATGTGAGTCAGGTACCCTGTAGTATCTGTCAGGCTTAGCGGGAGCCGGAGGTAAGGAGTCAGGGGTCAAGCTTAACTCTGAAAACACATCATCCACAATGTCTAAAACACGGGGGATGGCTAAAGGTTTGTGCTGAGGGAGTAGAAGGAAATCTCTGAGCCTCTTTTTTTGATTCTGAGAAATCTTGACTCTCCCAGTGAAAATGCTCCCTCAAAGTATACAAGGTTTCTCCAAATGAATAATCCTCAGGAGGAGGTGAAGAAGGAATAGACTCCTCAGCATCAGAATCCTTATAGGGAGGTATAGACAATTCTTGATCAGAAGAGGAATCAGAAGAAATAGAAACCTGATCTGAAGATTCATAATCAGTGTACTGCCTAGGCCGCTTATCTGGAGGGGGATGGGAATCCCTTATCAAGGTAATAAGGTCTTCAGCCATTTTGTTCATCTGTTTTTTAGGCATAGAGGCCTGTGCACGTGGCTCATGTGTCGGTTTTTTAGATTTAGAAGTTGCTTTTGTCTTTGGTTTTGCAGCTGTCATCGGTTTGATATACAAATGATGAGGTCTGAATACACCCTCAGAAGCCGGTGCCTGCTCAGCGGCTCTGGACCCATCCGAGGGAGATACATCCATCAGGTCCAATACCTTAAGTATCTTGCGGCACGCCGGACTCCACATGGGTGTCAGTAGAGGCCTGCGACTCGAAGGTAGCAGGTATCAGGGGCTGCAAAAGCGCCTCACTGAGTACCGGCGAACCGGCGAGTGGCTTAGGAAAAGCTTTGTCGTCGGTTTTGGATATCGACTGCCTTTCTCTGTCCTTTTCCTTGCGTTTTTTATGTACTCCCGACAACATTTCTGGGTAGTTAAATCTGTTTCCAAAATATTTTGATGCAAAAATATACTGACGCTTAATAGTGCATTGGTTAAATCTAGCACAAAACTGACAAACAGGCACATTGTGATCAGGGCCTAGGCAAGGAATACAGTATAAATGGAAATCCTTATGAGGTATTTACTTCCCACATGTAATACAATTATTAACTTTTTCTGACATCGGTAAAAAGCAAGAAAAAAGTTTCCCCAACGGAGTACTTAGCTTTAGTGAAGACTTCGGTTCTGAAACTCAAACTCAATTTTACAGTAGTCAACCGACTGGCACTTGCGAAAATGCTTCTGCTTTGAGCACCGCGCGGCAAGAAAGACTAAAGAAAATGGCGTTGGATGCATGTTTTATACATACCCCTGACGACCTGATGCCATGGAAGAGAAGACAGCAACCGACGCAGGACCCAAGACTTTGGAATTCAGGCCGACTGAGGGTAACCTGCCAGCAGATTACCCAAATGTAATGACTGCAACAGTGAAACACAAAGAACATATATATATATATATATATATATATATATATATATATATATATATAATTTAGAAAACAAAAAAAACATACCTCCGAACAAAAGCAAATACACCAAAAAGGCTTTTAAGCATAGTAAAAGAAAGTAGAGGTATAGTAATAGAAAAACAGGGGGCTGGAGGGTGGGTAACCAGGTCTGCAACAGTGAATACACTCGAACATCTACATTTATGGTAAGTGTACACAACTGTACTATGTTCTTCGTGTTTCACTGTTGTAGTCATTACATTTGGGTAGATTCCCAAAGCTATGGTTGGAAGGATGGATTTATACAGAATTAGGAGCAGCTATAAGGCCCTGCAGGACAGCAGTGGCAAAGCCAGCTCTGGATTTAGAGAAGAGAGGTAAATGGAAATGTTTGGTGAACGTATGAACTGAGCTCTAGGTAGCAGCTTCTAGAATGTCTCTGGTAGGAACCCCTCTGAGAAAGGCTGCAGAAGTAGATGCAGACCTGGTGGAATGAGATCTGATCCCCATGGGGATAAGTTTACCATGGTGCATGTAGCAGAAACGAATACAATGGCTTATTCATTTTGAAACAGTCTGCTTTGAAATAGCCTTTCCCTCTGCCCCTGCAGCAAATGCCACCAGCAATTGTTCAGATTTTCTTAGAGATTTTGTCCTGTTTAAGTAGAATCTTAGTTGTCTGTGTACATCCAATGAATGCAGAATCCGCTCACCCTTGTTCTATGGATTTGGGAAGAAAGTAGGCAGATGAATGGTCTGATTAAGGGCCACACTCTATACCACCTTAGGCATACAGGATGGACTTGTCCTGAGGGCCACCTTGTCCGGGTAAAAAATAATGAAAGGCTCCACTGCCATGAGAGCCTGTAGTTCTGAAATCCTTCGAGCTGAAGTGACTGCTAAAAGAAAAGCTGCTTTCCAAGAGAGGAATTTTAGGTGTGCAGTAGCAGCTGGCTCAAAAGGAGGCAGAGTGAGTTTTTCCAAAATAAAATTGAGGTTCCATGCAGGAGTTGGTGGTCTCCTGGGAGGTCTTAGATTTTTGGCCCCTCTGAGGTACTGCTTTAGCAGAGGATGAGAAAAGAGGGGAGGCTCTGTGTTGTAATGAGCTGAAATGTCAGAAGCATGGATTTTTATGGAAGAAAAAGATATGCCCTTATGAAGCATCACAGTTAAGTATTGCAGAATCTGAGGAACATTGGGCATTGCTGTGCTTATTCCTTGTGCTTGGTTCCAGGCACAGAATCTTTTCCATTTGTCAGCATAAGATTTTCTAGTACTAGGCCTTCTAGCCTCCAAAATGATATCCATCACAGGTTTGCTGAGAGATGTAACTGGTGGTATTAGTTGATTAGCCATTCTGCAAGATTCAGAGTTTGGAGCTGAGTGTGCAGAATGTGATAGTTCTGCTGAGACAGAAGGTAAGGTGTCTGAGGCAAGTACCATGGAGGAAGATGTGACAAATTGCGCAGGAGCGAGTACCAGTGCTGGCGAGGCCAGTCTGGTGCAATCAGAATCATTTTTGGTTTTTCCTGTCTGACTTTTAGTAAGACCTTGGAGAGCAGAGGTAGAGGGGGAAAGGCATATACAGATAGATTTTTCCAGCTGAAGGATAGAGCATCCACTTTCCAAGCTTTTTTGTGATGAATTCTTGTGCAGAATTTGTCCAACTGATAGTTTTGGGGTGAGGCAAAAAGATCTATGTCTGGGCTCCCCCATTTGTGTGTCAACATGCTGAAGATTTGTGGATCCAGTTTCCATTTGTGTGGGTCCATAAGATTTCTGCTTAGTTCGTCTGCCAGAGTATTTTGTTTTCCTGGCAGGAATTAAGCTTGTAGATGTATTTGATAAATCAAGGCCATGTTGAACAATGCCATGGCTAGTCTGCAAAGGGGGTAGGAATGGGTACCCCCCTGCTTATGTACCACATGACTGTGGTGTTGTCTGTCTTTACCAGTAGTTGTCTTGGATGAAGATAGTCCTTGAAGGCTGTCAGAGCATTCTGTACAGCTAGCATCTCTTTCTGGTTGATATGTAGGTGCACTTGATTTGGGCTCCATTGGCCCTGAATGCATCTCCCTGCCAGATGTGCCCCCCAAGCATAATCTGATGCATCTGTAGTCAGGGTTTGGGCGGCAAGGGGTGGAATGAATGACAGTCCCTTGTTTTGGTGGCAGGTCTCTGCCCACCATAGGAACTCTAGCTGCAGGCAAGGAATGATAGGAATCATTGTTTCCAGGCTGTGACAATGTTGACTCCATAAGCTTTTTAGGTACCATTGAAGTTTCCTCATATGCAGCCTTGCATATGGAATTATTAGGATGCAGGAGGCCATGAACCCCAAGGCCTGCAGAATTTGTCTTGCAGACAACTGGGTTTTTGTGACCACTTGTTTGAAGTAAGTCATCAATTGAATTTGTTTTTCTGGCGTAAAAAAAGTCATCTGGGCAGTTGTATTCAAGCTTGCACCCAGGAATGTAATTATTTGAGAGGGTACCAGTTGTGATTTATTTTCGTTTATGGTGTACCCTAGACAAGTTAGAAGTCTTTTTACAAACGCCAGATGTTTTAGAAGAGTGTCCTTGTTTTCTGCCTGAATTAGACAATCGTCCAGGTATGGATAAATTTGAATATTTCTTTGCCTGCAAAATGCAATTACTGGTGCCAGGCACTTTGTGAAGACCCTGGGCGCAGTAGATAAGCCAAAGGGCAGTGCAGAGAACTGGTAATGCAAATAGCCTGCTTTGAAGCGGAGGTATCTTCTGCAAGATTCCCTGACTGGGATATGCGGGTAAGCCTCTTTTAAGTCTACAGTTACCAACCAGGCATTCTTGCCTAACATAGGTAGTAACTGTTGTAGAGTCAGCATCTTGAACTTGAGAATGTCCAGGAAAGTATTTAGAATGGACAAGTCCAGAATTGGATGCCATGATTTGTCCTTTCTGTGTACCAGGAAAAGTCTTGAATAAAAACCTTTTCCTTTTCTGGAACTGGTTGAATAGCCCCCACATTCATGAGGGACATAACTTGTTTCTGGGCCTATGCCCACTGATTTTGAGGCAGATCTGGCCATCCATATGGGATTGGCAACGTGTGGAAATGAAATCTGTATCCCTGGGATACTATATTTAGAACCCACTTGTCCTGGGTAATCAGTTGCCAGTTTCGTGCATGAAGTGCCAGTTTTCCCCCCAAAGGGGCGACCAAAAGATAAGTGCTTGGTGATTGCAGCGGAAAGTCATTGAGACTGTTTACCTTAGGAAGGTGCCTTGTTACTTCCAGATTTGGAGGTGGAGCCACCCCATTGCTTTGTTCTGTAAGTTCGTTGTGACTGAAACCTGGAGCCTTTGGTATGTCTGGGTTTGACCTGAGCGGCTCTGGTGGGTACTGGAAAGGACCAGTTCTTAGAAGGCCAGTGCCTACTGAACCTGGGTGGCTGCACTTGCAGGAAATCTTTTACAGTTTGCATAGATTTAGCTTTATCTTCCATCTTTTTCAAAATGTCTTCTGCCTCATTACCAAATAGACTGTCCTGCTGTAAAGGAGCATCCAACAATTTTGCTTTAACATGGTCAGGCAGATTTTGCTCCTTGAGCCAAACATGCCTTCTTATCACAGATCCAGTTACAGCAGCCCTGCAAGAGGCTTCCAAGGAATCAAAACCACATTGCAAAATGTGTTTTCCAACTCGTTCAGCTGAATGCAATAAATCCTGCAACTCTATTTTCCACACAGTCAGAAATTAACATAATTTTCTGTTTAAGTATGCCCATGACATGCTGCTGATATTTAAGCATATGAAATTGACAGTATAAAGCCCTGATTGACAATGTTGCAGATGTGTAAACATTCTTACCCCATCTATCCAGCACCCGGGAATCTCTATCAGAAAGGGTAGGATTTTTAGCAGTAGAAGCTTTAATGCCCTTGGGACCGTGAGAAATAGTTTCAGGGTCAGCAGAAGGGTTTTTAAAAAGGAATTTGTGAGAGTCAGGAACCCTGTAATATCTGTCTGGCTTACTAGGAGCCGGAGGCAGGGAATCAAGAGTCATACTGGATTCTGAAAAAACATCATCAACAATGTCTAGAACAGGCGGTATAGCCAAAGGCCTATGCTGAGGAAGAAGAAGGAAATCCCCTCTTCTGAGATATCCTGACTATCCCAGTGAAAGTGTTCCCTTAAGGTATGCAAAGTTTCTCCAAAAGAAAAATCCTCAGGAGGAGAAGCAAAAGGGATGGAATCTTCTGCATCAGAGTCCTCATAAGTGGGAATAAGTAATTTGTGATCAGAAGAGGAATCACAAGAGATAGAAACCTGATCTGAGGATTCACAGTCAGTGCCTTGCCTAGGCCTCTTAGCAGGAGGGGGATGAGTACCCCTGATCAAGGTAATTAAATCCTCAGCCATTTTGATCATTTGTTTTTTAGGCATTGGGGCCTGTACACGTGGCCCATGCATCAGTCTTTTAGACATAGAAGTAGATTTTGGCATTAGTTCTGAAGATTGTGTTGGTTTAATATATAAATCTTTAGGCCTGAAAACATCCTCAGAAGCCGGTGCCTGCTCAGCGGCTCCGGACCCATCCAAGGTAGAGACATCCGCGGGTTCAATACTTAAAGTATCTCATGGCATACCGGACTTTGAATGGGTCTCAGTACAGGCCTTCGAATCAAAAGTAGCAGGTATCAGGGGCTGCGAAAGTGCCCGAGTACCGGCGACTGGCTTAGAAGAAGCTTCGTCAGTTTTGGACCTCAACGGTCTGTCTCTGTCTTTTTCTTTGTGCTTTTTAGGTATTCCGGTAGTTGGATTGCTAACCGATGACATTTCTGGATAGTTAAATCTCGAGCCAAAATATTTAGAAGCAAAAATATACCAACGTTTAATAGTGTGTTGATTAAATTTAGCACAAAACAGACAGCAAGGCACATTGTGATCAGGGCCCAAGCAAGGAATACAGTACAAATGAAAATCCTTATGAGGTATTTGCTTCCCACAAGTAATACAATTATTAACTTTTACTGACATCGGTAAGGAGCAAGAAAAAGTTTCCCCAATGGGGTACTTAGCTTTTAGTTGAAGACTTCGGTTCTGAAACTCGAAAACGAATATTTCAGGTGTCGGCCGACCAGTACTTGCGAACTGCTTTTGCTTCGGGCATTGTGCGGCAAGAAAGACTAACGAAAATGGCGTCGGCTGCATGTTTTATACCCCTGACATCATAGAAGAAGGGACAACAACCGATGCAGGACCCAAGACTTTGTTAATCAGGCCGACTGAGGGCAACCTGCCAGCAATTACCCAAATGTAATAACTGCAACAGTGAAACACGAAGAACATCTGTAAGTGCTGAGATCCTGCCCTGAAGCAGAGATATTTTCTGCATGATTCCCTGATAGGAATGTGGAGGTAGGCCTCCTTTAGATCCAGGGTGGCTAGCCAAGCAACCTTGGAAAGCATGGGTAGCAGCTGCTGGAGGGTGAGCATTTTGAATTTTGGGATCACCAGGAACATGTTTAAAATGGATAGATCGAGGATGGGGTGCCAGGTGCCCTCTTTTCTGGGCACCAGAAAAAGTCTGGAGTAAAAGCCTTGGCCTATCTGTTCTGCAGGAAT
Source organism: Protopterus annectens (assembly GCF_019279795.1). Lineage (NCBI taxonomy): Eukaryota > Metazoa > Chordata > Ceratodontiformes > Protopteridae > Protopterus > Protopterus annectens. Next base: position 348,527,119 of record NC_056750.1, read on the forward strand.
GTGTTCTACTGCCCTCATAGAGAGCAGGGAATGGATTTACTTTTGAGCCTATGCCCACTGATTTGGCGGTCTATCTGGGAACCCTTTTGGGGTTGGAAGGGTGTGGAAGGAGAATATGTATCCCTGAGACACCGTTCAGAACCCATTGGTCCTTGGTAATGGTGGCCCAGGTGCTTGAGTGAAAGGAGAGTTTTCCTCCTAAGGGTAAGTGAAGGTGGGCACAGGGGAGGTCGGGAGGAGGTGAGTCATTGTGAGTTCTTACCATAAGGGGGTGGCTTAGAACTCCCTTGTTTTGAAGTGGAGGTCGTCCACTGCTTAGATCTCTGCATTCCCCGGGGCTGCTGTCTGGGGGAACGGTTTCCACAGGTCCTAGGCTGGGCCTGTTTACTCGGAGCAGGAAAGGACCAGTGCTTGGAGGGAAAATGCCTGCTGAACCTGCAAGAAATCTTTAACTGTTTGCATAGATTTGACTTTTTCTTCCATCTTTTTTAAGACCTCTTCTGCCTTAGTGCCAAATAAGTTATCTTTGTGCAAGAGTGCATCCAACAATTTAGATATGACATGGTCTGGCAGGGGTTGTTCCTTAAGCCATGATTGTCTTCTAGTGACAGATCCAGTGACTACTGCCCTGCAAGAAGCTTCTAGGGTGTCAAAACCACAGTGCAAGGTGTGTTTAGTTACTTGACTTGCAGAATGCATTAAGTCTTGTAAATCTTTAGATTCTGACCAAGCAGTAAAGGAGGACATTTTTGTTTAAGGAGTTCCAAGGTATGTTGCTGATATTTAAGCATATGGAACTGACAATTTAGTGCCCTGATAGCAAGAGTAGCTGAGGTGTGTATGTTTTTACAATTTAGTGCCCTGATAGCAAGAGTAGCGGAGGTGTATATGTTTTTACCCCATCTGTCCAATGCTCTGGAATCCCTGTCTGAGGGGGTGGGATTCTTAGCAGAAGTTGCTTTAATCCCTTTTGGCCCTTGAGAAATGACCTCGGGGTCAGTTATTAGATTTTTAAAAAGATATTTGTGTGAGTCAGGGACTCTGTAGTACGCATCTGGTTTTCTGGAAGCAGGAGGTAGGACGTCAGAAGTCAAGCTGGATTCAAGGAAAACAGCCAGGACTGGGGGGGATGGCCAAGGATCTGTGTTGCAGAAGATCTAGGAATTTCCTGAGTCTCTTTTTAGACTGAGGGTAGTCCTGACTCTCCCATTGGAAATGCTTCATTAAAGTATGCAGGGTTTTCCCAAAGGAAAAATCCTTTGGGGGAGAGGCTGAAGGAATGCATTCCTCTGCATCAGAATCCTCATAAGTGGGGAAGGGCTGCATGTCTTCATAGTCAGATGCATTAGAGTCATCTGACTCATGTTCAGACAAAATTACTGGGGACAGATATCTTCCCTTTTGAAGGGGTAGCTTGGCTTCCCCTGATCAGCATGATAAGGTCTTCTGCCATTTTAAGCATTTGAGACGAAGGCAAGGTAGCAGGCGCCTGAGAGTGGGTAGTCGGTTTCTTGGGTGTGGTTCAAACTCTGGGCCTAAGGAACTCGGTTGTTTTCAAAAGAGCGGTAGCCACGAAAGAAGACGTCGGTTTGTGTCAAAATTGGGAGGCACGAAGGTCTTCCTCGGAAGCCAGTGCCTGCTCAGCGGCTCCAGACCCATCAAAGATAGAGATGACCTCAGGATCCTTAGAGTTTTGTGGCATACCAGACTCTGAAAGGGACTCGGGTAGTGGCCTGCGAATCAACTGAAGCGGCCATCAGGGGCTGCAAAAGCACCTCACTGAGTACCGTAAGACTGATGACTAGCTTGACGGAAGCATTGTCGGAAGGTTTGGACCTGTGCAGTCTGTTCCTGTCTTTATCTTTACGTTTTTTCAGAAGAACTGTTGTCAGATGGCTTACCAAAGCCATATTGGAATTAGAGGACTGTAAACAAAAATATCTGGCTACAGTAAGGGCCCGACAATGTATAGTTCTGGCGTTACACCACAAAAGCGACAATGGGGGACGTCGTGGTCTGGGCCTAGGGAAGTGACGCAGTAAGAGTGGAAGTCTCGGTGTGGTATTTACTTTCCACAGGCGAGACAATTATTAACTTTTTCTGACATCAGTTAGTGCAAGAAAAAAGGATCCCCAATGGGGTACTCAGCTTTAGAAGACTTCAACTTCAAATCAGAAATGAAAACTCAGGTAGCAGCCGACTGGCCCTCATGTGAACTGCTTCTGCTTCGGGCTCCACAGCAGGAAAAGACTGATGTAATGGCGTCGGCTGTCTTACTTTATACCACTACTGACGACCTGAAGTCAGTCCACAAGCAACAGCAACTGACGCAAAAATGCCAAGTCCCTGGTATTCGGGCTGGCTGAGGACTACCCCAAATGTGATGATTGCAACAGTGAAACACGAAGAATAAGAAGTTATGTACCTACCATAACGTTCCATGTTAGTTGTCTTCTTCTTGCCTTCTTTCTTGCTGGATGGGTTCGGAGCCGATCCTCGGCTCCGACTCGGCCTTATACTAAAGCTTGAGAGCTATTTACCGGCTCGAGGCCCTCCCCCTATCCCACAGTGCTAGGCGTCAGATACCCAGATCTCGTTTGGTATAGCTAACACCATGGAGACACCCTGTCCCCACTATAAAGTTTACCTACAGTGGTAAGAACTGAGGAAGACATAACCTAGAAAATAGTCAAGCAGAGGAATAAGGCCTCAGAAGGATTCATCTCGGTCTGTCCAGGCTAGGGGGATGGCGGGTTGGACGCAAGAAAGAAGGCGAGAAGACATGGAACGTTATGGTAGGTACATAACTTCTTAATGTTAAGTTGTCAATCTCGCCTTCATTCTTGCTGGATGGGACAGCGTCCCTAGCACCTTAGCCCTGGGTGGCTCATCGGAACAGACTCTTGAGCACAGTGGAACCAAACTCAGCCTGACTCCTGGAGGTCATATCCAACTTGTAATGAGAAATAAAGGTATGAGGAGTGGCCCATGTGGCTGCAGCACAAATAGATTCCATTGGAAGTCTTGCTTGAAAAGCTACTGACATAGCTAGCGCTCTGGTGGAATGAGCTTTTGGCTTTGTAGGGACTTCTTTATGTCTTTGTTGGTAGATGAAGGAAATGATTGAGGCCAACCATCTAGATAAAGATACTTTAGACACTGGCAGGCCCTGTTTGCCCTCAGCATAGGACAGGAAGAGTTGGTCTGACTTCCTAGTTTGTTTTGTCCTATCTAAATAGAAACGTAATTGCCTGTGAACATCCAAATAATGCAGCTTTTGTTCAGCTCTGTTTGAATAGTTAGGAAAAAAGACAGGAAGATCAATGGCCTGATTCAGGTTTGTCTCAGAAGGAATCTTGGGTAAAAGGAGGGATTAGTTCTGAGTGAAACTCTATCTTTGTGAAAAACAAGATAGGGAGGACGAATACAGAGGGCCTGAAGTTCCAATACTCTTCTAGCTGAGGTGATAGTTACTAAGAAGAGAGTCTTCCAGGAGAGCAATTTTAAGGAACAGGTGGCCACAGGTTCAAAAGAAGGGAGAATCAGGGAAATTAATATCAGATTCAAATCCCACGGAGATGGGAGATCTCTAACCGGAGGCCTCAGCAAAACACTCCCTTTAAAGAAAGGCTTTACAAAGTTTATGGGACATGATGCTGGTCTCTGACAGGGCAGCATGAAAATTAGCGCGATAGCAGCCAATTGGACTCTAACGGTGGCAGAAGAGGAGCCCGCTTGAAAAAGCTCTGCCAAAAAATCCAGAACACTGTGGACAGGGGCTGTAAAAGGATCTATATTTCTGGCCTCCGCCCAGAAGGAGAAACGTCTGCACTTACTAGCATAGGTTTTTCTGGTGGTAGATTTGTGTGAAGAAAGGATGATTTCATGCACTGGCTGAGAAATATGCGGAAGCCTGGCTAGAGTTGGAAGTGGAGCAACCAAGCTGTGAGGTTGAGAGATTGAAGGGATTGGTGCAGCCCGCCCGACTGATGGACCAACAGGTCTGGTACTGGGTCCAGACTCCAGGGCTGCTCCAGACTCCAGGGCTGCTCCAGTAGGTGACGATGCAGGAATGGGAACCAAATTTGTCGAGGCCAGTAAGGGGCAATGAGGATCATCCTGGAACCCAAAGCGGTCGCTTTCTGAATCAGTTTGGGAATTAAGGGAAAAGGCGGAAATGCTTATAGGAGACCCCGGGGCCAATTGTGTACTACAGCGTCTCTGGGGGAATGGCCGGGGAGGGGAAAGAGAGTGAAGAAGTCTTCGTACTTGCTGTTGAGAGGGGTTGCAAAAAGGTCACAGCAAGGTTGACCCCATCTGTGGAAAATCGTGTCCGCTACTAACTGATTGAGAGACCACTCGTGAGGCATGAGAATGGCTCTGCTTAGCCTGTCTGCTATGACGTTGGACTTCCTGGGGATGTGCGTTGCTATCAGAAATCATTGGGAAGAGATCGCCCACTGCCAGAGTCTGAGTGCTTCTCGACATAAGGGATAGGACGTGGTTCCGCCCTGCTTGTTGATGTACCACACTACAGACATATTGTCTGTCTGAACTGCAATAGTCCCGGTAGGTAGAGAGTCCTGAAGAGCTTGCAACGCTAAAAGTACCGCTCTCATCTCCAAGACATTTATGTGCAGGTGGTATTCTAGGGGTTGCCAAGAGCCCTGGACAGTCCTGCCCTAAAAATGCCCCCCCACCCAATCAGGGAGGTATCCATGGTCATCATGGCAACAGGAGGAGGAAGAACAAACGGTCTGCCCTAGAGATCTAGAGGGGAGACCATCCACCAAGCCAGGTGGTCTTTGCATGTTTGAGTGATTGTTATCCTGTGGGACATTGGAAGTTGTTGAAAGGACCACTGGGTAAACAGCATCCACTGGAGGATCCGCATGTGAAAACGAGCCAGGGGGACTAAAATGATCGCTGCTGCCATGAGACCCAATGTCTTTAGTACAAATCTGGCCTGAATCGTAGTAGGATCTGTACATGTCGGTGAATGTCTGATACTCTGTCTGGAGGAAGTTGTGCAGAAAGATCTTTTGTATTTAATTCTGCGCCTATAAAGGTTATAGACTGACAAGGCGACAATGCAGACTTTTCAAAATTTATTGATATACCTAGCTCGGAGCAAGTCTGAATGGTATAGTCCCTGGCTCGCAATAGCTGATGCCTGGTGGAAGCAGTAAAGAGCCAGTCGTCCAGATATGGAAACACCTGGAATCCCCGTTGTCTCAGGTGAGCCGTTACCACTGCCATGCATTTGGTGAACACCCTGGGGGCTGTGGTGAGCCCAAAGGGCAAGGCTTTGAATTGATAGTGACTGGCTCCCAGCCGGAAGCGGAGAAACCTTCTGGAATGCCTGTCCATTTTTATATGGTAGTATACATCCTGAAGGTCTATGGAGCACATCCAATTGTCCTGACCCAAGAAGGATAGAATGGACTGGAGCATGACCATCCGGAACTTCGTTCTTTGAACAGACTTGTTTAATCTGCTGAGATCCAAAATGGGTCTCCAGTCCCCTGTCTTTTTTGGTACCAAAAAGAACCTTGAGTAAACTCCGGATCCTTGCTGGTCTGCTGGGACTGGCTGGATGGCTCTTTTCTTAGCAGTTTTGAAATTTCTAGAAAGTACAGTTTTGTACCTACCATAAATGTAGATGTTCGAGGATCCACATTGCTGCAGTCCTAACTATTGGGTAGTCCGCTGTCCAGTCGGCCCGAATACCAAAGTATATGGCTGACGTCGGTCAAGGCGCATTAGACTGACGTCAGTACGTCAGGGTACTAATGCGCATGACCGACGTCATATCCTCAGTCTTTTCTTGCCCCAGATGTCAGAAGACCCTAAAAAGAGAAGGCGAAAACCAAAAGGTGCAAACATACCTGCACCAAAAATATGTACAATATATACAAAATTTCCAGAATATAACCTCACCTACACAACCACCCCAAACACAGAGGGGAAGGAGGGAGGGTAAATTGGACTGCAGCAATGTGGATCCTCGAACATCTACATTTATGGTAGGTACAAAACTGTACTATGTTCTTCATTCCACATTGCTGCAGTCCTAACTATTGGGTAGAATCCCAAAGCAGAGGTAAGGGAGGCTGGCAAATCATAAGGAAGCAGGAGCTGACAACATGCCTTGCAAAATAGCTGTGGCAAAACCAGCCCTAGACTTAAGAGTAGAGAAGAAGGTGGTAATGCTTAGAGAAAGTATGCACTGAACTCCAAGTAGCTGCCTCCAAAATATCCTTAGTTGCCACCCCCCTTAGAAATGCTGTTGAAGTGGCAGTAGCCCTAGTGGAATGAGGCCTAATCCCAGCTGGAATCTCCTTGCCATGATGGGAATAACAAAATGCAATGCAAAACCCAATCCACCTAGAAATAGTTTGTTTTGACACAGGCTTGCCCTGCGAACTCAAAGCAAAAGAAACAAACAACTGCTGAGACTGCCTAAAATCCTTAGTCCTGCTTAAATAATAACGCAATTGCCTGTGTACATCTAAAGTGTGCAAAATCTTTTCCCCTTTATTTTGGGGATCTGCATAAAAAGTAGGCAAATGAATAGTTTGGTTTAAAGCCACACTAGAAACCACCTTAGGCATAAAGGAAGGATTAGTGCGTAATGATACCCTATCCTTATGAAAAATCAAAAAGGCTCAACGCCATAAGGGCCTGCAACTCAGAAACCCTTCTTGCAGAAGTAATGGCCAACAAAAAAGCAGTCTTCCATGACAAGTATTTCAATTCAGCAGTAGCCGAGGCTCAAAGGTTGTAGAGTAAGTTTCTCCAACACAAAATTGAGATCCCAAGCAGGAGTAGGAGCTCTACGTGGGGGTCTTATATTCTTTGCCCCTCTAAGAAATTGCTTGAACAAAGGATGTGAAAACAATGGTGGGTCACAATCATAGTGAGCTGCAATTGCTGCAGCATGAATCTTAATGGAAGAGAAAGACAAACCTTTGTCCAATAACTCAGTAAGATATTGAAGAGCCACACTCAAATTAGGCTCAGAAATCTCCAAATTCTTTGCTGCAGTCCAAAATAAAAATCTCTTCCATTTTTCTGCGTACACCTTCCTTGTACTAGGTCTTCTGGCTTCCATAATCACATTTAAAACTTGTTGAGGAAGTTGAGACCTGCTGTCTTTCAAAACAGAATATGCCAGGCTGTTAGATGAAGAGAGCAGGTGACCGTCCCTCTGAGACAACAGGTGTGGAATCAAGGGTAAAGGCCATGGAGGCTTCCTTACCAGACTCCTCAGTAATGGGTACCAGTGCTGCCGAGGCCAATCTGGAGCTATTAAAATCATCCTTGGCTTGTCTTGTCTGACCTTTAGAAGCACCTTTGGGAGAAGAGGCAGAGGTGGAAAAGCATGCACATGAAGATTTTTCCAACTGAAAGAAAGAGCATCCACTTTCCAAGCTGTGTGATGAAACCTCTATGTGCAGAACTTTGGCAGCTGGTGGTTTAGTGGAGAAGCGAACAGATCTATGTCTGGAGTTCCCCAGGACACTGGCAATTTTTGAAATACATGAAGATCCAGTTTCCACTCGTGGGGATCCATGATTTGTCTGCTTAACACATCTGCTAAGGAGTTCTGTGTTCCCGGCAGAAACCTTGCCTGAAGAGTTAGTTGCAAGCTGAGCGCAGTCTCCCATAAAATCATTGCTTGCCTGCACAATGGGTAAGAATGTGTTCCCCCTTGTTTGTTGATGTACCACATGACAGTTGTGTTGTCTGTTAGAATCAACACCTGCCCTGGAAGAAGTAACTCCTTGAAAGCCATTAATGCAAACTGGACCGCTAACATCTCTTTCATGTTGATATGTAGATGCTGTAGTCTGGCAGGCCACTTGTCTTGTATCCATTTTCCATTTAGATGAGCTCCCCAAGCAATGTCTGAGGCATCTGTCGTTAGAATCTGACTCGCCTCTGGCCGGGTCACAGAGAGTCCCTTGTTTAGGTGACATTCCTGAGCCCACCACAAAAATTCCTTTTGAATGCAAGGTATTATTTGAATGACAGTGTCCAAATCCTGGCAGTGCTGTGTCCATACATTTCTGAGATACCATTGCAGCTTCCTCATATGCAGTTTGGCATTGGGAAGCACCAGAATACAAGATGCCATGAACCCTAAGGCTTGAAGGACTGTCCTTGCAGTCAGCCCGGACTGAAGAGATAGTTGATGGAAGTAACTGGAAAGATTCTTTTGTTTGTCCGGGGTTAAAAGGCCATCTGGGCTGCTGTATTCAGTCTCACACCCAGAAAGCACATGTCTTGAGAGGGTACTAGACTGGACTTTATTTCGTTCACAGAATACCCTAGGCATCTTAGCACTGCTATCACATATTCCAAATGCTGTAGAAGGTCTTCCTTTTCTTGAGCCAGAATCAGGCAGTCGTCCAAGTAAGGATAGATTTGAATTCCTTTTAGCCTGAAGTAAGCTATCACTGGAGCCAGAACCTTTGTGAATACTCTGAAGCAGTAGATAAGCCAAAGGGCAATGCAGAGAACTGATAATGAGAATTCCCAGCTCGAAAGCAGATACTTCCTGCAACTTAGTCTTATAGGCACATGAAGGTAAGCTTCCTTGAGATCTAAAGTTACCATCCAGTGATCTCTGCCCAGCAGAGGTAAAAGCTGTTGTAACGTCAACATTTTGAACTTGGGAATGTCCAGATAAGTGTTGAGGATAGATAAATCCAAAATTGGTCTCCACGTGTTCCCCTTCTTCGGTACTAGGAACAGGCGAGAATAAAATCCTAGGCCCCTTTCTGGCACAGGAACTGGCTGAATGGCCCCTATTTGGAGCAACAGAGAAATTTGCTTGTGAGCCTCTGTTCTTTGTAGAGGAGGAATGTCTGGCATGCCTTTGAAAGGAGGCAAGGTATGGAAATAAAACCTGTAACCGTGGTGAATGATATCCAGAACCCATCTGTCTTGGGTAATTAAATCCCAATTTTCTTTGAAAAGAGACAGCCTTCCTCCCAAAGGTGCTGCCAGGCGAGAATGTACTGGCAGCTGAAAAGGCAGGTCATTGGGTCTGTTTATGAAAGGACTGACCCCTGCCCTCACCAGAAGTCTGAGCAGGTGAACTCCCTGTTCTAGGCCTAAAAGAACCTTGAGCTCTGCCCCTACCACGTCTAGACCTACCCCTAGACTGGGAATCATAAGCAGGATAAGTCCATCCCTTAGTAGGCCAATTTCTACTAAACTTGGAGGCTGCACCTGCAAAAATCCTTAACAGTTTGCATAGACTTAGCCTTGTCCTCCATTTTCTTTAAAACTGCTTCCACAGGCGAACCAAACAACACATCAGACTGTAAAGGAGCATCCAAAATCCTTGTCTTAACATGCTCAGCTAAATTCTGATCCCTCAACCAGGCGTGCCTCTGAAGAACAGAACCAGTGGCAGCCACCCTCGAGGAGGCCTGCACAGCATCAAAACCACACTGCAAGGAATGCTTACCCACCTGTTCAGACACATGAACTAAATCCTGTAACTCTTTACACTCAATACCTTCAGCCAGAGCATCCACCTTAGACTTCAATTGTGAAAGGAGATAATTCTGATATTTTAACATATGAAACTGACAATTCAAGCCCTCATGGCTAAAGTGGAAGAAGTATACACTTTCTTTCCCCATCTATCCAAAGCCCTTGCCTCTTTATCAGGAGGAACAGGATTTTTAACAACAGAAGCCTTCACACCTTTAGGCCCCTGAGAGACAGTTTCCGGGTCTGCCCTAGGACTCTTAAAAAGATACTTATGGGCTTCAGGCACCCTATAGTACCTATCCGGTTTAACTGGGGCAGGAGGCAAAGAATCAGGATTCAGGGAAGCCTCTGCAAAAACATCTTCTACCACATTCAGAACAGGAGGTATAGCTAAAGGCCTATGCTGGGGTAAAAACAAGAATTCTCTAAGCCTCTTCCTGTAATCAGAGAAATCTTGACCTTCCCATTTAAAATGCTCCCTCATGGAATGCAGAGTCTCTGAAAATGAAAAAACCTCAGGAGGCGAAGCCGAAGGAGTAGAATCATCCACATCAGAATCAGAATAAGGAGGATACTCCTGCAAGTCTTCAGCCGAAGACTCAGAAGCCTCCGAACATAGCTCAAAACTCTCAAACTCAGGTTCCACCCTAGGCCTCTTATCAGGAGGGGGCATAGAACCCCTAATCATTGTAATCAAATCCTCTGCCATTTTTAGCATATGCTTCTTAGGCAAAGACCCTGAAACACTCGGAGAAACCCCCACTGAAGCCAAACTAGGCCTGCCTCTTAAAGAAGCCTTGGAAACAGAAGGGGAGGCCCTAACCACCTTAGTAAGAGAGGGAAGAACAGCCACCTGAGAAGCCCCTTCAGCCTGGCCTACTTCCTGAGAGGACACATCCTGCAACAGTAAAGTTTCTCCCTGAGACTCCAAAGAAACTCCTGGCAGAACCTCCGGCTCCACTGAGCCTTCTAAAGAACCGACGTCCGGGACTGTCGGTTCTTCCACTCTAGGCTTCGCTGCTTTGTCCTTGCGCTTTTTGGCCGAAGCGGGCGTCGGAGCATCCGACGGCATTTTATAATTACAACGCTTCCCAAACACTAACCTGGCACAGTCTAACCTTCTCTTAACAGTGCGTTTGTTAAATCTAGCACAAGAGCGGCATCCAACAACGTCGTGCTCAGGCCCTAAACAAGGTATACACAAAGTATGGTAATCCCTATGAGGTATCTGTTTCCCACAAGAAATACAGTTATTCACTTTTTCTGACATCCGGTTAAATACTGAGGCAAGAAAAACCAAAATATTCCCCAGCGGGTACTTAGCCAACTTTGATTCGGTCTGAAACTCTGACTTCAGAAACTTTCAGAACGCCAACCTGCACTCGCAAAACTGCTTCTGCATCGGACCATGCGGCAAAAAAGACTGAGGATATGACGTCGGTCATGCGCATTAGTACCCTGACGTACTGACGTCAGTCTAATGCGCCTTGACCGACGTCAGCCATATACTTTGGTATTCGGGCCGACTGGACAGCGGACTACCCAATAGTTAGGACTGCAGCAATGTGGAATGAAGAACATCTGCTTGATCCCTTAGAGCGGATGGGACATCTGGAAGGGATCTGTTTGTTTTTCCAGGGGTGCGGACAAAGGGAATTTTGTAACCTTCGGATATGATAGACTGTACCCATCAGTCTTGAGTGAGGAGTTGCCAGGCTTCTGGGTACAGTGACAATCTTCCCCCGACTGCCTCCGAAGGTAGACAGTCGGGCACCCCTCAGGGGTGCTGGAAGGGTTTGTCAGAGAAAGATTCTCTGCTACCCTTATTTTGCGGACCCCCTCTGCCCCTAGGGCGGCATCTATTATTGTTTCCTCCTCTGCCCCTGGAGGAAAAATCACCACGTGCGTCAGGCACGACTCTCTGGGGTTTGGCCTAGCACTCTTGTGTGGGGTCATTTACTGCACTATTATAACCTGATATTACTTGTGAACCTCTGCTATCTCTGAAAAAACAAAAACAAAAAAAATCTTGCTTTTTTCCCACTTTTCTGAGATTTAAAAAAGTTCAGTTACAGGCTTGCTGTTCTTGAACTGTTTTGTAAGTTTCTGTGAGGCCATTTTTGCTTGGGCTAAAGGAAAGTCTCTCTGTTGATCAGTGGCAGTGAAAAACATTGAGCTGCTTCCCTGCCCCCCGTGGGAGTGGTTACTGACTTGAAACTGTAGTTTTATTGGCCGTTTTGGGTCAATTCCTGGCTCTTTCCAGCCCCTGCTATCAAGCACGCTTTAGAGTGCTTTAGCGCGGAGTTGCCACTAGAGCAGCATCGGGCAGCGCTGGTTTAACAAGGTTAAACTTTTTCTGGCTCCATAAAATCTGTTCTTCATTTTTTCCCTTAGAACTGCTCTACTAGTAATCTAAACAGTATATCCCTTAACTAAAAAGCGTAGCACTTGTTCCTAAAAGCTTTTTTTTTTTTTTTTTTTCCCCCCTCAAAAAAAAAAAAAAAAAAAAAAAAAAAGCTCAGCACTTGTCTTAAAAGCATCTTCTTTTCAGGTTTAGCACTTCTGTATTATACAAAGTCCCTCACTAGCAAACCCCCCCCCAGGAGTACCCACTTCCTTACTAAGTCCTCTCTTATTCAGTTACACCCCTAACTTCTTAATTTCTCTAGCATGTCGAAGGGCCAGATGCTGGCGTCCTCTCCTGTCCAGTTGGTGAATTTGGGAATATTGAGGCAATGTTACAATTGCCTCATGTACACAGACAACCCTCTCCTCCTCCCACATAACACAAATACTTGCGAGAGATGCAGCTATTTAGCCAAACTGGAGGCTGAGCTCTCTCAACTCAGGACTGGCAAGACCAGACAGGAGGAGAAGGCAACTACACACACCACAAAACCAGTCTCACATAAAGCTATCACAACAATGAATCAAACACATAAACACACAAAGTCATACTCGAGGCTCTGAGCAAAAATTTACCTAAACAGCAGAGGCCTCCAAAGCAGACACCCAAGCAACTGCCACCTCATGACACACCACAGGCAACACATAAACCACAAAATCAGTGTGCAAGGCAGTCACAGCCCTTAAGGCCAAATACAACACCAAACATACTTGTCATAGGTGACTCCATAGTCAGACACACTGACGTCCCACTCACCAGACTGAACAAGGAGAGGGTCACAGTAAGCTGCCTATCGGGCACTCCACAGCAAGTACAAATATGACACAGTCATTGTCCATGCTGGTGTGAACGACCTGAGACATACCTCCCTGGACTACATGAAAAGAGACATAGAGGAGCTCTCTGATTATGTAGCCCAGGCAGGTATGACCCTGACCCTGAGCAGTATCCTTCCTTCACCAAGAATGATGCCACAACATAGAGACAAGATGATCAGCTTTAACAATTGGCTTAATTTCTGGTGTCATTCAAAGGGGATCCAGGGTCTGTCTGCCTGGGATGACATGCTTTACAAGCCATGCTGCTTCACAAGGGACGGCTTGCACCCGTCACCCCTGGGATTCCGGATATTGGCTAAGGCTCTTGCCACCCCCATAGTGCCTTTTTTAGGCAAGGCTCAAATTCTAAAACTACCACCCTAGAAAACAAAAATGGGAAGAAACTGAGGGTAATGCTGCTCAATGCCAGAAGTCTAAATCTCAAAATGCACGCACTCGAGGCCCTTCTCGGTATGGAGAACATCGATATCTGTGCTGTGACTGAAACCTGGTTCAAGGATCCTGAGAGCACCCCGGCACTATCAGGTTTTACCTCATATCATGCGTTCTGGCCCCAAAACCCGGACCACACCACAAAAGGAGGGGGTGTATCCATATTCATCAAGGATACCCACACCTCCAGGTTCGTGGCAATGCACGAAGCACCGGAAACCATCCAGGTGCAATTAACCATAGGCAAAAAGTACAGTTTTGTACCTACCATAAATGTAGATGTCCGATAGGTATGCATCTGCAGTCCTAACATATGGGTTGTCCTGCCTCAGGCAGCCCTTGATCGGCGGATTCCAAAGTCTGGGTCTGGCCTCGGCTGATGTCGCACTCCACCCGACGTCATAGCTGCTGTGGTATAAAGGCATCAGCCGACGCCATTTTCCTCAGTGTTTCTTGCCCCAGATGCCAGGTGCCCTCTAGGAAGGCTAAATTTGGAAAATATATATATATATATATATATATATATATATATATATATATATATACATATATACAAAAACAAATACACCATAATAATTTCCCCAGCTAGCTAAAGAGGGTAAGTACCTAGGAATACCACAGAGGGAAGGAGGGTGGGTAATCCTGACTGCAGATGCATACCTATCGGACATCTACATTTATGGTAGGTACAAAACTGTACTATGTCCTTCAAGGATGCATCTGCAGTCCTAACATATGGGTAGAATATCATAGCCAAACTGGGGGAGGAGGCACTAAGATAATGATGGTGTAGTTAAGATCCCTTGTAAAACAGCAGTTGCAAAACCTGCTCGGGATCTGGAGTATAAAGGAAGGTTAAAATACTTGGCAAATGTATGCACGGAGCTCCAAGTAGCAGCTTCTAAAATGTCTTTGGTAGCCACTCCTCGTAGGAAAGCTGTAGTGGTGGCTGTAGCTCTTGTGGAATGAGGTCTGATATTTTCAGGAGTTGTCTTTCCATGAAAAGAGTAGTAAAATCGTATACAATTTCCTATCCATTTTGAGATTGTCTGTTTTGAAATTGCTTTTCCTTGCATTCCTGTTGCATATGCTACCAAAAGTTGGTCAGTTTTTCTGTTGGTCTTAGTTCTGTCCAGGTAGTAGCGTAATTGTCTGTGCACATCCAAGGTATGTAACAGTCTTTCCCCCCTGTTCTGTGGGTTGGGGAAGAATGTAGGTAAATGAATTGCTTGGTTTAATGATACTCTGGAGACCACTTTTGGCATAAAGGTAGGGTTGGTCCTCAGAGACACTCTATCCTGATGGAAGATAAGGAAGGGCTGTACTGCCATTAATGCCTGTAATTCAGATACCCTTCTTGCTGAAGTAATTGCTAGCAGGAAAGCAGTTTTCCAAGACAAGAACTGTAAATCTGCTGTTGCTGCCGGTTCAAAAAGTACAGTTTTGTACCTACCATAAATGTAGATGTTCGAAGATCCACATTGCTGCATTCCTTACACTTGGGTAGTCCGCTGTCCTCGGTCGGCCAAAATATCAAAGTATAAGGCTTACGTCGGTCAAGGCGCATTAGACTGACATCAGGACGTCAGGGTACAAATGCGCATGACCGACGTCATATCCTCAGTCTTTTCTTGCCCCAGATGTCAGAAGACCCTAAAAAGAAAGGTCAAAACCAAAAGACAGCAAACAACCAACCAACCACCCTTGCACTAATAATATGTACAATATATACAATATACACAATATTTACAACCCAACCCACACAACCGCCTCTAACTACAGAGGGAAGGAGGGAGGTAAATTGGACTGCAGCAATGTGGATCTTGAACATCTACATTTATGGTAGGTACAAAACTGTACTATGTTCTTCATCTCACATTGCTGCAGTCCTTACACTTGGGTAGAATCCCAAAGCAGAGATAAGGGAGGATGGCAAAACTATAAAGAAGCAGGAGCTGCCAAAATGCCCTGTAAAATAGCAGTGGCAAAACCAGCCCTAGATTTAGAGTAAAGTGGAAGGTGATAATGCTTAGAGAAAGTATGCACTGAACTCCAAGTAGCTGCCTCCAAAATATCTTTAGTTTCCACCCCCCTTAAAAAAGCTGTCGAAGTGGCAGTAGCCCTAGTGGAATGAGGCCTAATCCCAGCTGGAATCTCCTTGCCATGATGGGAATAACAGAAAGCAATGCAAAACCCAATCCACTTAGAAATAGTTTGTTTTGACACAGGCTTGCCCTGAGAACTCAAAGCAAAAGAAACAAATAACTGCTGAGACTGTCTGAACCCTTTAGTTCTGCTCAAATAATATCGCAACTGCCTGTGTACATCTAAAGTGTGCAAAATCTTTTCCCCTTTATTTTGGGGATTTGCATAAAAAATAGGCAAATGAATAGTCTGGTTTAAAGCCACACTAGAAACCACTTTAGGCATAAAGGAAGGATTAGTACGTAAAGATACCCTATCCTTATGGAAAATTAAGAAAGGCTCAACCGCCATAAGGGCCTGCAATTCAGAAACCCTTCTTGCAGAGGTAATGGCCAACAAAAAAGCAGTCTTCCATGATAAATATTTCAACTCGGTAGTAGCTGCAGGCTCAAAAGGTTGTAGAGTGAGTTTCTCCAACACAAAATTGAGATCCCAAGCAGGAGTAGGAGCTCTACGTGGGGGTCTTATATGCTTTGCCCCTCTAAGAAATTGTTTGAACAAAGGATGAGAAAACAATGGTGGGTCACAGTCATAGTGAGCCGAAATTGCTGCAGCATGAACCTTAATAGAAGAGAAGGACAAACCTTTGTCCAGTAACTCAGTAAGATATTGAAGAGCCACACACAAATTAGGCGCAGAAACATCAAAATCCTTTGTTGCACTCCAAAATAAAAATCTCTTCCATTTATCTGCGTACACTTTCCTTGTACTAGGCCTTCTATCTTCCAAAATAACATCCAAAACTTGCTGTGGAAGTTGAGACCCTCTATGGTTCAAAACAGAATATGCCAGGCTGTTAGGTGAAGAGAGTGAAGCTTGACATTGAGTAAATGACTGTTCTCCTGAGACAACAGGTGCGGAATCGAAGGCAAAGGCCATGGAGGCTCCCGTACCAGACTTCTCAGTAATGGGTACCAGTGCTGTCGAGGCCAATCTGGAGCTATTAAAATCATCTTTGGCTTGTCCTGTCTGACCTTTAGAAGTACCTTTGGGAGGAGAGGCAGAGGTGGAAAGGCATACACATGAAGATTGCTCCAATTGAAAGAAAGAGCATCCACTTTCCAAGCTGTTGGATGAAACCTTTTTGTGCAAAACTTTGGCAGCTGGTGGTTTAGTGGAGAAGCGAACAGATCTATGTCTGGAGTTCCCCATGACACTGTCAATTTCTGAAATACATGAGGATCCAATTTCCACTCGTGGGGATCCATAATTCGTCTGCTCAACACATCTGCTAAGGAGTTCTGTGCTCCCGGCAGAAACCTTGCCTGAAGATTTAGCTGTAAACTGAGAGCAGTCTCCCACAAAATCATTGCTTGCCTGCATAGAGGATAAGAATGTGTTCCCCCTTGCTTGTTGATGTACCACATGACAGTTGTGTTGTCTGTTAGAATCAACACCTGCCCTGGAAGAAGTAAATCCTTGAAAGCTATTAATGCAAACTGGAATGCTAACATCTCCTTCAAGTTGATATGTAGATGTTGAAGTCTGGCAGGCCACTTGTCTTGTATCCACTTTCCATTTAGATGAGCTCCCCAAGCTTTGTCTGAGGCATCTGTCGTTAGAATCTGACTCGCCTCTGGCCGGGTCACAGAGAGTCCCTTGTTTAGGTGACATTCCTGAGCCCACCACAAAAATTCCTTTTGAATGCAAGGTATTATCTGAATGACAGTGTCTAGATCCTGGCAGTGCTGTGTCCATACATTTTTGAGATACCATTGTAGCTTCCTCATATGCAGTTTGGCATTGGGAAGCACCAGAATACAAGATGCCATGAACCCAAAGGCTTGAAGGACCGTCCTTGCAGTCAGCCTGGACTGATGAGACAATTGATGAAAGTAAAGGGAAAGATTCTTTTGTTTGTCCGGGGTCAAAAAGGCCATCTGGGATGCTGTATTCAGTCTTACACCCAGAAAGCACATGTCCTGAGAGGGTACTAGACTGGACTTTATTTCGTTCACAGAATACCCCAGGCATCTTAGCACTGCTATCACATATTCCAAATGATGGAGAAGCTCGTCCCTTCCTTGAGCTAGAATCAGGCAATCGTCCAAATAAGGATAGATCTGTATTCCTTTTAGCCTGAAGAAAGCTATCACTGGAGCCAGAACTTTGGTGAACACTCTGGGCGCAGTAGATAAGCCAAAGGGCAATGCAGAGAACTGATAATGAGAAGTCCCAGCCCGAAAACGCAGATACTTCCTGCAACTCAGTCTGATAGGAACATGAAGGTAAGCCTCCTTGAGATCCAAAGTTACCATCCAATGATCTTTGCCCAGCAGAGGTAAAAGCTGTTGTAACGTCAACATTTTGAACTTGGGAATGTCCAGATAAGTGTTGAGGATAGATAAATCCAAAATTGGTCTCCACGTGTTCCCCTTCTTTGGTACTAGGAACAGGCGAGAATAAAATCCTAGGCCCACTTCTGGCATAGGGACCGGCTGTATGGCCCCTATTTGAAGTAGCAGAGAAATTTGTTTGTGAGCCTCTATTCTTTGCTGAGGAGGAACGTCTGGCATGCCTTTGAAAGGAGGCAAGGTATGGAAATAAAACCTGTAACCTTGGTGAATGATATCCAATACCCATCTGTCTTGGGTAATTAAACTCCAATTTTCCTTGAAAAGTGCCAACCTTCCTCCCAAAGGTGCTGCCAGGCAGAAGGCTCTGGCAGCTGAAAAGGTAGGTCATTGGGTCTGCTTACGAAAGGACTGACCCCTGCCCTCACCCGAAGACTGTGCAGGTGAACTCCCTGTTCTAGGCCTGAAAGAGCCCTGAGCTCTGCCCCTACCACGTCTAGATCTACCCCTAGACTGGGAATCATAAGAAGGATACGTCCACCCCTTGGTAGGCCAATTCCTACTAAACTTGGAGGCTGAACCTGCAAAAAATCTTTAACAGTCTGCATAGACTTAGCCTTGTCTTCCATTTTCTTTAAGACTGCCTCAACAGGTGAACCAAACAACACATCAGATTGTAAAGGAGCATCTAAAATCCTTGTCTTAACATGGTCAGATAAATTCTGATCCCTCAGCCAGGCGTGCCTGCGAAGAACTGACCCAGTGGCAGCCACCCTAGACGAGGCCTGTACAGCATCAAAACCACATTGCAAAGAATGCTTACCCACCTGTTCAGAAACATGTACTAAATCTTGTAACTCTTTACACTCAATACCTTCCGCCAGAGCATCTACCTTGGACTTCAATTGAGAAAGTAGATAGTTTTGGTATTTCAACATGTGAAACTGGCAATTCAAAGCCCTCATAGCTAGGGTGGAAGAAGTATAGACTTTCTTTCCCCATCTATCCAAAGCCCTGGCCTCTTTATCTGGAGGAACCGGATTTTTAACAACAGAAGCCTTAACACCCTTAGGCCCCTGACTAACAGTTTCTGGGTCCGCCCTAGGACTCTTAAAAGATACTTATGAGCTTCAGGCACCCTGTAATACCTATCCGGTTTAACAGGAGCAGGAGGCAAAGAATCAGGATTAAGAGAAGCCTCTGCAAACACATCTTCCACAACATCCAGAACAGGAGGTATAGCCAAAGGCCTATGCTGGGGTAAAAACAAAAATTCCCTAAGCCTTTTCCTGGAATCAGAGAAGTCCTGACCTTCCCACTTAAAATGCTCCCTCATGGAATGAAGAGTCTCTGAAAAAGAAAAATCCTCAGGAGGAGAAGCAGAAGGAGTAGAATCATCCACATCAGAATCAGAATAAGGAGAATACTCCTGCAAGTCTTCAGCCGAACATCCGAAGCCTGCTCAAAACTCCCCAACTCAGGTTCCACCCTAGGTCTCTTATCAGGAGGGGGCAAAGAACCTCTAATCAAAGTAATCAAATCTTCTGCCATTTTAAGCATATGCTTCTTGGGCACAGATCCTGAAGAACTAGGAGTGACACCAACTGAAGCTAAACCTGGCCTGCCTCTGGGAGAAGCCTTGGAAACAGAAGGAGAGGGCCTAACCACCCTAGGAAGGGAGGGGAGTACAGTAACCTGAGAAGCCCCTTCAGCCTTACCCGCCTCCTGAGAGGCCACATCCTGCAATAACAAAGTCTCCCCCTGGGACTCCAGAGAAACCTCCGGCGGAACCACCGGCTCCACCGACACCTCTAAAGAACCGGTGTCCGGTACGGACAGCTCTTCTTGCCTGGGCTTAGCTGCTTTGTCCTTGCGCTTCTTCGAAGAAGCGGACGTCGGAGTATCCGACGGCATATTATAATTGCACCGCTTCCCAAAGACTAGCCTGGCACAATCTAACCTTCTCTTAATAGTGCGCTTATTGAATCTAGCACAAAAGCGACACCCAACAACGTCGTGCTCAGGCCCTAAACAAGGAATACACAAAGTATGATAATCTCTATGCGGTATCTGTTTCCCACAAGAAATACAGTTATTCACTTTTTCTGACATCCGGTAAACCACTGAGGCAAGAAAAAACTAAAATATTCTAGCGGGTACTTAGCCAACTTTGACTCGGTCTGAAACTCCGAATTCGAAAAATTTCAGAATGCCGAACGGCACTTGCAACGCTGCTTCTGCATCGGACCATGCGGCAAAAAAGACTGAGGATATGACGTCGGTCATGCGCATTTGTACCCTGACGTCCTGATGTCAGTCTAATGCGCCTTGACCGACGTCAGCCTTATACTTTGATATTCGGGCCGACCGAGGACAGCGGACTACCCAAGTGTAAGGACTGCAGCAATGTGAGATGAAGAACATGGGGGAAGTGTTAGCTTTTCCAGCACAAAGTTGAGATCCCATGTAGGTAAAGGTGGTTTCCTTGGAGGCTTTACGTTTTTGATTCCTCTCAAGAACTGTCTGAGTAGAGGATGAGAGAAGACAGGAGGATCCATGTTGTATTCTGCTGAGATTGCTGATGCATGGATCTTAATGGAGGAGTAGGACAGGCCATTGTGGAACAGTTCTGCTAAGTATTCCAGGATGTGCGCTATGTTTGCCAGTGAGACATTTTCCCCCTTTGCTGCACTCCACATAGGTTTATAGGTTCATACTAGGCTATCTGCCCGAGGGCATTTACAAGCCTAGCCCATAGTTTTGTGGCTTACGCCACCCCTTTAGTATGGGGAACTATACCCATTATTTTGCTGTGCTTCTGTCGAGCAGTGACACTGAGGTAATCCCTGGGGTATATCTGCGATCTCCCATCCATTGGTCAAGATTTCTCTTGAACAAGGCCAGCGAGGTGCTCTGCCTCACATATACCGGGATTTTGTTCCACAGCATAGGGAGTCTTTGGGTGATGAATCTATCCCTCCAGCACGTCCTATTAATAGCTGTGTCAAGGTTTAAGTCTCCCGCCCTTGTGGCTCTGACGGATCTAGATTTTTTGAGGTGAAGCATATTCATCAAATCTGGGTTTGACATGGCCTTGTATGTTAGGCAAAGGTCACCTCTGAGCAGGTGATGCGACTGAATAGAGTTGGAGTTCTTTCAGTCGGGCAGCATAGGACAGATGTTTGAGACCCTTTATCCTTTTGGTGAGGAACTTTTGTGGCCTCTCAAGCTGCTGCAAGTGTCGGGTCAGATACATTCCGAATGGGGCATTGTACTCAATCATTGGTCTGATGAGTGATGAGTATAGGGAGACTATGACCTCCCTTGATCTAGATGAGAATCCCTTCATGATAAGGTGGGCAATGAGGTATCTTTTCCATTTGGCTGAATAAGTTTTCCTTGTGGAGGGTCTGCGAGCCTCCAGGATAATGTCCTTAACCCTCTGAGATAAATCTGGGTTATTTTGTCTTATGTAATATTCCAAGCAGCTAGCTGCAGTGTTTTCAAGTTTGGATGAAGGATCCTATAGTTGTTCTGTGTTAGGAGTAAGGGACATAGAGGTAGAGGCCATGCGTGTGTCCGAGACATGCTTCTCAGCAGCGGGTACCAATGTTGCCTCGGCCAGTCTGGAGCTATCAGGATTACCCTTGGCTGATCCTCTTTGATCTTCAGTAGGACTTTGTACATCAAAGGAAGAGGTGGGAATGCATATGCTGTCAGGTTTTTCCAGCTGAAGGAAAGGGAGTCCACCCTCCAAGCAAGTGGGTGGTATGCTCTTGTGCAGAATTTCTTCAATTGGTGGTTGTGTGGGGAGGCGAACAGGTCTATCTCTGGTAGTCCCCATTTCTTTGTTATGGTTTTGAAGATATCTGGATGCAGCATCCATTCGTGAGCATCCGTGGTAGTTCTGCTTAAGGTGTCTGCTAGTGAATTTTCTTTTCCTGGTACAAATCTGGCCTGGAGTTGAATGTTGAGATTCAGGGCCACATTCCACAGGTCCATTGCCATCCGGCATAGAGGATATGAGTGTGTACCTCCCTGTTTGTTGATGTACCACATGACTGTGGTATTGTCTGTCCTTATCAGCAAGTGACCTTGTTGAAGGAATGGTCAGAATGCTTGGATTGCATGTTTCACTGCCAGCATCTCCTTTAGATTTGTGTAGATTCAGCTGGTCTTGGGTCCATAGGCCTTGTATGCACTTGTCCACCATGTGTGCCCCCCAGCCTAGGTCTGAGGCGTCCGTGGTGATAGTCTGGATTGGGTGAGGTTTGTGGAAAGGCAGTCCTCTGTTCAACCGACAGGCCTGAGCCCACCACTGGAATTCTTGCTTCAGGCGTGGAATTATTGGAATCTGGGCTTCTAGACTGTGCTTGTGTTGAGACCATACATTCCTTAGGTACCATTGCAACTTTCTCATATGCAGTCTGGCATGCGGAATCAATATTATGCAGGATGCCATGTAACCCAGTGCTTGCAGGACTTTCCTTGCAGTTAGCTGAGTTTGTGTTGTTAATGACATGAAATATACTGGGAGTCGCTTTTGTTTTTCTTCTGTGAGAAAAGCCATCTGAGTTGAAGTATCCAGTTCTGCACCCAAGAACGTTATCCTTTGGGATGGTACTAGTCTTGATTTTTGCATGCTGACTGTGTATCCCAAGGCTTGCAACAATTGTATGACCTTTTCCAAATCTTTTGTTAATTTTGCCTTGTTGTCCGCTTGTATTAGGCAGTCGTCCAGGTATGGGTAAATTTGAATTCCCTGAAGCCTGCAATGAGCAATTACTGATGCCAGGCATTTCGTGAATACTCTGGGCACAGTAGATAAGCCAAAGGGCAATGCTGAGAATTGATAATGCTCTGATCCTGCAAGAAATCTGAGGTGTCTTCTGCAATCTGGTCGTATAGGGACGTGCAGGTATGCCTCCTTGAGATCTAGAGTCACCAGCCAAGCCTCCTTGCCCAGCATGGGAAGAAGTTGCTGGAGGGTCAGCATTTTGAATTTTGGAACAATGAGGTATGTGTTCAGAGC
The DNA here is from genome assembly GCF_019279795.1 of Protopterus annectens. Classification (NCBI taxonomy): domain Eukaryota; kingdom Metazoa; phylum Chordata; order Ceratodontiformes; family Protopteridae; genus Protopterus; species Protopterus annectens. Next base: position 348,549,838 of record NC_056750.1, read on the forward strand.
GGACAAGTCGAGAATAGGTCTCCATTGATTTTCTTTTCTTGGTACAAGGAAAAGTAAAATCCTTGGCCTTGTTCCATAGGCGGTACCTTTTCTATAGCTCTCATCCTTAGTAAGTTGTTGATTTGTCTTAGAGCGTCTGTTTTTTGGCTTGGTGGTAGGTTTGGCATTCCTCTCTTTTTTGGTAGAGTGTGGAAGTGAAACCTGTAGCCTTTGTCTATTGTTTGTAAAGTCCATTTGTCTCCTGTAATGTAATGCCAGTTGTGGGAGAATAAAGCTAGTTTTCCACCCAAGGGTGCTTCCAGTTGTTCCCTGGTAGGCAGAATCAGAGCCAAGTCATTGTGTCTGTCCAGTGGAAGTGGTTGTAGTTGAATCTGTGGCAGTACTTCTCTGACTGGTAGGTTGCCACTGACGTCCCCTGTAGGCACCACTGGATTGCCTTCTGCCTCTTGGGCGTCTATTTCTGCCTCTCTGTGCTCTAGAGGTGTCTGGAAAGGACCAATTCTTCGAAGGCCAATTTCTGCTAAACCTCGGAGGTTGGACCTGTAAGAAATCCTTGACTGTTTGGACAGATTTAGCTTTTTCCTCCACCTTCTTTAGAACCTCCTGTGCAGGGGAGCCAAACCAACTTTGTTTCTCCATAGGGGCATCTAGGAGTTTTGACTTAACATGGTCTGGTAAGGATTGTTCTTTTAACCAAGCATGCCTTCGAATCACTGTTCCAGTCATAGCTGATCTAAAGGAAGCCTCCAGTGCGTCATAGCCACATTTTAAGAAATGGTTACTGATCTGCTGAGAGTTATGTACCAATTCCTGAAGGGACTTGCGGTCTATAGGTTCAGGGGAGGACAGTTTTTTTATTTAGCTGGTCTAACAAAAATTCCTGGTACTGAATCATGTGGAATTGACAGTTTAAGGCCCTGGCCGAAAGAGTAGCAGAAGTATAAACCTTTTTACCCCATCTCTCTAATGCTCTAAATTCCCCTTTAGAGGGGAGAGGATTTTTGGCAGAGGCAGCTGCCACAGCCTTAGGGCCCTGTGAAATGGTTTCAGGATCTGCCACAGGAGCCTTATACAAATGGTAGTGTGTGTCCAGGACCCTGTAATATCTGTCAGGCTTGGCAGGGGCCAGAGGAAGAGAATCAGGGGCAGTACAGGCATCATTATATGCATCATTAACAACTGTTAGTACTGGAGGAATGGCTAAAGGCCTATGCTGTGGTAAGTGTAAAAAAGTCCTTAGCCGTTTCCTTGAATCTGAAAAATCCTGGCCCTGCCATTGAAAGTGTTCCCTCATAGCATGTAAGGTTTCCCCAAAAGAAAATTCTTCAGGAGGAGAAGCAGAAGGAATGGAATCTTCTGCATCAGAATCCTCATAAGGAGAATATGGGCCTTCCTGAGGGTCTGAGGCATCTGAGTCATCCGAGGAATTGTCTGTGGAAACAGGTTCCGGGGGTTCAGTCCTAGGCCTCTTCTCTGGAGGGGGTTGAGGGGCCCTGTCTGGGTGAGGTTGGGATCCCCTGATCAAAGAAATGAGATCCTCAGCCAGGCTGAGCATTTGAGAACTAGAGGTAGGCCTGTGTGAGGGTATTTTAGCAGGTAAGGCCTTAGAAGATTTAGCTGCTTTAGCCCTGGCAAAAGCCTTGATAGACATGGATGCAGGGGGTGTAGCAGCCCCACGTGCAGGGGTAGATATGTCTAAAGGAATAGTATCTGATAAATCCTGGGTGCTTGCTTCTGTAGGAACAATTTCTGAAGCCGATTCAACCATGCTCTGTGAAGCCTCGGCTACCGGAGGCCTGTTTTCGGCCGAAGGAAGAACCGAGGACACGGTTTCAGCCGAAACCGAGACACTCGCGGTTGGCCTAACCGTGGTTTCAGCCGAAACCGCGGACCGCGAGTGTCGGTCCTTTTCCTTGCGGTTTTTAACTAATTGTGCTGTCGGAGTCTCCGACGGCATTTTGTAAGCAAAAGCGGGACCAAAAAACTCCTCTGCAAACTCCGACCGACGTCTAAGCATCCGTCGGTTGAAAGAAGCACAGGCTAAACAAGCTGATACGTCGTGGTCCGGGCCTAAACAAGGAAGGCAGTAAGAGTGGAAATCCTTATGAGGTATTTGTTTCCCACAAGTTAAACAATTATTTACTTTGTCTGACATCGGCTGAGGCAAGAAAGAGTCCCCAACGGGGTACTTAGCTTTTTAGAAGTCTTCGGTAGCGGAAATCTCTGGATCTGACCGACCGGCACTTGCGAACAGCTTCTGCTTCGGGCACCGCGTGGCAAGAAAGACTGAGGAAAATGGCGTCGGCTGATGCCTTTATACCACAGCAGCTATGACGTCGGGTGGAGTGCGACATCAGCCGAGGCCAGACCCAGACTTTGGAATCCGGCCGACCGAAGGGCTGCCTGAGGCAGGACAACCCATATGTTAGGACTGCAGATGCATCCTTGAAGGACATCTGCTCTACAATTTGTAGCATGCTACAGGCCACCCTCTCAAACTCAGGAACCCCACACAGCCTTCCTGAAGGCACTGGAGGGTATAAATGTATCTCCAAACACCATTATATTGGGTGACTTCAACTACCCGAATATAGACTGGGAATATTACTCAAGCCCCAACTTTCTACCCAAAGGTTCCTGGAGTTCATAAATTCAAATGCCATGGAACAACTAGTCACCGTTCCCACAAGAGGAGAAAATATACTAGATCTCATCATCACAAACATGGGGACAAAATGCTCCACACCGGAAGTATATCCCTCATTGGTGAGATCAGATCACAAACTAATCTCACTGGAAATCTACATCCGCCCCACCCCAAAAAAAAAGACCACAGTGAAGAACTTCTCTAAAGCAAACTTCACACTACTCAAGACTGGTGTGGTATCCTTCAAGGCCCCCGAGCCAGTGGAAACCACAACCCAAGCTGCGAAAGCCCTTACAAATGCCTTCTACAAACACCTCCAGGACTGCATGGATCAGGCAATCCCTAATAAAACCAAGACTCTTTCCACCAAGGGCAAACGTCCAGTCTGGTAGACCCCAGTCATAAACAAACTTTACAATAAGAGGAGAAAGCTGTTACATGATAGAGCAAAATCCATAAAAGAGAAGACACCCTTGATCATTATTAGTAAAAAAATACGAGCACTCATAAAATCATCCAAGGCCAACTTTGAGAGAAAAATTGCCATAGATTCAAAAGACAATCATAAGGCCTTCTTCAGCTATGTTAGAAACCTGGGTAGAAACTCCCAGATATGCTCAGAATTAGTCCAAAATGATACAAAAATCACTGAACCCACAGACATTGCCAACACACTGGCAGACAGGTTCAGTGCAAACTTCACCCCCCTCTCCCCCCCAAAAGGAGAGATAACTATCCCAGCGGAGTGTAGCCTCCCAGACATCTCAAATGCGCAGGTGAAAGCTGCTCTCTCTAAAGCTAAAAACACAGCATCAATGGGACCGGATGGTGTCCCCGGCTGTGTGCTACACAAACTCACCGAGGAACTAAACCCGCACATAAGGCAGCTGTTTAATCTTAGCCTTACCACAGGATACGTGCCCAAGGAGTGGCATACGGCAACTGTGGTCCCACTCCACAAAGGCGGTGCCTCTACGGACCCTGGTAATTACCGTCCCATAAGCTTAACAAGCCTGGTCTGCAAAGCTATGCAGAGGATCATAATGGAACTCATAAACAAAGACATAGGGGACTTGCAGACATTGGACCCGACCCAGTTTGGCTTTGTCAAGGGCAGATCATGCCTTTTGAACTTGGTCGACTTCTTCGAAACAGTCACCAAGGCCATCGATGAGGGAAAGGCAGTCCATACAGCCTACCTTGACCTTGCAAAAGATTTCAACACAATACCCCACTCGGGTATTATAGAGAAACTTACCAGCTTAAATGTAAACCCATATGTCACAAGATGGGTTGCAAACTGGCTAAAGGACAGAACCCACAGTGTTAGAGTTGCTGGCGCCATGTCAGACTCGAAGCCGGTCATTAGTGGTGTCCCACAGGGCTCAGTCCTTGGCCCCCTGTTGTTCGGCATCTACTTCTCAGAAGTACAGGCAAACATAGGAGGACTATGGCTGACAAAGTTTGCAGATGCCTGCAAACTGGGCGCCATAGTGGAAAGTACATCGGACACAGATATCCTTCAGAGGGGTCTCACGGAAACTGATAGCTGGTGCCAGAGCCATGGCCTGAAGTTAAATGCCAAAAAATGTACAGTCATACCCTTCGGGAAAAACAAGGTAACCCCAAGCTACCATATAGGTGGCAATCCACTAAGCACAGAAGAGGTTATCAGGGAACTGGGGACCCAGGTTGACAGTGGCCTTTCTTTTGACACTCACATTGCTAAAGTGGTTAGAAAGACCTTCTACATTGCTCACCTGATCATGAAGGGATTCACATCCAGATCAAGTGAGGTCATTGTTCCCCTGTACTCTTCACTTATCAGACCAATGATCGAGTACAATGCCCCATTCGGGATGTATCTCACCCGACACCTGCAGCAATTGGAGAGACCCCAAAAGTTCCTCACCAAAAGGATAAAGGGACTCCAAACTCTGTCATATGCTGCCAGACTGAAGAAACTCCAGCTCTATTCAGTCGCATACCGTCTGCTCAGAGGTGACCTGTGCCTGACATACAAGGCCATGTCCAACCCGGAATTAATGGACATGCTCCACCTCAAAAAATCCAAATCTACCAGATCCACTAGAGCAAGCGACTTAAACCTTAGCACGGATATAAATAGGACATGCTGGAGGGATAGATTTGTCACCCAGAGACTCCCTATGCTGTGGAATAAAATCCCGGTCCATGTGAGGCAGAGCACCTCACTGGCTCTGTTCAAGAGAAATCTTGACCGGTGGATGGGAGATCGTAGGTTTACCCCGGGAATCATCTCTGTGTCACTGCTGGACAGAGGCACAACAAACTAATGGGCACAGTATTTTTGAACATAAGGGGTGGCGTAAGCCACAAGACTTTGGGCTAGGCTTATAAATGCCTTGGGGCAGATGGCCTAGTATAACCCTATGAACCTATGAACATTTTTCCACTCTTCTGACCTTTGGGAAATGGTCTGGGAGGAGTAGAAAAACGGACTCCCAAGGCAGAGAGAGTCTTGCCTTCCTGCTCACACCTGGTAAGTGTACCCTTCACCTGTGGTCCAAACAAAGCCGAACCATTGAAGGGGGTATTTGTGAAGGATGCCTTAAAGGGGTCAGCAAAGTTACATAACCGCATCCAGGCATGTCTTCTCAAAGCCACGCCTGTACCTGCGGCCCTACTCGCACCATCGGCCGCATAAGAAATGAGCCGCATGGAGGAGTTTACTATGGAACTTAAGGTCGCCAGCTGGGAGTTAATCTTATCCTGAGACCCCGCAGCCAATGGATCCTGAAGGGTATCACCCAGTTCTTTGAGAAGATCCCTCTGCAGTCGGGTGAAATGGCACAGATAATTCAGCGACCGCATAGCAAAGGTCGTTGAAGAGAACATCCGCTTCCCGTACCTGTCCACTGTCCTAGACTCTTTATTAGGAGGATGTACAGGCACCGAAGGGTCAGCCAACTCCTTCTTAGTGGCCGCTGCCACCACTATGGCATCAACTGGGACCCCCTTAGTTAGAAACTGTTTATCCGATGGGGCTGTAATAAATTTAGCGGGCCTACGGGAAGTTGGTTCCATTGAGTTCGGGGCTGTCCACGCCTTCCGAGCAACCAACTTCCATGAGCAGGTCAAAAGGTGGAGACACCCAGGAGGTGGAAGGGTGAGAACCAAATGCGTCCAGGTACACCGACTCGTCCTCGGAAGGTTTAAGGGCAGTCCAATTCCCCCTCTGCTTAAGGATCGCCAGGATGTCTCAAAAGGAGACATCCTCAGAGGGGGACCTTGGGGACCCTTCCGAATCCTCCAAGTTGGTGTCAGATGTGACTGACTCGGGGGGAGTCAACATGTTTCCTCTTACATGTTTTCTTCCGAGGTGGCTCCTCCAAATGATCAGGGGAGGCCTCGGAAGAGGAAGATACCCCCAGTGGTACGACCTGGAGCATTTGTTCTCCACGCTTGGGGTCCGGAGGGTGGACAGAGACCAAAGCAGGCACCTTGGGGGGAGGAGCCGAAGGGGCCAATCGTGGATCCAATCCAGGAGTCAGTACGCTCCTCATGACCTCGAAGGCGCCCCTATCAGGCAGAGAGGAAGGTCCCAGTTCCGAAGAGATGAAAACCCCTCCCGGCACAGAGAGTGATGGCTCCAAGGCCGATGTCAGGGCCGAGCTCACCTGCGCCGAGGCACCGAGAGGGAGAACAGGGTCGGACAAGGGTCCGATGCCACTCGCCCCCTCGGAGCCGACGAGAGAGTCTCGATGCCCGGATCCCTCCATGGACAGAACCAATGAAGAGATCGGAGCCGACGAGGGAGCCAAAATGTGTGGTATCGGCTCCGACAATTCGAGCCCAAACAAGCTCCGGCTCCGAGCACAGTGGTAGAGTCGGAGGAGGAACTGATGAAGATACAAGGATAGCCACAGTCTGTTGAGAAGGGCTAGTCAACATTTGGGCCAGTGCCTGTGACTTTAATAGTCTACTGACCACCCTCTCGAGGTTGTGATCGGACAGCCTGGAGGACCGAGAGGAGTGGGACCTATGGCTCTCCGCTCTGACTGTAGTAACGGAGACCTCGGAGCCAAACGAACGGACTCCAAAGAGGGAGACCTCGAGCGTTTTCAGTTCAGAGAAGGCTCCGATACTAAGGCTGGAGCCGACTGAGGTCTCGATGTGTCGGTTCCAGCCAGAACCGATGAGGAGGCAGAAGCTCCGCTCGGCGACGGCACCAAACAGGGAGCCGATGTCTTACCGGGCTTGGAGGGTTTACCCGACGAGGGCTTAGTCGAGGACCCTTCAGGCTTAAGCAAGCCCCTCAAAATAAGTTTGTTCCTACACTCCTGCAGGTCTCTTGGACTTAAGGCATGACAGACCGCACAAGAGTCCTGCAGGTGTAGGGGGCCCAATCAATACACACAAGAAGTGTGACCGTCTGTCAGAGACATCTTCTGACAGCACGAGTCACACTTCTTGAAACCTGAGACCTTAGTATCCTTAGACATAATGAAAAATAGAAAAAAAGATACCAAGGGAACAGGTAACTAGTGCTTTAAACAAAACACTACACACACACACACACACACACACACTAGTAAAAAACTAACAAAATAATAGTAATATAATAATACTACTAAATTATCTAACTATCACTATCAAGTATTAAATCTATAAAAAAAACACTACTGATTATAACAACGCTACCCTAACGGGTGGGGGGAGGGGGGACTCTGAAAAACTACAGAAAGAGAGTTTTTAAAGGGTAGTTTCTCAAGGGTTTAGAAGGGAAACACTAAGAGACAAAAACTAACAAGAAAAAAAAACTATATATATATTTAATAAAACAGTAGAAAAGAGTAATATAACCTGGAGCCAGTAAAATCGCAACCTCGTAGCTGAAGCGGCAAACGAGATCTGGGTATCTGACGCCTAGCATTGTGGGATAGGGGGAGGGCCTCGAGCCGGTAAATAGCTTTCGAGCTTTAGTATAAGGCCGAGTCGGAGCCGAGGATCGGCTCCGAACCCATCCAGCAAGAATGAAGGCGAGATTGACAACTTAACATTATGCTTTTTATCAGTCTGGAATTTCAGGTGAACACAGAGAAATTTTCTCCATTCCATCTCACAGGATAGTGTTTCTAGAATGTCTCCTGGATATTTGACTCGATGACATATTTTGATATTCTCTGTTTGCCATGGAATACCTCAGGAGTCTGGGTTTCATGCCTCTATGCTTTTCATGATTGCTTTGGTCAGGCTTCACATGAGGAAAATTCAGTGTTCCTCAAATCAGTTTGGACCCACCACCAGCACCCACTGTAATTTCAGATTCCAGTTCTGGGATTTGTAAAAATGGAATTACTCTGGTGGGTGGACCAGCTATCTCTCAACCCACTTACAATGAAGGGAAACCAACAGTTAAGGGGGTCTAAGTCCCAGCATCATAGAAAAGATGGCCTTCCTGCACACTGTACACTCTGCTGAATGCATTTGATTCCTTGTCAAATAGCAAGGCAGCAAGAAGTCAAAATGTTATGGGCTTCAGGGTCCTGTTCTAGAGTAAGGATGTCTAGTCATGAGCTTGCATTATTCATCTGATGCTTATACAAAGCATCTGCCTTATTGGGAGCCAGAAGCAACAAAAAATCACATGCTTCCCAACAGCATAAATAAAATCCTTGAGTATGGGTTTCATTGCATATGGGGGAAATAACAAAAGGCTCCTTGTCTTTTGCCTACAAATACTCACGTGGCTATTTCTATTGTGTGTGAGAGGAATGGTGTTCACAGGTCAATCCACTGTAGGCTTCAAGAGCTTCAGGATTTCCCCAAAGAAAGTTTTGTCTGAGGGGGAGATGCAGGGAGGGAAGGTCTTGTTATTTTTATCTGTCTCCCAAGATAACAGCATCCAGGTTTTCAGACTCCCTACAAGGGGGGGGGAGAGAGAAACAGACCCTTGCCCTAAGGGTGGGTTGGTTGTGCTTATACAAAGTACCAGTGCTTGAAAATAGTCTAGCAAAGATGACATGGGTACTTGAGAGGCCAATGCTGGCATTAGGTCACTGTTTTTAAGAATGAACTTCCACACTAATAAAGCAAGCTCTCTACCAGTCCTCATATATTTGCCTAACATTCATTGTCTAGATCAAAGACCACTGGGCAAAAACAGCGGATCCGCCTCCACCAGCACTACTGAGTTCTGTTAGATCTAAGGTGGAGGCCTGGGTAGGACTGCCCTTGTATCCGAGTGTTACCACTAACCACAGAAAGGTACTCAGGACACTGTTCCCCAAGATCCTCCTCTTCACAGGTGTTCTCTGGCCAGTCTACTAAGGGATGATGACAAATATACTCTAGGACACCGCTCCAAGGTGGTTGCTGACTGTACCTCTCCTGGACCCCTCAACTGTTAGCCAAAATAAAAAAAAAAGGCACGACCCTGAATTCCTACTAAAGAAAGGTGAAGACATGTGAGGACGGGAAGGCCACTGCAAGAAATGACCTACCTCCAGAATGGTGCATCCATTGTTTGCCGTTCATTTTTTTTAGCCTAGAATGGTGCTTTGTCAAAGGCCTGGTAACGCCTGAAGACCCTCCTAACAATTCCCATGCTAGATACTTCAACCTCTACCATTTTCTGAGTAGAAGACAGATTTAGAAGCAGCTTTTGTCTGTATCTAAGGGTAGCTGTGATCAACTGCCGATACCTATGGAAGTGCATCATAATGAGGTTCCTATCTCATAGCTTGAAAGTCGCACAAAAACTTTGAAGGCTTTGATTCTTTAGGCAGTGAACTCAGGAAATTTTCTACAATAAACATCATCACTGAGAGATTTGAACTCTAACTGACAGAGAAGAACTAGCATGCTGAGGAGCTAGACACACACTAAGTGTGGCACATGACTCAAGAGCATGGAAGCTACCAAAACAACTAGAAGTTATGTATTTACCATAACTTGGCCTCTGTGTTCATTTTCATTCTTCCTCTCTGATGGGTTACGGAGCTGACTCTTTGATCAGATTCGGCCACATTTCTTAGACATGGATCCAAATCTCAAGCTCCTCCCTCTACCCATAATGTATAATAATATGTATGTACAAATAATCCTCAGATCGAGTTTGCTGCCTTACTGCCCAGTGAATAACAGAGACAGGATAGAGAGAGAGGAAGGACTGAGGCTCAAACCTGGAACATGTGTGTTCCAAAATCTTCTGAAAATCTTTCTAGGAGTGACAAGACTGGGGGATGGCTGGGAGGGAAGATGAGGAAGAATGAAAAAGAACAACACAGATGCCAAGTTATGGTAAGTACATAACTTCTAAATCTGATGTTGTCCTTTTCATTCTTCCTCACTAATGGGTCAGAGTCCCCAGCTACGTGATTCTTGGGAGGCCCTCAAGGAGGGATATGCCAGAGCACTGTTGAGCCAAAGGAAGCCCTGCTTCTGGAGACATTGTCCAATTTGCCATGTGTAAAATACAGTTGTGTACACTTACCATAAATGTAGATGTTGAAGTGTATTCACTGTTGCAGTCATCACATTTGGGTTATCTGCTTGCAGTAGCCCTCAGTCGACCTGATTATCAAAGTCTTGGGTCCTGCGTCAGTTGCTGTCTCATCTTCCATGACGTCAGGTAGTCAGGGGTATAAAGCATGCAGCCGACGCCATTACATCAGTTTTTCTTGTCCCAGATGTCAGGTGCCCCCTAATGGGAAGCAATTAAATATATATATGCAAGGTTATACCTCTAACAAAAAAGCAAATACACCAAAAAGCTTTTAAGTATAGTAAAGGGCAATAGAGGTATAGCCAAAAGAAGTCAGGGGGCTGGAGTGAGGGTAACCAGAACTGCAACAGTGAATAAACTAGAACATCTACATTTATGGTAAGTGTACACAACTGTACTATGTTCTTTGTGTTTCACTGTTGCAGTCATCACATTTGGGTAGATTCCCAAAGCTAAGGATGGGAGGAGGAATTTAGATAGCATTAAGACCAGCTATAAGGCCCTGCAAGACTGCAGTGGCAAAACCAGCTCTGGATTTAGAGAAAATTGGCAAAAGGTAATTCTTGGTGAAAGTATGTACATAACTCCAGGTAGCAGCTCCTAGGATGTTCCTTGGTAGGTTCACCTCTGAGAAAGGCTGTAGAGGTAGATGCAGCCCTGGTTGAATGTGGTCTTATCCCCCTGTGGGATAGGTTTTCCATGGTGCTTATAGTAGAAATGAATGCAATGGCCTATCCATTTAGAAATGGTTTGCTTTGAAATGGCCCTCTCCTCTGCCCCTGCAGCAAATGCCAACAGCAGCTGGTCAGATTTCCTTTGAGGTTTAGTCCTGTCCAAGTAAAATCTAAGTTATCTATGCACATCTAAGGACTGCAGTATCCGTTCCCCTTTGTTCTGTGGACTAGAAAAGAAGTTTGGCAAATGAATGGACTGATTAAGAGCCACACTGGATACTACCTTGGGCATGAAGGAGGGATTGGTCCTGAGGGACACCCTGTCCACATGAAAGATGATGAAATGCTCCACTGCCATAAGGGCCTGTAATTCAGACACCCTTCTTGCTGAAGTGATTGCTAAAAGGAAGGCTGCTTTCCAAGAAATTAATTTTAACTCTGCACTTGCAGCTGGCTCAAAAGGAGGTGGAGTGAGTTTTTCCAATACAAAGTTACGGTCCCAGGCTGGAGTTGGGGCTCTCCTGGGTGGTCTTAAGATTTTAGCCCCTCTGAGGAACTGCTTGAGCAGTGGATGGGAAAAGTGGGGTGTTTCTGTGTTGTAATGAGCTGAAATGACTGAGGCATGAATTTTGATGGAGGAAAAGGAAAGGCCCTTGTGAAGCGTCTCAGTTAAATACTGAAGAGTCTGAGGTAAATTGGGTGCTGCTGTGCCCATCCCTTGAGTTTGGTTCCAGGAACAGAATATTTTCCATTTTTCAGCATATGATTTTCTTGTACTAGGCCTCCTTGCTTCCAGAATGACATCCAACACTTCTTTACTAAGGGATGGTAACGGAGAGTTCAGGTAATTAGCCAGGTTGCCAGGTTCAGGGTTTGAAGCAGGGGATGCAGAATCTGGCCCTCCTGCTGGGCCTGCTGGGTAGGGATCTGAGGCAGGTTCCATGGTGCCAGCAGTGACACTGCAAAAGAGGGGGTACCAGTATTGGCATGGCCAGTCTGGTGCAATCAGTATCGTCCTTGGTTTGTCCTGTTTGATCTTTAGTAATACTTTGGAGAGGAGAGTCAGATGAGGAAAGGCATAAACTGATAGGATTTTCCAGGTGAAGAACAGGGCATCCACTTTCCAAGCTTGTTTGTGGACGGTCCTTGTGCAGAATTTGTCCAATTGGTAGTTCTGGGGGGAGGCAAACAGGTCTATATCTGGGCTCCCCCATTTGTTCATCAACATGTTGAAAGTCTTTTTTTACAGTTTCCACTCGTGTGGGTCCATGAGATTTCTGCTTAGTTCGTCTGCCAGTGTATTTAGCTTTCCTGACAGAAATTGAGCCTGTAAATGCACTTGGTAGCTCAAGGCTGTGTTCCACAGAGCCATAGCTAGTCTGCAGAGGCGGTATATGAATGGCTACCCACCCCTGCTTGTTTATGTACCACATAACAGTGCTGTTGTCCATCTTTACCATTAATTGTCCTGGAAGAATGTGGTCCTTGAAGGCTGTCAGAGCATTCTGTACAGCTAACATTTCTTTTTGACGGATATGCAGGTGCATTTGACTTGGGTTCCATTTGCCCTGAATGCACTTCCCTGGCAGGTGCCCACCCCCCCCCCCTGGGCGGCAAGGGGTAGAGTGAATGGTAGTCCCTTGTTTTGGTGGCAGGCCTCTGCCCACCAAAGGAACTCTAACTGTAGGCAAGGTATGATAGGAATCATTACTTCTAGATCCTGAGAATGTTGACACCATACACTTTTTAGATACCATTGTAGTTTCCTCATATGCAGTCTTGCATATGGAATTAGGCGACTGCAGGAGACCATGAACCCCAAGGCTTGCAGTATTTGCCTTGCAAATAGCAGGGTTTTTGAGGCCATTAGTTTGAAGTAAGATGTCAAATGAATTTGTTTCTCTGGAGTGAGGAATGCCATCTGGGAAGTCGTGTTCAAGCTTGCTCCCACGAATATAATTTGTTGACAGGGTACAAGATGTGATTTCTTTTCGTTTATGGTGTACCCCAGACAAGTTAGCACCTTTTGTACAAATGCCAGATGATTCAAAAGTATGTCCTGGCTTTCTGCCTGAATTAGACAATCTTCCAGGTATGGGTATATTTGAATATTTCTTTGCCTGCAAAATGCAATGACTGGAGCTAGGCACTTTGCGAATACCCTGGGCGCAGTAGATAAGCCAAAGGACAGTGCAGAGAACTGACAGTGCATGTAGCCTGCTTTGAAGCGTAGGTATCTTCTGCAAGATTCTCTGACTGGGATGTGCAGGTAAGCTTCTTTTAAATCCAGTGTTGCCAACCAGGCATCCTTGCCTAGCATAGGAAGCAACTGGTGAAGAGTTAGCACCTTGAATTTTGGAATCACCAAAAAAGGTGTTTAGGATAGAAAAGTCCAGGATAGGACACCATGAGTTGTCTTTTCTGGGTACCAGGAAAAGTCTCGAGTAGAAACCTTGCCCCCTTTCCTCTTCTGGTACAGTTTGAATAACCCCTATACTTAGAGTACTTGCTTTTGAGCCTCTGCCCACTGATTTGGGGGTAGATCTGGTCAACCGTTTGGGGTTGGTAACGTGTGGAAGTAAAATCTGTATCCTTGGAAAACTATATTTAAAACCCATTTGTCCTGGGTAATAAGTTCCCAGTTTTTGCCTGCAGAGCAATCTTTCCCCCCAAAAGGAGCAGTCAGTTACGAAGGGCTTGGAAGTTTTAAAGTTAAGTCATTGAGACAGTTTACCATAGGGGGGAGTCTTACTACTCCCTGGTTTGGAAGTGGGAGCCCCCCATTGCTTGGTCCTGTGCGTACCTTTGGACTGAAGCCTGGGTGGTCTGCTTGTTCTGGGTTTGGACTGAGAAGGCCTGGTAGAGGCAGGAAAGGACCAATTCTTAGAGGGCCAATGCCTACTAAATCTTGAAGGCTGTACTTGTAGGAAATCTTTAACAGTTTGCATAGATTTAGCTTTTTCCTCCAACTTTTTAAGTACTTCTGCTTTGTTGCCACACAGGGGTCCTGATTTAAGGGAGCATCCAGCAATTTAACTTTAACATGATCTGGCAAAAATTGCTCCTTAAGCCAAGCATGCCTTCTAAGTACAGACCCAGTGACAGCAACCCTGCAAGATGCCTCTAGTGAATCAAAACCACATTGCAAAGTATGTTTTCCAGCTTGTTCAGCAGAATGCATTAAATCCTGTAAATCCTTATTTTCAGCACAGTCAGGAATCAACACCATTTTCTGTTTAAACAATCCAATAATATGATGCTGATGCTGTAACATAAGGAACTTGTGGGAGTCAGGAACCCTGTAATAGCCATCAGGTTTTCTGGGAGCAGGAGGGAGTCAGCGGCCAAGCTAGATTCCGAAAAGGCATCATCAACAATGTCCATTACAGGGGGGATAGCTAAAGGCCTGTGTTGGGGCAGGAGTAAGAAATCCCTAAGCCTCGTTTTAGAATCAGAGTAATCCTGGCTTTCCCAGCGAAAATGCTCTCTAATAATATGCAAGGTTTCACCAAAAGAGAAATTGTCTGGAGGGGAAGCAGAGGGAATAGAGTCCTCTGCAACAGAATCCTCATAGGAAGATAAGGGTAAATCCTAGTCATCAGAGGAAACAGAAATTTCAGAATCCTGATCGTCAGAGGAAACTGAAATTTCAGAATCCTGATCAGAAGTATCATAAGCAAATTCAGTCCTAGGTCTCTTAGAGGGGGATGGTTGGCTTCCCCTGATTAAAGTAATAAGGTTTTCAGCCATTCTTATCACTTGCTTTTTAGTCATAGAGGCCTGAACATGCGGTCTGGGCGTCGGTTTTCTAGGCATGGATCGAGTTTTAGGCCTTGAAGAAGATGATGGCGTCAGTTTAATATGCAAGTCAGTAGGCCTGAATACACCCTCAGAAGCCGGTGCCTGCACAGTGGCTCCAGACCCATCCAAGGTAGAGACATCCACAGGTTCCACAGTTGAAGCATCTTGCGGCATACCGGACTCTGAATGGGTCTCAGTAGTGGCTTGCGAATCTAAAGTAGTGGGTATCAGGGGCTGTGAAAGCGCCTCACTGAGTACCGGCGAACTGGCGACTAGCTTAGAAAAAGCGTCGATGGCAGCTTTGGACCCAGGTGGCCTGTCTCTGTCTTTATATTTGCGTTTTTTTGGAATGTCAGTAGTCGGGTGGCTTATCGAAAGATATCTGGATAATTGAACAGAGTACCAAATAATTTAGAAGCGTAAATATACAGACGACAAATACTTAGTTGTTTAAATAAGACACAAAACCGACAGCGAGGTATGTCGTGGTCTGGGCCTAGGCAAGGAATACAGTACAAATGAAAATTTTTATGAGGTATTTGCTTTCCACAAGAAATACAATTATTGACTTTTACTGACATCGGTTTAGAGCAAGAAAAAGTTTCCCGAACGGGGTACTTAGCTTTAGTTGAAGACTTCAGTTCTGAAACTTTAAAACGAAAATTTCAGGAGTCGGCCAACTGGCACTTGCTAACCACGTCTGCTTTGGGCACCGCACGGCAAGAAAGACTGATGTAATGGCGTTGGCTGCATGCTTTATATCCCTGACTACCAGACGTCATGGAAGATAAGACAGCAACCGACGCAGGACGCAAGACTTTGATAATCAAGCCGACTGAGGGCTACTGCAAGCAGATAACCCAAATGTGATGACTGCAACAATGAAAAGTACAGTTTTGTACCTACCATAAATGTAGATGTCAGATAGATATGCAACTGCAGTCATAACATATGGGTTGTCCTGCCTCAGGCAGCCCTCGGTCGGCCGAATTCCAGTCTGGGTCCAGCGTCGGCTGGTGTCGCCTCCTCTCCGTCACATCGGCTGGAGTATAAAGGCATCGGCCGACGCCATCTTCTTCAGTGTTTCTTGCCCCAGATGCCAAGTGCCCTCTTAGGAAGGCTAAATTTGGTAAATGGATAAAAATAATCCCAAACATGCACAACAGTAATAAACAGATACACCATAGGAGGTACCCCCAGCTGAAGGGAAAAGGGGGTAGGGACCCAAAAAGAAGGATACAGAGGGGTGGGAGGGTGAGAAAATCCGACTGAAGTTGCATATCTATCGGACATCTACATTTATGGTAGGTACAAAACTGTACTATGTCCTTCAAGAATGCAACTGCAGTCATAACATATGGGTTGAATACCATAGCCAAGCTGGGGGTGGAAGGAACTATGATAAGGATGGTGTAGCTAAAATCCCTTGCAGGACTGCCGAAGCAAAGCCTGCTCGGGATCTGGAGTATAAGGGCAGGTTGTAGTGCTTGGTAAATGTATGCACAGAGCTCCATGTAGCAGCCTCTAAAATGTCCTTTGTTGCCACTCCTCTTAGGAAAGCTGTGGAAGTGGCTATAGCTCTGGTGGAATGTGGCCTAATATTGGCTGGCACACCTTTTCCATGGAAAGAATAGCAAAATCTGATGCAATGTCCAATCCATTTTGAAATTGTTTGCTTGGAGATTGCTTTTCCTTGTACTCCAGCAGCATAGGCTACAAACAGCTGGTCAGACCTTCTGTTGGCCTTAGTTCTGTCCAAGTAGTAGCGTAGTTGTCTGTGTATGTCCAAAGTATGCAGTAGTTTTTCCCCCTTATTTTGAGGATTGGGGAAGAATGTAGGTAGATGAATAGCTTGATTTAGAGATTTACCCTGGAAATTACTTTTGGCATGAATGTAGGATTGGTTCTTAGAGAGACTCTGTCTTGATGAAAAATGAGGAAGGGGGGCACTGCCATGAGTGCCTGTATCTCCGAAACTCGTCTTGCAGAGGTGACCGCCAATAAGAAGGCCGTCTTCCATGACAGAAATTGCATTTCTGAGGTTGCTGCTGGCTCAAATGGAGGAAGAGTTAGTTTTTCCAACACGTAGTTGAGGTCCCATGCAGGTACTGGCTGTTTTCTGGGAGGTTTGATATTCTTTATCCCTCTTAGAAACTGTCTTAGCAGAGGATGCTAAAACACTGGAGGGTCACAGTTGTATTTTGCTGAGATTGCTGAGGCATGAATCTTTATTGAGGAGTATGAGAATCCAGTATGAAATAGTTCTGCCAAGTATTCTAATATCAGTAATGCTGTGTCCTGACCCCTGTTGGCATTCCAGATACTGAATCTCTTCCACTTGGCTGAATAGGTTTTTCTGGTGGAAGGTCTGCGTGCTTCCAGCAAGATCTCTTGAACAGATTTGGAAAGAGAGTTAGTTGTTGAAGTCATGGTAGCCTCCAGGCTGTCAGATGTAATGTTTTCAGGTCCTGATGTACAGTCCTGTAATTGTGTTGAGTTAGTAGCAGGGGCCATAGGGTCAGAGGCCATGGTTTGGTCCGAGTTATGGTCAATAGCAATGGGTACCAGTGTTGCCTTGGCCAGTCTGGAGCTATCAAGATGCCTGTTGGTTGTTCTGCTTTGATCTTCAGTATCACCTTGGTCAGCAGAGGCAGGGGAGGGAATGCATACATTTTTAGAGAATTCCAGCTGAAGGAGAGAGCATCCGTTTTCCAAGCTAGAGGGTGGTGAGTCCTTGTGCAGAACTTTTCCAGGTGATGATTTAAGTGGGAAGCAAAAAGATCTACGTCCGGTCTTCCCCATGTCCTTGCCAGTTGAGAAAAAATGTGAGGGTGCAGAATCCATTCATGTGGATCCATGAAATTTCTGCTCAGATTGTCTGCCAGTACATTGTCCTTGCCTGGTACAAACTGGGATTGTAAATGTATCTTCAGGCTCAGGGATTTTTCCCAGAGAAGCATTGTTAGTCTGCAGAAGGTATAAGAATGAGTGCCACCCTGCTTGTTTATGTACCACATGACAGTGGTGTTGTCTGTCCTTATTAGCAAATGTCCCTGTTTTAGTGATTTTTCGAAAGTCTCGATGGCATGTATCACTGCCAACATCTCCTTTTGGTTTATGTGCAGATGTCTTTCCTTTGGCGTCCAAAGACCTTGAATGCATCTGCCATCCATGTGCGCCCCCCATCCATGGTCTGAGGCGCCTGTTGTTATCATTTGGTTTGCTTGAGGTCTGTTGAAAGACATGCCTTCGTTTAGTTGACTGGCTTGAGCCCACCATAGAAATTCCTTCTGCAGACATGGAATAAGTGGGATTATGTCCTCTAGGCTGTTGTTGTGTTGAGACCATAAGTTTTTTAAATACCATTGCAGCTTTCTCATATGAAGTCTTGCCAAAGGTATCAGAAGGATGCAAGATGCCATGAAACCCAGGGCCTGTAGGATTTTCCTTGCAGTCAGTTGGGAAAGCTTTGCTAGGCCTTTGAAGTACTCTGGTAAATGCTGCTGTTTTTCCTCTGTGAGGTAGGCCATTTGGTTTTCCGTGTCCAGTTTGGCTCCTAGGAATATAATTTGTTGGGATGGTAGTAAGTTTGACTTCTGAATGTTGACTGTGTATCCCAAGGCCTGCAGTAGATGCATGACATAGTCCAAATTCCCTTTTAAGGTTTGTTTGTTGTCTGCTTGTATCAGGCAGTCGTCCAAGTAGGGGTATATTTGAATCCCCTGCAGTCTGCAGTGTGCCACTACTGATGCCAGGCATTTTGTGAACACTCTGGGCGCAGTAGATAAGCCAAACGGCAATGCTGAGAATTGATAATGCTCTGTCCCTGCAAGAAATCTGAGGTATCTTCTGCAGCTTTGTCTGATTGGGACATGCAGGTATGCCTCCTTGAGGTCCAGAGTGACCAGCCAAGACCCCTTGCCCAACATGGGAAGAAGTTGCTGCAACGTCAGCATTTTGAACTTTGGCACAATGAGGAAAGTGTTTAGAGTTGACAAGTCCAGTATGGGTCTCCATTTGCTTTCTTTTCTTGGAACAAGGAACAGTCTTGAATAAAATCCCTGGCCTTGCTCCTGAGGAGGAACCCTTTCTATTGCTTTTATACTTAATAGCTTGGAAACTTGAGTGAGTGCCTCTGCCCTTTGATGATGTGGCAGGTTTGGCATGCCTTGTTTTGTTGGTAATGTGTGGAAGTGGAATCAGTAACCTTTGTCTATCAAATCCAGAATCCAATTGTCCTTGGTTAAGATATGCCAGTTTTGTGAGAATAAGGCTAATTTTCCGCCCAAAGGTGCTTCTCTTTGAACCTTTGTAGGCGGTACGAAAGTCAAGTCATTGTGATTGTCCTTGTGGTGCAGCTGAACTGTCTGCGCCACTTCTTTGATTTGGAGGTTGCCATTGGCGGCCCCTGTAAGATCCTCGGTACTGCCCTCTACCTCGGGCACGTCTGCTTTTTCCCCTTTGAAACTTGTCAGAGCCGGGGAAGGACCAATTCTTAGAGGGCCAGTTTCTGCTGAATCTGGGTGGCTGAACCTGAAGGAAATCCTTGACTGTCTGTACTGACTTTGCTTTTTCCTCTATGGATTTCAATACATCTTGTGCAGTAGCACCAAAAAGCTTTTGTTTTTCCAAAGGTGCATCCAGTAACTTTACTTTAACATGGTCAGGCAAAGACTGATTCTTCAACCAAGCATGTCTACGTATCACAGCCCCAGTCATAGCTGCCCTACATGAAGCTTCCAGTGCATCATAACCACACTGCAGAAAATGGTTATTAACCTGCTGAGTGTTATCAATATGATCCTGCAGTACCTTTTTATCAATAGGCTCAGGAGAGGCTAACTTTTTCTGTAAATCATCCAGGAGAAAATCTTGGTACTGAAACATGTGAAAAAGGCAGTTAAGAGACCTCATGGCTAGGGTAGTAGAGGTATATACTTTTTTACCCCATCTCTCCAGGGACCTTGCTTCTCTGTCAGCTGGCAGTGGGTTTTTGGCAGACGAGGAAGCCACTCCCTTGGGGCCCTGTGAAATAGTTTCTAGATACACAGAGTGAGCCTTAAAAAGGTGCTTGTGAGTGTCAGGGACCCTATAATATCTGTCCGGCTTGACAGGAGCAGGAGGAAGAGAATCAGGGTTGGCACTGGAGTCAGAGAAAACATCATCCAGAACATCCATAACTGGAGGGATAGCCAAAGGTCTGTGCTGGGGAAGCTTGAGGAAAGTACAAAGCCTTTTCCTGGAGTCAGAGAATTCCTGACCCTGCCATTGAAAATGTTCCCTCATGGAATGCAGGACTTCACCAAATGAGAAATCCTCTGGAGGGGAGGCAGAGGGAATTGATTCCTCAGCATCAGAGTCCTCGTAGGCCTGGAAGGGTTCTTCTTGGGTATCAGAATGCTCAGAATCCCCAGAGGCTTCATCCGAGGAGAGGTCGTCCGCCTGCTCAGTTCTAGGCCTTTTCTCTGCAGGTGGCTGAGAACCCCTGTCCGGATGAGGCTGAGACCCCTTGATAAGGGAAATAAGATCTGCAGCCAGAGACATGATCTGCTTATCAGAGGAAGGGGTCTGGGCAGGTTTAGGATGGGCCTTGGCCTGACTGGCGGCCTTAGCACGTGCAAAGGCCTTGATGGACATGGATACTGGAGGCCTAGCAGCCCCACGTGCAGGCGTTACCTTGTCCACAGGAATGGTGTCGGGTTGATCCAGAACTTCGGTTTCCGGAGGAAAATCAACAACCGGCACCGGAGAGATCTCCGAGACCGAAGGTCGTGTTAACGCTATGTCGTCGGCCTGGAGCGGTTGAATTACCACTTCCGAGGGGACTGGCGCGCTAGCAGAGGGTTTAGGAGTAGCATCGGTAGAGGACGCGGGCCAAGGATGTCGGTCCCGGTCCTTGCGTTTTTTAGTAGATTGGGTTGTCGGTTGATCCGACGGCATGATATACGCAAAAGAATCACCGAAAAAATCCTAGGCGAATTCTGCCCGGCGCCTGAGTGCGCGCTTATTAAAGCAAGCACAGGCAGCACAGGCCGAGACGTCGTGGGCTGGGCCCAGGCAAGGAAGGCAGAGAGAATGGAAGTCCTTATGAGGTATTTGTTTACCACCAGACAAACAATTATTAACTTTCTCAATTTGTTCTGACATCGGCTGAGGCAAGAATAAATGTTCCCCAACGGGGTACTTAGCTTTTAGATGACTTCGGTACTGAAAACACAGGAGCTGACCGACCAGCACTTGCGAACTGCTTCTGCTTCGGGCCCCGCGCGGCAAGAAAGACTGGGGAAGATGGCGTCGGCCGATGCCTTTATACTCCAGCCGTGTGACATCGGAGAGGAGGCGACACCAGCCAACGCCGGACCCAGACTTTGGAATTCGGCCGACCGAGGGCTGCCTGAGGCAGGACAACCCATATGTTATGACTGCAGTTGCATTCTTGAAGGACATCATGAAGAACATCAAAGGTACAAGTCTTTGACCAAGTGGCTGTAGCACAAATATCATCAATTGAAATTCTGGAGATAAACACAGAAGAGATAGCCGTAGATCTGGTGCAGTAGGCTCTAGGAGGTCAAGGCAATTCCAAACCTTTCCAAGAATAAATCAGTGAAATACAATCAGTGATTCCACTTGGCCAAAGTAATTTTGGAAACTGTTTGACCTAAGTGGTTAGGGGAAAATGATACAAACAGCTGATGAGACTTCCTGTACTGTTTTGAGCTGTGAAGATAAAAAAAAGTAGTTATCTACGAATGTCAAGAAGACATCGCATATATTCGTCTTTATTAGCAAAGTTCAAAAAGAAAACTGGCAATTGTATTAATTGATTAATGTTAGTCTCCGTGGCTATCTTAGGCATAAAAGAAGGGTTAGTTCATAGAGATACCCTATCTTTATGAAAAATGATATAAGGAGGCCTAGCTGATGAAGCCTGAAGTTCAGATATTCTTTTTGCTGAAGTAATAGCTACAAAAAATGTTTTTCAAGAAAGGAACTTCATGTCACAATTGTTAGCTGGTTTAATAGGTTTCTGGGTCAACCTCTGGAGGACCATTGTGAGGTTCCAAGTAGGAGAAGGATCTTTTATGGGAGGTGTAAGGAGGAAGACTCCTTTCATAAATGCCTTACATAACCTGGAAGTTGATGGAGAGAGTGTGACAGATTTGTTTCCAA
Organism: Protopterus annectens; assembly: GCF_019279795.1. Classification (NCBI taxonomy): domain Eukaryota; kingdom Metazoa; phylum Chordata; order Ceratodontiformes; family Protopteridae; genus Protopterus; species Protopterus annectens. The sequence goes on from NC_056750.1 coordinate 348,571,622, forward strand.
CATAAAAATTGGATACTGCAGCTAGCTGAAGTTTAGTAGCAGAAAAACCAACTCCTTCTTTGAAAGGAGTACTGAGGAAAAGCAGGATAGCTGAAGTAGCCGTTGAGAAGGGGTCAATGTTCTCCTTAGAAGACCATATGGAGAACCTCTTACATTTGCTTTTGTAGACTGTCTTAATAGAAGCCTTCTGGGAAGCCAAGATAATGTTACGGACTGAGGAAGTGAGCCTGGACCGTCTCACTATCACTGGAGATTGGGATAATGGGATTATGACACGCGAGATAAGAGGTCCTATATGGGCTCCAGTATCTATGGAGGATATTTGAGATGAGACCGGAGGAAGGGGAACAGCACCTGACAAGGCCAGAAGGGGGCAATGAGAATGGCTGAGCTCTTCAGCTTGCTTGCTTTTTTGTAGGAACTTTGGGATCAAAGGAAGAGGGGGTAAGCATATAGGAGACCCCGGGGCCAATCATGAATCAACACATTTCTCTGTGACTTCCCAGGAGGGGGTATCAGAGCAAAGAACTTGCTGCACTTGTTGAGGGGAAGAGGAAAAATGGTCGCAGAAAAGCTGGCTCCAATGGCTGTAAATGATGTTCTCTACTGACTGACTGAGGGACCAATACTGAAGAATCAGAATGGAGCTGCTGAGTCTGTCTACCAGAGCACTGGATTTCCCCTGTATGTGCACTGTATTTAGAAAGCAGTTTGAAGAGATTGCCCATTCCCGGATCATCATGGCCTCCCTCCACAACGGGTAGGAATGGGTTCCACCTGGTTTGTTGATGTACCAGACTACTGACATGTTGTTCATATGGATAGCAATAGTCCCCAGAAGGAGAAAGTACAGTTGTGTACACTTACTATAAATGTAGATGTTTGAGAGTATTCACTGTTGCAGTCATCACCTGTGGTTTATCCCTGCTGTGGTAGCCCTCGGCCAGCCCGAATACCAGAGTCAATGTTTTTCTACGTTGGCTGCTGTCACTTGCTGACTGATGTCAGTGCTATAAGGCAAGGCAGCCAACGCCATTACATCAGTTTTTCTTGCCCTAACAAGTCAGAAGCCCAAGTAAAGAGGTCCTGGGGGCTAAAAGCCACCTAGAGAAGCTTATGTCTCCCTAAAGAAAGGGGATATAAGGGGGAAGGAAACCAGGATTGCAACAGTGAATACACTCAAATATCTACATTTATGGTAAGTGTACACAACTTTACTATGTTCTTCGTTTTCACTGTTGCAGTCATCACCTCTGGGAGGATTCCCAAAGCTGAGGAGAGGAGTGGTAGGATGAGTAGGAGAACTAGGCCTGGGTCAGGAAGAACTGCAGAGGCAAACCACCCTACCCAAGCCTTAGAAAATAGAGGTAGGTGGTAATGCTTGGCAAAGGTTTGGACAGAAGTCCAGGTGGTAGCTTCCAGGATGTCCCTGGTGGGAACTCCTTTGAGGAATGCTGTGGAAGTGGAGGTTGTCCTAGTGGAATGGGTTCGAATAGATTTGGGGGAGGGGGTTCCCATGTAATCTGTAGCAGAAATGGATACAGTGTGATATCCATTTGGAAATGGTTTGCTTGGAAATGAGCTTCCCCTCTGCCCCTGAGGCAAAGCCAACAAGTAGTTGGTCTGTTTCCCTGAAGGGTTTAGTACAGTCCAGATAGTATCGGAGCTGTCTGTGCACGTCTAGCGAGTTCAAAATTCTTTCAACCCTGTTTTGAGGGTTAGGAAAGAAGGTGGGTAGATGTATGGTCTGGTTGAGAGTCACAGATACCATCTTGGGCACAAAGGAGGGGTTAGTCCTCAGGAAAACCCTGTCTGCATGAAAAATGATGAAGGGCTCAATGGCCATCAGTGCCTGAAGTTCTGAAACCCTTCTAGCTGAGGTAATAGCTAGCCGAAAAGCAGTCTTCCAGGAGAGGTATCTTAGTTCTGTTGAAGCAGAAGGTTCAATGGGTGGTAAGGTTAGTTTTTCTGAAACATAATTCAGGTCCTAGGCTGGCATGGGTGCCCTTCTGGGAGGCCTGATATTAGAAACCCCTCTGAGGAATTGTTTGATCAAAGGATGCGAGAACAGGGACTGATCTGTGTCAAAATTAGATGAAATGGCTGAGGCGTGTATTTTAATACAAGTGAAGGAGAGGCCACTATTAAGTAGCTCCGCTAGGTAGTCCAGGATAAGAGTGATGGAAGGTTGTGATGTACTGCCCCCTCTGGACTGGCTTCAGGAGCAGAATCTTTTCCATTTTCCTGCATAAGAATTTCTGGTGCTGGGCCTTTTGGCCTCTGTGATAATGTCTAAGACCCGTTTGCTCAAGTGGGGCCCCTTGTTTGCCTTAGAGTATTAGCTATGCTTATAGTTTGAGAGTCTGCAAGTCTAGGTGCAGCATCCCCACCCCACCTGACTCGGGAGGTCTGAGATCAGGGGAAGCTGCTTGGGAGGCTATAATGTCAGGCTGCGCAGTAAGGGGTACCAATGTTGTCTGGGCCAATCTGGAGCAATGAGGATGGCCTTTGGTCTCTCCTCCCTTATTTTGATCAGTACTTTGGGAATAAGAGGCAGAGGAGGGAATGCATACACAAAGAGAGTGTTCCAGGGGACGGTCATGGCATCCACCTTCCAAACTAGGTGGTGATACTCCCTGGTACAGAATTTTTTCAGCTGATGGTTGAGATGCGAAGCAAAGAGATCCACCTCTGGAGTCTCCCACTCCAGAGTGATCTGTAAAAAGATTTTTCTGTGTAGCTGCCATTCGTGGGGGTCCAGTAAGTTCCTGCTTAAGTGGTCTTCCAGGGTGTTGTTGATCCCCGGTAGGTATTGGGCTATTAGGTGTAGCCCCATGGAAGAGGCTGTCAGCCAGAGGCTCATGGCTAGCCTGCACAGAAGGTAAGATTGGGTTCTTCCCTGTTTGCTGATGTACCACATTACTGTGGTGTTGTCTGTTTTGATTAGGAAAACCCCTGGCTTGAGATGAGGTTTGAAGGATGTCAGAGCCATTTGTACTGCAATCATTTCCTTCTGGTTGGTGTGTAAAGGAAGGTGCTACGCATGCCAAAGATGCTGGAAGCACCTGCCTTCTAGGTGAGTGCCCCAAGCAATGTCCGAGGCATCGGTGGTACTGGTCTGCCCAGCAGGGCGAAGGGTGAAGGGAAGACCCTTGTTCTTGGCACAGGCCCCTGCCCACCATAGAAACTCGGCCCTTATACAGGGGATCAGAGGGAGAGAGGTCTCTAGAGGTTGAGGGTGCTGACACCAAAGGTTCTATAGAGACTACTGAAGTTTTCCCATGTGAAACCTGACCATAGGAATTAGAAGGATGCAAGATGCCATGTACCTTAAGGCTTGCAGGAACTTCTTCGCCATGAGGTGACTTCTGGAAGCCAGCTGGGAAAAGTAGAGAGGCAGGAAGCTCTGCTTTTCTGGGGATATGAAGGCCATTTGGGATGCTGTGTCCAGCAGTGCTCCCAAGAAAATGATCTTCCTGTAGGGTGTTTGCTTTGATTTCTTCTCGTTGATGGTGAACCCTAAGGAAGTTAGGAGGGTTTTGACAAAGTGGAGGTCCTCTTGCAGCTTTTCTTTGCACTCTTCCTGAATGAGGCAGTCATCCAGATAAGGGTAAATCTGTATGTTTCTCCGTCTGCAAAATGCTACGGCCGGGGCTAAGCATTTGGTGAATTCCCTGGGAGCAGTAGATAAGCCAGAGGATAGCGCTGAGAACTGAAGGTGTTGTCAGCCTGCTCTGAAGGGCAGGAATTTCCTGCAGGATTCCCTTATGGGGATGTGAAGGTAGGCATCCTTTAGGTCTAGGGTCATTAACCAGGCGTTTTCTTGTCAGCATAGGCAGCAGCTGCTGCAAAGTTAGCATTTTGAATTTGGGAATCACCAGAGAAGTGTTCAGAATGGATAGATCCAGGATGGGGTGCCAAGTGCCCTCTTTTCTAGGAACAAGGAATAGTCTGGAATAAAAACCTTTGCCTGTTTGATCTGGGGGAACAGATTCTACTGCCCCTGGGATATGAGAGTTTGGACTTGTTTCAATGCCTCTGCCCACTGATTTGGAGGCAAGTCTGGATACCTTCTTGAAATTGGGAGTTTGTTGAAAGAGAATCTGTATCCCTGAAAAATTATCTTTAAGACCCATTTGTCCTTTGTTACTGAAAGCCAATTTTCTTTGCAGAGGGAGAGCCTTCCTCCTAGCTTTTGGTGAGTGAAAGGAGGGCAGAGGGGAGAGATAGGGAGTCATGGAGAGTTTTTGCCAAAAACGGATGGCTTAGAAGTCCCTACCTTTGGGGTGGAGGTGGTCCACTGTTTGGTTCTCTGTTGTCCCTGGGATAGGGGCCTGGATGGTCTGTCCCTGTGGGGCTTACCTTGCCCCTGTCTGCTAGGTGCAGGAAAGGACCAGAGGACCAGTGCTTAGAGGGAAAATTCCTGCTGTACCTAGGAGGTTGAACCTGAAAGAAATCTTTTACGGTTTGCATAGATTTTGCTTTGTCATTTATCCTTTTAAGCACCTCTTCTGCTTTGATCCAAACAAGCGGTCCTTATCCAAGGGTGCATCAATTAATTTAGACTTGACATGATCAGGGAGAGGTTGTTCCTTCAACCATGCATGTCTCCTAATGACAGATCCTGACACTGCTGCACTTGAATGAGGCTTCAAGGGTGTCATATCCACAGTGTAATGAGTGTTTGGCCACTTGACAAGTAGAGTGCAGTATATCTGCTAACTTTCAAACTGGCACAGTTAGGAAAAGTCGAAATCTTTTGCTTTAATAGTTCCAAAGTGTGTTGTTGATATTTTAACATATGGAACTGACAGTTGAGTGCTCTAACAGCTAGGGTTGTAAAGGTGTATACTTTTTAACCCCATCTGGCCAGAGCTCTGGAATCCTTGTCAGAAGGAATAGGATTCTTTGCAAAACTAACCTTAACTCCTTTAGGTCCCTGTGTAATGACCTCCGAGGTCTGCATCAGGATTTCTGTATAGGTATTTGTGAGAATCCGATACTCTAATACCGATCAGGTTTACTGGGAGCAGGTGGGAGGAGTCAGAGGCTAAGCTGGATTCATGGAAATCATCATCCACCACTTCTATGATAGGGGGGATGGCCAGGGCTCTGTGCTGGGGTAGATCTAGAAACTCTCTTAGTCTTTTCTTAGACCGGGGGAAGTCCTGAGATTCCCAGTGGAAATGTTCCCTGAGGGTGTGAAGGGTTTCACGAAAGGAAAGGTCTTCTGGTGGGGAGGCCGAAGGGACAGATTCCTTTGCATCTGAATCCTCATAAGTAGTCAGAGGTTGTTGTTCCTCTTCAAAATATGAATAATCAGATTCCTCAGAATCCGGTTCTGTCACTATTTCAGGAGAAGGGTGTCTTTTCCTTTTAGAAGTTGTGGCCTGACTACCCCTGATAAGGGAGATAAGATCCTCCGCCATTTTAAGCGTTTGGGCTTGGTGGCGGAGCAGGAGTAAGATGGTGGCTAGAGGTAGATTTTCTAGAAGTGCCTGCCTTCTAGGCCTAAGAGTATCCAACGGTCTGAGAAAAATGGTAGTCAGATGAGAAGACGTAATTTTTTGTCTAGAATCGGTAGTATGAAAGGCATCCTCGGAAGCCGATGCCTGCGTCGCGGCTCCAGACCCAATCGAGGCAGAGACAACCAAAGGCTTGGAAGATGAAGATTTCTGCGGCATACTGGACTCCAAAGGGGTCTCGGTAAAGGCCTGCATAGACATTGTATCGGGCATCAGGGACTGTGAAAGCGACTCACTGAATTCTGGAGAACTGACTACCTGCTTAGCGGTAGCATCGTCGGAAGGCATAGCCTTGTGTGGTCTTGTCTTTATCTCTACATTTTTTCGGTATATCTATGGATTGTTGGCTGACGGACGCCATTATGGAATGCAGACAGAAGGTAAAAATACCTGCCTACAATAAGAGCTCTACGACTAATGGTTCTCGCATAAAAGAGGGCACAAAACCGGCAACAGGACGTTGTGGTCTGGGCCTAAACAAGTGACACAGTATGAATGGAAGTCTCGGTGTGGGATCTTCTTTCCACAGGCGAGACAATTGTTAACTTTTTCAGACATCGGTTAATGCAAGAAAAAAGTATCCCCAATGGGGTACTTAGCTTTAGACGGTTTCAACTGTAATTCAAACTCTGGTAGCGACCGACCAGCACACTTGCAAACTGCTTCTGCTACGGGCTCCACGGCAAGAAAGACTAATGTAATGGCATTGGCTGCCTTGCTTTATAGCACTGACGACCTGACGTCAGTCAGCAAACAACAGCAGCTGACACAGAAAAACATTAACTCTGGTATTCAAGCCGGCAGAGGGATACCACAGCAGGGATAACCCACAGGTGATTACTGCAACAGTGAAACACGAAGATCATCATCCTGAAAGGCTTGCAACTTTAATAGGACTGCTCTCATCTCTAGAATATCGATATGCAGCCTGGTCTCAGAGGGGGACTACATGTCTTGTAATGCCCTCCCCACCCTAATTGGGAAGCATCCATGGTCACTGTGGCTACTGGAGGGAGAGAGAATGGCCTGCCCACACACAGGTCATCTGACTGAAGCCACCATCGAATATGGCATTTGCAAACTGAAGTAAGCTTGATGGGAACAGACACAGGCTGATAAAGAATAGACCACTGAACCTCAAAGGTCCACTGGATAATTCACATGAAGAATCTTGCTAGAGGAACTAGAATAATGGCAGCTGACATTGATCCCAGAACCTGTAACACTAGTCTTGCTAGAGGGGATGGACGAGACAGTAAGTCCCACACCTGATTTCTCAATGATGTAATGCGGTAAACAGGTAATGAAGCCACTTGATTCGTAGTATTCGGTTGAGTCCCAATGAAGTCTAGGTCTTGTACAGGAGTCAGGTTCGATTTGGCCAGATTTATCCTGATGCGTACGGATTTGGAGATCTGAAACAAGTAATCCCTGGCTTGTAACAGTTGATGCCTTGTTGGGGCAGTAAGGAGTCAATTGTCTACAGAGAGAAACACCTGGAATCCTTTGAGCCACAGGTAAGCTACTACAACTGCCTTGCATTTAGTAAACACCAGGAGAGCTGTGGTAAGTCCAAAGGGCAGTGCTCTGAATTGGTAGTGATTGGCTCCCAAACAAAAGCATGGGTGTTTCCTGGAACACCTGTCTATTTTGATGCAATAGTATGCATGCTTGAGATCTATAGACCACATCTAATCATTCCTGCACAGAAGAGGCAGGGTGGACTAAACCCATCACCATTTGAATCTTTGACTTCTTTACATACTGATTGAGATTCCTTGGATTCAAAATTGATCTTGGGTCTCCTGTTTTCTTTGGCACCAAAAGTGGCATGTGTAAGTTCTGAATCCTATTTGTTCGGTTGGGACCTGTTGGGTGACTCCTTTTTGCAGCAGCTTTTGAATTTCTTGAGCTGCGTACTTCCTATGACTGGGAGGAACATCATGGAGTTTCCTCCTTTGCACCGGAGGTGGAAGGGAAAAATAAATGCAATAACCTCTGGATATTGTACTTAGCAACCGAGTGTTGTTTGTTAGATATGTCCAGGCATTTAGGTGCAGGGAAATATGACTCCCAACTGTCTCCAGAGATAGACAGTCGGGCAGCACTTCAGGAGCGCTGATAGGGCCTGTCAAAGAAAGAGTCTCTGAAGCCTCTGGAGCAATGCCTACCACTGAAACATCCTCCTCTGCCTCTGGAGGAAGTATACCTCTGTGGGTCCTGAAAAGGTCCCTACGACTTTCAGAATTCAGGTTTTCTTCCCTCCTTGCTGGGTTCTAGAAAAGATCCTCTGAGGGGTAGAAAACCTGATTCCCACAATAGACAGTGATTTTCCTTTCTGCTCGCTGAGTGTCAGCATTTCTTTCGCTAATGGCCCAAACAAAGAGGAGCCATCTAAGGGGGCATTAACAAAGGACACCTTAATGGGTTCAGCAAAGTCGCATAGCCTCAACCAGGCATGTCTACTGGGCTATGCCTAAATCGGCTGCTTGTGAGGTATCCTTGGCTGTAAGGGAGATCAACCTCATCATGGAATTAGCAATAGATGATAGAGTACCCCAGTTGGGGAAGAGATCTTTTTGAGGTCTTCTGCTGACATAATCTTAGCAAGAGAGTTTGAGAGCTCCTTGATCAAACCTCTTTGCAAGTGAGTAAAATGTGCCAAATAATTTAATGACCACAGTGTGAACATAGCTGAGGCATAGATGCACTTTCTGAATCTATCCATCACTCTGGACTCTCTGTTCGATGGGATGGACAGAGGAGCTCTGCTTGGCTAGCTCCTTTTTTGTGGCTGCCGCCACAACAATAGCATCAACTGGGACACACTTACTTCAATGTGTTCTGTCTGCTGGGGGGAGTATAAATTTTTCTGGATGCTTGGGGATGGGCTCAACAGTGTCCGGATCCTTCCAGGCCCAGAGAGAATCTAGGTCGATAAGTTTGTCCACCTGGGGGGGGGGGGGTCAACCAGGATGTAGATGGGTCCCCTCCAAAAGCCTCCAAGAACACTGACTCTACAGAAGGAGGAAGCTGGGCAGATCACCCACCTTTCTTTCTAAGAATTTCCAGGATGTCTACAAAGGCGACATCATCAGGGGGCGATCGAGAGGGATCCTTTTCCCTCATCAAGGTCATCATCTTTGGTGAGGGACTATCGGGGAGTCTATGTGCCTCCTTTTGCACATCTTCTGTGGAACCTCCTCTGTGGTGTGTTCAGGAGAGGTGTCAGAAGAAAGGGGGCGTTCCTCAGGAGGAACAGCATGGTAGCTTTCTGAAGTAGCCTGATGGACTATGGATGGACTGGAAGATGGACTTGCTGCTTAGACCTGATCAAGGGCGAAAGGGAGGATCAGAGATGTGACAGGACAGATCTCTATGTTAAGAGAAGACCCTTTCTGCAACTGGAAAGCTGATGGAACCGGAGAAACCCCTCCCATCTTTCTTGGAGCCACGGCAGCCAAGGAGGAAAGGATGAGGTCAACCCCAGATCTGTGGCCTCCAGAAAGAAATGGAAGCTAGTTGTCGAGGGCAGAAGCACCAAGCGAAAGGGACGGATCCAACAGTCTCGGAGTCAACCCCAACACCCTGGACCTGACACTGACATCTCTGATCAGAGACCCACTCTGATCTGATGAAATCAGAGCAGGGCTGATGAGGGAAATCATCGGAGTCAAGGAAAGGGGCTTCCATGGATCTGATACCGACTCTCGGGTATTCTGGATCCTGGGACTCCAAAACAAAGGGTCAGATTGGAATAATCATCTGAATGGTCTGAGCCGGTCCACTCACAGATCCGAGAGAGGACACAGTTGGTAATACCCCATCTGGATCTGAGCCTTGAGGAATCTCCGTATCATTCTGTCAATATCAGCCTCTGTCCAGCTTCTACGGGATCTGGAAGAAGCAAGTCTGGAATGCTTGGTCAGGGTATGAAATGATGGGGCAAAGCAGGAGACACAGGCTTTAAGACAAGGCTTGGAGATCTGTTCCTGTTGGATTCCAAGGGTCTGAGATCTGACATAGAAGTGGATGGTAGAGGAGAGCCGGTCACAGTGATCACTTCCGTCAGATCAGAAGTTGTCTGTGGATCCGAATGGGAAGCAATACCCTTCAGATCCAAGGAGATCAGATCTGAAGTTCTCCAAGTTTTCTCTTCAGGCTCCAGTGAAGCCCCCGGGGACACAGAGAGTGCTCGCTTCTTGGACTCCTTAGAACTATGAGCACTAGAGATGGTTTGAGCCCCAGTTGAGGAAGGAGAGGAAGTGGGAAGCAACCCCTTAAGAATCAGCTTATTGTACTGGTCAGAGAAGGTGCAAGGGTTAAAAGACGCACAGATGCCAGACTGGGCTTTAAGATGGCCCGGCCCCAGTCAGTAGACCCACTTCTTGTGGGCATCTAAATTTGGGATTTTATCCCCACAAGAAGTGCATCATTTGAATCCTGTAGGTTTTTCAGACATATTTTAGATCAGCTTCTCAAAAGAGAAAAATACAAGCATCCATTTTACAAAAATACATTCAGTCACTACACAGCAACAGCAACAAAATTTAGAAAAAAAACTTTTTTTTTTAAATATAGAAAAGTTTTAAAGAAAGTGCCAGTGGCACAAGAAGAAAACAGAGTGATGGGAGAATAAGGAAATAACCACCCCTAATGGCTAGAAAAACACTGTAAAGATTTAAAGGAAGGGAAAAAGTAGCAAGTAGTAGTAATAATATCAAGAAACACCCACAAACTTGACTGTAGCGTGCAAACGAGATCTGAGGACTAGAGGATTTTGTAGAGCATTATGGGTAGAGGGAGCAGCTCAACATTCAGATCCAAGTCTAAGAAATGTGGCCTAATTAGATCTGAGGGTCTGATCCGTAACCCATCTGTAAGGAAGAATGAAAAGGAAATCCAATAGGGAGCTTTGAGAAAAATTGCAAAACTGGAAAGTAACAGGAGATAAAATCAATCATGTACCCATAGAAGTGGGTCCCCTGGTATTAGACCTGGAAAATCCCACATGAAACTTCTCAGTCCAGGAGACTCAGGATCAATTAGATACTACAGTAACTGACTGAGCTTCAGGAAGAATGAAAATACCCATCCTGAAAGAGAAGAGACTGTGGTGATGTGGGAGGATCACTTGTTAAGCCATGGTTGAGACAAGGGCTTAAAGTGATACCAGGCTAGGCATGTGAAAAGCAAAGAATGTGGGGTAGCCCTAGAGTGGACATTTCCTCACTGCCTATACTACAGATATGAAGTCAACACGCAGGAGGTAGAGACTAAGAAAAGTCCCATCATTGCAGGACAGCTTTGTGATACTGCTAGCTGTGACCTCCACTCTGCATTCCTCTTCTAGTTCATAACCTGATGGCCAAGGAACTGCCAGCCTCACAGGGTAGTACTAGCTATTTAGAGAGATGAGCACATAAGCAGAACAGAACAGTTGATGATCAGCTTGAGGTGCACTAGACATCACCCCCAAAAATGTATCCATAGTGGTTACATTTGAAAAGCCAGCTAATATAAACAGAAGCAAATGAAGGTTATACATACAGCCCTTTTCCTTTATTTCCTCTAAGTCGATAAGTGACAAGCACATGAGATCAAATCCCAATACAAATCCAAACTTTCATCTTATTAATGTGTGAAATGAGGAAAACAGAGTATTTTTTTATAATTGTGAGGGATGACAAAACTAGCTGTCACTAATAACTGAAACTGACAATGCCTGTGAAATTGTGTTAGTGCTCAATTAATTCAAACTGCCCCCATTTTGCGAGTTCATTTACCAATACTTAGACAAATAAAAAGAAGCACACTCTTTGTTAACCTTTTATGACATGCTAGAAAAAAATTTAAATGCTGGGTGAGTTAAGGCCGTGACCCAAATGCACACTGTGGGATTACATGTAGGGTGCGGAAGCCATTCTTACTACCGAAATACATTGCTAGAATTATGCCATATGCATTACTGCTGGGATATAAAAAGGTAGATTTTTCTTTTAGCCAGGACCTATGCAGTGAATGACCATCTCCTTGACTCTGGGCTGGACTAGTGTGCTCTTAGCCATTTTGGTTTGTGGCCCATGATCAATGTGCTCATCTGGACTACTGTGTTTGATGAGCACCTTGACAGCCTGGGCAGCATAATGATGCTGGCCCTCCAATAAAATCTGCATTAGAATGAAGCAGTTAAGAGGTCTCCTTAACAACTTTTGATGCTAGAGCTTAGAATATGCTGCAGATTAATGGGGTCAGAGTTTTCAGTTTGCCTTGTCCACTTCAATGCTAGGCTGCTACTATAATGATTAAAAGATGGTAAAAAGTAAATAAATATGCTGGGTGGGAGAAACCAGGATCATCTGTGCTATGACCTAAAACATCAGTGTCACGGAAAAACTCAAACACTCATTCCCTGTACTTGCACAGTGTCTTCATGTGTTACGGTGTATGGCTGTGCTCATCAACTAAGGTATCTATTGACTGCCTGATGGACATACCTCTGAACAGTCTTGAATTTGATGACAAATTCAACTTTGGGGAAATCAAAGTAAGAGGGCTCCATGAATTCCTAATTGGACTCTTTAAATTCAGATTTTTCATTTGGAGTTGTAGTTCCTGCTTGCTCACTGACATCATCATGCAGCACATCAAGGACGAACGTGACAGAATATGTGCTAACGAGCTTTAGGAATAGGAAGTGAACAAAACATCAGGCCTTGTGACTTGCATGTGACGTGGCTGCACACAAGGTCAGAGAGGTGGAAGAGAGAGATGTTTGAACTTTCAAATTTAAAACTTTTACTATCTGAAGCAAATGCAGTTCATGCAGGCAGCTTCAGCCAGGATACATTAAAGAGATTACCTTAAAGAAAGAAAATTCAAATCAATGAATGTAAAGGAAAATGGATTGCAATGCATTATGCAGAAAATAGCAGCAGCACATGCCCAGATAATACAGTCACCACCAGTAAGGGAGGGATGAAAAGGTGATGGCAATCCAAAACCAAAGTTCACTTCTTCGTAACGCAAAGAAAAAAATGACTGTGAAGTGAAGTAAGGAAAGCTCTGAAGCATGGAGAAGGATGGGGGTGGGAGTGGAGAAGGACACGAGTCAGTTGAGTACTGTGTGCACTGTATTATTTTAAGGTCTCCTTGCCTAAATCCAGTAACTCGTGAATTTGACATGAGTGAGACTTGGATTGCTGTATATGGTTATAATATATTATACAATTCTTCCTCTAAAACGTGCACGCTGATTGGCCAGCCCAACCAGCGTGCCCGTTGTAAATCCCTCAATATACTAATGGAAAAATGTCCGGTCGCCCGGACTTTTTCCGTTAGTATAAAACACTGTCTCGCTATGTTAAAAGAGTTTAACATAGCGACACAGGTTTTAAAAAAGCAACACAGATCTCCGTTGCTTTTTTTAAAGCTGTCTCGCTATGCTAAACTCCTTTAACATAGCGACACAGTGTGTAAAAAGCAACGGAGATCTTGCGATCTCCGTTGCCTTTTTTTTTAAACCTGTCTCGCTATATTAAATGGGTTTAACATAGCGAGACAGCTTTAAAATAAGTAACTGAGATCTCCGTTGCTTATATTAAAGCTGTCTCGCTATGTTAAACCCATTTAACATAGCGAAACAGTAAAAAGCAACGGAGATCTTGTGTTCTCCGCTGCTTTTGCCCACAGCTCTGACGTACTGCGTAGGCATGCGCAGTACATCAGAACTGCCGCGGAATACCAGACAGCTGCGGAAGGGCAGCAAAGAGGCATTATACAATGCCATTATTTAAGAAAAGTAATTATTTCTTTTCTTAAATAATGTCATTGTATAATAGCAATAACCCACTTCTGGGTGTGGGTAATGCGGGATTTAACCACGGTTGTCTTTGGTCCCTCGGGCTTCGCCCTCGGGACCAAACCACGCCAACCGTGGTTAAATCCCACATTACCCACACCCAGGCGTGGGTTATAGCTATAATCATACCTCTCAACCTGTTAGTGCAAAAAATATGGACAGAGCCTAAAATAATAGGGGGACAAAGGCCCCAAAATAGGGACAGATTTAAAAAAATGATCATAAACTCAGAAAGTTGCTAGAATAACAGAATTGGTGTTAGCCTGCATTTTCTGAAGGATATGAAGCCTGAAAGTCAAATGCATGTCATTATTTAGTGACTTCAGAATTGGTGTTAGCCTGCATTTTCTGAAGGATATGAAGCCTGAAAGTCAAATGTATGTCATTATTTAGTGACTTCAGTTTTCAGCGATTTTCCAGAAAAACACAACTTTTATATGGAACATACCAAAAACATGAGGCAAAAATCTGGACAGTGGAGAGGTATGTCTGACATATCTCCAGTTTTGCAGAATGTCCCCGACTTTGCCAAATACAGTTGCCTTTTTTGTAAATTTTTTTACTGTATGCTAAATTACTGAGGATTGCAATCAATTAAAAATTGTTAAACTTGCATGCTTTGTGTATAGAAAATGTTAATTGATAAAATGTAATAGAACATCAGGTTTTGTAAGGGAAACCATTACGTGTTAAAAAATAAATAAAATACCCATGATTTTTAATATTTGTCCACAAATGATTTTAGCTTTGCCAAAAATTTTTGGGCAGAGATGAAATATAACCAGTAGTATGACCTTGGGATGTGCAATACCAGACTATATTTACGCAGACTCTGAGCAGAATGAAAAGCATATCCCCAAGAGAAGTGACTCTAGTGATGTGCTGACAGGTGGCAGTCATTCCAGCTCTGCCCGAAACTGCAAATTCCTTGAGAAATCATGGCTAATCTGGATTTACAATTACGGCATTATTCCAGATAAAATAAAAAATTGTGGATTGTTCTAGTGCTAGGGCATGTATGTTCACTGGTTGACTCCAACGTAAACAAAAAAAAAGTCTAAAGTTCACTTCATTTGCTAAGGTGACTGTGGAGTGATAAAAGGCACCTCACAACAGGGTGTGGCTGCTCTTTGCTTATTATTTTTTTTTTTTATGTTAAGCCTTTATGTATCATTGTCTAGAGTATGGCACACATGGAAGTTTCTTTGAAAGCTTGTGTTTATCACAAGACAGCGGTACACTAGCATATAGGGTAGGAACAGTTCAAGATTTGTGGACTTTCAATATGCATCAACAATACTGCTTAAAAGTGCTATTTGGCTTCTCATCCTTGGGTGGAATTGGAATTATACTAGGAGTTGCAGATGACTGAATAATAACATTATATCAACCTATGGTAACTTTATATACAAATTTCAGTATGGACAGAAATGTCGTGTAAGAAGCTATTTTATTTTTTTAACTAGGTGAGCTAACTAGGGGTAAGTGCTTCATTTCAGGACTGATATGTGATTTGCCTCCTGGCTGTTAGGATACTTTGTTTATGATGTACTTTTGGAAAGAAGGAGTAAAGGGTTACAACAATGTGTCTCTGTATGCAAGTGATGTTGACTTGCAATTATGCACATTTTCACAGAGTCCTTTCTTCACAGTGTTACGGGTTTATTATGTGTGTTCTGTAGAGCTATCATACATAAAAGCTATGTTTTTCTGTCAAATCACCAAGGGCTGCAAGTCACTAACTCTTGACCGACATCCGTTTCAGACTTTGTGGCTTTCAGAAAATGCATGCCAGTTCAAAACTTGCTATTCCAGCAATTTTCTAAGTTTATTAAAACAATGTTTAAAATATGCCCCTTATTCTGGATCTTTGTCCCATACATCTCAAGTGCACCTCTTTATGAGACATGTTCCTTTTCTTAAAAAGTCCACATTTCTCACAGGATAAAACACAACTACTCCGGTTATATTTTGTATAATTTTGTCACTTCTTTTTTAAACATGTATTTCTGAGTGACAGTATCCCATAATCACGTGAGTGTGGTGGGTGGAGTTACATTAATAGATATGCATATTTTATGTGAATTAGTTGTCTGATTTTTCACCAGATATTTCTGTATTTTATGGACATTTGTCCATATTTTTGATGTCTGCAGGTTGAAAGGTATGCTGATGGTCTTTGACAGCCACTCCACATGGGTCCCCTCTTTTCGAAGGTGGTACAACCTTACATTAAGTTAGATGTCATCAGTTAGAGAGGACATTTTATTTATGTCCTAATCCCCTAAACTATTCTTGTGTAATGAAGTGCAATGCTGACCACAATGCCAACTCCATGTACCTCCATACCATGTTTTGTGCAAATGCTGCAAAGAAAGAGATGAGCCTCTCTGCAAGTATGGTAGCTGCACGGCACCAAAAGTCCTTCAGCAAAACAAAAATACAGAGCCAGCAAACCGTGACACAAAGGTTTAATAGTATAAAATGGGAGAAACAAGACAGACCGTTTTCGGCTATTCTGTGCATTGGGCATTATACTTTTGAAAAAACAAAAGAAAAAAAAAATGATCTACTACTGGAGGTATTCTTGGTTTATTTATTCCTGGTTTGGTGTCCTGGAGTATCTTCACATGTCCTTTTTTTCATCCTGCAAATCAAAATGAATTGAGGGGTCTAGCGTGGTTATGTACTTTGAAAGCTATGCATATATATATTTTCAAAGCATCCGCTGGACCCAGATGATGGCATTTTTTGTATCAGGTACTGTGAATCATGGGTTTTGTTTTTTGGGACTAACAAAACATATGTAACGGTTAAGGAGCTATTTGCTTGTTCCTGCATGGAAGCCTTTGTGCCCTGACATATCAAACATATTATCTTGGGTTATTTAATCAACATTTAATCACGTTAAAAATTAAATCGTATGTTATATCAAAATTTAATCAACAAAATTTAATGTTACAGGCTACTAGTTGTCATCCACCTAGCACCTTGATTGCTATTCCACATGGAGAATTATTGAGCATCAAAAGATTATGTAATGATGAAAATGAATCTATAAAAGAAGCGATGAGAGCTATGAATGTTTTTTAATAGTTGTTATGATAAATATAATATAGTGGAGAATTATTTGAAAATTTATGAAAATTATAATATTAATAAAGAGATTAAAAATAAAGGTATTGTAGGTAATAATCAAATAATAGAGAATAATAGTATGTTTTTTGTTACTAGATATACAGTTTTTTCAGAAAGGTTTAATAAATTATTAAAAGAGTATTGGAAAATAATTGCAAAACCGGTGTCTAGTTTATCAGGAATGGAATTTAGAATCTCTTATCAGAGGGGACGTAATATTCAGGACTTTATAGTACATAGTAAATATAATAGACCAACAAAATTTCCAATGAATAATATGAGAAGTTTAGGTACTAGTGCTTGTGATAAATGCTCTATATGTCAATATATAGTGCCTACATTCCATCAAATTAATGGTAAGAGATTTCAAACACAAGACATTTTTCTTGTACAACAAAGGGCATTATTTATGCAATAAAATGTTCATATAATTATTTTTATATAGGTGAAAGTAAGAGAAGTTTAAGTGAAAGAATTAAAAAGCATGTCAGGGATATAAAAAATAAAAAAATGGTTAGCCCTGTAGCAGAACATTTTAATTCAGTACATAAAGGGGTAATTGATAGTTTAGCAGTTACTATTTTGGAACATATTTCTGTATATTATTCTAGTGATGGCTTTTTGAAATATTTATTAAGAAAAAAAGAGTCTATTTTCATAATGAAATATAATACTTTACAGCCCCATTGGGCTAAATAAGGAGTGCCATTGGCAAAGTTTTATTTAACTTCTGTTATTTTGTTTTAAATGATGCTGATTTAAGATTTTAATTAATTAATTGATTGATTGTGTTTAGAAGAGTTATAAATTGGTATGTTGTGTGCAGGCATTTTACTCTGTAAAGGCTGTTACGGCCGAGGCGCTAGGAGAAGATATTTTTTCTGGATTATTTAACATTCATTGCTGTATTTTTTATTGTACTTCTCTATTATTCTACATGCTGTGGAATTAAACAGATATTCGTTTGGAATAGAAGTCATTGTTTTTTTGGATGTGGTAAACACATTATCTTGGGTTGTTTAACAATTCAAAAACTTTATGAGCCTCGGGTTCACCATTATTATGATTGGGGCCAAGCGAAGCAAGGTCAACAACACATGGACTTAAAATCTTTGTTCTATGTGTTTGGATCATACTAAAATCAGTCCTGGACGGTTTTCAAATAAATGACATCTTTTTGGGATTGCTCATGATACCCTGCTTTGGATTTACATTGTTTTGGACATTATTTGGCCATTTCGAATACTAGTGTTTCATTTTCTAATCAGGAACATTCGCATTTTCATCTTGGTGTATATATGCATGTTTACATTAGTCTAATTATTATTTTTTCTATTTATAATAGTTACGGAGCTATTTGTTGGTTTCTGTATGGATGCTTTTGTGCCCCGACATACTAAACCTATTGTGCTGGGGTTTTTTGACCATTCAAGTTTGTTGTTTTGTTTACAACTTTATGAGCCATGGGTGCATTTCTATTACGATCGGAACTAAGAGTAGCAGGACTGATAACAAACAGGCTTAAAATAAGAAGTTATGTACTCACCATAACGTTCCATCTGAGTAGGTAAACTTCATTTGTCAGCAACCTATGGGTTATCGGATCCATATCGGATCCGAGCCGGCAGTTTCCAATAGCTGAGATCCGAGCTCCAAGCTCCTCCCCTACCCATAATCCCCTGCCATCCCTTACTAACCTCAGATCGAGTTTGCCTAAAAGCAACACCTGCAATATCATAGAAGAGGAGACCTCTATAGGTTAACCTGGATACAATCCGTCATGACACAGGAATACCAAGAACATCCAAGTAGGTCAGGGGAACGGAGGGAGGGACGGTTGCTGACAAATGAAGTTTACCTACTCAGATGGAACGTTATGGTGAGTACATAACTTCTTAATCTGAAGTAGTTAACTTCATTTGTGCATCAACCTATGGGACAGAGTCCCCCGCTACCTGAATCTTGGGAGGTCCTCATGGAAGGATGTTCCGGAGCACTGCAGAGCCAAAGGACGCTCTCCCTCTGGAGACAAAATCCAACTTATAGTGGTTTATAAAGGTATGAGATGAAGCCCACATGGCTGCTGAGCAAATGTCATCCAAAGATACTCTAGAACAAAAAGCAGCGGAGGAAGAAATAAACAGAGTAGAATGGGCATGGACTCCCTGAGGTGCAGGCCGGCCAGAACTCTCATAAGCCAGAAGAATACATTGGGAAATCCACCTGGACAATGTGACATTTGAAACAGGTTTCCCCAGACTAGGTTTAGCAAAGGATACAAACAGCTGGTCTGATTCCCTATGACCAGCTGTCCTGTGCAAATAGAATCGTAGTTGTCTGTGTACATCTAAGGAATGCAACTTGTACTCACCCTTATTCTGATAATTGGGAAAGAAGACTGGTAAGTTAATAGACTGGCTGATGTTAGATTCGGATGCAATTTTGGGCAGAAAGGAGGGATTGGTCCTGAGGGATACTCTATCTTTGTGGAAAGTCAAGTACGGTGGCTTGGCGCAAAGGGCTTGAAGTTCCGAAACCCTTCTTGCCGAAGTAATGGCAACAAGAAAAGCTGTTTTCCAGGATAAGAATTTGAGATCCACTGAAGTTGCAGGCTCAAAGGGAGAAGTTGTTAAAGCCTGGAGTACCAGCGCTAAATCCCAAGGAGGGACTACATCCTTCACCCGGGGTCTTAGTAAGAAGGTGCCTTTTAAGAAGGCCTTGCATAATCTGGACGAGGTCAAAGGCCCCAGATCACATCTAACATGGTAATGAGAGATAGCTGCCAATTGTACTTTGACTGTGGAGGAGCTAGCACCTTGGTCAAATAACCCCGATAGAAAGTCTAATATTGCTGGCAACGGAGCTGTAAAGGGGTCTAAGTTCTTGTGCTCCGCCCAGATAGAAAAATGTTTCCATTTGCTATTATAAACCCTTCTAGTAGACGGCTTGTGAGCAGCTACTAGGATGGCTTTGACCGGGGAAGAGATACCAAGAGTCCTAGCTAACAGTGGAACTGGATCAACCAAGCTGTGAGCTTGAGGTTGTTCAGGTTCGGCGCTGGCAGGCCCAATGGGTGAGAAATCAGATCCGGAATGGGATCTAGAATCCAGGGAGGATTCACCAGATGAGACCATAGATATGGGAACCATGCCTGACGAGGCCAGAATGGGGCTATGAGGATTATTCTGCTCCCCAACCGTCTGGCTTTCTGCAGAAACTTCAGCATCAGGGGAAGTGGAGGGTAAGCATAAAGTAGACCGGGTGGCCAAACATGCACCAGAGCGTCTCTTGGAGATTCCCCGGGTGGGGGAATTAGAGCGAAGTAGTCGTTGCACTTTGTGTTTGAGGGAGAAGCAAAAAGATCATAACAAGGCTGACCCCATTTGGAGAAAATCTGCTTCGCTACTTTGAGATTCAGAGACCACTTGTACGGCGAGAGGATGGTGCGACTCAATCTGTCCGCTAGGAAGTTGGACCGTCCCGGAATGTGCGTCGCTATGAGAAAACGGTTGGTGGAAATCGCACATTCCCACACTCTCATGTCCTCTCGACAAAGTGGATAGGACCTGGTTCCCCCTTGTTTGTTGATATACCAGACGACCGACGTATTGTCCGTCTGGATGGCAATTGTCCCGACGGGAAGAAGGCTCTGTAGTGCTTGCAACGCTAACAGCACGGCCCTCATTCTAGGACATTGATATGCAGTGAGGTCTCCACATGGTTCCACATGCCTTGGATGGTCCTGCCCAAACAATGCCCCCCCACCCGAGGCGAGAGGCGTCCGTGGTCACCGTGGTTAAGGGAGGGGACATAGAAAAGGGGCACCCCTTCTGGAGGTCCAGAGATTGGAGCCACCACAAGAGGGCTCTCCTGCAAACCCTGCTGAGAGGAACAGCATGGCTCAGGGGTTAATGAAGGAAGGACCATTGGACTTGGAGGGTCCATTGCAGGATTCTCATATTTAGGCGCGCCATGGGCAAAAGGTTGATGGTTGCCACCATCGAGCCTAAGGCCCTCAGGACCAATTCCGTCGGAGGGGCTGGGCAATGAAGAATGGCCTGCACATGAAGTTTTAAAGATTGCAGCCGGTCCAGAGTCAAGAAGGCTATAAGCTGATTTGTGTTCAACCTGGCTCCGATGAAATCTATGACCAGAGTCAGAAGAAGGGAAGATTTTCCCACATTGATCGTGATCCCCAGCCGGGGAGCTAGGTGAAGAAAATAATTCCTGGCCGTGCAGAGTAGATGCCTTGTGGGGGCGGTCAGGAGCCAGTCGTCCAGGTATGGAAAGACCTGAATTCCCTGGAGTCTCAGGTGGGCCGCTACCACAGTTAACACCTTGGTGAACACCCTGGGGGCTGTGGTGAGACCAAAGGGGAGGACCCTGAATTAGTAATGGCTGGCTCCTAGCCTGAAGCGGAGAAACCTCCTGGACTGTCTGTCCATCAAGATGTGGTAGTACGCGTCCTTGAGGTCTATGGAGCAAGCACATCCAGTCATTCTCCTGCAAGAGGGGGAGAATGGATTGAAGGGTGACCATCCGGAACTTTTCTTTGGTTACCGCCAGGTTCAAGAGAGAAAGGTCGAGGATTGGTCTTAAGTCCCCCGTCTTTTTTGGCACCAAGAAGAACCTGGAGTAGAAGCCTGATCCATACTGGTCTGGGGGGACGTGCTGGATCACTCCCTTTTCTAGCAGCCGCTGAATTTCCGCAGCTGCAGCCTCCCTCTGATCGGGTGGGACATCGGGGAGGGATCTGGATCTGAGAGGGGGATGGAGAAACGGAATCTTGTAGCCTCTGGATATAACCCGAAGCACCCAG
Source organism: Protopterus annectens (assembly GCF_019279795.1). Classification (NCBI taxonomy): domain Eukaryota; kingdom Metazoa; phylum Chordata; order Ceratodontiformes; family Protopteridae; genus Protopterus; species Protopterus annectens. The sequence goes on from NC_056750.1 coordinate 348,592,965, forward strand.
CGGTCTGTTGTGATGTACTCCCAAGCTGCTAGGTGCTTCGAGAAACGCCCTCCGACTGCCTCCAGAGTGGAGCAGTCGGGTAACCCCTCAGGGTTGCTGCATGGGCCGATCAGAGAAAGGTTCTCTGGACCCAAAGTTTTTCGAGGCCCCTCTGCCTCTAGGGCGGCGTCCACCCTGTCCTCCTCTGCCCCTGAAGGACGGGGGGGTCCTGAGCGAAACGGGACTTCTGAGACTTCCGGAACCACATCTTCTTCTGTCCCTTTTGGTTCTTGGAGAAGGACCTCTGGGGAGTAGAGAAGCGGACTCCGATGGCAGACCGTGTCTTCCCGTCTTTCTCGCTCTGGACCAAGGTGTCGCGTACAGTCTTGCCAAAGAGGGTAGAACCATCAAACGGGGCGTTAGCGAATGACGCCTTAACGGGTTCCGCGAAATCACAGTGGTGGAGCCACGCCTGTCACCTTAGGACGATGCCCACTCCGCTAGCTCTAGTGGCTCCCTCCATAGCATGGGATAGTAGCCGCATAGAGGTATTGGAAATAGACCTGAGAGTGGCTGTTTGGGTAGAGTAAACTTGTTTGTCCTCTGCCGGCATGGACTCTGGGGGCGACCCAACGTACTCTTTGATAAGGTCCCGCTGGAGTCGTATTACATGTGCCATATAGTTCAGCGACCTTACCGAGAAGGTGGCTGAAGCAAACACCCGCTTCCCAAGTGGTCCATTGCCCGAGACTTCTTGTCAGGAGGATGGAACGTGGGACTTTCCTGGGCTAGTTCCCTTTTAGTGGCAGCCGCCTCCAACATGGCATCTACGGGGGACCCCTTATTCCAATGTGACCTGTCCGAGGGGGGGCTAAGAATTCTGTCCGGCCTCTTGGGAATGGGCTCCATAGTGTCCGGCTCCTTCCATGCCCTGGTAGTGATCAGGTCTACCAGGGGGTAGGCTGGAGGGGACACCCAAGAGGTAGATGGGCCTGCTTCAAACGTCTCCAAAAACACGGACTCGTCCGAAGTAGGCTTTGGGGCAGACCACCCCCCTCTAATCCTGAGCATCTCCATGATGTTTCCAAATGAGGCGTCTTTGGGGGGTGATCTTGGGGAGCCTTCCCCTTCCTCCAAGTCCGTGTCCTTTGTCTGTCAAGGACTCAGGGGAGTCCAAGTGCCTCCTTTTGCACTTGCATTTGTCAGGGACTTCCTCGGGGGGGGGGGGGCTGTCCGAGGAGGCCTCACCAACCACATCCTGTTCCAACAAAGGAACGATCTGGGACATAAGAGCAGGCTGTCCCTGGGGCCAAGTGATGGAAGTTGGGCCCGTCTGAGAGGGAGTGCAGGGTGGGGCCGTAGCTAGGGCTGGGGGCCTGGAGTCCCTCGACAGAACCCTCTCCACCACGTCGAAGGCCGAAGGAGAGCTGCTCTCCCTAGGATCCGAGAGCAGACCCTCCCTCGGAACCGATGCGTGGATCAGAGCCGGCCCCGAGGTGATCGGATCAGAGGGCCCAGTATGCTCCGACCTGGACGGAGCCGAAGGCATACTAACAGTCCCGGATCCGAAGCTCAGCTCTCGGCTCCGAGAGCTCAGATCCGCAGAAAAGGGACCCGACAGAGTACAGGGTGCCATCGGCGCCGAAGCACTCGACTTTATCGGCGCCGACAGTCCCCCTGCTCCAACGCTAGTCGGCTCCGAAGACCCCGAACCCAGGAAGCGGGTCGGGGAAGGAGCAATCGGGACAAAACATGGGGTTGAGCTCCCCCCTCAGGGGGGGGGGGGGGCAGGAGCACTCCCATCTGCAGTTGGGCCTGGAGGAACCCTCACATCATCCGGTCCAAGTCTGCATCAGTTAAACTTCTAGTGGACCTAGAGGAGGCCACCGAGGTGGGACGGGAGTGCCACCGAGGAGGGATGGGAGTGCTACCTCGAAGGAGACCGAGCCTCCTCCTCCGGCCCCGGCGAGAAGCAGGGTGAACAGAGCCGATAAGGAGAAGGCTCAGAGGTCTCGGGGGGAGAAGCCCGCTTGGCTGGCGAGGCCGATGCAGAGGCTTCAGCCCGCCACTTGTGATTCTTCTCCTTGCGCTTCTCACGTCTAGCTTCCCTATCCTCTTGGCCCAAGGAGAGAGGTTGAGTCCCGGCCAAGGGAAGTAGCCGAAGGCGCTGCCGCAGCCGTGACAGGAGCCACGGGGGGACCGGAGGACAGAGCCGAGTCCGGAGGCAGAAGTCCCGCCAGAATCAGCTTCGACCTCCGGTCCTTGAGAGCCCTGGAGTTGAATGCTGCACAAATAGCGCAGCCGGATGACAGGTGTTCAACCCCAAGGCATAAAACGCACCGAGTGTGGCCATCCGCTGGGGAGAGCTTATGGCCACACTCGGTACATTTAGAAAAAAAAATGTTTTGGGGGCCTCTGCCATAGTAAACTAAAAACACACTCACTAGGCCCCAAAAAGTACAGTTTTGTACCTACCATAAATGTAGATGTCCGAGAGGTATGCATCTGCAGTCCTAACAAATGGGTTGTCCTGCCTCAGGCAGCCCTTCGGTCGGCCAGATTCCAAAGTCTGGGTCTGGCCTCGGCTGATGTCGCACTTCACCCGACATCATTGCTGCTGTCAATTGGGTATAAAGGCATCAGCCGACGCCATTTTCCTCAGTGTTTCTTGCCCCAGATGCCAGGTGCCCTCTAGGAAGGCTAAATTTGGATAAATGCAAATGATTCCAAACAGTAGAGAGCAAACAAAAATAAACATGTATGTACATATATACAAACAAATACACCATAATAGATTCCCCCAGCTAGCTACAAGATGGGCAAATACCCTAGGAGTACCACAGAGGGGAAGGAGGGTGGGTAATCCTGACTGCAGATGCATACCTCTCGGACATCTACATTTATGGTAGGTACAAAACTGTACTATGTCCTTCAAGGATGCATCTGCAGTCCTAACAAATGGGTAGAATACCATAGCCAAACTGGGGGAGGAGGCACTAAGAAGATTATGGTGTAGTTAAGATCCCTTGCAAAACAGCAGTGGCAAAGCCTGCTCGGGATCTGGAGTATAAAGGCAGATTATAATGTTTGGCAAATGTATGCACGGAGCTCCAAGTAGCAGCCTCTAAAATGTCTTTGGTAGCCACTCCTCGTAAGAAAGCTGTAGTAGTGGCTGTAGCCCTTGTGGAGTGAGGTCTGATGTTTTCTGGAGTTGTCTTCCCATGAAAGGAGTAACAAAATCTAATGCAATTTCCTATCCATTTTGAGATTGTCTGTTTTGAAATTGCTTTTCCTTCCACTCCTGCTGCATATGCTACCAGAAGCTGGTCAGTTTTTCTATTGTTCTTGGTTCTGTCCAGGTAGTAGCGCAATTGCCTGTGTACATCCAAGGTGTGCAGTAGTCTTTCCCCTCTGTTCTGTGGGTTGGGGAAGAATGTTGGTAGGTGGATTGCTTGGTTCAATGATACCCTGGAGACCACCTTTGGCATAAAAGTAGGGTTAGTTCTCAAGGACACTCTATCCTGATGGAAGATAAGGAAGGGCTGTACTGCCATTAATGCCTGTAATTCAGAAACCCTTCTTGCTGAAGTGATTGCAAGCAGGAAAGCAGTTTTCCAAGATAAGAACTGTAATTCTGCTGTTGCTGCTGGTTCAAAAGGGGAAGTGTTAACTTTTCCAGCACAAAGTTCAGGTCCCATGTAGGCAGAGGTGGCTTCCTTGGAGGCTTTACATTTTTAATTCCTCTCAGAAACTGCCTGAGTAGAGGATGAGAGAAGACTGGAGGATCCATGTTGTATTCTGCTGAAATTGCTGATGCATGAATCTTGATGGAGGAGTAAGACAGGCCATTGTGGAAAAGTTCTGCTAAATATTCCAGGATGTTAGCTATGTTTGCCAATGATACATTTTCTCCTTTTGCTGCACTCCAAATGAGGTATCTTTTCCATTTTGCTGAATAAGTCTTCCTTGTGGAGGGTCTGCGAAGCTCCAGGATAATGTCTTTAACCCTCTGAGATAAATTTGGGTTATTTTGTTTTATGTAAGATTCCAAGCAGCTAGCTGCAGTGTTTTCAAGTTTGGATGCAGGATCTTGAAGTTGTTCTGTGTTAGCAGCAGAGGAACTAGAAGAGGTAGAGGCCATGCGTGTGTCCGAAACATACTTCTCAGAAGCGGGTACCAATGCTGCCTCGGCCAGTCTGGAGCCATCAGTATGATCCTTGGGTGATCTTCTTTGATCTTCAGTAGCACTTTGTGCATCAAAGGTAGAGGTGGGAATGCATATGCTGTTAGGTTTTCCCAACTGAAGGACAGGGAGTCCATCTTCCAAGCAAGTGGGTGGTATGTCCTTGTGCAGAATTTTCTCAATTGGTGGTTGTGTGGGGATGCGAACAGGTCTATTTCTGGTAGCCCCCATTTCTCTGTAATGGTTTTGAAGATGTCCGGATGCAGCATCCATTCGTGGGCATCCGTGGTAGTTCTGCTTAATGTGTCTGCTAATATATTTTCTTTTCCTGGCACAAATAAGGCCTGGAGCTGAATGTTGAGGTTCAGGGCCACATTCCACAGGTCCATTGCCATCCGGCATAGAGGATATGAATGTGTGCCTCCCTGCTTGTTGATATACCACATAACTGTGGTGTTGTCAGTCCTTATCAGCAAATGACCCTGTTGTAGAAACGGTCTGAATGTCTGAATTGCCTGTTTCACTGCCAGCATCTCTTTTTGATTTATGTGTAGGTTCAGCTGGTCCTGTGCCCATAGGCCTTGTATACACTTGTCTGCCATGTGTGCCCCCCAACCGAGGTCTGAGGCGTCCGTGGTGATAGTCTGGCTTGGGTGAGGGCTGTGGAAAGGCAGTCCTTTGTTCAACTGACAGGCCTGAGCCCACCACAGGAATTCTTGCTTCAGGCATGGAATTAGGGTTTCTAGGCTGTGCTTGTGCTGAGACCATAAATTCCTTAGGTACCATTGCAACTTCCTCATATGCAGTCTGGCATGTGGGATCAATATTATGCAGGATGCCATGTAACCCAGGGCTTTCAGGATTTTCCTTGCTGTAAGCTGGTTCTGCGTTGTTAATGCCTTGAAATAGAGTGGTAGTTGTTTTTGCTTTTCTGCTGTGAGAAATGCCATTTGATTTGATGTGTCCAGTTCTGCACCCAAGAATGTAATCCTTTGGGATGGTACCAGCCTTGACTTTTTTATGCTGACTGTGTATCCCAAGGCCTGCAGTAGGTGAATAACCTTTTCCAAATCTTTTGTTAATTTGATCTTGTTGTCCACTTGTATCAGGCAGTCGTCCAGGTATGGATAAATTTGAATTCCTGAAGCCTGCAATGAGCAATTACTGATGCCAGGCATTTCGTGAATACTCTGGGCACAGTAGATAAGCCAAAGGGCAATGCTGAGAATTGATAATGCTCTGATCCTGCAAGAAATCTGAGGTATCTTCTGCAATCTGGTCGAATAGGGACGTGCAGGTATGCCTCCTTGAGATCTAGAGTCACCAGCCAAGCCTCCTTGCCCAGCATGGGAAGAAGGTGCTGTAGGGTCAGCATTTTGAATTTTGGAACAATGAGATATGTGTTGAGAGCGGACAGGTCGAGAATAGACCTCCATTGGTTTTCTTTTCTTGGCACCAGGAAAAGTCTGGAATAAAATCCTTGTCCTTGTTCCATAGCCGGTACCTTTTCTATAGCTCTCATCCTTAGTAAGTGGTTGATTTGTCCTAGAGCATTTGTCTTTTGGTTTGGTGGTAGGTTTGGCATTCCTCTCTTCCTTGGTAGAGTATGGAAGTGAAACCTGTAACCTTTGTCTATTGTCTGTAAAATCCATTTGTCTCCTGTAATATAATGCCAATTTACTGAAAATAAGGCTAGCTTTCCGCCTAAGGGTGCTTCCAGTTGTTCCCTGGTAGGCGGTATCAGAGCCAAGTCACTGTGACTGTCCTGTGGAAGTGGTAGTAGCTGGATCTGCGGCAGTACTTCTCTGGTTGTTAGGCTGCCACTGACGTCCCCTGTAGGCACCTCTGGATTGACCTCTGCCTCTTGAGCGTCTATTTCTGCCTCTCTGTGCTCTGGTGTCTGGAAAGGACCAATTCTTCGAAGGCCAATTTCTACTAAACCCAGGAGGCTGGACCTGTAAGAAGTCCTTGACTGTGTGGACAGATTTTGCTTTTTCCTCCACCTTCTTTAACACTTGCTGTGCAGGGGAGCCAAACAAACTGAGTTTCTCCATGGGAGCATCTAGGAGCTTTGACTTTACATGGTCTGGTAAGGATTGCTCTTTTAACCATGCATGCCTTCTGATCACTGTACCAGTCATAGCTGATCTAAAGGAAGCCTCCAGTGCATCATAGCCGCATTTTAAGGAATGATTACTGACCTGCTGAGTGTTATGTACCAAATCCTGAAGGGACTTATGGTCTATAGGTTCAGGAGAGGATAGTTTTTTTATTTAGCTGATCTAACAAAAATTCCTGATACTGAATCATGTGGAATTGACAGTTTAAAGCCCTAGCGAAAGAGTAGCAGAAGTATAAACTTTTTTACCCCATCTCTCTAATGCTCTAGATTCTCTTTCAGAGGGGAGGGGGTTTTTGGCAGTTGCTACAGCTTTGGGGCCTTGAGAAATAGTTTCAGGATCTGCAATAGGAGCCTTATACAGGTGATAATGTGTGTCCGGGACCCTGTAGTATCTGTCGGGCTTAGCAGGGGCCGGAGGAAGAGAGTCAGGGGCAGTACAAGCATCATTGAATGCTCATCCACAACTGTTAGTACTGGAGGAATGGCTAAAGGCCTATGCTGTGGCAAATGTAAAAAGGTCCTTAGCCGTTTCCTAGAATCTGAAAAATCCTGGCCCTGCCATTGAAATTGTTCCCTCATAGCATGCAAGGTTTCCCCAAAAGAAAATTCATCAGGAGGAGAGGCAAAAGGAATGGAGTCTTCTGCGTCAGAATCCTCATATGGAGAATAAGGGCCTTCTGGAGGATTTGAGTTTTCTGAATCATCAGAGGAATAATCCGTAGAAACTGGTTCAGGGGGCTCTGCTCTAGGCCTCTTCTCTGGAGGGGGATGAGAGGCCCTGTCAGGGTGAGGTTGGGATCCCCTGATCAAAGAAATGAGATCCTCTGCCAGGCTGAGCATTTGGGAACTAGAGCTAGGCCTGTGTGAGGGGGTTTTAGAAGGCAAGGCCTTAGAAGTTTTAGCTGCTTTAGCCCTAGAGAAAGCCTTGATAGAAATGGATGCAGGGGGCCTAGCAGCTCCACGTGCAGAAGTAGATATGTCTAAAGGAATAGTATCTGATAAATCCTGGGTGCCTGCTACAGCAGGAGAAATTTCAGTAGCAGATTCAGCCATGCTGTGTGAGGCCTCGGCTGCAGGAGGAATGCTTTCGGCCGAAGGAAGAACCGAGGACTCTGTTTCAGCCGAAACCGAGACACTCGCGGTTGGCTTAACCGTGGTTTCGGCCGAAACCGCGGACCGCGAGTGTCGGTCCTTTTCCTTACGCTTTTTAGCTAATTGTGAAGTCGGAGTCTCCGACGGCATTTTGTAAGCAAAAGCGGGACCAAAAATCTCCTCAAGAACTCCGACCGACGTCTAAGTGTCCGTCGGTTGAAGGAAGCACAGGCTAGACAAGCTGCTACGTCATGGTCTGGGCCTAAGCAAGGAAGGCAGTAAGAGTGGAAATCCTTATGAGGTATTTGTTTCCCACAAGTTAAACAATTATTTACTTTTTCTGACATCGGCTGAGGCAAGAAAGAGTCCCCAACGGGGTACTTAGCTTTTTAGAAGTCTTCGGTAGTAGAAATCTCTGGATCTGACCGACCGGCACTTGCGACCAGCTTCTGCTTCGGGCACCGCGCGGCAAGAAAGACTGAGGAAAATGGTGTCGGCTGATGCCTTTATACCCAATTGACAGCAGCAATGACGTCAGGTGAAGTGCGACATCAGCCGAGGCCAGACCCAGACTTTGGAATCCGGCCGACCGAAGGGCTGCCTGAGGCAGGACAACCCATTTGTTAGGACTGCAGATGCATCCTTGAAGGACATCCACACATACTCTAACGCTCACGAAACATGGGGGGGGGGGTAATACAAAAAGGGTACACTAACAAAAGTTTAACAAACTATCCTAAAACAAACACACACTCAGACAATGCACCCACAACTTTAGCTATCCAAAAAAAAAAAGAGAGAGGATTTACTCACAGAATATGCGCTCTAAAGGCCCTGGAAGCTCGAGATCAAGCTGCTGGTGTAGCTGCGGCACACTAGATCTGAGTTCAGTAAGGGATGGCAGGGGATTATGGGTAGGGGGAGGTGCTTGGAGCTCGGATCTCAGCTGTTGGAAACTGCCGGCTCGGATCCGATATGGATCCGATATACCATAGGTTGATGCACAAATGAAGTTAACTACTTCAGATCCTTAGTTCTATGTGTTTGGATTATACATAAAACAGTTCTGGATGGTTTCCAACAAACAACATAGTTTATGACACCCTACTGTAGATTTACACAACAACCTGCATTGTTTTGGCCGTTTGGGACACTAGTGTTTGAATCTCTAATCAGAAACTTTTGTACAACTCATTTTGGTGGAGATACGCATGTTTATACTATTTGAATCCTTTTTGGATACATTATTATTTTGCTAGCATCATTGTGGATTATATATTACTTTATTATTACAACGGGAAAGTACATGCTTCATGACATTATATGTAACTGTGTGTTTGTGCTATTTTACTGTTGAGACTTGGTATATTTGTTAATTGCGTCATCCGAGACGCCATTTTGTTTTTGGAAACGGTGATTAATGACAGTACATACTACGCACTTTGCTTAGAAGTAGGGTTTATATAACAAGCTGTTTTCTTTGCATAAACTGAGTCTTATAGGTTGTGTATGAAATACTAGGATATATTTCCTAGTTTTGGGGACTTTTTCAGGGTCTTTTTCACACACCCATATTTAAGGACGGGTTTTTGAGCAAATGCATAAAATCGAGTCCTTTTGTAGGATAGTCACAATAATATACAGAATAGGATTGCCTTGCATCCCTAATTTAAGGAGTTTATTCCTGGAAGCTTTAGTATTATAAATACACCTTTTTGAAGTTGGATATCCATTTTTTGGGCCTTTCTCTCTCTGTTTTTTTGTATTTTTTTATAAGTTACATGTTGGACTGGGGAATTGCCTTTCTATATTTGGATACTGAATGGCAACCAACTAACTTCTTTTGGATATCTTCGAGGTGAGCATAAATTGAGGACTTAGCACTACATATTACCTAGATTTTGGTTCTATTACTTGCTTATGCAGGGGCTAATATTGTCCTTACACAATACAAGGATACATTCCCATTTTGTTTGATTTTTGTGACTGTTGGTGTAGCACTGCTGAACTGATAATTGGAATGTTATTACTACATGCAGGGGCTATTACTGTCCACGTTTTCTTTCACATTGGACCATATATTTGTATTTACTTTTTCATCAGCAAATAAAGTGTTTGGTAACTCTGGGTCCAGCAGGGGCTATTATTGTCCTCGGTTCTTCTGGGGACTTAGCATTGCTGTGAACGAGTTTTCAGTGATTATTATTGTTTGCCACTATATATGAGTATATTTTTCTGGCACTTCAGAGTTGTGTAGTGGTAATTGTTGTTTGACTAATTTTATATCACTGTTGGCTGATTTCAGAGTTGTGTACTGTTATTTTTGCTTCACTGTATAGTTTTTCAGATCTCTGCTGAAGGTGTTGGTTTGGAGGCTTTTGCAGTTGCCCGCCCCCACTGTACATTTGATCTGGGACACTCCCCCCAGTCCCATCTCTTTACCTCATTCCCTTTGCACTTGTTTTTAGTCATTTTTAATTTAACTGCATTTTTTAAACTGTTTGGTCTAACATTGCTACATACTCGTGTGCTAGCTTGCACTGCATTTGAATTGTTTTTACTGCTGTTTTAGCTATTTTTCTGTGTATATATATATATATATATATATATATATATATATATATATATATATATATATATATATATATACATATATATATATATATATATATATATATATATATATATATATATATTAAAAAAAATACCTTTCCTGTAACTAGTGTAGTCCAGATTCAGATTTGCTGTATCCAGGACTGTATGTAAGCTTCTGAGCCCCCCACACACACACACACACACAAACTTTCTGTGTTGGAGGGAAGCCTTCTAGCTTATCAGTGGGAGTGGTAAGCACTAGGTAACCTATCTACCACATAAGGAGTGGTTCTGGCCCAGAAATTGTAGTTATTGGCTGTTTGGGCAGTTTTTCCATCTCTCCCAACTTTCTGATTTAAAAGCCCGCATTTGCACGTGTTTCCCCCCTTTCCTGCAACTAGTTTAGTCCAAATACAGATTCTTAGTTTTAGCACTTGAATTTGCTTATTCCTGATCAGCACTTGTTCAGAACTTGTAAGCACTAAATAACCTACTAATTACTACAGCATTCAACCTTCCTCATTACCTACAAGATAACAGTTTTGGTGCTTGCTTTCCTCACTTGCTTAGAGAAAAACAGCTCTTGTACTCACTTTCCTCATTTATCTAGAGGAAAATAGTTTTTTATTCAGGCATGTCCAAGGGTCAGCTCCCAGTGTTCTCTCCTGTCGATCTGATGAATCTGGGCATCTTGGGGCAATGTAGAAATTGCCTCATGTACACGGACAACCCTCTCCTCCTACCACCCAACACTACAACCTGTGAGTGCTGCAATTATCTAGCCAAACTGGAGGTAAAGCTCTCTCCAATCAAGACTGAACTTGACAGTCAAGAGGAGAAGGTAAACACTTGCACCACACCACACTCATCACATAGTCTCAATAAATCTACACCACCAAAATCCACACATAGTAACACAAAAACATTTGGAGGCTCTCAATAATAATCTGTCTAAGCAACAGAGACCTCCAAAGCAGAAACGCAAGCAACCTCCAACCCCCAACACAACCCAAATGACACACAGCCAGCAGACTCAATGTGCCACTCAACCACAGCCAATAAGGCAAAACAACGTACCCAACACACTAGTCATAGGTGACTCTATAGTCAGGCACACTGATGTCCCACTCACCATGCTAAACAAGGAGAAGGTTACTGTCAGCTGCCTTTCGGGTGCCAGGATCCGCCACATAACCCACGCACTCAGGTCACTCCACAACAAGTACAAATATGACACTGTCATTATCCATGTTGGTGTGAACGACCTGAGACGTACCTCCCTGGACTACATGAAAAGAGACATGGAAGAGCTCTCCGATCTTGTAGCCCAGGCAGGTATGACCCTAGCCCTCAGTAGCATTCTGCCATCACCCAGAATGATGCCACAGCACAAGGATAAAATGATCGACTTCAACAATTGGCTAAGCTTCTGGTGCCATTCTAAAGGGATCCAGTATCTGTCTGCCTGGGATGGCATCCTCGACAGACCACGATGCTTTGCCAGAGATGGCCTGCACCTGTCACTTCTGGGATTCCGGATACTGGCTAAGGTTCTTGCCGCCCCTATAGTGCCTTTTTTAGGCAAGGTTCAAATGACAAATTCACCAGGCAAGCAAAAACTGAGGGTGATGCTACTCAATGCTAGAAGACTAAATCTCAAAATGCACTCACTCGAGGCACTCCTTAAAATGGAGAACATCGATATCTCTGCAGTGACTGAGACCTGGTTCAAGGCTCCAGAGAGCACCCCTGCACTACCAGGCTATAACTCATACTACACTTTTCGGCCATGTAACCTGGACCGGAACACCAAAGGCAGAGGTGTGTCCATATTCATTAAGGATATCCACAACTCCAGGCTAGTTGCTCAGCATAATGCAGCCGAGGTTATCCAAGTGCAACTAACTCTGGGCAAAACTGCAATCCAAATTGTAGCTTGCTACAGATCACCCACCATGCCCCAGGATTCCCACTCCTCTTTTCTTGATGTACTGGAAAATATTAGGGTTCAACCAAACACCCTAATAATGGGCGATTTCAACTACCCCACCATTAACTGGGAAAACTACTCATGTACCAACCCCTTTGCTCAACGCTTTCTGGAATTCATAAACTCCAATGCCCTGGATCAACTTATCCACACCCCCACCAGGGGCAACAATATCCTAGATCTAGTCATTACCAACATGAGTGACCGGTGTTCCACACCTGAAGTCAACGCCTCACTGGTCCAATCCGACCATAAGCTAATTACCCTAGATATCCACATCCTGCCCCACCCCCATTAAGGAAACCATGGTAAAAAATTTCTCCAAAGCCAACTTCATGCTTCTTAAGACAGAAGTGGTGAACTTCATGACACCCATGCAGATGGACAATACAGTTACGACTACTGAATCCTACACAATTGCACTTTATAAGCACTTACATGAGTGCATGGATCGTGCTATCCCAAACAGAACCAAGACACTATCCTCCAAAAAAAGGAAGCCAGTCTGGTGGTCCCCTGCCATAAACAAACTGTACAACAGAAGGAAGAAACTGTTGCAAAAAGAGAGTAAAATCCCATGAGTGGAGAAGCTCCCTGGTCAGCCTCAGTAAGAAGCTGCGATCCCTGATAAAATCCTCCAAAGCTAATTACGAAAACAAAATCGCCACTGATTCTAAAGACAACCACAAAGCATTCTACAGCTATGTCAAGAATCTCAGTGGTAACACTCACATCTGCTCTGAGTTACAGCACAATGCCACTAAATATACAGACCCAACTGATATTGCCAACATCCTAGCAGATAGGTTCAGTGCTAACTTTACCCCTCTCTCACTCCCTAAAGAGACCATCTCTATACCGGAAGACTGCAAAGTTCCTGTAATCACGGCTGCACAGGTAAAAACTACACTCTTCAAATTCAAGAACACAGCATTCATGGGACGAGGAAACATCCCAGGCTGCATTCTACACGAACTACAGAATGAACTGGCAACTCATCTAAGTACCATGTTCAATCATAGCCTCACCTCAGGCTTTGTGCCTGCTGAATGGCGCACAGCGACAGTTATCCCACTCCACAAGGGGGGAGCCACCATGGACCCCGGGAGCTACCGCCCCATTAGCCTGACGAGCCAGGTCTGCAATGCCATGGAACGTATCATCATGGAACATATAAACAAAGACATTGGTAATCTCCAAACTCTGGACCCCACCCAGTTCGGGTTTGTAAAAGGCAGATCATGTCTACTAAACCTGACAGACTTCTTTGAAGCAGTCACAAAAGCTGTAGACTAGGGCAAGGTGGTTCACACAGCCTATCTAGATCTTGCCAAGGCTTTCGACACCATCCCCCACTCTGGAATTATAGATAAACTCACTAAACTAGGTATAAATCCCTATGTCACAAGATGGGTTGCCAACTGGCTCACTGACAGAACCCACACTGTGAAAGTAGCAGACTCCAAATCCAACTTCAGACCACTGACAAGTGGAGTACCACAGGGTTCAGTCCTGGGTCCTCTCTTGTTTGGTATCTACTTCTCTGAAGTACAGGCTAACACAGAAGGTCTTTGGCTAATGAAGTTCGCAGATGACTGGAAACTAGGAGCCATAATCGAAACTCCTAACGATGTGGACATCCTACAAAAAGGGCCTCACTGAGACAGATGCCTGGTGTCAAAGCCATGGCCTCAAGCTCAATGCCAAAAAGTGCATTGTCATCCACTTTGGTAAAAACTCTGTACCCATGAACTACAACATAGGCGGTAGTATACTTAACACCGAAAAGTGTGATGAGACCTTGGGACACAGGTGGACAGTAGTCTCTCCTTTGATAATCACATCACGACAGTAGTCAGGAAATCCTTCTACATGGCATATCTCATTACAAAAGTTTCTCATCTAGAAAAAAAGAGGTCATTGTTCCCCTCTACTCATCACTCATTAGACCCATTATAGAGTACAACGCCCCTTTTGGTATGTACCTCACAAGACATCTACAGCAACTGGAAAGGCCGCAAAAATACCTCACAAAGAGGATTACCGGCCTCAAACAGATGCCCTATGCAGACCGTCTAAAAAAACTCCAGCTTTATTCTGTCGCATATCGCCTACTCAGAGGTGATCTCTGCCTAACATACAAAGCTATGTCAAACCCAGAGCTGTTGGACATGCTCCACTTAAAGAAATCCCAATCCCTCCGAGCTACACGCTCTAGGGACCTAAACCTTGTCACCACAATAAACAGAACATGGCGGAGGGATAGATTCCTGTCCCAGAGACTTCCCTTACTCTGGAATAAACTACCTATCTATATCAAACAAAGCTCCTCATTAGCACTCTTCAGGAAAAATCTTGATGACTGGATGGGAAATAGGAAATTCACCCCGGGGATCACCTCTGTGGCTCTGCTCGACAATGGCACAGGAAAATAATTTTCTTGGGTGGCAAAAGCCAGGGTACCTTTTTGGCTGGGCTTGTATAGGCCCCAGGGCCAATAGCCTAGTACCTACCTTTGAACCTATATAGGTGCTGAATATATTTAAATACACAACACATATGTGCTGATTGTTTGGATTGCTATTATGTCATTTATTATTTTTTATATACAACTTTCTAAATTAGTTTTTCATTTGGGGAATACCACAGTCCAACAGTAGCTTACACTACTCATTTTCATTTTTATAAGTAAACATATGGGAGATTAACCCACTGATGGATCTCTCTAACTTACTCAAGGGTCTATCATCCGATAGGGATGATTTGGCAATTTTAGATTAAATAATAATAGCATACAGAATGGAACTGATTATTACGCAAGCAAATGGTGTGAAGTTGAATTTTACAAACTCAACAAAAACATGAGGCCCTGCGGGCTAATATATGGCATGCCAAATTATTTAAGGCATACATAGCCAAAGACATCTCACCTACAGGTTTAAGGGTACAAATTCAGCCCTTGGTTCCCTGATGCTAATACTACCCTTTTACAACAATGGGCTGAGGTGCAACATAAAGCATCTATGGAATTTGTCAATTTGTCAAAACGCTAGCATCATATTATGATAGAACCATTGACAAAAACATATCTGATATCACACGTATGCGCATTGATATTGTGAAATATGAGGGTCAAGAGGGTTACAATAACTGTTTAAAGAAACTGAGCCAGGATCTTTTGTCATTAGAGCAACAGTTAAAAGATGAAAACATTTCATAGAGATTTAACAGATTATAAGGGTGGACATCCCTATGCCACTACAAAACATGTGAACCTATGAATAGGAAGGTTGTCACAAGAAAGAGACCACGTTCCATACTGAAGAAATCAACCTTATCTAGTTGTGAGGATTCAGGTGAGGAACCTTCCTCTGGTTTAAAGTCCTCTAAACAAAATGTCACAGACTCACCAGTGTCGAAGAAAAGTAACATGCCTATCCCTTCAGGAGCAAACAAAAGCGGGGGGGGGGCAGGAAACACAGGGGTAAACAGTATGGAAGAGTTGCTCAAACTCATGGTACAGAAGTAGAACAGAATAATATACTTAATATTTCTTCTGTTGAATTGTCCCTCACTCATATCAAACTACTTAATAAAGGCTTAAATTTTATACCTGTTTTTTATGTGCCTGAAGACACCTTTGTACAGGATATATCCTCTTTTTGTAGATGCCTTAACCTGAAACTTTTCTACCAAACAGCATCTGAATCAGAACCACAATATGGATTTAAATTTCATAAAATCCAGTTTCATCCCACCCATGCATCCAACTGTACTCATGTTTCAGAACTCAATTCTCAGATCTACATTTTAACTACATGGATCACCGTGCAAAATCCAACAATTTATCGAAACATGAGATGGACATGATACAGGAACTGGGTACCAATCATGAGCTAGTAATACTGCCAGCAGACAAACGTGGGGCTATAGTGGTACAGGACTGGTCACAATACAATATGGAAGCAATGAGGCAACTCTCTGATAAATGTTATTATACACAAATGGTATATGATCCCACTACCAGCTTCAAGAAACAAATAGACTTGTTTCTGGAATTCTGCTAAAGAAGAGGGTATTATAACGGACAACACATTGCACCATTTAACAGTTTGGGATCCCTCCAGCCAGTATGTATACTTTTTACCAAAAATACATAAGAGCTTACAAAACCCGACAGGTAGGCCAATTGTCTCTGGCAGAGGTTCAATCACTGATCCTCTATCCCAGTTCCTGACTTTACATCTAAAACCCTTGCTCAAATGGGTCAGAGCAAGAGATTCAAGGCATCACTGAATTCCTTAGGGTCATCTCTGATATGCAGTTGGATGCAGGGTAGTTTATGTGTACTTTGGATGTTTCTGCATTATATACAAATATTCCCCATTGGGTAGGCTTGGAGGCTTTAGAATATTGGCTATCAATGTCCGAATTGTATCAACTGGGCTTTAATACATTCCTACTCTAACAGAGCATGTTTTGACTAAAAATGTTTATTTTCAGAACAACTGTTATCTACAGATTAAAGGAACTGCCATGGGGGCCTCCTTTGCCCCCATATATGCCAATCTCTTCATGGCCTATACTGAGGAACAACTGATCTATGATAGGGCCCATAACATCTACATGGATGAGATCGACATTTAGAGGAGACATTTGGATGACTGCTGGTTAGTATGGAGGTCTGATAGTAATTATCTTCAGGAATTTGTTGAATACTTAAATGACAATAAATGGGGAATTGAGTTTACAGTTACCTTTGATACGGACAGAATCACTTTTCTGGATGTGTTAGTAACCAGAAATGTTGATCATACATTACCAACTGAGGTTTACTGTAAACACCCCCAATTCAACTCCTTACTCCATGCTACCAGCTGTCATCCTCCTCATATATGCAGAAACATTCCAAAGTCACAGTTTTTACATATAAAAGGATATGTTCAGATGCAGCCACTTATCCTTCTTATAAGGAAGACCTAGCTATGAGATTCAAGCAGAGGGACTACAAGAGAGGGGACATCTACCAGGCTAAACACTGGGTATCTAATCAAAACAGAATTGATTTACTTCAGTACAGGGAGAAATCTATGGACAACAATTCACCAACAAGATTAATCACTACTTATGGTAGGAATATGGATGTCCTAATAAACAGTGTATGTAGGCACTGGAATATCCTATTAGCAGATACCACGCTAAGTGAAATTGTAGATGATGCATGTTATTTTTCTTTTAGAAGGGGCAGAAATCTTGGCTCATACATGAATCATTACAAACATATACATACATCTGATATGCACTTAACACAGAAAACACTAGAAGGTAAGGTTTTGCAAGGTTGTTTCCCATGTGGCCACTGTACTCACTGTAAAAAAGATGCTGAAGACCGCGGAATTTACTAGCAAAAACACTGGGCAAGTGTTTAACATCTCATTTTTTTGCAAATTACCAGTCAGATTGGCTCATTTATATGTCCACTTGCAGTTGCTCTGCTTTTTATGTGGGACAGACCTCAAGACCAGTTAAATTCAGAATCTCGGAACACGTAAGTGATATCAAAGTTAGAAAGCCAACAAATGCTTTATATAAACATACGGAGAAACATTGCAATGCAGTTTTCAAATTTCACCATTACTGACAAAATACAAGGTAACAGAAATACTAAATCAGGTTGGCATCAACTATTAAACAACAAGGAGAAAAAAATGGATCATTAAACTGGGTGCTTTATTCTCACCAGGACTTAATGAATATTTTTAATGTGTTAATAGAAGCAATTTTCTCATTTAGCCTCTAGTGGTGATACAATATAAAAGCAGAATGGTTGTAACTACAATTCACTACACTGATGAAGACTTGATAAATTCACAGCAGAAACCGGTCTGTCTTATTCTCCTACTTTTATACTATTAAACCTTTATGTCATGGTTTGCTGGCTCTGTATTTTTGTCAAACTGCAAAGAACAAGAGATTGCTCAAGGTCAGCCCACTGATCTGTTAAAGGATGCTCCTGTTCTTGGCAGGCATGATCCTTGAGCTAGGACAGATGATTTTTATAGGTTCATAGGCACTTACTTTGCTGTCGGATATGTGAGGATCTTAAGAAGCCTAGTCTTATATTCTCATAGTAGTTTTTAGTCCTAAACTTTGCATGCAAATAACTTAGAGATAAGCCAAACAAGGATATGTTGGGATAGTTGCATGTTTCCCCATCCATAAGGGACAGGGGTACTAAACTGGGGATAAATTTGTGGTTACCCATCCATTCATCCAAATGATATTCAAATACAAAAAGAGAAGCATTTTGCTTTATGTAGATTGGAACAGAAGATGGTTTCATAGAAGTAATAATCTCTGTAATACCATCCTATCCCTTCAACGGGTTTATTCTGAAAAAGAGACAGAGATCCTTTGAGCAGGCATTTATGATATCATTGGACTTGCAAATGTGTAACAGATCTGATACCCACCGGATCTGTTTAAGCTCTATACATAAGGCAGACGTCACTTCTCAGTAGCCTGTATGATAGTGACAGATGGGATAAGGCTTTCAGATGGTCTGCATATTTTTTTTTACAAGTTAGGGCCTTGATTTATTTTACTAAGAAAGTGCTGTGGTCCTTCCATTTGTAACACATGTTTGAAAAGGTGAATACTGAAGGTTGCATTACACTCAATGATCGTCCTAATAAGTGGCAAGCACAGTGGAACAATTACATCTTTGAATCTGCAAGCAGTTCCTTTAGATATACAGCTCTGCAATGAAAAAGAACTTCTTTACAATAGCTGACATGTAGTGATCAAACGGCAGTTCACTCTTGACATAGATTCCCAGATCCCTAACTGTGGGATCAATTTTTAGGTTTGTGTTGTCAATGCAATAGTTGAAACAGGAGTCATGCTTGCCAAAGGACACAGTTATACACCTTCCTGGCATTTACCTTTTAGTCCACGGTTTTGACACCAGCTATTTGTTGTCATCTGGGGCGTTTATGATGGCACCAAGTTTGTAGTCATCTGCAAACTTGGTCAGCTACAAACCCTTAACATTAGCTTTGACCTTCAAGAATTAAACACAAAAGAGGAATCACCCAAGGACTGAACTGGTCTTTTAGAGTATGTGTAGTCACCCATCCTAACTTCCTGGATTCTGTCTGTGAGTGAACTTGCTATACAATGAATTACACAGGTATTGACATTTAATTGAGAGTTTATCTATGATATCTGAAAGTGAAGGATGTTGTTGAATGCCTTTGTGAGGTGCAGATTCACAGTGTGCACTGTTTTGCCCTCATCCACTGCTTTAGTAACTTTTTCAAAGAAGTCAACCAGGTTAAGTAGACAGGACCTGCCCTTGATGAATCCAACATGGGTTGGGTCAAAATCTGTAGGTTACCTATATCCTTACTTATTAATTCCACAATGATCTTTTCCATAACCTTACAGATGAAAATTGTCAGGCTTATGGGTCTATAATCTTCCAGGTCAGATGACGCCCCCTTTGTGCAAGGGAATGACTGTTGCTGTCCTCCATTCATTAGTCATGAAGCCTGTTTTGAGGATGATGTTGAATAGCTTCTGTAAGGGATCAGGCAAAACATGTTTTATGCTGACAAGTAGGCAGCCTGGTACACTACCTGTTCCCATAAAAACAGTGTTCTTAGCCTTAGATAGAGCCTTGAAAATGTGGTCTTTTTATTACTAAACAAGAAACATCTTTATTAAATCATCATTTATAACATAGGTAATCATACACTTATATAAATGAAAACAAACCATACAGACATAATTTTACTTGCAAACGTTCTACATTACTTATCTATCCGGTCAATGTCGGTCAAACATTACACAGCTCATGCAAATCCTGCCTTCTTTTAAATCTTATTCCTCGTCTGCATGTATTTTTCCCACAGTTTTCATTTTTTCTATGTAATTTGCTCTTACACCTTTCTAATGATCCCACTTCCAGTTTTATCTCTGTTTCTATATTCACTACTTCTAATAAGTTGGTTTAGACTTTGATTTCCATTCCCTAGCAATTGCTTTTTTGGCAGCCACCATAATTAGACTCAGCAAGGCCTTACTATGTCTAGGCAATTCCGATTCTGTATCACAGATAAAAAAAAAAAATCATTTCTTTAGTCATACCAATTTGCTCACCCAGTATTTCTGATAGAGTAGTCTGCAGAACATTTTTAAAGTCTGCCAACTCATTACACTCCCAGAAAATATGTTCCCAATTACCTCTTTCTTCCCCATCACACCTCCAACATTTGCAATCTACCAGAGGAAAAATTCTACTTTGGTACAAACCATGTACATACTCCAAAGATCCTAAATTTGTTGCGTATTTAGGAGGCATACATATATCCCCCAATTGTTTCTTTGGGAATTGCTTATCCAGTCTATCTTCCCAATCCTTTTTAACCTCCTCTAATTGATTCTTATAGTTATCATGCACTATTGTATATGCTCTATTATTTTTTTTAACAGCAGCTTCCATTCTAGACTCTGCTAAAAACTCTACAAGTGCTGGTCTTTTGCTTAGGATTCCCCCATTTTTTTTCTCTTTGCCTATACTCTGATGTAAATTTTTGCTAGGGAAGGTAATCTCTAGCCTGCAACCCAAATAAATTCTTGTCCTCTTCCAAATTCTTGTCCTCTTCCCATTCTAGTACCTTTCCCTCGCTATTTGCTTCCAATACCTTGGTTCTTTTGCCAGTTGTTTTCTCCAATAAATTCCAGCCCCTACTTGCCCATTGTTTGCATCCCTAATTGCAATCATCCCTATCAGCAGAATCTCTTTTCTCCATTCCCTTGTTGGCTTGGTTCTTACAATACTTTCTGCTACTTTATGAATATAATATTCTGCATGTTTACTGTTATTCTCCTTAAGGAACTGCATCCAAAATCCCAGTCCTTGTTTCTTGAGCTTCTCCCCGGTTTCATCATCATCCCTTTTCACTTAGAATTCTAGGTTTCTGCTTGTGCTATGTATAGGAGTCTCAACTGTGTAGCGCTGAAATACCCCTTCAAATAAGGTAATCCCAGACCACCTTGTTCTATTGGAAGAATCAACTTATCCTACTTGACTCGTCATCTTCTCCTCCCAGATAAAATCCTTCAGCTTGTTATTAATTGTTAACCACACTTTCTCTTCTGGATAATAAAAATATGCCTAACCTGTGTATAAAACTAAACTAAAGGGGCAAAAAACATTTAACGGCTTGTATCTTGCTATCCAAATCCATAACACAGAGCTTCTAATTTCTCAGTTTTTGTATTACCTTTTATTTAGTCTATTCCCACATATCCTTAACTGCTACAACAGAATCCTTTTTAATCCATACGGCTAAGTACTTCATTTTATCATGTCCCATAAATATGGATCTTACTGAACCAATTTGTGTGTGGGTACATAATTTACAGCTATCGCCTTTGTTTTAGCTTCATTAAATTTGTATCCCAAAAAGATCTGAAACTCCCTCAAAATGTTTCACAATACTGAAATGTCTTTTTCTGGTTTTATCAGGTATAAAATAATAATATCTGCAAAAAGAGCCAGTTTTTCTTGACTACCATACCAATTATATCATTGAATTTCTGAGTCTCTTATTTTCTTTGCCAATGGTTCTAAATACAATGCAAATAAAGGGGAAAGATGACACCCCTGCCTGGTTCCTCTGCTCAAAAGTACAGTTTTGTACCTACCATAAATGTAGATGTTCGAAGATCTACATTGCTGCAGTCCTTACATATGGGTAGTCCGCTGTCCTCGGTCGGCCCGAATACCAAAGTATTAGGCTGACGTCGGTCAAGGCGCTTAAGACTGACATCAGGACGTCAGGGTACAAATGCGCATGACCGACGTCATATCCTCAGTCTTTTCTTGCCCCAGATGTCAGAAGGCCCTAAAAAGAAAGGCCAAAACCAAAAGACAGCAAAAAACAAACAACCACCCCTGCACTAATCATATTTACAATATTTACAATATTCACAACCCAAACTACACCACCGCCTCTAACTACAGAGGGGAAGGAGGGAGGGTAAATTGGACTGCAGCAATGTAGATCTTCGAACATCTACATTTATGGTAGGTACAAAACTGTACTATGTTCTTCATCTCACATTGCTGCAGTCCTTACATATGGGTAGAATCCCAAAGCAGAGGTAAGGGAGGATGGCAAAACTATAAAGCATTAGGAGCTGCCAAAATGCCCTGTAAAATTGCAGTGGCAAAACCAGCCCTAGATTTAGAGTAAAGTGGAAGGTGGTAATGCTTAGAGAAAGTATGCACTGAACTCCAAGTAGCTGCCTCCAAAATATCTTTAGTAGCCACCCCCCTTAAAAAAGCTGTAGAAGTGGCAGTAGCCCTAGTGGAATGAGGCCTAATCCCAGCTGGAACCTTTTTACCATGATGGGAATAACAGAAAGCAATACAAAAACCAATCCACTTAGAAATAGTTTGTTTTGAAACAGGTTTGCCCTGAGAACCCAAAGCAAAAGAAACAAATAACTGCTGGGACTGCCTGAACCCTTTAGTTCTGCTCAAATAATATCGCAATTGCCTGTGTATATCCAAAGTGTGTAAAATCTTTTCCCCTTCATATTGGGGTTTGCATAAAAAGTAGGCAAATGAATAGTTTGGTTTAAAGCCACACTAGAAACCACTTTAGGCATAAAGGAAGGATTAGTACTAAAGATACCCTATCCTTATGGAAAATTAAGAAAGGCTCAACCGCCATAAGGGCCTGTAATTCAGAAACCCTTCTCGCAGAGGTAATGGCCAACAAAAAAGCAGTCTTCCATGATAAATATTTCAACTCGGCAGTAGCTGCAGGCTCAAAGGTTGTAGAGTGAGTTTCTCCAACACAAAATTGAGATCCCAAGCAGGAGTAGGAGCTCTACGTGGAGGTCTTATATTCTTTGCCCCTCTAAGGAATTGCTTAAACAAAGGATGAGAAAACAATGGTGGGTCACAGTCATAGTGAGCAGAAATTGCTGCAGCATGAACCTTAATAGAGGAGAAGGACAAACCTTTGTCCAGTAACTCAGTAAGGTATTGAAGAGCCACACTCAAATTAGGCTTAGAAACATCAAAGTCCTTTGCTGTACTCCAAAATAAAAATCTCCTCCATTTATCTGCGTACACTTTCCTTGTACTAGGCCTTCTGGCCTCCAAAATAACATTCAAAACTTGTTGTGGAAGCGGAGACCCTCCAGGGTTTAAAACAGAATATGCCAGGCTGTTAGATGTAGAGAGTGAAGCTTGACATTGAGTAAATGACTGTTCTCCTGAGACAGCAGGTGAGGAATCGAAGGTAAAGGCCAAGGAGGCTCCGCACCAGACTTCTCAGTAATGGGTACCAGTGCTGTCGAGGCCAATCTGGAGCTATTAAAATCATGTTTGGCTTGTCCTGTCTGACCTTCAGGAGTACCTTTGGGAGGAGAGGCAGAGGTGGAAAGGCATACACATGAAGATTGCTCCAATTGAATGAGAGAGCATCCACTTTCCAGGCTGTGGGATGAAACCTTTTGTGCAAAACTTTGGCAGCTGGTAGTTTAGTGGAGAAGCGAACAGATCTATGTCTGGAGTTCCCCATAACACTGTCAATTTCTGAAATACATGAGGATCCAATTTCCACTCGTGGGGATCCATAATTTGTCTGCTCAACACATCCGCTAAGGAGTTCTGTGCTCCTGGCAGAAACCTTGCCTGAAGATTTAGCTGTAAACTGAGAGCAGTCTCCCACAAAATCATTGCTTGTCTGCACAGAGGATAAGAATCGTTCCCCTTGCTTGTTGATGTACCACATGACAGTTGTGTTGTCTGTTAGAACCAACACCTGCCCTGGAAGAAGTAAATCCTTGAAAGCTATTAATGCAAATTGGACTGCTAACATCTCCTTCAAGTTGATATGTAGATGTTGAAGTCTGGCAGGCCACGTGTCTTGTACCCATTTTCCATTTAGATGAGCTCCCCAAGCTTTGTCTGAGGCATCTGTCGTTAGAATCTGACTCGCCTCTGGCGGGTCACAGAGAGTCCCTTGTTTAGGTGACATTCCTGAGCCCACCACAAAAATTCCTTTTGAATGCAAGGTATTATCTGAATGACAGTGTCCATATCTTGGCAGTGTTAAGTCCATACATTTTGAGATACCATTGTAGCTTCCTCATATGCAGTTTGGCATTGGGAAGTACCAGAATACAAGATGCCATGAACCCCAAGGCTTGAAGGACTGTCCTTGCAGTCAGCCTGGACTGACGAGACAATTGATGGAAGTAAAGAGAAAGATTCTTTTGTTTGTCCGGGGTCAAAAGGCCATCTGGGATGCTGTATTCAGTCTCACACCCAGAAAGCACATGTCCTGAGAGGGTACTAGACTGGACTTTATTTCGTTCACAGAATACCCCAGGCATCTTAACACTGCTATCACATACTGTAAATGATGAAGAAGTTCGTCCTTTCCTTGGGCCAGAATCAGGCAATCGTCCAAATAAGGATAGATTTGTATTCCTCTTAGCCTGAAGAAAGCTATCACTGGAGCCAGAACCTTCGTGAACACTCTGGGCGCAGTAGATAAGCCAAAGGGCAATGCAGAGAACTGATAATGAGAAGTCCCAGCCCAAAAACGCAGATACTTCCTGCAACTGAGCCTGACAGGAACATGAAGGTAAGCCTCCTTGAGATCCAGAGTCACCATCCAGTGATCTTTGCCCAGCAGAGGTAAAAGCTGTTGTAACGTCAACATTTTGAACTTGGGAATGTCCAGATATGTGTTGAGGACAGATAAATCCAAAATTGGTCTCCACGTGTTCCCTTTCTTTGGTACTAGGAACAGGCGGGAATAAAATCCTAGGCCCACTTCTGGCAGAGGGACCGGTTGTATGGCCCTTATTTGAAGTAGCAGAGAAATTTGTTTGTGAGCCTCTAGTCTTTGCTGAGGAGGAACGTCCGGCATGCCTTTGAAAGGAGGCAAGGTATGGAAATAAAACTTGTAACCTTGGTGTATGATATCCAATACCCATTTGTCTTGGGTAATCAAATTCCAATTTTCCTTGAAGAGTGCCAACCTTCCTCCCAAAGGTGCTGCCAGGCAAGAAGGATCTGGCAGCTGAAAAGGTAGGTCATTGGGCCTGTTTACGAAAGGACTGGCCCCTGCCCTCACCCGAAGATTGTGCAGGTGAACTTCCTGTTCTAGGTCTGAAAGAGCTCTGAGCTCTGTCCCTACCACGTCTAGATCTACCCCTAGACTGAGAATCATAAGAAGGATACGTCCACCCCTTAGCAGGTCAATTCCTACTAAACTTCGGAGGCTGAACTTGCAAAAAATCTTTAACAGCCTGCATAGACTTAGCCTTGTCTTCCATTTTCTTCAAGACTGACTCCACAGGTGAACCAAACAACACATCAGACTGTAAAGGAGCATCCAAAATCCTTGTCTTAACATGGTCAGATAAATTCTGATCCCTCAGCCAGGCGTGCCTGCGAAGAACTGAACCAGTGGCAGCCACCCTAGACGAGGCCTGTACAGCATCAAAACCACATTGTAAAGAATGCTTACCCACCTGTTCAGAAACATGCACCAAATCTTGTAATTCCTTACACTCAATGCCTACCGCCAGAGCATCCACCCTAGACTTCAATTGAGAAAGAAGATAGTTTTGATATTTCAACATATGAAACTGGCAATTCAAAGCCCTCATAGCTAAGGTAGAAGATGTATAGACATTCTTTCCCCATCTATCCAAGGCTCTGGCCTCTTTATCTGGAGGAACCGGATTTTTTTACAACAGAGGCCTTGACACCCTTAGGTCCCTGACTAACAGTTTCTGGGTCCACCCTAGGACTCTTATAAAGATATTTATGAGCCTCAGGCACCCTGTAATACCTATCCGGTTTAACAGGAGCAGGAGGCAGAGAATCAGGATTAAGTGAAGCCTCTGCAAACACATCTTCCACAACATCCAGAACAGGGGGTATAGCCAAGGGCCTATGCTGGGGTAAAAGCAAAAATTCCCTAAGTCTTTTCCTGGAATCAGAGAAGTCCTGACCTTCCCACTTAAAATGTTCCCTCATGGAATGAAGAGTCTCTGAAAAAGAAAAATCCTCTGGAGGAGAAGCAGAAGGAGTCGAATCATCTGCATCAGAATCAGAATAAGGAGAGTACTCCTGCAATCGGAAGCCTGCTCAAAACTCCCCAACTCTGGCTCCACCCTAGGCCTCTTATCAGGAGGGGGCAAAGAACCTCTAATCAGAGTAATCAAATCTTCTGCCATTTTAAGCATGTGCTTCTTGGGCACAGACCCTGCTGAACTAGGAGTGACACCAACAGAAGCTAAACCTGGCCTGCCTCTGGGAGAAGCCTTGGAAACAGAAGGAGAGGGCCTAACCACCCTAGGAAGGGAGGGGAGCACAGTAACCTGAGAAGCCCCTTCAGCCTGACCTGCCTCCTGAGAGGCCACATCCTGCAATATCAAAGTCTCCCCTTGGGACTCCAGAGAAGCCTCCGTCGGAACCACTGGTTCCACTGACGCCTCTAAAGAACCGGCGTCCGGAACGGACGACTCATCTTGCCTGGGTTTAACTGCTTTGTCTTTGCGCTTCTTCGAAGAAGCGGGCGCCGGAGAATCCGACGGCATATTATAATTGCACCGCTTCCCGAAGACCAGCCTAGCACAATCTAACCTTCGCTTAATAGTGCGCTTATTGAACCTAGCACAAAAGCGACACCCAACAACGTCGTGCTCAGGCCCCAGACAAGGAATACACAAAGAATGATAATCCCTATGCGGTATCTGTTTCCCACAAGAAATACAGTTATTCACTTTTTCTGACATCCGGTAAAACACTGAGGCAAGAAAAACAAAATATTCTAACGGGGTACTTAGCCAACTTTGATTCAGTCTGAAACTCCGAACTCGAAAAATTTCAGAACGCCGAACGGCACTTGCAACGCTGCTTCTGCATCGGACCATGCGGCAAAAAAGACTGAGGATATGACGTCGGTCATGCGCATTTGTACCCTGACGTCCTGATGTCAGTCTTAAGCACCTTGACCGACGTCAGCCTAATACTTTGGTATTCGGGCCGACCGAGGACAGCGGACTACCCATATGTAAGGACTGCAGCAATGTGAGATGAAGAACATCAGAAATTATCAGAGAGGCTCCTAGCACTGAGCAGCAATATCTTAATGTTATCTAGACATTGTTTACTTATGTTGGAAGCTTTAGATAATATACATTGTCCAAAAAGGCACTATAACTTTTGTCAGCTCAATTTTTTTTCCTTGTCTAGGTTTTGAGGTGCTGGACCCCAAGTTAAAAGTGCTGTAATTAAGGCTAGAATATCTATACCAATAGGAACAGAACTTTATTTTTTATAGTTTTCAAATAATGCAGGTAAGCGCAATCCATCCTTCCTTAACCTCAGCAGTGATGAAATATACCATGATAGAGGTAGCAGTTCATGGGGATACTGGCATGATGGAACTAGTGTAGTGAGGTCTGGAAGGACAGAGGAAGCGGGTGCCAGGTGCATGTCAGTATGCAGTTACAATGGCTGCCTGTTAGGGAAGGGGTGGTCAGTGATAAGTTCAATAAACAGCCAGACCTGTAAGTTTAAGTATAACTTTATGTTTCACAATGTTTAAATTTAAGCCTGAAAAGATGTTACTAACCTTTTCTGTATGCCTTTGAGTACCATGCCTGCATCTACCTCTGCGGGGCTAAATAACATACCAAGATGCCTACTAGCTAGAAACGGTACTTGTCAACACCCTTACAAAAATTATTCAGTACAAGCCTCCAAACAGGCTATATGCCAGATAAATGGGAGTATAGCAACAGTCA
The DNA here is from genome assembly GCF_019279795.1 of Protopterus annectens. Taxonomy (NCBI): domain Eukaryota; kingdom Metazoa; phylum Chordata; order Ceratodontiformes; family Protopteridae; genus Protopterus; species Protopterus annectens. The sequence continues at coordinate 348,620,784 of NC_056750.1, forward strand.
TCCTCCTGCACAAGGGCTGGGCATCAGTCGACTCAGAAAGTTTAAACCCATAAGTCTGATGAGCTCATCTGTAAGGCTATGTAAAGGATTATTATAGGCTGGTGTAATGGTTAAAGTGTTTACCTCATAGACAAAAGATACAGTGTTTGATTCTCATTAAGGGAAACTGACTAGTCTTAAATAGTCCACAAGGGCATCTAGCTTGTACTTATGGGTGGGAGGTTGGCAAAATGGTTAAGGTTGCTGGGTTTGATTTTTGTATGGGGTAATTAGCTAGTCTTAAAATTATCCACAAGGGCAGTTATCCTAGTACTAATCTATGAACCTATAAACAAGCATATAGGTAACCTACAAACCCTTGACCAAAGCCAGTTCAGTTTTACCAAGGGCAAATCCTACCCAGTCAACTTCTTCAAGAAGGTTACCGAAGCAATGGATGAGAAAATTTGTATACACTGCATATCTTGATCTTGCTAAGGCATTTAACACTATTCCATGCTCAGGTATCACTAATAAACTCTCCCAGCTAAATTTTAGTCACTATGTAACTTATGGATAGCAAACTGACTCACAGACAGAACCCAGGAAATTAGGGCAAGTAGCTTAATCTCTTCAAAAGACTGTTATCATACGAAAAGATCATAACAGCAAAAGGGGAGGAGGGTTAGCACTACTATACCAAACCCATCTTGTCTTAGAACAAACAGATGTTAAGACTCCAGACACAGACAATGCAGACCTCATACTCGCTAGGTTAAAATTGAATCCCAATAAACACATCAATATTATAGGCTGCTATTACCCACCAGGTAATATCACTAAAATGGAATACCTACTAGAATGGATTTCCAACTCCCTTCCTCATGAAAATATTTTGCTAGGAGATTTCAATACAGACTCACACAATTGCTCTGGCCACAATCCATCTACTCGCATCCACCTCCATGGATTTACCCAGCTTATCTCATCCCCTATTAGAACTGATAAAATATTTACATATCAGTCCATATTGGACTAGATTCTTATACCAGACCCCTCACTTGCATCCCAAGCAGGTTGTCTACCTGTCATCCTCAGTGACCATCAGCCCACCTTCCTTATAAGAAATAGAACTCGCCAAACAACCTTCAGAGTAGTCAGAAACAAAAACCTTTAACCAAGACAACTTTATAAATGCCCTAAAAAGCTGCAGTTGGAAACCACTAACACAACTATCTCTAGATGAGGCAGTACACTACTTTCTCAGAAACATTAAACCACCATGCACCCACCAGGACCATTAGAATAAAAGTTAACTATGCTCCCTGGCTAACCAGGGCAAACCATCCTCAAAGACAGGGCCAACGTATGGATACAGTTTCACAAAAAAACAAACCAAAACAACAAAGCAAAACTACTTAGAACTCTGCAATAAAGCCAAAAAAAAAAACAATTAAACTAGACAAAATTAATTACTGCCAAAAAAACATACTCAAAACACCCAAAAGTTCCGGGCCACAATAAAGTCTGTATTTCAATCAGGTAAAACTACTACCCCTACACTTGCAACAGTAAACAGCCATGAAAATATTCCCACTCAATTCAATAAATATTTCAACAAAACGGTTCAGGCCCTTGCTGAAACCCAAACTAATGGTACCTGCCCTATCATGCCAATCACACAAAATAGCACACATGATAATATATCCCAGTTTGAGACTTACACCCAGTGTTAGTCAAATTAATTTCAAAACTCCTCCACAAGCTTAAGCCAACCACCCTGGCCAGAGATAATCTACCAGGTGAATTCCTACAGCTAGGAGTAGATGCTATAGCCTTTCCTGTTGCTATCCTAATTAACATATCAATATCTGAGTGTAAAGTACCAAGCCTATGGAAGGTCTCTTGTATAATACCACTCCACAAGGGTGGCAAATCCCTAGAACTCAGTAATTATCGCCCAATTGCTATTTTATCACCCTTGTCAAAAGTATTAGAAAGTGTTGTTCACACACAACTACTTGACTACCTTCTAAAAAACAACCTACTATCTAAACATCAGCACGGTTTTAGACCCTTTCATAGCACCACCACAGCCCTAATGCCCTTTACCAATACAGTTAACCACCACAGAAACAACAGACAGTTAGTCTCTGCCCTTTTTTTTTTTTTTTAGATCTGTCTAAAGCTTTTGACATGGTAACTCATAGTAAACTCCTTAAAACACTATCCACTCTAAACATTGGCACCCCCTCTATCTCATGGTTTACAAACTACCTATCAGGATGCCAAAAAGCAGTAAAATGGCAAAATCAACTAGCCTCTCTCCTGCCAATATCTTTAGGAGTCCCTCAGGACTCCATACTTGTCCCACTACTATTCTCTCTATTTACCAATCAGCTATCAACCTCCAGCCCCAATGCCTCAGTAGTACAATATGCTGACACCACCATCATATGTGCAGCCCACACAATAGATGACCTTCGGTCCCTAACACAAATCTGTTTCACAGAAGCCGAGACATGGTTCGCTAACTCCCAGCTTATCCTAAACCCAAATAAAACAAAACTACTTCTTTTCAGCCCTTGCAGAACCCCCACCCACCCAACAACTTTACCATTATGTCCAACAATAAAACCATGATCACTTCTACCTCCCATACCAAATTGTTAGGTGTAGAAATAGACAACAACCTTAGATTCAACATCCATATAGTCCAAACCATAAAGAAAGTTCACAAAAAACTAGGACTCCTCTATAGGAACAAGCACTTTCTCACTAAACACACCAAAAAGTACAGTTTTGTACCTACCATAAATGTAGATGTCCGATAGGTATGCATCTGCAGTCATAACATATGGGTTGTCCTGCCTCAGGCAGCCCTTCGGTCGGCCGGATTCCCAAGTCTGGGTCTGACCTCGGCTGATGTCGCACTTTCCCCGACGTCAAAGCGTCTGGGGTATAAAAGCATCAGCCAACGCCATTTTCCTCAGTTTTTCTTGCCCCAGATGCCAGGTGCCCTCTAGGAAGGCTAAATTTGGATAAATGCTGAAAGTTCCAAACATTTGCAAATTATATACATGAATAAACAAACAAATACACTATAATAGATTCCCCCAGCTAGCTAAAAGAGGGGTAAGCACCCTAGGGTACCACAGAGGGGAAGGAGGGAGGGTAATCCTGACTGCAGATGCATACCTATCGGACATCTACATTTATGGTAGGTACAAAACTGTACTATGTCCTTCAAGGATGCATCTGCAGTCATAACATATGGGTAGAATACAATAGCCAATCTGGGGGTGGAGGTACTAAGAAAAGGATGGTGTAGTTAAGATCCCCTGCAGGACTGCAGTTGCAAACCCTGCTCTGGATCTAGAGTATAAAGGTAGATTGTAATGCTTGGCAAATGTATGCACGGAGGTCCAAGTAGCAGCTTCTAAAATGTCCTTGGTAGCCACCCCCCGTAGGAAGGCTGTAGTGGTGGCCGTGGCCCTTGTGGAGTGAGGCTTGATATTTTCAGGAATTGTCTTTCCATGAAAGGAGTAGCAAAAGCAAATGCAATTTCCTATCCATTTTGAAATTGTCTGTTTGGAAATTGCTCTTCCTTGCACCCCGGTTGCATATGCTACAAAAAGTTGGTCAGTTTTTCTGCTAGTTTTTGTTCTGTCCAAGTAGTAGCGTAGTTGTCTGTGTATATCCAGGGTGTGCAAAAGTTTTCCCCCTTTATTCTGTGGATTAGGGAAGAACGTAGGCAAGTGAATAGCTTGGTTCAAGGATACCCTAGATACCACCTTTGGCATAAAAGTAGGATTGGTTCTTAGTGACACTCTGTCCTGGTGGAAAATAAGAAAAGGCTGCACTGCCATTAATGCGTGTAACTCAGATACTCTTCTTGCTGAAGTGATTGCCAGACGGAATGCAGTTTTCCAAGATAGAAACTGTAGATCCGCTGATGCTGCTGGTTCAAAAGGAGGTAGTGTCAGTTTTTCCAGCACAAAGTTGAGATCCCAGGCAGGTAAAGGGGGTCTTATTGGAGGTTTAACATTTTTGATCCCTCTCAGAAATTGTCTGAGGAGAGGGTGTGAGAAGATAGGTGGATCCACATTGTATTCTGCTGAAATTGCTGAAGCATGAATCTTAATGGAAGAATAGGACAGGCCTTTGTGGAACAATTCTGCTAAATATTCTAGGATATGTGCTAGGTTTGCCACTGTGACATCTGTGCCCTTTGATGTGCTCCAAATGAGAAATCTCTTCCATTTAGCTGAGTATGTCTTCCTTGTGGAAGGCCTGCGAGCCTCCAGGATAATGTCCTTCACCCTCTGAGATAAAACAGTTTGATTGGGATTTAAGGAATTTTCCAGGCAGTTAGCTGCAATGTTTTCAAGTTGGGATGCAGGGTCTTGAAATTGTTCTGTGTTAGAAGAAGAGGCCATAGGGGGAAGAGGCCATGATTTTGCCTGAGACATGCTTCTCAATAGTGGATATCAGTGTTGCCTTGGCCAGTCCGGAGCTATCAGTATCACTTTTGGCTGTTCCTCCCTGATTTTCAGTAGAACCTTGTGCATCAATGGGAGAGGTGGGAAGGCATATACTGTTAGGGTTTTCCAGCTGAAAGAGAGAGAGTCCACCCTCCAAGCTTGTGGGTGGTATGTCCTTGAGCAGAATGTCTTCAGTTGATGGTTAAGTGGGGAGGCGAACAGATCTATCTCCGGCATTCCCCATGTCTTTGTTATGAGCTTGAAGATGTCTGGGTGCAGCATCCATAGTAGTTCTGCTTAGGCTGTCCGCCAGTGCATTTTCTTTCCCTGGCACGAATTGGGCCTGTAGTTGGATACTGAGATTCAGGCATAGATCCCACAGATTCATAGCCATCCGGCATAGCGGGTAAGAATGTGTGCCCCCCTGTATGTTTATGTACCACATGACCGTGGTGTTGTCTGTCCTTATTAACAAATGTCCTTGTTGGAGGAAGGGTTTGAATGCCTCGATTGCATGCCTCACTGCCAGCATTTCCTTTTGGTTTATGTGCATGCTTAGCTGTCCTTTAGGCCATAGGCCTTGGATGCATTTGTCCTCCATGTGTGCTCCCCATCCTCGGTCCGAGGCGTCCGTGGTGATGATCTGCCTTGTTTTTGGTTTGTTGAAAGGCAACCCTCTGTTGGACTGGCAGGCCTGAGCCCACCACAGGAATTCCCTTTGAAGGCATGGAATGATTGGTATCATGGTTTCTAAACTGTGACTGTGTTGAGACCATACACTCCTTAGGTACCATTGTAATTTCCTCATATGCAGCCTGGCATGTGGGATTAGAATTATGTAGGATGTCATGTAACCCAGGGCCTGCAGGATTTTCCTTGCAGTAAGCTGAGTTTGTCTTGTCAAAATCATGGAGTAATCTGGAAGTTGTTTTTGCTTTTCTTCTGTGAGAAAGGCCATTTGGGTGTTTGTGTCCAGATCTGCACCCAAAAAGGTGATCCTTTGGGATGGTACTAGTCTTGACTTTTGGATGTTGACTGTGTATCCCAAGGCCTGTAACAGGTGTATGACATAGGCCAAGTCCTTTAACAATTTCTTCCTGTTCCTGCCTCTCTGGGCTCTATCCGAGTCTGGAAAGGACCAATTCTTTGTAGGCCAGTTTCTGCTGAATCTCGGTGGTTGAACTTGCAGGAAATCTTTAACTGTTTGCACAGATTTTGCTTTTTCTTCAACCTTTTTCAGAATCTCCTGAGCAGGGGAGCCAAATAAATTTTGTTTCTCCATTGGAGCATCGAGGAGTTTAGCTTTGACATGGTCTGGCAAAGATTGCTCCTTCAGCCAGGCATGCCTACGAATAACTGCCCCAGTCATAACTGATCTAAATGAAGCCTCCAGTGCATCATAGCCACATTTTAAGAAATGATTACTAACCTGTTGTGAGTTATGTACCAAATCCTGAAGGGATTTACGGTCTAGGGGTTCAGGAGAAGAAAGTTTCTTATTCAGTTCATCTAACAAATACTCTTGGTACTGTATCATATGGAATTGACAGTTTAATGCCCTGACAGAAAGAGTTGCAGATGTATACACCTTCTTACCCCATCTCTCTAAAGCTCTAGACTCTCTATCAGAGGGTAGGGGATTTTTGGCAGTAGCGTCTGCAACCCCTTTAGGGCCCTGAGAAATAGTTTCTGGATCTGCAGAATGGGCTTTATACAGATGGAAATGAGAATCCGGGACCCTGTAATATCTGTCAGGTTTGGCAGGGGCCGGAGGAAGAGCATCAGGGGCTGTACTGACATCACTGTACACATCATCAATTACATTTAGAACAGGAGGTATAGCTAAGGGCCTATGCTGAGACAAATGCAAAAAGGTCCTTAATCTTTTTCTAGAATCAGAGAAATCCTGACCTTGCCATTGAAAGTGCTCTCTCATGGAGTGTAAAGTCTCCCCAAAGGAAAACTCCTCAGGAGGGGAAGCCGAAGGGATAGATTCCTCTGCATCTGAATCCTCATAAGGCGAGTAAAGCCCCACCTGGTGGTCTGACAACTCAGATCCATCCGTGGAATCATCTGAGGAGAGGGGTTCAGAAGGGTCAGTCCTGGGCCTTTTGTCTGTAGGAGGTTGAGAGGCCCTGTCTGGGTGAGGTTGTGAACCCCTAATTAAGGAGATAAGGTCCTCAGCAAGGCTGAGGATCTGTGAACTAGAGGAAGGCCTCTGGGGTGTAGATTTGGCAGGCAAAGCTTTTGAAAGTTTGGCAGCTTTAGCCCTAGAAAAAGCCTTAATGGACATAGAAGCTGGGGGCCTAGCAGCCCCACGTGCAGGGGTAGAAATGTCCAAAGGTATGGTGTCGGACAAATCCTGACCACTGGCTTCGGTAGATAGTTCTGAAGCCGACTCAGCCGGGGCCTCTCGGGGCTCGGCGGTCGAGAGTATGGTTTTGGAAGAAGGAATCTCCGAGGACTCGGTTTCGGCCGAAAGCGAGACACTCGCGGTAGGCCTAGCCGTGGTTTCAGCCGAAACTGCGGGCCGCGAGTGTCGGTCCTTTTCCTTGCGTTTTTTGATCATATGCGAAGTCGGAGTCTCCGACGGCATTTTATAAGCAAAAGCGGCTCCAAAAAATTCCTCTGCAAACTCCGACCGACGTCTAAGAGTTCGTCGGTTGAAGGAGGCACAGGCTAAACAGGCCGATACGTCGTGGTCTGGGCCTACGCAAGGAAGGCAGTAAGAATGGAAATCCTTATGAGGTATTTGTTTCCCACAAGTTAAACAATTATTTACTTTGTCTGACATCGGCTGAGGCAAGAAAGAGTCCCCAACGGGTACTTAGCTTTTGAAGTCTTCGGTAGCTGAAATCTCTGGATCTGACCGACCGGCACTTGCGAACAGCTTCTGCTTCGGGCACCGCGCGGCAAGAAAGACTGAGGAAAATGGTGTCGGCTGATGCTTTTATACCCCAGACGCTCTGACGTCGGGGAAAGTGCGACATCAGCCGAGGCCAGACCCAGACTTTGGAATCAGGCCGACCGAAGGGCTGCCTAAGGCAGGACAACCCATATGTTATGACTGCAGATGCATCCTTGAAGGACATCCACTATAGCCAAGACACACCTGCTATCTATCCTCCTCTACGCATCCCCAATACCAACAAACCTCCACAAAACGGATCTGAACAAATTGGAATCTTGTTATAGCAAAATTGCCAGATTTGCTACTGAATCCCAACATAGGACCCATCACTGTGAAGCTCTGAAACTAAACTGGCTTGAGCTACCTCAGCTTCTGAAACTCAAATCAATTGGCATTGGCTAACAGAATGTACTACTACCCAACTAAAACTCTAGAATCTAATTAAACCATATTCCACATCAAGAACCTTAAGATCTAGTACACAAAATTGCCTGGAAGTCATCAAAATAAATAATGACACAGGTAAATCTCTCTTCAGTTACCTTATTTCCAAGGCCAGGAATACCCTACCTACCCATCTGACCTCCACTAACTCCACTATAACATTTAAAAAGCACCTCAAAGCACACTACATGAATAACTGGTGATGGTCCTGTAACTCCCCAGGTTAAACACTTACTTAATCTTTTTCACCTCAACCCAATATACCATACCTTTTTCTTTTCGACCAACAGAACTAACCAATCTGCATTCTTGTAAAACCCACTACTCTTGTTTCTACTTGGCTTATACTGATCAAAAATCTTGAACTATTTTACCACCTAAACATTATGTTAGCTACTCAACCCTGTCTTATATTTCCACTGCATGATGCTCAGCTCTCAGTTATGCCAGTTCACCCATACTACTAGTAACATCTTAACTAGCCACAATAACTCAATTACATCATCTTACCACTCTTACCCACCAACATCCTCCTGGCTGATATCAACGCAAGTGGAGGATTGTAGCATAGGACATTTCCCACTTATAATACCATGATAAGTGATGACTGTTGTACATGTGATTGTATAGACATATCATCAACATTAATGTAAAGAATGTATATTGTTGTTACTATGTACTATACAAAATTGCAATCTAATGTTTCTCATCTTTACGCCGTGTGTATTTGTACATTGACTATGTTATAACTTGATTACCATAGACTATGTATTGTTTACATCACCTATTTCTTTTATGACTTGTCTGGAGCTTTTCTCCCCAGGCCTCTGCTGAAAATGGACCTGTGTCCAGTCGGACTTTCCCAGTAAACAAATGTTAAATAAAAATAAATTAACTCTCCAGATGACTCCAAAATCCTCTAAAAGGGATGTTCCCAAACAGATGGTGTCAAAACCATGAATTAAAACTAAATTCCAAAATAGGTCTAATAGTACCCTTTGGCAAGCACGACATTCCCTGCAGGCATCATACTGACTACTCACCCTTGAAAATCGATCCACTAGTTACGGAATGGGAAACTTATGTAGAAAACAAACTGCCCCACGATTATCATGCAGCCACTATTGTAAGAAAGTGCTTTTTTCACTGTACAGCTTATTAGTAAGGCTATGGTGTCTAGGTCCACAGATGTGATCATTCCAATGTATCCAGCACTAGTTAAGGTGATCATTGAGTATAATGCCCGTTTTGACATGTATTTAGGTTCATAGGGTGTTTACTAGGCTAACGACCACAAGGGCCTTTTTAAGTCTAGCCATACATCCCAAATTTCTGACAAGTTCTGATACCCTTGATAAGTGTAAGCAGTGGCTTGGGAGATGAAACATTTATAAGAAGGAGACTGAGAGATGAACCATTTACAGGTTGCCTGTGCCCATTAGAGACATAGGTGTCAATCCAGGGATGAATTTCCTGTTCCCCATCCAACTGTCCAAGTACCACTTGAATTGGGTTAGGGAGGAACTCTGCTTCACATGGATGGGGAGCCTGTTCCACAGACGGGGGGAATCTCTGGGATACATACCTGTCTCTTCAGCAGGTCCTAAGATATGGCACAACAGGAGTATTTACTCATTTTTTTCACCAAGAAATTAGGCTATAAATCATAAGAACTACAATGATCATCTCAAAGCCTTGTCCTTATTCTCAGTATCATAGTCTTCTAATGGAAGATCTCTGCATCCTATACAGTACCTCAACAGATCATATCCTCTTAGACCTACTGTACATCCATAAGTCAAACAGTGGCATAAATATCCACTCAAGAGTTCTTAAACTCTTGTGAAAAACAGAACATGCAGGCGGGATAGATAAGTGTCACAAAGAATTCCACTTCTTTGAAATAGTCTTCCTATCCACATACAACAAAGTACTTTTACTCTACTCAAATGCAATCTGGACAAATGGCTGTGAAACTGCAAATTAATTACTGGAGTAGTACCCTTGTCCCCTATGGAAAGGAGTAACATGTAAATATTTTGCTGTTTTTGGTTACTTTTGTATTTACATTTCAAGTCTAGAAAAGCTTCATGGGAATGCATGGCTAGGCTTCTAAAGTTCCTCTAGGGTCAACGGCCTAGTAAGAACTTAAAAACCTGTTTTGTATAACTTATACAAGCTCGGCAGGACAAATAAAAAAAGACAGTCTTAGATTTGTGTCCATTCTAATCAAACTCATTACACAAAGTACTGTAAAGTTTTGTGAGAAATCTTTTAACTATGCATACATAAGAACGTTTTCTAAAGATAGCATATGGTTTATAATAAAACACTGAGATCTAGTAGTATGATAGTAAATTCTAGATGACATTAGCAATGTCATTAAACAGACAAATATATCCTGACAGTTAAATTAAATGCAACAAATAAATGGAGGAGTTACTGTATAGCAGTACTTATAGTGTTTACTGATTTTTAACGTTTATGACATGTTTACAATGTGTTTGAGGGTATTTTAGTGAATTCACTATAGTACATTAAGGTAGAATAATAGGCCTGAAAATATAGACTCAGACTTGTGTTTTCATGTAAGCATTTAGTTTCAGGGAAAGACAATTCATTAGAAAGGAAAGATAAAGCATAAGATGTGCAGAAATACCTCAATACAGAAAATTCCTTTCTCAAGGGAAAGAGGTACTTGCAAAAGAATGCTAGATAAGGCACATGCAAGACAAGACTTGGGAAACCAAGGCTAAAGAGGCATATAAAACATTACAGGGTGTTTGGTATTATAAGACTATACTCCAGACACAGTCAGTGAATTCAAGAAATTAGTTAGCCTGGACTGACATACAGAAAAGATTAAATATCCAGCATCCCAGAAAGGAAGTTAGCTTTTGGACTGCACTCAAGAAGCCGGAGTACAGAAGTCAGGTTAAATATTCATACTATTCAGGAGGAAAAGACTGTTTCAGTCGATATTATCAGAATATACATGCAGAACTTTGGATATATTTATCAGCATTCCAGATCACCACTGTTATTCAAGGCAGTACTCTAATATGGTTAACATCTACTAAAGCATTATTAACCAAACGACCATGTCTGCAGCATATGTTTTGTGAAAGTACAAAACACATGGCCCATAAAGAAGAGACTTGCACCTGTTCAGTACAAGTTTGGGTAATTAACAGATAAAGACTTTCATTCCAGTCAAATCCAGTATACTACAGTCTTATCAATTATTTCAACGGTGAGCCACTATGAATGGGATAAACAGTTTTAAGTCCCAAAACGCCATAGCAACCTTTCATCAGCAGTCAGACCACGTGTGTTCTACAGAGCAAACTACAGAACAGCAGTATTTCATTCCAAGCAACCTCATCAGCAGTCAGACTACCTGTGTTCTACAGAGCAAACTGCAGAAGAGCAGTGTTTCATTCCAAGCAACCTTATCAGCACCACATGTACCTGTGTTCATTCGGAACATTTCTCCAAAACTTCAACAGACAGCTGTAGTGAGTAATGCTTCCAAGTACCATTTTTAGTGCAGCAGCCAACTTAACTTAAAGGTTTCATCAACAGTTGACAGTGACACTTTTTCCAGTCTATCAGTAACTACAGTAAAAGTTTCACAACAGATTTTTCAGCTGCACACCAGTGTTTTTCCAGATGGGAGACAGTCAACTCCATACACAGTAAGGCCACAGCCAACAGCACTACAGTTACTCCTTATACATCAAACCTTTCAGTAAGACATCACTGATATTCCAGATGTAAACTTCAGACAGAGCAGACAACGCACCTTTGCATACAACTGCAGCCATTAGACAAATTGAAGAGCACCAACATTTACTTCAATAGACCAACACAACTTCAGAAAATCTGCAACCTTCAGCAGTGTTCCTTCAGAACATAAAAAGACATTATCCAGTTAACAGTTACGTACTTCATCTCCATAAAATGTCAAGTTTCCAGAGTGATGTCACACAAGCGAGAGAAAGTTTAAAAAGCTGCAGACAACAGGACACGTTCTTCCAGAATCATAAAGTTATGTAAGACTTTATATGCACTTTTTAGCTAAAAAGCTCAGAAAAGTTTAAAATACATCAATAAAAGTCACTTGCATACCTTTTGTATTAAAATGTCAAGTATTACTTCTACAGTCAAGACAGCAGTAAATGTTAGTGTTAAAGTTAAAAATTGGGTAAACAGTCTAAAAAGCTGTGTTCCAGAAATGTTCATTTAAAGTTCAAGGTTATTAGTTCAGGAATGTTACATCTTTCCAGACACAAAAGGGTGAACTTACAGCAGCACATTGCAACAGACACACTATCTCATAATTTTGCGGAATGAGTCAGCTTCTGTCACTAATTCTGATTTACAGTTTTCAAACATCACTGTAAATGCTACATGTAATTCAAAGTATGGAGTTAAGTAGCAATATGGTAAACACAGTGTGCAGGCCAGGGCAAATATTGCAAGGGGGGGGGATAAGAGTGCAGACTTTAATCAGTCTGATAAAATAAATATACAGACTTCACTATAAATTACAGTTTCAGAACAAAGTAAAGAAAAAAAAAGCATTCCATAGCTCAAGTCAGTGTTGTTGCTAGTTCTATAACAAAGGATTTTCAGCTCATTTATAAAGGGTGTGGCAGTCCAGCAGCAAACCAGAGCATTTATCTGCCAAAATAAATTACATTTCATTGTTTACAGAAAAATAATGGAATAATGTACTGATTAATACAGACAAATCAACTTCAGTTACAGATGGACCTTTATTAGAGGACACAAATGTAGTTTTGTCAGGATTTAAAGGGTAAAAGATTACAGCAGCTAACAGTTTGAAGTGTAACAGCGCTGTACTAGGGTATGGACGTCATCAGAGTTGTATGTTCCTTTACACTTCAGTAACAAGATTGTATGGAACAGTACTGCACTCAGATCATATTGGGTGTAGCCAGTTAGAAAAAAAGGGGGTAACTGTATGCATTTATGTTGTTTAGGGTACACCAGAAATGACAGTCAAGTTAATTTGCAGAATAAAGGGTTTTCACTTACAGATTTGGTAAATGAATTGTTTGTGCTATTGCTTTGTTTAGCAGACATTGTTAAGAGCTTTGTTTTATGGTAGTAAAGTGTTGCAGTGTATACATAATATCTTGATACAGAGACAGGAAAGCATTCATAACATTAAATAATGTTTGCTAGTTTCCAGAATGCAAATTTAAAGTCAATGCTACATTTTATAAGTGACAGTACAGTCAAAAGTTCAGATCCCATGCGTGAAAAGAATGCACCATAAATATTATGTGTCATTACAACCACAGGTTCAACTCCTACGTTATACTTGTAAAAAGGGCAGAAAAGTAAAGTTTCAGAATTAGATCAGTTCAACTCTAGTAATAAATGTGTATACCATATAAAGAAATGGCATGTATTTATATAAAGGACATACAAATAAACTTACAGGTAAAGAAACTTCACATACTTGTATAAAGGACTGACAAAGTTCCAGAATTAAATCAGTTCAACTTTAGTAAGCAAATGGTACAAGACTGTATACATTTCATGCAGAAATTGCAGTTTACCAAGTACACCAGTAACTGAGTTACAAGCCAGCTCAAAGAGCTGAATTAAAGACAGTACTGTATGGCATAAGGCGGTATGGTAAAGATCAAGTTAATATTCTTAGTGGCAATTTATGCAGTTACAGCTTACTATTTAGCTATGAAAATTGTAGACAATCATAACAAATCCTTGCAGGATTTGGTAGTACTGAAAAGCTAAATGATGTCAGCCAAAGAAATGACTATGTAAAGACAGTGGGTGGAGTTTCACTCACAGAACAGTATGTTAGAACTTGATGGTCATGAGAGTAAATGTAAAAAGTTCAACAGTTAAGATTAATTTTATACAGGTGCAGAAGTGCACAATGTCAGATTACTACTTCAGTTTCATTTAAGGTTATGACAGGAAAACTAAGGTTTTAATTTGATTTAATAATAAAGTTACAGCCTTTCCATTTCACTGTAGTATGACATTATCAGTTTGCTTACAGACTTTCAAGAGTTTATTAGCGGCAAATGTTTATTTCATGCAGAAAAATGTAAATAAAGTCAGGGCAACAAGCAATGATATCAGTTTACAATGGTTAAAGCTGGAAATATTATTTTAGGGACCTGTTACTTTTTTTGTGCATTGCAAATATTGTTAAATAATTTCCAGGTTGATTTTCCAGTTTAATTTTAAATACAATCAAAAATTTGAACCACCCAGCCTTGCAAAAGAGATAAAAAGGAGAGGTTTAAAAGGCTTAACTATAAAAAGGACACTTGGACATTAAATCAGGCCTTACAATACCTCATCAATGCAGAGTAAGGCCTAAATTTGGCAAGAGCTGTGGTGCAGAAGTCGACTGTTTTGTGCGTTTCAGTTACTCCTTCAAGGTTTGTTTGAAGTTAAAAGAAGTATGGAAATGTTCTCATGTTTTCAGACAGCTCTATAACAGTACTAGATTTTGGTTTATGCTTTTATTTATCGTCAGACAATACTGACAAAAAGGTATTAATAGTTTATTCTCCAGATTACGATATTACCAGATTTCAGTTTATTTTCATCTGTGTTCAGGTAACACTGGAGAAAAACTACTCCTTTAGTTAGTTTCCAGATTATAACATTTATACAAAGCTATTTTAGATGTCCAGTAATGTAAATTTCAGTCAAGATTCAGAATATGACATTCATACTCAGTTATGTGTTCAGTATAGTACATTTCAATCAATTTCAGAATATAGTATTAATACTCAATTATACATTTCTGCTTGACATTATTCAGTCAGTTTTAAGGGTAAAGTGACACAATTATTTGTGACAGGTTTATTACATCATACATTTCTACTACATCAAGGCATAACACAGCAGGCTTAAGCTGTTAATTAATTTACAGATTACAGTGAACTTTCCATAATTATTGTACATAAGTCAGAAAGTTAAATGGATGCTAGCAGAAAATGCAAAGGTATAGACCTGAAATACAGGGAGCATAGGTTTAGAAAAATATTTTAGCTCATAAATATTTACAGGATACTTCAGACACATATTTAGGAGGCAGAGATCCATTACAGCACATAAAAATTAAAAAGGTAAATAAAAAAAATACAGATACAAGTTAATACAGTAAATGGTAATTATGCTTCAAGATTAGCTAGAATGGTATTCCTCTACTGCCAATTTCAATTAGTCTTCATAAAACAGCCACCAAGCTTGATAGGCTATACAATAAAAAAAGAAAATGGACTAAACAGTACAATGTTTGAAGATTTAAATCAATGGACAACAGAAAAATGTTTAATTTGCTATAAGAGGGAGAGACATTATGGAAAAATAAGGCACCAGATCATAAGGTAAAAAACATAGGCATATAAATACAGTGTAATTTTACCATTACAGCACAGAGAGATAAGGAAGAAAATAGGCAGGGTTAACAGTTTGTACTCTGTCTAACTTAAAAAGACTCAGAGAGACAAGTTAAGGATGTGTATTGCATTTTTTCCATGCTATTCTGGAACAGCAGATTTAAAAGAATTACCTGGCCTAAGCAGTTTTAGAAACCAGAGAATTAAAAGACAATGATTTTCAGAATAATGTTCAGGTTTTAGATACATCACACATACATCAGAACTTAGACTTAAAGACTATGGATCTAGGTAATAGGGTAATTATTTCAATCCAAACAGGCCATAAATGCTCAAGTGACACCCAGTGGTCAATAAGGAAATGGCAAGTTTATTTACCAGATAAAGAAAAGTTATTTTCAGATTAAGAGTCAAGTGGCATAGAGCCGTATTTTCAAACCAGATTATAGTAGTTAGCAATACAGATATAAGGTGACTACAAAAGAAGGTCCCTGTAAACTTTCATCAGGGAGCTGGTAGAGTGAGGGTATTCTTAGTGAATTCATTCTAGTATAGTAAGGCAGAATAATAGACCTGAAAATACAGAGTCAGAATTGTACTTTCATGTATGCATTTAGTTTCACTGAAAGACCATTCATTAGATAGGAAAGGTAAAGCATGGAATATGCAGTAATACAGAATATTTCTTTCTCAAGGGAAAGAAGCACTTGCAATGGAATGCTAGACAAGGCACATGCAAGACAATGATTGGGAAACCAAGGCTAAAGAGGCATGTAAAACATTACAGGGTTTTTGGTATTAACAAATATACTTCAGACACAGTCAGTGAAACAGAAAGTTACTTAGTTCGGACTGACATACAGAAAAGCTTAAATATCCGGCATCCCAGAAAGGAAGTTCGCTTTTAGACTGCAGAACAGACACTTGAGCCAGAGTACAGAAATCAGGTTAAATATTTATACTATTCAAAGGAAAAGAATGTTTCATTTGATATTAACAGAACATACATGCAGAAACTTTGTATATATTTATCAACACTGTTACCGTTATTAAAGACGGTATTCAAATTTGGTTAACATCTAATAAAGCATTATCAACCTAAATACCATGTTTGCAGCACATTTTGTGAAAGTACAAAAGGCTTGGCCCATAAAGGAGAGACTGGCACCTCTTCGGCACAAGTTTGGGTAACTAACAGATAAACGACTTTCATTACAGTCTCATTTCAGTTGTGTCCAGTTAAATCCAGTATACCACTGTCATATCAATTCTTTCACACTGCCATTGATACTTTGTAGTGTTAGTATAGTTCACATTAGATAATTTGCAAACTTATTGACAGTAAAATCTTTAATTTATTTGTAAAGAATAAATTCAATAAAAAATATTTGAATTTTGATTTCTGAACATTCAGCAAGTGTACTATGAATACAGTAATCAAAACCTGAATGTAACATCTTTCAGTAACAAAAAAATTAGTCAAAAAGGGAACAATGCAGCTGAGAGTAAACATATATGCCAAATAAAACAATCTTCCTTACTTGCAGAGTGCAATAACCACAGCGACGAAGTCTTATGGCTTTAGAGGCATGAGGGATCATTTCTTCTTGCTCTTCATTCAATCCAACCTAAAAGTATACTTGCAAATGTTAATAAAGATTAAGTTGGCAATATGCTAAACCACAAAACAACACTAAAAATGCAGCTCACATTGTTCCTTCAGGTTTAAACAGAAAACATTAAAAGCAAGTGAGGCATCATACAATGAAGTTAGTGGAATGATTTCTTGCTAGTGATGACCATCCCCACACAACATATGTTCTGATGTGATATTTAACTATTTTACCTGACATCTAAACTAACTAGGTATCACAGATGAAACAAAAGACACGGGGAAATTCTAGTATCAATGTTGCCTCCTTACAGCAGCCATTGATGAGCAACTACTTAACAATTCCAAGTCATCACTGCAGTTTTCCTATCACCTATGTGGTGACCCTGGCAACATATACAATATGAAAGAACATCAGGAGACATTTCATTATGCTGCATATATACTCAAAGATCACATCCGACTCCTCTAGCAACCCTGTGAACAGCCACCCTCACCCAAAGAGTTTACTAGGCAGGTCTTTCTTCTGTATCAATTACATACTGCATGGACATCTAGGGGAATTTATACTCGGCAATTAGCCTACTGTATGTAATTGGGAGGCAGCAGGAATACAGCACACACAGCAGCACACACAGTTGAGTAATGCGAACAGAGGGAGAACATGCATACTCCATACAGAAGGCACCCCTTCTGAGAATCAAACTGGAGAAACTCTTTTGTGAAGCAATAGTGTTACACACGGTGTCACCTTTTTTGCTTAGGTCTCCACAATAAGCAAACAACAGGATGGGATTGCTAGGAAATAAAACCCCACTTAAGGAGTTTGTGAAGCCCAGCACTGGAAGTGGAGGTCCTCCCCTACCCTGAAAGATCCATTATTTCCCTATAACAACTATCCTGGAGGGTAATACTGCACTCAGAAAACAGACCATCTGTTAAGGTGTTTTGCACATGTTTTATTATTTGCATACTTTTGTATATTTTTGATGTAAAAGTGTTTCCCTGCCTAATGTTTGAAAGCACTACTTTACTGGAACACTTTATTCAGTTCATAAATTGACAACAAAAATCCTATGAAGTGTGTTAGCAACATGCATCACTGCAACCTGTAGATGCCACTTTACATCCACTAAATTCTATAACACACTCCATTCCTTCTCAGTAAGTACCATTAAGCACTTAAGAGCCAATTACATTTTTTCACTGATTCAGGACTTACTGTGCACTCAACTTGAGCTGGTCCTATACTTGCAATTTAAATACAGTCCGTTTGCCTTTAATGTTGCATTTAACGCCGACTTTTTGATTTCCTTGGGGGGGGGGGGGTCTTTGTTTTATTACGTCTTTGTTAAAGACTACATTGCCACCAACATACCCTTGTGGTTTCCCATGTTAACATCGAGCTCTAATTCAAAATAAATGTCCTATCCATAACATTCATGACCCGTGTTAAACTCTGCACCTGTGCTTGAAACTCTAGCAATACTTCCTAGTCCCAAAGATATTATCCCTAATTGTCATTATTCTCCTTTTCAAACATATGACATTTTTTTGGGACCTCTGAGAAAAATTGTTTACCTCAGTTCCTTTACATAATGCTTTAAAGTTGGTGTATGTAAGTGGTGTTGAAGAATTTTGTATCTGAAATAAAAACATATACAAGTATTGAATAACAAGCCAAACACACAGACAGACCCAGACACACGCACACACACGCAGAGGAGAGCAGTCACACAGGTTCATAATATATATATATATATATATATATATATATATATATATATATATATATATAGACACACAAAAACTCACAAACATATATAAAGAAACTTGCACAAAGACTGACACATTTTATATAACAGAAGTCCTGTTCATGTTACTGAACACTCATTTGTAATGTAAAATATGGAAGGTTTCTCCAAATGTTTGCTTTACCAAATGTCTTGTTTACTGAAAGAGGTAGCTGTGTGCTGTAACACGGGCGGGAGGTTGTGTGCAAATGTTTGTAAGGTAGGGTTAGAGTAAGGGCAAACTAAGGGGACAGAGTTAGTGTTGTGTGTGCGTGTGTTTTATGTAGTGGGTGTCTGAGCGGACTTATGTGGTGATAGTGTTAAGAAAAGGGTTTTTCTAAGGTAAGGTGAAGAGTTCGAGTTAGCACCACCTTAGTTATGTATGCTAACCACTAACCCTAGCCCTACACCTTACCTTAGAAAAAAAAAAGTTCTATTACATTGCCATTACTTAGACAAATTAGGTCTGAATGTTATGGGAGGGTTTTGGTTTAGTGACTGCAAAACAGAATAGTTTTTACGATCTTTTACATTTTCAGTGTATTGGGCGTCTGGTACTGTGAATGTCTGAAATGTTATTGTTGATCTTATATGTTCGACGTTTTAATTGCTCAAACTATAATCATATACACACTCCTCTCTCTCTCTAGATTTTATATATATATATATATATATATATATATATATATATATATGTATATGGATATGTATATATATATATATATATATATATATTTATATACACACACACACACACACATACATATATTGGTGTGGGGTTGGGAGGATGGCCTAATGGTTAAGGTATTTGCCTTACAAACACAAGGTACAGGGTTTGAATCTCACAGGGGATAATTGGCTAGGCTTACAATGGCTCGCAAGGGCAGTTAGCCTAGTACTAATCTATGAATCTACTATGAATCTATATACACACACACATACACAGTTTTGCATGTTATCTTGCTAGTCTTTCATATGATTCAAATCGCACTGTCATAAGATAAATGAGCACATGGATAATTAGTAGTTGTGAAGTCCATGGGTGATTGTCTAACTGCACAGCAAATTTTAACTGCTGCTACTGCATTACGTCCATTAGACCTTTTTTTCCATTCACTAACTATGGTCTTAGGGCGGCCACGGTGGTGCAGCAGTTAGCGTTGCCACCTCACAGCAAGAGGTTCTCTGGTTCAATTTTTGGCTGGGGGTGCCTTCTGTGTGGAGTCTGCATGTCCTTCCTGTGGTCGTGTGGGTTTCCTCCGCTTGCTCCGGTTATAGGTGGATTGGACACTCTCAATTGACCCTAGGTGTAAGTGTGTGCCTTCTGTGGAAGGTTGGGTGCCAGGCTGGCAACTCGGCCCAGTAAAACTCCCCTGCCAATTGTTCTGCAGACCATTGTTCCGCTGTGGTGACCCCTAACTGGGATAAGCCAAAAAGGAGATGACAATGATGATGACTAACTATGGTCTTAAAAAATGAACCAGAGTACAAAAGTGCAAGCAGAAGAAGCTAAAAAGAAACCTGTCTTCTGTTCTGTTGTAAGGATTCTGATTGCAGAATTCAAAAACGAGGAGACTGAATGACCAGAAATCAATTTGTATACTAAGATTGACATTTCTCAAAACATTCCCTTTTCTTAGAGGTAAACTGATTTGACATATGTAAAGATGGGGGTGGAGGTTGCCCCCAACATCAGGGGGTGTAGGGAGGCTTGGCTCCCTGCACAAAACAAGTAAAGAGTGATGTTCAGTATTCAGTCCTTTCCTTCATTTTTGGTCTTTCAGAACTCAGCAGTCTAAGTCCCAACATTTCAATAGGGTGTTTTTTTTGGGTACTCTGGTTTCCGTCCACATCCAAAGACATGTGAGAGACCGATTGAAAATTCTAAATTGTTAGTTACTGTGTGCGACATGAAAGAAAGCCCTTTCAATCTACTTAATTCCATACTTGCCAGCCACAACCACAATACCAGCATTTCAGAAGACTGTGCCAATTTTAGTCACTTTTGAATGGCAGCTGCTGTTCATGGGATTGCTATAGCAGTCAGATACAACTCAACAGCATTGGATGGTCATATGGCCCCCATCTACACCCTTGCAAGAAGTGGGCACATTTTCTTTTAACTGTTGCTGCCATGTGAAAGGAATAACTTAACAGGTTAATATGAAACTTGGGAATCCAAGAGCTTCAAAGAACAGGTATGATACTTCGCAAGAGGAGCTTATCATGGCGCCATAATAATGGTGCACTGCAAGCAGTGATACTATAAAAACTAGAGGGGGGGTGCATATCAAATGGTAAGGTAAGTTAAAACTTGTTAGTAATCAGCAGGCCTGACCAACACAACTTTTAAGATGGGAGTCCCCTTGCTAGACTGACTAGGAAGAATCATGTAACTGTTCAGCAAAAAAGCAGTTCAAGCTGCAGTTCTGGTGCAAGACATGGCTTCCAGTAATCAAGACAGAAATAAAATAAGTAAAATGTGCTCAGAGCTGATTAAAATTAACTAAACAGCGAAAGAGTGTATCAATTCAAATAAAAGACTGGAAAAATGGAAGAAGCTTTAAACTGATACTCAAACGAGTAGATAAAACTGCAAAAATCAGAAGTCAAAATGAAGAAAAGACTGGCTCAGTATGAGACCACTCAAGAAGAGATATTTCAAAACATTGTAGAATTAGAGGACAGAGCACATAGGGAAAATCTCAAGTTTTCTGCTGTACCAAAGAAACTAGAAGGAACAGACTGTATTAATTTTATGAAGGCACAAATAAACAACTGGAATGGCAATCCATAGCAGGAACTGTTAACTGAACCGGAATCTGGAATTAGGAGATGGAGGTGAACAGAAAGAAGACCACAACATGGAAATTAGTGAATAAATGTGAGACTGCAAATCATCAATTGCATTTGTAAAATACAGCTGCTTAAAAATAAGTGGAAAGAGTGGACTTTTGTTGGCTGTGTTAAACTTGAGGGGAACTGAAAAGCATTTGCCTCATTTCATGTGATGGTGCTGCGGTAGCGTTGTCGCCTCACAGTTAGACGTTGCTCGTTCGATTCTCAGTTAGAGCGCCTTCTGTGTGGTGACATGTGTGAATGGGCATTCCTTCACTGAAGGTTGTGTGTTAGGCCTGGCAAGCCAGCACGTAGAACTCTACTGCCAATCATTAGCGGACCGGAGTCCGCTGTGGCGACCCCTAACCGGGAAAAGCCGAAAAACACAAACAAATGTTTGGAAAGACTCTGAAGGGAGGGGAAGAAGAAGAAGAAAGAAAAGGTAACTAAGTAAAACAATTTATATTCTTAACATTACTTCTATGAAACTTTTCACAATATAAATTGCATATTTTATACTAAAGTATTTTTAGTGGTTTCTGTATGTGATAAAAGTTACTAAAGTAAACAGAGGCTTCTTTTTCTTCTTCATCTTATTTATTGGCATTTGTTTACCAGGAGAGTCCACTGGGCCAAGCATAGCCCATTTTCAGTGGAGGCCCGGGGAGAAAAAGCTCCAGAAGTGTGACTTACACAGTACAATAACAATAATATTACAAAATTAACTAAAGTACAGGAATAAACTAGATACAAGTAGTATGTTTAGTTATACAGGGCCATACAGGATAAGGCTGACATCTTCTCTTCCTTTCTTCTTTTTTGGTATTAACAAATGTACCCATTACAGTGCAAAAAGAGAATAAAAGCTATACAAAAAGAAAGAATATTTAATTATAATAAGAAATGCAGAGTACAAATGACAATGCTACAGGAAACACATTTGGAAAGAAGTGAGCATGTGAATTTGATAAATAAAGGGTTTCAGGGTGTACTTTCTGCAGAACATCAGGGATAAAGGAAAACAGGAGTGCTTATATTAATTGCTAGAGAAACTCCAGTAGTGACAGAAGAGGGGAAACAAGATAACAATGGCAGATTTGTAGTAGCATGGGGCTATTGGCAGGGGATGAGGATTACGCTGACATGTATTTATATTCCACCTACAACTGCTATTACGTAGTTTTAAAAAAATTTAGGAGAAAATCTGCTTTCAGCAGGGAATATTACTTATAGGTGGGGAATTTGATTTGCGACAATGAGGATGCATCAGGGGCTTAGAAGAGAAAATATAAACTAAAGCAACTGCCCTTTTCTAATTGCCAAAGAAGAGAGAGACAACAGTTATGTAAGTAAACTTCTCATTACAAAAGATCTTTGAATGATCACTGCTGCAGTAGCCTAGTTTATATGGTTATATCTTGCATAGAGTGTAACAGCTGTCAAGCTTCCAAAGCTTCAGAACACTTCCACACACCCCAACAGTTAGTCACCTTGAGCTGAGCTAAAAGTCAGATTGGGGTGCTAAGCCCTTCAGAGCTTTTATGGCAACCACAGGGGAGGCAGGTGGCTAATCCCGGAGCGGACACTGTAAGGAAAAAAAATACAAGTTCACACCCTGGCAAAAACAGACAAACAATAAGGGGGATGGAAAGAGAGAGAGAGAGAGAGAGCAGCTACTGCAGCAGTGATCATGAGAAAACCTACTGCTATGTTAAGTTTACTTGTGCAACTGTACCATGTTCTTCACATGGATCAATGTTGCAGTAGCCTAAGCTATACGAGTAGATTACCACAGCTTAACTGGCTGTTAGGAGGAAGGATGAGGGTCCAGGAGTTCCTGGAGAGTGGTCCTACAAAATCCTGTTCTAGACCTAGGAAAGGAATCTAATTTATAGTGCTTAGTAAAAGTACACACAGAGGACCAAGTTTATGCTTCCAGAATACTTCTAAAATCCAACCCTTTCAAAAAGCCACAGATGAAGCCAAGGCCCTGGGTAGAGTTACTCTTGACCCTGCCTGGAAAAGTTTTGTTGTGGTGGAAATAAAAGATAAAACCAGGAGACAACCACTTGAAAAAAGTCTGTTTTGACAGAGGTTGTCCTTTTTTCTTGCCTTCACAAGAAATGAACTGATCAGAAGTTCTGAAAGATTCTTTTCTCTCAGGACAGTACCAGAGGTATCTGTAGACGTCCAAGATATGGAGTATCCTTGTTTCCTAATTTTTAAGTTCTGGGGAGAAGACACTGAGATGGATAGTTTGGCTTAAGGTAAATTCAGACACCACATAAATATAAGTTATATGCTTACCATAACATTAGATTTCCCTGGTCTTTGTCCAGACACTGGAACAGCAGGACTGGTGCCTTTGGTGTCCTCTAGTGATGACAACAAACTCCTACAAGCTTGAGCTCCTTCCTACTCATAATTTCTCCTTGCTGGTGAATTCCTCCAGATCACGTATGCCACCATTATAGAATTATTAGCTCTAAAAAATAACTTGCCCTCCAAAAGATCACTTCAAATCTCTCAGGAAAGGAAAATTTGGTAGGGGTAGTGGACAGGTTGTTCTAATACCTGGACGGAGACCAGATAAACTTAACATTATAGTAAGTATACAATTTATGCATTTCTAAGGTCCTTTCCAGACTCAGGAACAGCAGGACAGATTCCCCCAGCTATTGTTGGTAGCCTATCCTAGTAAGCCTTTCAAAATGGATGATCCAAAAGAAGCCCTTCCTCTGGAGATAGAATCAAGACTGTAATGCTTAACAAAGGTATGTAAAGAAGGACAGGTGGCCACTACTGTAATGTCCTAGAGTAGAAGGTTTCATGGAAATGCCATGGACATGGCTTGAGCTCTGACACAATGCAACTTTGCTAGGACAGTTACGCTCCTTATCCACCTTGTCATAAGAAAAGGAGATGCAGTCTGTAACCCACTCTGCCAATGTAACCTCAGAAATCTTCTGACCATGCTTAGCTGCTGAAAAGCTAACCAAAAGGTATTCATCCTTCCTAAATTCCTTTGTACGGTCCAAATAAAATCACAATTGTTAAGGAACAATCAAGCAATGCAAAAGGTACTCTCCCCTTTAATAGAGGATGTGGGGAAAAATACACACAAATGAATATATTGATTCAAATTAGCCTGCAAAGCAACCCTGGGTAGAAATGAAGGCTTTGTTCTAATAGAGACAGTCCTGATGAAAAAGGCTATAAGGGTACTTTGTGGACAAGATGTGCAACTTTGAAATATGTCTTGCTGAAGTTATGGCTATAAGAAATACTGTTTTTTATGATAGAAATTTAATATTTGCTGAGCTGGATGACTCAAAGGATCCTCATTAAGGGCTTCTCAAACATGAAATTTAAATCCTAAGCTGGGGCTGATCTAGTTAACGGGGTCTGGAAAGAAATATACCTTTAAGAAAGGCTTAACAAGAGTGATAAGCAACCAGCGAGTTGCTTGAAAAGTCTTCATGAAAGGATGAAATATTTGCCAACTAAACTCTTACTGTGGAGTAGCTACCTCTTTGCTGTATAATTCAGTCAAGAAGATTAGGACCTCCTCTACTGGCACTGATGTTGGGAGAAACATTTCTGCCCTGGGCCCACAAGGAAAACTTTTTCCTTTTTATATCATTCATTCATTCTTTCATTTAAATTACTTTAGAGGAGTTCTTTTGAGAGGTATTAATAAGGTCTACAACTCTGGGAGGGGAACTGAGGGTTCTTGGCCCTTATAGGGACTGGAGAAACCAATGATTAGATCAAGAGACTGAATGTCTGGATGAAGTATTCCAAATGGGTGAGATAAAAGAGCAGGTTTCTGTGGAAGACGGAGGAGTTTCTTCATTACATAAGGCTACAGCAAGGAAAAACTAAGTACAATGAGGCAGAATAGTGCTATGAGAACAACCTTGGCCTTGTATGCTTTAGCTTTCTGTAACAGTCTTGGAACCAATGGAAGAGGCAGGAGTGCATACAGAAGACCTGGGGTACAGTCGTGGGAAAATATCTCTCCTGGTGACTGCCCTTCTAAAGGAACTATGCTGAAAAATTAGGGGCACTTGATGTTGCAAGGCGAAGCAAAAGGTTTGCAACAAGGTTATCCCCATTTCTTGAATATAGTGCATGCCACTCTGGTAATGAGAGACCATTCACAAGGAAGCAAAATCTGTCTGCTCAATTTTTTGGAAGTCTTTGGTATATGCACTGCTATTAGAAAGTGCTGTGAGGTGAATGCCTATTCCCACACCCTCACAACTTCTTTGTATAGTGGGATAAGATTGAGTTCCCCCTTGCTTGTTGTTATACTATACCATACCACTGTGGTGTTGTCTGATTGTATGGTAATTGCAATTTGAGGATGCCCAAACTGAAATGCGTGCAACACTAGGAAAACTGGCATCATTTCAACAGAGCACTGGTGTACAAGGATGCCTCTTCTGTAGTCCATGAACTCTGTACCATCTTTTTCAGGAAACGTTCCCTCCACCCAAAAGAAGTTGCACCCATGGCTGCCATCATCTTAAAAACTGGCTTGGCAATTAGAGATCTGGTTGTTAAACTTTACGGATGGGTCTACTACTGTAGAATTTTCATGACAGCCCTCTACAATCTGATTGTTTGACACGTGATAGCACTGGTCCCAGTTGGTTTGAAGTATCCACTGCAGTATCCTCATGTTGATCCTGGTGTGAAGGACCATTTGGATCAAGGCAGCCATTAAACCTAGCACCTTTAGGATGCTTGCAGGAAGTCTGTCCTGAAGGAGTAGAAGTGAGATCTCTTCTATTATAGCAGAGACTCTCTTGTGAGGTAAATCTGCCATTTGAGTTCGAGTGCTGATCCTGGGAAGGTTGCAGATCAGATTTGGTTTTGCTTATAGTGATCAGCAAAGACAGACAGATGTAGAGCAGGTATTGTTTTGCTACAATAAGCTGCTCCATTGATGTGGCTGCCAGGAGACAATAATCCAGATATGGGAAACTGCCAATCCCAGGGAGCTGCATGTGTGCCATGACTGTTGCCACACATTTGCTTAACACCTGGGGAGGGAACCTCCTAGATTGTTCTTTTGCTATGTCCCTTTGCATGGGGGTGACACTGAAGGGAGCTGGGAAGTCTGGACAGACGCTGATGTGGAAAAGGGAATAAAGTAGCTCGGGAAACGAATCTCCTTACCCATGAATCTTACATGATGGCTGTCCACACAGAATGTTTAAGGAAGGACATCTCCTGACGACAACCATTCTGGGATTGTAGGAGTGGAATCTTTGAAAGGATCTCCTACCTCTCAAATTGTTTGGACCACCTTTACACCTAGGGTGGAGTTCAGAATAAAATTCTACTCTTCCCTAAGAACCTCTGTCTTGTTGCTGTCTTTTGTACGGCTGCTTGAACTTCTGAAACCATATGTTCTTGGCCTCTTTCTCTTACTTGAAAAGTCTTTTGGGGGGGTGACAAACTTTGCCTCTTGCTCACATGTAGACAATCTATCCTTGACTTAATGCATTCTTTGATGGCTCAATGTTATTCAGGCAACAACACAAGCCATACTGAAGTGGTCTGGGAAATACACCAGTCACAATCAGGCCTATCTCCTAATGGCCAAGCTTGATCCTGCTGCCCAGGCTGCCCCCTCCATCACACTGTGTATAATTCATGCCACAGTCACCACTTGAGTTTCTAATTCAGAATATAGATCTCCCATTTGCAAGTATTTCAATGTGTCTGCTTCTCTGCAATGTCCTTTTGAAACCCAAGCAAATACAGCATGTAGTTCAGAGTTCTAACCAATAACTTACTGGATTCATAAACATGCTTCCCTTATCTGTCCATCAACTTAGAGTCTTTGCTGGGAGGATGTATTGACAGGGCATCCACAGAGACTTATTTTTGGTGACTGCGGCCACAACTATGGAGTCAACAAGGTGACTAGTCTGTCTTTCAGGGTACTGAGAATCTTGTCTGGCTTTCTAGAACTGGCTCAACCATGCCTTGCTCTTTCCAGACCTTGGAACAAACCATGTCAACTAGTTTATTCTGAGGAAGCACTACCCATGCAACTGAGACAGAGTAATTATAGGCCTCCTGTAATATTTGCACATCCAGAAAGGTGAGGTCTGCTGGCCATGAGCCCCTTTGTCTCATCATCACTTACATTTCACTGAGGGAAGGGTCTTCTGGTGGGGATTTGGGTGAAGCCTACCCTTCGTCCAAATCTGTATCCTGGGTGAGAATCCGAAGAGGAGTCTATGTGCTGTCTCTTGGATTTCATCTTCCTGGGAGATTAAGATGATCGTTCTCCTTGGGACTTCCTGGGGAAGAAGAATTCCCAGTTCTCACCACTGCTAGCCTATGCATCCTTTGGTTCTGTGAGAACATCTGTGATGATCTGTTCAAGTGTCCAAAATCATCACCATTCTGGGGTAGAATCAGTATGAAAGAACTAAAGTAGTTCTCTATTGCACCATATAATCCATTTAAATACCCAGGTCCATTTGAATTGACACAAATGGCAAGAAGACTGGTGCTGAAGATAGCATCCCTGGCCCTAGCAATGGTGCTGAAACTTCTGGAGCTGAAGCTAAGGGAGAGACCTTCAAACCTGAGGCATGGAATGCTGAGCTCTCTGACACTAAGAAGAGCCTGACCAAAATGATGCCTACAATCTCAATACCAAAGGCTCAACAACAATCACTGAAAAGTCCTAATAACCATTGGCATTGAAGGGAGCAAAGAAGTAACTGGCATTGGAACAGTCCAATCAATCAGTGTCAAGGAGACTGGTCCTACAGTCTATGCTAATCCAGACATTACAAGTGCCAAAAAAATTGGCCTGGAGCAGGAAAGGCAACTTGTGGAACCTGGGTTGGATCTCAGTTTATGGTAGTAATCATGGTGACAAGGTGACAATATATCGGATCTGTACCTCAACAAAAGCCAACATCATGTGCTCCCAATCAAGCTGAGTGGGACCCCTGAAAGGTCTTAATGATGCAGTGAAGGGAGGGTTAGAAGAGATCAGTACTGATAATGCCATAACCAAGAGGAAACTTATTTTCCTTCGTCTATGAGTAGAGTCATCCTTGGTACTAGAGGATTCCTGG
Organism: Protopterus annectens; assembly: GCF_019279795.1. Classification (NCBI taxonomy): domain Eukaryota; kingdom Metazoa; phylum Chordata; order Ceratodontiformes; family Protopteridae; genus Protopterus; species Protopterus annectens. The sequence continues at coordinate 348,649,381 of NC_056750.1, forward strand.
TGCCAAGATAACCTTGGAGATAACCACTGTGATGAAAGCCTGGGCAGAGATGGAGAGAACCTGGAAGAAGAGACCCTAGGTCCTGGACGAGACTGGATGGAGGAGGAATACCTGCTGGGGGAGGAGTGGACAACTTTGCTGTCTTAGCAGGAATGAATTTCACCAGCTGGAAAGGTTCTTCCCTCCTCTTCTCTTTCTTTTTCTCAGAAGATGAATGCATCAACAAGCCTGTATGAGTTGAAACAGTGGGAATAATCCCCTTGACCACCAGCTTGCTACAGTGGTTAGCCAGAATGTGAGCAATGAAACTCGTGCAAATGGAGCTGTAGTTATGATGTGACACACCCAAATAAGTAAAACACAGTCCATGAGGGTCTGTGGGGGGTACCTTACACCCACAGTGCTTGCACTTCCTAAATCCCCATTTACCCTCTTTTTCAATTACAAACTATGACGAGCACAAATCAAGGAAATCACCAAGATGCTAGCACCTGTAAGAAAAAGGAAGAGAGACAGAAAAAGAGGCTTACATGAGGGATCAGAGGTGAAAATTAAACTGGGGTCCTTCTCTGACAAATTCTGTTCGAGGAGAGGAACCAGGCAGGGGTGTCCTTTTTCCCCTTTGTTATTTGCATTGTATTTAAAACCACTGATAAAGAAAATAAGAGACTCGGGGAAATCAAGGATATAATTGGCATGGTAGTCAAGAAAAGTTGGCTTTATCTGAAAATTATACTATTTTATATTTGATAAAAACCAGAAAATGCCATTTCTGCATTGTGGAACATTCTGAGACCGTTTCAAGTCTTTTTAAGATACAAAATTAATGAAGATAAAACAAAGGCAATAGCTGTAAATTGTGTGCCACATTTGAATTGGTTCAGTAATACCCATATTTGTTGGGACATGAAAGTACTTAGAAGTATGGATTAAAAAGGATTCTGTTACGGCAGCTAATGCCATGTGGGAAAGAGACTAAAAAGATAATGAAAAGTTGAGAAACTGGAATCTCTGTTTTATGGATATGGATAGCAAAATAAAAAAGTGAAAATGTTTTTAATCCCTTTAGTTTTATACATGTCAGGCATATTTTTTATCAATCAGAGGAGAAGTTGTAGCAATTAATAAAGATTTGAAGGATCTTACCTGGAAGGAGAAGAGGACAAGAGTCAAGTGGGATAAGTTTATCCTTCCAAATGAACAATCTGGTTTTGGGGTTACTTCATTTGCAGGGGTATTTTAGTGCTACACAGTTAAGGCTCCTACACATAGTACAAGTAGAAAGCTATAATTCAAAGTGGAAAGGGATGATGATGATGATGACAAAACGGGGGAAGGTCAAGAAACAAGGAGAGATTGAGAATTTGGATGCAGATCCTTAAGGAAAATAACAACTATACAGAATATTTGAGGTCCGAAAGGAGAGAGAAGTCAGCGAGCAAAAGAGAGTAGTAGTGCTGAAACTGAATTCATCCTCAAGTCTTGATGATTAGACCCGGTTTTTCACAAAATCTCACCCATATGACACTGATGTATAGACTGTATCTTAAATAGCATATATCATGGACAGAAGTAGGTCAAAAAACTAAAAAAAAAAAAAAGATAGCTGGGTGCATAAGACCCGGGATAAAAAAGTGCCCAATCCTGGAAGGCACACTGGTGCCAGGACTGGAAAAAAAATGACAGTGTAGAATCCTCAAAATATGGAAACATTCCTACAATGGGGCCTAGGGGGAGAATGCCCCCCCCTGTTGTAAAAGGAAGTAGCAGTCCACAAAAATCACAAAAACTGATAGGCCAAAGAAGAGCCATAAAGACAGAGTGGACTACTGAGAATAAGAAAGAAATTATGCATTTTTACTATTATGCAAAAAAAGCCCAGAATTTCCGGACACAAAATATACAAAAAGATTAAGAGAGAAATTAGAGGAAAGAAAAATACTTCCACAAGAAAAACTGTTGGAAGCTTCAAATACAAATTTATGTTCATTAATACAACAGATTTGTGAAAAACATTATATAGACCAAGAAACTTTGATCTGTTACCTAGAGATTTTTGAAAGGTATAAAAAAGAAATACGGACATGGGAAAGAAAGAGAGATTTGATATGGTGCAATATTTATGCAAAGTTGAAAGCCAAATTAATCAATACAAAAAAGAGAAATACAGGCAAAGGCATAGCTGACCTTAGGCATAGGCCAACTAGGCGTCCACCTAGGGCGCCCCTCTAGCAGGGGTGCTTTTCAAGTAAAATGGATGGTGTAAAATAGACCAGTATGGGGAGGCACCAGGTGGTGTGGGGGGGGCTATGGAGCCCTTTTCCCTAGGGCACCACTTGACCTAAGGCCGACCCCGTGGCAAAGGTATCCAGATATGGAAAATTTCACAATAAAAAAAAAAAAATATCACAAAAAGAGAGAATGTGGAAAAGAAGATTAGTACAGCAAAAGTTAAAAAAAAAATAGAAGTTTAAGTTATGGAATGCCTGCAAAGTGAAGGATGTGGTGTAGAAGGTCTAAAGCATGTTACATTGCAGCATGATGGAACGAGTCCCCAAAGTAAGGAGAAGCAGGAAGATCAGGAGACATCTGCAGAAGAAATATGGACATGGAAAGAAAAAGAGATTTAATATGGTGTAATATTTATGCAAAGTAGAAAGCTAAACTAATAAATACAAAAAGAGCAGAGCCAAAGATATTTGGAGAGAAATACAGGCAAAGGAATCTGAACATGGATAACTTTACAATACAAAAAATAAGAAGAGAAAGAGAAAGAGGAAAGCAGAAAAGAAGACTAGTAATGGAGAAGTTAAAGAAATAGAAACTGAGGCTATAAAGTACCTGTAAAGTGAACAATTTAGTGTAGAAAATCTAACTCGGAAAACACCACAGCAGGACAGAGCAATGGGCATCCAAATTAAAGAGAAACCAGTGGAATGGGAAGAAACAGGTCAGTTGCCATATGAAGATATTTTGGAACCTTTCACAGGAAACCAGTATAAATGTTCACTTGAAGCTGAACACCAAGGGAAGGAACAGGAAACTGTGGCAACTTTGACAGAAGTCAGTGTTGAGGCGTAATAGGCCAGTGGAGTTCCCATATGACACAGCAACGGATGACACAGGATGAAAACGAAGAGAATGTGCCACAGGGAAATGCTATAGAACTTTCTACGGAATCCCCGCAGGAAATGGAGAACAAAAATTGTGACTTCAGTTTAGAAGAAAATTAGCTAAGAGAAGAGTTGCTTGATTTAACAGAGAAAAAATTAGAAGTTTGATAAAACAAATGAACAAAGTAATTAGGACTGTCCATAGAGATCCATGCAGTATAACATAAGTAAACAGGATATTTTACTGTGCAGCTAAATTAATGACAGATAAAATTCTACCACACGAACACATGGCATTAAGGGAAAGGAATGGGAGAAATCGAATACCATCATGGAAGTATCAAACAGAGAAAACTATAAAGCAATTAAGACAATAAGTGTCATTGTTAGAAGAGTACAGAAGAGGGAACAGATCAACAAAAATACTCAGAAAGACAGACATGATGAAAGCAATGCACAGTATTTTAATGGATCAGGATTTATCATGCACTATCGCAAATAATAAATTAAAAATAACACAGGCAGAAAAACTTAGAAGATACACAGACAAATATAAAGGAAAAGTACAAAATAAGCAATTTATTGATGACCCAAAAAAGTTTTATAGAGAATTGGGAAATAACATAAAAGGAATTGAAAGACCACCAAAAAAAAGAAGAAATGCTGCATTATGTTTAAAACTCTGATTTTACTCCTTTTATATGTTTTATGCTCTTTGTACAAAATAGCTATGTTTATATAATTATTATTTTTATATAATTTTTTACTATGTATCTGGAGCTTTTCTCCCCGGGCCTCCGCTGAAAACAGTCACCTGGTGTCCAGTCGGACTAACCCGATAAATAAATGGAAAATAAAATAAAAATAAAAAAGAGATTCACTTTGGAGAAGTATTTATGAAGATCCTGTGAAACATAAAGATGATAAACAGATAGAAAAAATAAAAAAAAGAATAATTTTAAAGTACAGGATATGAAATGGGATGAGGTAACATCCAGAGAGATTGAAACAAAGCTAAGAAAAGCCTCTAATTGGAAAACCCCTGGCCCAGATGCAGTACCTAACTTCTGGTTAAAAGTATTAACATCTTTGCACAAAGATTTAGCCATGAGTAAGAACTTTTTATAAGCATGCCCCAAACAGACATCAACCTGGCTAACAGGAAAAACTGTCTCTACTTAAGAGTGAACCTGCAAGCTACCCTAAAAATTATAGGCCAATAACTTGCCTTCCGATGACGTATAAATTATACACTGGAATTAATGCCAACAAAGCTTATAGTCATTTAGAAGAAAATTAAATTATGGCAATACAACAAAAGGGCAATAAAAGAAAGTCGTATGGAACAAAAGATCATTTGTTGTTAAATAAAGTCATAATGGAGAACTGTAAAAAGGGGAAGAATCTAAGTATGGCATGGATTGACTACAAAAAAGCATGATAGTATCCCACATTCATGGATAAAAGAGTTCTTAAAAATGTGTACAATACACCATACACTGAAAAATTTATCACAGCAACCATGGCAAACCACTTTGCAGTTAAGCCATGATAAAGGACAAATTACTCCAGGGATAAAAATCCAAAGGGGGATATTCCAGGGTGACTGTCACCGTTGCTCTTCTGCCTTGCCCTTAACCCATTAAGCTGTCTGCTTAACAAATTAGGTCATGGCTATAATTTGGCTCCCAGAAAGCAACAAAGTGTAAAGACTTTTCGTCTTCTCTTTGTTGACGATTTAAAACTGTATAGCTCATCAGATGAGGAACTGAAAGCACAACTGCAAGCAGTCAAAACTTTTTCAGATGATATAAGAATGTCATTTGGTCTTGATAAATGTGTAAAAGCAACCTTTAAAGCAGGAAAGTTGCAACACCAAGAAAACATCAGTTTAGGACAAGAATACAACATAACAGAACTTGAGCAAGAGGGAGTGTATAAGTATTTGGGAATTGATGAAGGATCAACAATAAAACATGAACAAATGCGAATAAAACTTAGTAAGGAATATTTTACAAGACTTAAATTAATCCTGAAAACAGCGTTAACATCTAGGAACAAAATTCAAGCTATAAATCAATTTGCTCTTCCTGTCCTAACTTACAGTTTTATAGGTTCATAGGTAGGTACTAGGCTAGCTGCCCTAGGGCATTTATAAGCCTAGCCAGAATGTGTTGGCTTTCGCCACCCTTTTAGACTAGATTGCCGTGCCTCTGTCCAGCAGGGCCATAGAAGTGATCCCAGGAGTAAATTTACGATTTCCCATCCACTCATCAAGATTTCTCTTGAAGAGGGTCAGCAAGGCGCTCTGCCTAACATGAACCGGGATTCTATTCCAGAGCAAGGGAAGCCTCTGGGATATGAATTTATCCCTCCAGCATGTCCTATTTATTATTGTGCTGAGGTTTCAATCCATGGAGCGTGTAGCTCTAAAGGATTTGGCTTTCTTGAGGTGGAGCATGTCCATCAATTCCGGGTTAGACATGGCCTTATATGTCAGGCAGAGATCGCCTCTGAGTGGGTGGTAAGCAACTGAGTAGAGCTGACGTTTCTTTAGTCAAGTAGCACAGGGCATCTGTTTGAGGCCCACGATCCTCTTGGTGAGGTACTTTTGAGGTCTCTCTAGCTGCTGCAGGTGTCAGGTAAGATACATCCCAAATGGGGCATTGTACTCAATTAAGGGCCTGATGAGTAGAGGGGCACAATGACCTCTCGATCTGGATGTGAACCCTTTTGTGATTAGGTGGGCTATATAGAAGGTTTTTCTAACCACTTTGGCAATGTGATTGTCAAAGGAGAGGTTACTATCTACTTGGGTCCCCAGATCCCCAATGACTTCTTCTGTACTTAGTGGATCACCTCCTATGTGGTAGTTTGTGGGCACTTTGTTTTTCCCAAAAGGGATGACTATGCACTTTTTGGCATTTAGCTTAAGGCCATGGTTTTGACACCAGGTATCCGTCTCTGTAAGATCCTTCTGGAGGATGCTTGTGTCGGCCGGAGAGTCAATTATGGCTCCCAGCTTGCAATCATCTGCGAACTTGGTCAGCTACAGTCCTCCCGTGCTTGCCTGTACCTCAGAGAAGGATATACCAAACAAGAGGAGTCCCAGGACTGAGCCCTGTGGGATGCCACTTGTAACCGGTTTAGAGTCGGACATGGCACCCTCAACTCTGACCATGTGAGTTCTATCCCTGAGCCAGTTTGCAATCCATCTTGTGACATATGGGTTGATATTGAAGCTGGTAAGCTTATTTATGATACCAGAGTGGGGTATTGTGTCGAAGGCCTTTGCGAGGTCCAGGTAGGCTGTGTGGACTACCTTTCCCTCATCTATGGCTTTGGTAGCTATTTCAAAAAAGCCAACTAGGTTTAGGAGGCAAGATCTGCCTTTAACAATGCCAAATTGTGTAGGGTCTAGTGTCTGGAGGTTCCCAATGTCTTTGTTTATGAGATCCAAGATCCAGTGATTAACTGGCCACAAAAGATGTTGGATAGATTAGACATGAAAACAAGGATGCTTGATGCTCATTAAACAATTTACAAAAATCAATGGATACCAAGATTATATATTCCCTGTTCAGGAGGAGGCATGGGCCTCCTTGAAATTGATTACGTGTATAGATCTGAAATTGTGGGACTGTATACATATATGCTGACCTCACAAGACCCAAACATAGTGAAAGTTTTGAAACATGAGGAGAATAAATGTAAGATGACTTCCCTTCTAAGTCTAGCAGAAGGATATCGGCGTCAAATGGAAATCAAACTAGACGTAGATAAAAATCAGGCAACTGAGTATGTCAAAAAACAAAAGAAAGAATATAAGGTGAAGGATCAGATCAGAAGGCAAGAAATGTGGAAAATGCATAGATATAGTTGCAAGTATGGAAAACTCCTGGAGGAACCTCAAGTTGATCAGGATTGAATGCAGGAATGGTTAAGGAGAGGTGAATTCAAACAAAAAAGGTTAATATTGGTGGCCCAAGATAGTGGCCTATGTACACGTTAGCTTACAAAAGTCCCTTGAACATATGGGAGAAACAGACAAATATAGGTTTTGACAGAATTGGAAACAGTCACACACCTTGTTTCTGGTTGTGACATACTAATGGCAAAAGAACTGAATACTGAAAGGCATAATAATGTGGCAAGAGTGCTGCAATGGGGATTATGCAAACATTATAATACTGAAGTAGCTGAAAAGCACTACAAACATGAGCCAAAAAGCATCATAGAAATGAAGTCTACATCACATGGGATCACCCATTACCAACAGTTCAAAAGCTAGATGCGAGAAAACCAGATATAGTGGTCCATGAAAACAAGACAAAAGTAACACTGATCATTAAAATCGCTATACCCAGTGACTACAGTGTATTGCATATAGAGAAACATCATCAGGATTTGCAGGTAGAAACGAAAGCAATATCAAAAAAGATACCCAGACAGTTCCAGTAGTAGTAGGAGCAAAGGTCTTATAAAAAGAATTTTCAACATACATGTAACTCTACGAATTGCAGGAGTCATTACTGGGCACATTGTGGGTGCTGCAAAGAGTACTTCTGGCTAACATCAAAGACTGAAACAATAGTAATTTCATGAACTTTAATCATGCTTTCACTTAGGAATGGGGTCCATTCCCATCATGGTATTAGAAACCCAAAACACATGGAGAAATAAATAATAGATTATTGTACTCAGAAAGTATCCGAAAGTATTCTAAAAACTAAGCCAACACAGGGATGGAAGAAGGAGATTCTGCTGATAGGGATACTGCAGAGAACAGGCAAGAGGGGCTGGAATTTACTGGAGAAAACTGGCAAAGGAACCAAAGTATTGGGAGGAAACAAATAAAGGATATATGTATGGCTCCCAAATATGCAACAAGGTCTAGAAGATTTGGAATCTTTGCTTGGAACTGTTTGCATAGGTATTTTTATAGCCCAAGCAGACTCAAAACAACTTTTCCTCAGGTAGAGTGCAAATGTTGGAGGTTTGATGGGGAAGAAAGAGGTAACTGGGAAGACATTTTTTGGCAGTGTAGTGAGTTGGCATACTTTAAAAGAAATCCCTGCAGACTACTCATTAGAAATACTGGGTGAGCAAATTGCTGTAACTAAGGAAATGATTTTGTGAGCTGTGATACAGAATCAGAATTGCCTAGACATATTAAGGCCTTGGTGATTTTAATTCTGGTGGCTGTCAAAAAAGCAATTACTAGAAAACAGAAATCAAAGTCTAAATCAACTGTACTAGAATTAGTGAATATAGTACCAGTGATAAAAGAACCGGAGGGGGATCTTTAGAAAATGCTAGGAGCAACCAACACAAAAAAATGGGCATTGTTGGAACAGTACATGAAGAATAATGTTTTGGGCTAGGAATGAGGTTTATGGGAAGGCAGACATTGAATAAACTGTGTAATGTTTGACTGACAATGACTGGATAGATCATAAGTGATGTATAATGTTTGCACCTGGAAATATGTCAACACTGTTTGTTTTCATTTATGTAAATGTATAATTGCTTATGTCATACCTGATCATTTAAGAAAGATGTCTCTTGTTAAATAAGGATACAAAGCTTGCAACTGTAATCTTCAGTGATTTCCTAAAACTTTAAGGCGTTTATAGATGTCTGTCGGTTAGTGAAGAGGACTAAGGCTCTAAGTTCTTAATGAATTGCTTCCTTTAGTCAAGGGTACAAGGTCTGAGTCTTTCTACCTCCATATGCCTACTGTCCGACTCCAAGCAAGTCACTTAACCAGACAGTAGCCCTGGGTTGCCCTAAGAAGGGTTTACCTTTTTAACAAGTTAAAAAGATAAAATGGGGTGGGGTGGGTGTGAAAGCAGCTAGTTTAAAGGCAGCCAAGTTTAGCTTGCCTGAAACAAAATTGAGGTCCCATGGTGGAATAATTTCAATCCTGGGTCGTCTAAGATGCAATACTTGTTTTAGTTGAGAGTGCAAAGGAGGACCCAGGGGTAGACAGGTAGAGATAGCAGATACATGCACCTAACTCAAGTCTAAAATGTCTTTTTTTGTATACTTTCAGTTCACAGCCATACCTCCCCTTCATCCAGATCTCCTTATGGTGCCCAGAACTTTTTTGGGTCTAGCTGTAGTGGAGAATTTAATCTTTGTTTGCTATTTATTATTCATATTTATGTTGATATTTTCAAAACTAAAAGATCTACATTTTATTGAGGTGTATAGCATGAAATACTAAAGCGGGAGACAGGACAATTCACTGAAAATGCTGGTTCATATACTACACTGGAAATATTGCTAGCGGTTTGTTAGTAATTTTGAAATTAAGCAATATTCCCATTTTCATTTCATACTTAAAAAGTGACCTACAAAATGTTGAACGACATTAGGTGAAACCTTACATGTTTTTGAAGAAAACTGTCTAATATTCGCACTGTAAGCTGCACATCTTGAGAGATTTCCAGTATTATTTGTATTCCTAATTATACAATACCTGTTTTCATATTTCTGGAAATATCTCAAACATGTCTTATTGTCACGTGAAAGCTTAACAGAAATGTTCTAACAATATACTGTACAGTTTTCAAGATATGAAAATTTGTTTGAGAAAGTTTAGAAAAAATATAATTTGGGGTTTGTGTGCATTATAATACATTACAGTATTTATGGAAAATAATATGAAGGCAGTAACTATTATTACTGTAAAGAATATTTCTTAACTGATAACAATGCTATTTGTACAGTTGTAATAGCTTATATTTTTCAAAAAATATTACATCTTACGCTTTTTAAGTTTATTTTTCAGAAAATGCTCTGGAATGCAGGATGTGTGCAGGCTGCTAGAGGTATGACATTTCACACCACATAGGTGTTAATGAGTTAAAGATAGCCTGTTTTGTAAAGGTCTCATAGATAACTCAGGACTAGTGACGGACTATGTTCAGGTCCTGGTCCCTGGAGAGGCACCAAGGAAGAATCTTTTTTCCATTTTGCTAGGTAAAATTTTCTTGTGTTTGTATTCCTCACAACATTTAGCACATTCTCTGAAAATATGCGCCTAGAAGGGATGTCTGCTAGATCATCCAAGCTGTCACCTTTAAGGTCATCAGACTGCATTGCACTATGGACCCATTTTGGAGTCACAGCTAATTACTAGGCTAGCTGCCTTAAAAGGGCTATTCTAAGCCTAGTCGATTTCCCCTCCAAAAGGTGGGAATCAAACACTGCACCTTGTGTCTGTGAGTCAAATACCTTAACCATTACACCAACATTCTTGATTCTGTTCTTGCTAGAATTAGCATAATGGAGAACCATTTGCCTGTGTAAAACAGGGGCAACCAATATGACTTCTGGCACGTCTCCCTCAGTTTTCTGCAATACTTTTTAAATCAGCGCTAAATGCTCTTCTCACCCTAGAGAATGCTGACTTCTGTGCAGACATCAACACATGGTTTAAAGCCACACAGAGCACACTGGCAGTGCAAGGCTATAATGCCTTCCACACATTTAGACCAGCTACTACACAGACGGGGACTAAAGCTGGAGGTGTCTCGATTTACATCAAAAATAAATGTACCTCAAGGCTGGTCAAACAGGACAATGCACTTGAGCTTCTCTATGCTCAAATCACCTTAGGGAAAATCCCATACCATTTCTTTGCAAGCTATCGCTTCTTCACTATGACCCAATAAACCCATAACATGTATTTAAGTTTACCTTAAACACTCACCATCCAACCCAATACCATATTCATGGGCAACTTTAATTACCCCACTATTAACAGGGAATTGTATACAACACCGAATGTGCACAGAGGTTCCTGGATTTTATAAATACAAACTACCTGGACTAGATTGTCAATACGTCAATCAGGGACACAAACATACTGGATTTACTGCACAACCTGCTGGGTGTATAAGGTTTCTTTGAACAGTTTTACATATGCATAGGCTAGGAATACAAACACAAGAAAATTTTACCTAGCAAAATGGAAAAAAGATTCTTCCTTGATGCCTCTCCAGGGACCAGGATCTGAACATAGTCAGTCACTAGTCCTGAGTTATCTATGAGACCTTTACAAAACAGTGCTGCACACCCCCTAGTGTAATGACCTATGTGGTAGGTTCAGAACAAAAAAATGGTCTCCTCTGAAGGCAAAATAAAACCCAGATCCTCAGCTAAAACTGAGATGTTCAAGAATTACTCTAAGGTTAACTTACTGCTATTAAGTAACAGCCTGGCAAAAGTTCAAGCTCCCATAAATCCTGAGAACACTAATGCCTATGTAAAACTGTTCAAAGAAACCTTGTACACCCAGCATGTTAATAGCTGCATAAATGCAGCTGTACTCAACAGAAATAAGTACTACCTCAAAAAAACAATCCACCATGGTAGAATCATCAATAGGTTCTACAATAAAAGGAATAAAGCCATGGTTAGAAGATGTAGCACCCAGCTGCATTAAAGCAAAACAGACAACTCAGAGGAAAAATAAAGTCTACCAAAGCCAAGTAAATTTGGTCTCCCGTGCCAAGGGCAACCACAATGCATTCTAAAGCTACGTCTGCAACTTCAAAGTTAATACACAATTGTGTCCAGAGCTCATTGTTAATGGAGCCACCTATATTGAGCCAGGAGATGCAACAAATTTACCGGCATACAAATTCAGCTCTAATCACCTCTCTCTCTCCCTCAATGTCACCTTAGGAAATACCATCAAATGTAACTCTCAATACTATCACTAGCAAATCCATGTCTGATCCAGCTCTGTTAGAAATGCTACATCTAAAGAAATCCCAATCCATCCACACCACACGCTCCAGAGACCTCAACCTCAATACCACAATCAACAGAACAAGCTGGAGGGACAGGTTCATAACCCAGAGACTGCCCATGCTATGGAATAGACTTCCCTTACATGTCAAACAGAACACCTCACTGGCCCTCTTCAAGAGAAATCTTGATGAGTGGATGAAAAATAGAAAATTCACCCCAGGGATCACTCTGCTCGACAGAGGCACTGGGAACTAAGGCTGGGTGGCACGATGCCAGGGTAATCCTATGGGCTAGGCTTGTAAAGGCTCCAGGGCCATTAGCCTAGTACACACCTATGAAACTATAATGCTCTCTCTCTATGGCCAAGAACACTGCATCGATAGGCCTAGACAATATCCCAGGATGTACTCTAAATGAAATGAAACAAACTATCAAGGCCCTCTGGAATTGCTGTATAACTGTAGCCTCCAAACAGGCTTTGTGCCTAATGAATGGAGAACAGCAACAGTCATCCCACTACACAAAGGTGGGCCATCTACAGACCCTGGAAACTACAGGCCCATAAGTCTCACTAGTCTCATATGCAAAGCCATGGAAAGAATTATCATGGAAATTATAAATAACAACATAGGAAACGTCCAGATACTGTACCCAACCTAATATGGTTTTATCAGGGGCAGGTCATGCCTACTCAACCTGGTAGACTTCTATGAGAAGATCAACAAAGCAATGGATGAGAGTAAAATGGTTCACACTGCCTACCTTTACCTGGCCAAGGCATATGATACAATACCCCACTAGGGTATTGTTGTCAAACTCAAGATATTGGGTATAAACCCTTTTGTCACCTGGTGGACAGCCACCTGGCTCGCAAACAGGACCCAGGAACCTAGAATTTGGGAGTCTACCTCTACAAAGAGGCCAGTCATAAGCACCAACCCTCAGGGATCAGTCCTGGAACTGTTTCTTTTTGGCATCTACATCTCAAAAGAAAAGGGCCTCTGGCTGACCAAATCTGCAGACAACTGCAAATTAGAAGCAGTCACATAGTCCCCAGTGACACTAATGTTCTCCAGGAAAGGCTGACACAGACAAATAACTTGTGTCAAAGCCATGGACTCAAACAAAATACCAAGAAATGCATAATAGCATCCTTCAGGAAGTCATCCACCACTAGTAACTATCATTACACCCCTAAGAGTCAACCCAGTAGGGACTTGGACATACACAGACAGTAATCTTGCCTTTGACCATCACGTGTCAACAGTAATGAGGAAATAATTCTATGCTGTGCAACTTATAAACAAAGATATGGCATGTAGATCCAAAAAGTCATTGTTCCACTTTATTCAGCACTCATCAGACATATCAGTGAGTAAAACATCCCCTTAAGTATGTACCTAACCTGGCACATCCAAAAACTGAACATTCACAGAGGCTCCTCACTAAAAGAATATAAGGTGTAAGCAACATGTCCTGTGCAGACTGCCTCAAAGCCCTGTCATTGTATTCTGTCTTCTACAGGCTGTTGAGGGGAGATCTATGCCTGGCATACAAGGCATTGTCAAACCCCACCTGATGGATCTCCTGTACATCCACAAAACAAACAGTACTAGAATTACCTGTTCCAAAGATTAAAGCCTTGCTTGTGATATAAACTGGACTTGCTGGAGAGACAGGTATGTATCCCAGAGACTATCCCTTCTCTGGACAGCCTCCCCATCCTTGTAAAGCAACCCAACTCAAATGTAACTTGGAGAACTGGATGGGGAACAGGAAATTCATCCCTGGTTTGGCACCTACGTCTCTAATGGACATGGGCATCCTGTAAATGGTTTGTCACCCAGGCTCTGTATGTAAATGTTTCCTCTCCCAAGCCCCTTCTTACACTTATCAAAAACACCAGAACTTGTCAGAGATCTGGGATGCTTGGCTAGGCTTAAAAAGTCCCTAGTGGTGGATTGTGTAGTACACAGCTATGAACTTATATAAGAGGGAAAGTGTACAGCTGGAGATGCTGTTCTGCAGTAGAAATTTCTCAGTTGCCTATTTTCTAAGGAAACAAGAAGGTTTACTTCTGACATATCCAAATTGTAAACCAGATACAGGAAAGTTTCCCCTGCTCAACACCACTTGTGTGGCTCTAACTGGGATCTGCTTAGCCTCTCTGCCAAGACATTCTGCTTATAGGGAGTGTAGATCAGTCTGATGGCCAGGCCTGACTCTTGGCAATCTCTCATTCCTGTACTGCTAACCTGCACAAATGGGTACTCCCTTGTTTGTTTTTGCACCACAACTGTAGTGTTGTCCATAAGAATTTAAAGGGGTCCTGTGCCAAATCTGCTCGAATGTTTTTAATGCCAAGATAACAGCTACCATTTCTTTAAAAAACGAGCGTTTCTTTCTCATGTTCTTGTCATATGTATCTAGTCCATACAGTGTCCCTGGACTAACCTGAAAGGTACCCCTAAATTGAGCTGTGCCTGCAATTCCCACCATGAGAGTTCGTATTCAATGCAGAACAGGAAATGGGGGGGGGTGCATTCCAGTGACTGAAAATATTAACACCATCTGTTTCTAAAGTATCATGGCAACCTCCTCAAGTCCAGTCTTGCCAATGAAACCATGAGTATGCATGATGCTATGAACACAGGAACACTGATAAACTCTCTTCCCTTTATAATGCCCCCAATAGCTTGTACCTGTCCAGACACATGCAACAACTGGAACACCCACAGAGATACCTTAATAAAAGGATACAGGGCCTAAACATGTCCTACATGGACCAACTCAAAGCCCTAATTACTATACTCTGTAACCTACAGACTGCTAAGAGGTGACCTGTGTCTGGCATTCAAGGCATCCTCCAACCCAATACTGATGGATTTACTGCACATTAACAAGTCAAATTACATCAGAAATACTTGGTTTGGGAATCAAAACCTCTTCTGCAACATCAAGAGAATGGTTTGGAGGGACAGGTTTATCTTGCAGAGGATACTGCTGTTCTGGGAAAGACATCCACATAAAGCATAGTTCATCCATGTCCATATTCAACTGCAACTTAGACCTATGGATGGGAAACAGAAAATTTACCCCAAGACTACCCTCTGTACTACTCATAGACAGAGGCAGCTCCTAAATGCTTTCTCCCATGAATGGGTCCCTTCAAATTATCAATGGTACGACCCCAGTTATTCTCCTTAGGAGTAATATATAATTATCAACCATGAGATGGGTAAGGACAGTCTCTAACCAAACAGGATAGGTTAATTCGAGCACAAAAAGGGAAACTGGCTAGACTTAAAATGGTCCTCAAGGGCAACTAGCCTAGCACTTACCCATGAACCTATAAACCATTATCATATCCTTCTCAGGGGGTGTTTGGAGAAAGAGGGTCAGGGATAATACCTTGCCCTCTGAGAGGAAAACTCTCTCCGCAGTTCAGTGTCCAATAATACCCCCCCCCCCCCCCCCAAGCAGTACTTTCATTACTGGGTCAAATTTGACTTTTTGAGGCTGAGAGAGAAAGACAGACATACACACAAACCTAATCTCTGAAAATATGCTAGGGTGAAATTCAAGGCCTGAATTACCTTGATAGAGTCTGCTTGAATAAAGCAGTTTAAGAACTAGAGACAGTAGACAAGCCAAGGGGCAATAAGGGATACTGGAAAATGATTGGCAGAGTCCAGAGAGACAGCAAAAAAGACTGAAAATACAGAAGTATGAATGCTGAGGAACACTGTTTCCCTTTAATCTTTTTTTTTTTTTTTTTTTTTTTTTTTGCAGGAGGTAACCCCAAATACCTGTATATACAGACTGCAAGATCATTATACCTTAGAGAAATATGAATATTCTGAAAAATTGCAAACTGTGAATATATGTATGCATAAATGTATACACACACACAAATATAAACAAAAAGGGAAAAATAGTTGTACAGGAACGAGTGTTTTAGATACTAGCATACAGATTACTTAAATGGGCCGTTGTCACAACTTCTTATGGAAGATCCGTGTCAAAGATTACTTGGCATACTTATTAAAGATAAGCATAAAGGATTCAAGCTGGAATTGCTTTGTTTAAACCACATTTGGTTAAAACAAGTGATGAGTCACCTATGCAAGTCTAGATTTTTGTCCATCCAGTCTCCACATTTCTGGGAATTGACAATTCAAGTCATGAGATTTTCAAGTATTATCATAACTCTTAAAAGAAACTTCTCATTCATTTCGCCAACTCCCAGTTCTACTAAAAAAATGGCATCTGTCAATCACTTCAGGAAAACATTTCTTATAGGGTAACAAATGTACCAATCTCACCAGGAAAATATAAACAATTCTCTTTACAGGCATGCATAAGTGAATGTTAGTTTGGGGATACTTTAGATGCCCCTAAGGAAATGCTATTATTTTTTAAATGTATAGAAGTGTGCAGTAGTTCATGCTTATGGCTTACCTTAACCTCTGGATCTGTGAGAACATATCCTGGATCCATGAGGGACACTAGGAAGTAAAGCAGCACTGACACAAGGACCAGCAGTACAAACACCACTGGCTGCAGAAGGTCACCTCTCTCCACTTGTTTCTGAAGATCTAGGAAGAAAATAATTGCACAATTAGCCACAAAGAAAATTAAATATGTCCTACGAACTGCATAGTCATACCAAGCTTCATACCTGGTCAAATGAAGACCTTTCCAGCTGTAAGAATCTTGACTATACATATTCTCAAACATGCGTTAAAATATGCACCTGTGACTGAGCACTCCAGTTCAAAGTACTGCAAATTATTAAATATTCTAGGATGCTGCTAGTTTAGGTTTTGCTCTCCTCTACACACACTCTGGCTTTGTATGTTACTTGTACTTTATCTTCAGCTCAGGTTGTGGCTGAAAAGGGTGCCTGGGGATCATTCCACCAACTCACTTTTCAAAATAACAACTAAATCATGTTATACTAAATGAAACATTCATGGCCATAATATGACACCAAGAAACAAGTAAAATTATTGTGAATACATATCAGGCAACTAGATATAATACAAATTACACAATGCAATGACTTTGCACACCCTAAAAAGTACAGTTTTGTACCTACCATAAATGTAGATGTTCGAGTGCTCATACAGCTGCAGTCATAACAGATGGGTTATCCTGCCGTCAGGCGGGTCCTTGGTCGGCCGAATTCCAAAGTCTAGGTCCGGCGTCGGTTGTCGTCGCTTCTTCCCTGACGTCAGTGCGGCAGGGGTATAAAAGAGCCAGCCGACGCCATCTTCTTCAGTTTTTCTTGACCCAGATGTCAGGTGCCCCCAGAAGGAAGGCAAAACATAAACTTATATAATCATGCAATATAGAATAATCAAAAAACAGTAGTTTGCAAGCAAATACACCATAAAAGAATGCCCCAAATAGGTTGTATGAGAAGGTGTTTGTCATAAGGCCTGTCCTAAGAGGGGATGGAGGGAGGGAAACCTGGACTGCAGCTGTATGAACACTCGAACATCTACATTTATGGTAGGTACAAAAGTGTACTATGTTCATCGTGCATACAGCTGCAGTCATAACAGATTGGTAGAATCCCAAAGCTAAGTAGGGGTGGCAGGGACTAAGTGGAACTAGGAGGAGCAAGGATGCCCTGCAAGACAGCTGTGGCAAATCCCACTCTAGATTTAGAGTAAAGTGGAAGGTGATCGTGTTTGGAGAAAGTGGCTGCTTCCAAAATGTCCTTGGTAGGAACCCCCCTGAGGAAAGCTGCAGAGGTAGCTGTGGCCCTTGTGGAGTGGGATCTGATGCTTGAAGGCACAGCTTTTCCATGAAATGAGTAACAAAAGCGTATGCAGTGGGCTATCCATTTTGAGATTGTCTGTTTGGAGATAGCCTTTCCTTGAGCACCTGTAGCATAGGACACAAAGAGTTGCTCGGATTTCTTGAATGGCTTTGTCCTGTCCAAATAATAACGAAGTTGTCTGTGAATGTCCAAGGAATGCAGTAGTCTTTCCCCTTTGTTTTGTGGGTTAGGGTAAAAGGTAGGTAAGTGAATAGACTGATTCAAGGCTACACTGGATACTACCTTTGGCATAAAGGTAGGGTTGGTTCGCAAGGAAACTCTGTCCTGATGGAAAATGATGAAAGGTTGCACAGCCATGAGGGCCTGTAGTTCCGAAACCCTGCGTGCTGAGGTGATAGCCAGAAGGAAGGCTGTTTTCCATGACAAGTATTGTAGTTCTGTTGAAGCAGCTGGCTCAAATGGAGGAAGGGTCAGCTTTTCCAATATGAAGTTGAGGTCCCAAGCAGGGACTGGTGGTTTCCTTGGGGGGTTTATATTCTTAGCCCCTCTGAGCAACTGTCTTAAGAGAGGATGAGAGAATAAAGGAGGATCTGTGTTGTATTGTGCAGAAATGGCTGAAGCATGGATTTTGATGGAGGAGAAGGAAAGTCCACTGTTTAACATCTCAGCTAGATACTGTAAAATTTGAGGTAAATTTATTACCCAAGGATTCTGGCCCTTTTTCTGATTCCAGGCACAAAACCGTTTCCATTTGGCAGAGTAGGCTTTTCTAGTAGAAGGTCTTCTGGCCTCCAAGATGACATCCTGCACCTCCTTGGAGAGGAGGGTCTGTTGGAAATTCAAGGGATTCTCCATGCAGCTAGATTTATGGTTTTGAGCTGGCTGTGAAGGGTTTTGAAGTTGTGCTGGGACAACAGAAGAGGCACTAGAGGTAGGATCCATGGTGGGGAATGCGTGAGGCTCTTCAGGAGTGGATACCAGTACTGTCGCGGCCAGTCTGGAGCAATGAGAATCATTTTGGGCCTCTCTGCTCTGGCTTTTAATAGAACTTTGGGCAGCAGAGGGAGAGGCGGAAAGGCATAGACTGTCAATGTTGTCCAATTGAAAGAAAGTGCGTCCACTTTCCAGGCCTGTGGATGGTAGGTCCTTGAGCAAAATTTTTTCACTTGGTAATTTCTGTGGGTAGCAAAGAGATCTATGTCTGGCTGTCCCCATGCCTGAGTTATCATTGCGAAAACTTGAGGATGCAACTTCCATTCGTGTGGATCTGTCATATTTCTGCTTAGGCTGTCTGCCAGTGTGTTTTCCTTCCCTGGCAGGAATTGTGCCTAAAGTTGGATTTGCAATTCTAGAGCTGTGTTCCAAAGGGTCATGGCTAGTCTGCACAGGGGGTATGAATGAGTTCCCCCCTGTTTGTTTATGTACCACATCACTGTGGTGTTGTCTGTCCTTATCAATAGCTGGCCTGGATGCAGTAGGTCTTTGAAGGCCATAATAGCATTTTGCACTGCTAGCATTTCCTTTTGGTTGATGTGTAGGTGCTTCTCTTTTTGGGACCATTTTCCCTGAATGCACTGATCTGTCATGTGTGCCCCCCAGGCGTAGTCCGAGGCGTCTGTTGTGATGATTTGAGTTGCTTGAGGTATGCAGAAAGGGAGACCTATGTTTCTTTGGCATGCTTGAGCCCACCACAGAAATTCCTTTTGAAGACATGGAATGAGTGGTATAATTGTTTCCAAACTGTGGCTGTGTTGAGACCATATGTTTTTTAGGTACCACTGAAGTTTCCTCATATGCAGCTTTGCACATGGGATCAGCAGGATGCAAGATGCCATGAATCCCAGAGCCTGCAGGACTTTCCTTGCAGTCAGCCTGGTGAAGTTTGCTATTTTGCTGAAGTATTGAGATAGTTGCCCTTGTTTGTCTGGCGTGAGGTAGGCCATCTGGTTGTTTGTATTCAAGCTGGCACCCAGGAAAATTAGAAGTTATGTACTCACCATAACGTTCCATCTGAGTAGGTGTATTCATTTGTCTGCAACCTGTGGGTTATGGATCCGATATCGGATCCGAACCGGCATGGTTTTCCAGCTATGGATCCAAGCTCTCAGCTCCTCCCCTCACCCATAATGCCCTGCTCTACCCTCATGACCTCAGATCGAGTTTGCCAACAGCAAGAACACCCTGAAAAGGGTAACAGATAATATGCAGGAAACTGAAAGGCCAGGGGGATAGGAGGGCGGGATGGTTGCAGACAAATGAATACACCTACTCAGATGGAACGTTATGGTGAGTACATAACTTCTAAATCTGAAGTAGGAGATTCATTTGTCTGCAACCTGTGGGACAGAGTCCCCAGCTACCTGAATCTTGGGCGCCATCATGGAAGGATATTCCGAGCACCCATGAGCCAAATGATGCTCTACCCCTAGATGCAAGATCCAACTTATAGTAGGAAATAAAAGTATGAGATGAAGCCCACGTGGCTGCTGCACAAATATCATCTAGAGGAATCCTAGCCTTAAAGGCTGCCGAGGTAGATACTGACCGGGTTGAATGGGCATGTACACCCTCCGGTGCGGGCCTTCCTGAAGCTTGATAAGCCAATAAGATGCACTGTGAAATCCAGCGAGACAGAGAAACTTTAGAAATTGGCTTGCCCAAATTAAATTTAGCAAAGGAAATAAACAACTGGTCGGATTGCCTATGACCAGCCGTTCTGTTTAGATAAAATCTAAGTTGCCTGTGGACATCTAATGAGTGAAGCTTGTATTCACCTTTGTTTTCATATTTAGGGAAGAAAACAGGGAGGTTAATGGACTGATTAATGTTTGCTTCAGAAGCAACTTTAGGAAGAAAGGACGGGTTGGTCCTGAGGTAAACACGGTCCGGATGAAATACCAAGTAAGGAGGTTTAGCTGATAATGCTTGAAGCTCTGAAACTCTCTTGGCCGATGTAATGGCTACCAAAAAGGCTGTCTTGTAAGACAAGAATTTGAGATCCACCGTAGCAGCTGGTTGAAGGGGGCAGTCAAAGCCTGGAGAACCAAAGAGAGGTCCCAAGGAGGAACCGCTTGTTTTACAGGGGGCCTGAGAAGAAAAGTACCTTTAAGGAAAATTTTACACAACTTGGCTGACATAAGAGGATTAGAGTCATGTCCAATGTGATAATGAGAAATTGCCGCTAGTTGTATTTTGACTGTGGAACTGCTGGCACCATCGTTAAAAAGAGTGGTTAGAAAGTCAAGCACTAAGGGGAGAGGAACCGTGAAGGGATTCAGGCCTTGCCGCTCCGCCCACAAAGAAAACCGTTTCCACTTGCTGCGGTAGACTTTCCTAGTGGACGGTTTATGAGCTGCCACCAGTATTGCCTTAACAGGTGACGAAATACCGGGAGTCCTAATCAAGAGTGGAACTGGAGCAGCCAAGCGGTCAGCTTCAGGTTGTCCAGGTTCGGAGGAGGTATGCAGGATGGATGGGATATCAGATCCGGAATGGGATCTAGAATCCAAGGAGGATTCACCGAGTGAGACCTTAGAAAGGGGAACCAGATCTGTCGAGGCCAGAACGGAGCAATGAGAATCATTCTGCAACCCACCCGAGAGGCTTTCTGAAGAACTTGGAGCATCAGAGGCAAGGGTGGATAAGCGTAAAGAAGACCGGGTGGCCAAGCAGTCTCTTGGAGAACCTCCTGGAGGGGGTATCAGAGCAAAAAAACTGTCGCACTTGGTGTTTGAGGGAGAGGCAAAAAGATCGCATGAAGGAGTTCCCCACCGTGCGAATATGCGTTCCGCTACTTGAAAATTGAGAGACCACTCGTAAGGGGACAGAATGGTGCGACTGAGCTTGTCTGTTAGGATGTTGGACCGACCCGGAATGCGCGTTGCTATTAGAAAGCGGTTGGTGGAGATTGCCCATTCCCAAACTCTCATGGCTTCTCGACAAAGGGGGTAAGACATTGTTCCCCCCTTGCTTGTTGATGTACCAGACCACAGACATGTTGTCCGATGGGAACAAGTGCGATTCAAAGGGAAGAAAGTCCTGAAGTGCTAGCAACGCTAAGAGCACTGCTCTCATCTCTAGAACGTTGATATGCAGTGAGGTCTCTGTATCGTTCCACGTGCCTTGGACGGTCCGGCCCGCAAAATGCCCCCCCCCCACCCGAGGCGGGAGGCGTCCGTGGTCACCGTGGCGAGGGGGGGAGAAGGACAAAATGGGCGGCCTCCGTGGAGATCTGGAGAGTGAAGCCACCACAGGAGGGACCGCTTGCAAGCCTTGCTGATCGCAATGGGATGATGCATAGGGAGAGCAAGGTATGACCACTGCACTAAGAGAGTCCACTGGAGGATGCGCATATTGAGCCTGGCAAGAGGGAGAAGTGCTATAGCAGACGCCATGGACCCTAGAGCTCTCAGGACCAACTCCCGGAACAGAACTTGAGTGGAGAATGGCCCGCACCTGGAGCTGCAGATTTTGAACTCTGTCCGCAGTGAGGAAGGCTCGTAAACTCCTTGTGTCTAGCCTGGCCCCTATAAAATCTAAGAGCTGTGTGGGCACCAGGTTGGATTTCTTTGTATTTATTGTAATGCCCAGAAAGGGAGCAAGATGGAGAAAGGAGTCTCGCCAATAATAGTAGATGCCTTGTTGGGCGGTAAGAAGCCAGTCGTCCAGGTAGGGAAAGACCTGCACCCCCTGAAGCCTCAGGTGGGCCGCTACCACCGCTAATACTTTGGTGAACACCCTGGGGGCTGTGGTGAGACCAAAGGGAAGGACCCGGAACTGGTAGTGACTGGCTCCCAGCCGGAAGCGGAGGAACCTCCTGGAGCGCCTGTCCATCAGGATGTGGTAGTACGCATCTTTGAGGTCTATAGAGCACATCCAGTGATTTTCTCCCAGAAGGGGGAGAATAGACTGCAGAGTGACCATTGAATTTTTCCTTGGGAACTGCCAGATTCAAGAGAGAAAGGTCTAGAATTGGTCTTAGTTCCCCGTCTTCTTTGGCACTAAAAGAACCTGGAGTAGAACCCTGATCCGATCTGGGGGGACGGGCTGGATGGCTCTTTTCTTTAGCAGATGGCCAATTTCTGCCAAAGCGGCCTCCCGTTGACCGGGTGGAGCGTCTGGGAGGGACTTCAACTTTGGAAAGTGAAGAAAAGGGATGCGGTATCCTCTGGATATGATTTGGAGAACCCAGCGGTCTGATGTTATGGACTCCCATGCCGCTAGGTGCCCCGAAAAACGTCCTCCGACTGCCTCCAGAGTGGAGCAGCCGGGCAACCCCTCAGGGTTGCTGCGCGGGCCGTTCAGAGAAAGGTTCTCTGGACCCGAAGTTTCTGGGAGCCCCTCTGCCTCTAGGGCGGCGTCCTCCCTGTCCTCCTCTGCCACGGAAGGACTGGTTGTCCGGAGCAGGCTGGGACTGCTGCGACTTCCGGAACCACATCTTCTTCTGACCCTTTTGGTTCCTAGAGTAGGGCCTCTGGGGTGCAGAGAAGCGGATTCCGACGGCAGACAGCGTCTTCCCGTCCTTCTCGCTCTGGGTCAAGGTTTCGTGAACGGTTTTGCCAAAGAGGGCAGAACCATCGAAGGGGGCGTTCACAAACGACGCTTTGAAGGGCTCAGAAAAATCGCAGTGATGGAGCCAGGCCTGACGTCTAGTGACTAGGCCTGCCCCTGCGGCTCTAGCGGCGCCTTCCGTAGCTTGGGAGAGTAGCCGCATAGAGGTATTAGTAACTGATCTAAGAGTGGCCATGCGGGTGGAGTGCAGAACCCTGTCCTCCTCCGACATGGACTCTGGGGGAGAAGCAGCGTATTCTTTAATGAGATCTCGCTGCATCCTAATGACGTGTGCCAGGTAGTTCAGCACCCTTACCGAGAAGGTCGCTGAACTAAACATCCGCTTCCCCAAGCGGTCCATTATCCGAGACTCCTTGCTCGGGGGATGGACTGAGGGACTCTCCTGAGCAAGTTCCCTCTTGGTGGCCGCCGCCGTCAACATGGCATCTACCGGAGGCCCCTTACTCCAATGGGCACGGTCGGACGGTGGGCTGAGGATCCTATCGGGCCTCTTAGGAATTGGCTCCACGGTGTCCGGTTCCTTCCACGCCCTGGTGGTAATGAGGTCCACCAGGGGGTCGGCAGGAGGGACACCCAAGAGGTAGACGGGCCCGCTTCAAATGCCTCCAAGAACACGGACTCGTCCGAGGAAGACTTGGGGGCAGACCACCCCCCCCTTATACGGAGCATTTCCATGATGTCTCCAAATGAGACATCCTCGGGGGGTGACCGTGGGGAGCCTTCCCCTTCCTCCAAGTCCGTGTCTTCCGTGAGAGACTCTGGGGAGTCAATGTGCCTCCTTTTGCATGCTTGCGAGGAACATCCTCTGGGGGGCTGTCAGAGGACTCCTCGCAAGCAGCAACTTGTTCCATTGGAGCAGCTTGGGGCACAGAAGCGGGCTGTCCCAAGGGCCGGATGGTGGAAGCCTGTCCCAGTGCAGAGGGAGCGCAGGACGGAGCCGAAACAAGTGCCGGGGGTCCGGAGACCCTCAACAGGGCCCTCTCCACTACATCAAAGCCGAAGGAGCCGACCTCGACCAAAGGATCCGACAATCGGCTCCCCTCGGATCCGAAGAGTGGATCGAGCGGCGCCCGGCGCTCGGATCCGAAGGGACAGTGCGCTCCGACACAGACGGCGCCGAAGGAGCACTGATCCCCCCGGATCCGAGGCTCGGATCCGATGCACTCGAGGGCAGGGTCGGATCCGAAGTACAAAGTACTATCGGCACCGACCCACCCCCGAAGCTGCTCGGCTCCAGCTGCTCCGAACCCGGATAGCGGGTCGGAGAAGGAGCAATCGGTTTGAAAAGGGTGTTGAGCTCCCCAGAGGGGAGGCAAACACTCCCATCTGCATCTGGGCCTGGATGAACCTTCTCATCATCCGGTCCAGATCAGCATCGAAGGCTATCGTGGATCTCGGAAGCTACCGAGGTAGGCCTGGAGTGCCTCCTCGATAGCCTCGGCGGAGATCGGGTCTCCTCCTCCTCAGGTCCCGGTGAAAACACACTGGAGACCGGGCCGAAGGAGGAGACCGAGCCGACGATGGAGCCGACAGCGGGCCGGGAGAAGCCGCTTGGCTGGCGGGGCGAAACAGAGGTCTCGGCCCGCCGCTTATGGTGCTTCTCCCTCCGGTCCTTTTTCTAGCATCCCTCTCCTCCGAACCAGAAGCGGGAGGTTGAGTCCCAGGAGGAGGAGGGGTGCCGCAGAGGATAACCGTGAGCACGGTTACTCCCGAAGGAGCGGAGGCGAGCCGAGTCCGGCGGTAAAAGGCCCGCCAGAACAAGCTTGGACCTCCGCTCCTTCAATGCCCTGGGGTTGAACCCTGCACAAATGGAACAACCAGATGTGAGGTGTTCAACCCCAGGCATCTAACACACGAGTGTGGCCATCAGCTGGGGAAAGCTAATGGCCACACACGAAGCATTTAGAGAAGATAGATTTGGCTTGGTCTGCCATCCCAATCTAACACAGAAGTTACTAAAACTAAAAGTAACTAAACAACAAAAATACACTCACAGGCCCAACACACACACACTACGCCAACAGCGAGGGGAGGGATAAAACTTTTAGATTAACTCTAAAAAGTAAATATATCAAAGGAGGAACCTACACTTTCACACAAAAAATCAATAACAACTTTAAAATTCTGAAATTTAACACTTAAACTAGCACTTAGCTTGAGAGCTTGAGAAACAAATCCAGTCACCATGCGCGGCAAACAAGATCTGGGGTCATGAGGGTAGAGCAGGGCATTATGGGTGAGGGGAGGAGCTCAGAGCTTGGATCCATAGCTGGAAAACCATGCCGGTTCGGATCCGATATCGGATCCATAACCCACAGGTTGCAGACAAATGAATCTCCTACTTCAGATTTATTGTTTGAGAGGGTATTAGTTTTGAATTCTTTTTGCAGACTGTGTATCCCAGAACGTTCAACAGTTTTATTGCAAACACCAGGTGTTTCAGAAGTATGTCCTTGCTGTCCGCTTGGATCAGGCAGTCGTCCAGATATGGGTATATTTGTATTCCTTGAAGTCTGCAGAAGGCAATTACTGATGCCAGGCATTTCATAAACACTCTGGGCACAGTAGATAAGCCAAAGGGCAATGCAGAGAATTGATAATGGGTTGAACCTGCAAGAAATCTGAGGTATCTTCTGCAATCTTGTCTTACAGGGACATGCAGGTATGCCTCCTTGAGGTCCAATGTTACCAGCCAAGACTCCTTGCCCAGCATGGGAAGAAGCTGCTGTAGTGTGAGCATCTTGAATTTTGGTACCTGTAAATATGTGTTTAGGATGGATAGGTCTAAAATAGGTTCATAGGTTCATACTAGGCTATCTGCCCAAGGGCATTTATAAGCCTAGCCCATAGTTATGTGGCTTTCGCCACCCCTTTAGTTTGAATAAAAACTATGCCTATCATTTTTCTGTGCCTCTGTCAAGCAGCGACACTGAAGTAATCCCTGGGGTATATCTGCGATCTCCCATCCATTGGTCAAGATTCCTCTTGAACAAGGCCAGCGAGGTGCTCTGCCTCACATGTACCGGGATTTTGTTCCACAGCATAGGGAGTCTCTGGGTGATGAATCTGTCCCTCCAGCACGTTCTATTTATAACCGTGTTAAGGTTTAAGTCTCCCACCCTTGTGGTTCTGAGGGATCTAGATTTTTTGAGGTGAAGCATATTCATCAAATCTGGGTTTGACATGGCCTTATATGTCAGGCACAGGTCACCTCTGAGCAAGCGGTATGAGACTGAATAGAGCTGGAGTTCTTTCAGTCGGGCAGCATAAGACATATTGAGACCCTTTATCCTTTTGGTGAGGAACTTTTGGGGCCTTTCAAGCTGCAGCAGGTGTCTGGTCAGATACATTCCGAACGGGACATTGTACTCAATCATAGGTCTAATGAGTGATGAGTACAGGGGGACGATGACCTCCCTTGATCTAGATGTGAATCCCTTCATGATCACGTGGGCGATATAGAAGGTTTTCCTAACTACTTTAGCAACATGAGTGTCAAACGAAAGGCTACTGTCAACTTGGGTCCCCAGATCCCTGATGACTTTTTCTGTGCTCAGTGGATTGCCACCTATATGGTAGCTAGGGATAACCTTGTTTTTCCCAAAGGTTATGACTATGCATTTTTTGGCGTTTAACTTCAGGCCATGGCTCTGGCACCAGTTATCCGTTTCTGTGAGGCCCTTCTGGAGGATATCTGTGTCAGATGTGTTTTCGACTATGGCGCCCAGTTTGCAGTCATCTGCAAACTTTGTCAGCCATAACCCTCCTGTGTTTGCTTGTACTTCAGAAAAGTAGATGCCGAACAAGAGTGGACCCAGGACTGAGCCCTGTGGGACACCACTTGTGACAGGCTTTGAGTCTGACATGGCTCCAGCAACTCTGACCCTGTGGGTTCTGTCACTTAGCCAGTTTGCAACCCATCTTGTGATGTATCTCCAATCTTTGTCTTTCCTTGGCACCAGGAATAGTCTGGAATAAAACCCTTGACCTTGTTCTTTTGCAGGTACCTCTTGAATAGCTTTCATGTCCATGAGAGCTGAAATTTTTTTTTGTGCCTCTGCCCTTTGATTTTGTGGCAGGTTTGGCATGCCTCTCATTTTTGGAAGGGTGTGAATGTGGAATCTGTAGCCTCTGTCTATAATGTCCAGAATCCATTTGTCTCTTGTGACAATATGCCAGTTTTTTGAGAATAATGCCAGTTTTCCACCTAAAGGTGCTGCCATTAAAGCTTTGCTTGGCAGGTAAAGGGGAAAGTCATTGTGTCTGCTTTCTGAATGACTGTGATCTATCTTCTCCACCTCTTGGGGTTGGTGCTTGCCATTGTCTGGCTCTGAATGATCCTTGAGATTGCCCTCTACCCCTCGGGCGCCTGTATCTGCCTCTTTGAGGTCTGTCCGTGGCTGGAAAGGACCAATTTTTTGAAGGCCAGTTTCTGCTGAAACATGGAGGTTGTACCTGCAGGAAATCTTTCACTGTTTGCATTGATCTCGCTTTTTCCTCCATTTTCTTTAGTACCTCCTCAGCTTTAACACCAAACAATACATCTTTTTGAAGAGGTGCATCTAGTAATTTAGCTTTGACATGATCTGGTAAGGCTTGCTCTTTGAGCCAAGCATGTCTACGTATGACAGAACCTGTAACAGCAGCTCTACATGAGGCCTCTAAAGCATCAAAACCACACTGCAAGGTGCTCTGCACTATGCAACAAATCCTGCAACTCTTTTAAATCTGGTTGTTCTGGTTGTGTCATTTTGCTTTTCAACTGAGATAGCAAAAACTGTTGATACTTTAACATATGGAACTGACAGTTTAATGCCCTCATGGTTAAAGTGGACGAGGTATACATCTTTTTCCCCCACCTTTCCAAAGCTCTGGAATCTCTCTCTGAAGGTAATGGGTTTTTAGCAGTAGAGGCCTTAATTCCCTTGGGACCCTGTGAAATAGTTTCTGGGTCAGCAGTATGGCTTTTGTATAGGAACTGGTGTGAATCAGGAACCCAGTAATACCTGTCTGGTTTAACAGGAGCTGGAGGTAAAGAATCTGGGTTGAGGATGGCTTCTGTGTACACATCATCTAATATATCTAAGACAAGAGGGATAGCCAGAGGCCTATGCTGGGGGAGCAAGAGAAAATCCCTGAGCCTTTTCTTGGAATTTGAGTAATCTTGGCCTTCCCAGTGAAAGTGTTCCCTCAATGTATGTGGGGTTTCCCCAAAAGAGTAGTCCTCAGGGGGGAGACCAAGGGAATAGACTCCTCTGCATCAGAGTCTTCAAAAGGAGAATATGTATATTCCTGGTCCTCAGAATGTTCAGAGGTAATAGAGGCTTGATCTGAGGAAGGGTAGTCTTCCTCTAATCCGGGCCTTTTGTCCGAGGGGGGGGGGTTGAGAACCCCTGATAAGAGTAATCAAATCATCAGCCATTTTAAGCATCTGTTTTTTAGGCATGGGGCCTTGAGAGGGGGTCTGAGGTCCTTGTTTTTTAGATTTCATGGCTGCCTTAGATTTTGTAAAAGCCTTAATAGAGAAGGAAGAAGGCCTGAAGATACCTTGAGAAGTGGCAGGCCTGTCTAAACTCTGAGTTTCCCCGCCAAGAGTGGCGTTGGTATCTGTAGTCGGAATGGGGGCCGAGGAGCCTGCGACCTCGGGCACAGAAGACACCGGTAGTGAAGTGTCATCGGTACTCAGGGGCTGCGTAGGCGCCTTGCTGAGAACCGGAGAACCGGTAGTCGGCCTTAGCGTGGTATCAGTAGAAGTCGTGGACCTCGTATGTCGGTCCTTATCTTTGCGTCTTTTACTCAAAACAGGAGTCGGAGTATCCGACAACATAATATAATTAAATTTTTTACCAAAATAGTGATGGGCGAACTCTGCCCGATGCTTAATAGTGCGTTTGTTGAATCTAGCACAAAATGGCAGGCCGAGACGTCGTGGTCTGGGCCTAAGCAAGGAATACAGAAAGAGTGGAAATCCTTATGCGGTATTTGCTTCCAACATGAAATGCAATTATTAACTTTGTCTGACATCGGTCTGAGGCAAGAAAAGTTTCCCCAACGGGGCACTTAGCTTTCAAGAAGACTTCGGCTGAAATATTTTCATAAATCTCAGGAGCTGGCCGACCGGCACTTGCGAACTGCTTCTGCTTCGGGCACCGCGCGGCAAGAAAGACTGAAGAAGATGGCATCGGCTGGCTCTTTTATACCCCTGCCGCACTGACGTCAGGGAAGAAGCGACGACAACCGACGCCGGACCTAGACTTTGGAATTCGGCCGACCGAGGACCCGCCTGACGGCAGGATAACCCATCTGTTATGACTGCAGCTGTATGCACGATGAACATCATACTGGTAACACTAGGATACTAGTACCAGCACACAGTAAAATTCAATGATGGTACTGTTTCTAATAGCCTTTCCATGCCCTAAAATATTATATTCTTTACCAACACATATATATGTTAAAGCCTTTATTTTTGTTATCCCATCTACCCTGGTGTTGTGCACATATTTAGTAATGATACATTGATATGGACAGAATGTAAAAAGAAGGTTGGGAGGCTCAGCTTTAAATTTATTACACTCAGCAATCACAAAGCAGGTTATATTTTTACAGTTTCTCTGAGTCCCATCCCTTGCCTTTTCTTTCCAAGGCATTGAGGTAGACCCAGAAAGTTCTTGTAGTCACAATAAGCAGACTCAACATCAGTTGCCTTTATGAAAATTATTTTTCTCATCCTAATTGAGTACATAGCGTAGAAACAGGTAAAAAGTGGTTATGTACTTACCATAACATTCCATCTGTGTTGTCCATTTTCATTCTTCCTCAACCATTCGGTTCTGATCCAACTTGTCTTTTACTATACCTCGTGGCCAACTGAAACTCTCAAGCTCCTCCCTATCCATAATGCACTAATCCCTAACACACCTCAGATCTTGTTTGCTAGATGACATAAATAGTAAACATTAGAATAATGCTCCTAACAAAGGAAACCAATATCTAGAGCTCCATATAAGACACCATGGTGTGTTTATAACATCTCATTCTTCCAGAAGTCCATGATGACAAAAGGTTGGGGGTTGGTGAAGAGTTGAGGCAGAATGAAAATGGACAACACAGATGGAACGTTATGGTAAGTACATAACTTCTTTATCTGATGTTGTCAATGTTCATTCATTCCACAACTACTGGGACAGAGTCCCCAGCTACCTGATATCCTTGGTAGACTCTAAGGAAGGATGTTCTTGAACATGGTTGAACCAAAGGCTGCTTTTCCACTCAAGACCAGATCCCATTTGCAATGAGTAATAAAAGTACGAGGATTAGCCCAAGTAGCAGCTGTGCATATTTATTATTTATTTATTTATTTTTATTTATTTAAATTTGTTGACCGGGAGTGTCCGACTGGACGTGGGTCCATTTTCAGTGGAGGCCCGGGGAGAAAAGCTCCACAGTAAAATAAAAGTACAGTTTTGTACCTACCATAAATGTAGATGTTCGAAGATCCACATTGCTGCAGTCCTTACATATGGGTAGTCCGCTGTCTTCGGTCGGCCCGAATACCAAAGTATAAGGCTGACGTCGGTCAAGGCGCTTAAAACTGACATCAGGACGTCAGGGTACAAAAGCGCATGACCGACGTCATATCCTCAGTCTTTTCTTGCCCCAGATTTCAGAAGGCCCTAAAAATAAAGGCCAAAACCAAAAGACAGCAAAAAACCAACCAACCACCCCTGCACTAATCCTATTTACAATATTTACAATATTCACAACCCAAACCACACAACTGCCTCTAACTACAGAGGGGAAGGAGGGAGGGTAAATTGGACTGCAGCAATGTGGATCTTCGAACATCTACATTTATGGTAGGTACAAAACTGTACTATGTTCTTCATCTCACATTGCTGCAGTCCTTACATATGGGTAGAATCCCAAAGCAGAGGTAAGGGAGGATGGCAAAACTATAAAGCATTAGGAGCTGCCAAAATGCCCTGTAAAATTGCAGTGGCAAAACCAGCCCTAGATTTAGAGTAAAGTGGAAGGTGGTAATGCTTAGAGAAAGTATGCACTGAACTCCAAGTAGCTGCCTCCAAAATATCTTTAGTAGCCACCCCTTAAAAAGCTGTAGAAGTGGCAGTAGCCCTAGTGGAATGAGGCCTAATCCCAGCTGGAATCTCCTTACCATGATGGGAATAACAGAAAGCAATACAAAACCCAATCCACTTAGAAATAGTTTGTTTTGAAACAGGCTTGCCCTGAGAACCCAAAGCAAATGAAACAAATAACTGCTGAGACTGCCTGAACCCTTTAGTTCTGCTCAAATAATATCGCAACTGCCTGTGTATATCCAAAGTGTGCAAAATCTTTTCCCCTTTATTTTGGGGGTTTGCATAAAAAGTAGGCAAATGAATAGTTTGGTTTAAAGCCACACTAGAAACCACTTTAGGCATAAAGGAAGGATTAGTACGTAAAGATACCCTTTCCTTATGGAAAATTAAGAAAGGCTCAACCGCCATAAGGGCCTGTAATTCAGAAACCCTTCTCGCAGAGGTAATGGCCAACAAAAAAGCAGTCTTCCATGATAAATATTTCAACTCGGCAGTAGCTGCAGGCTCAAAAGGTTGTAGAGTGAGTTTCTCCAACACAAAATTGAGATCCCAAGCAGGAGTAGGAGCTCTACGTGGGGGTCTTATATTCTTTGCCCCTCTAAGGAATTGTTTAAACAAAGGATGAGAAAACAATGGTGGGTCACAGTCATAGTGAGCAGAAATTGCTGCAGCATGAACCTTAATAGAGGAGAAGGACAAACTTTGTCCAGTAACTCAGTAAGATATTGAAGAGCCACACTTAAATTAGGCTCAGAAACATCAAATTCCTTTGCTGTACTCCAAAATAAAAATCTCCTCCATTTATCTGCGTACACTTTCCTTGTACTAGGCCTTCTGGCCTCCAAAATAACATTCAAAACTTGCTGTGGAAGCTGAGACCCTCCAGGGTTTAAAACAGAATATGCCAGGCTGTTAGATGTAGAGAGTGAAGTTTGACATTGAGTAAATGACTGTTCTCCTGAGACAGCAGGTGTGGAATCGAAGGCAAAAGCCATGGAGGCTCCCGTACCAGACTTCTCAGTAATGGGTACCAGTGCTGTCGAGGCCAATCTGGAGCTATTAAAATCATCTTTGGCTTGTCCTGTCTGACCTTCAGGAGTACCTTTGGGAGGAGAGGCAGAGGTGGAAAGGCATACACATGAAGATTGCTCCAATTGAATGAGAGAGCATCCACTTTCCAAGCTGTGGGATGAAACCTTTTTGTGCAAAACTTTGGCAGCTGGTAGTTTAGTGGAGAAGCGAACAGATCTATGTCTGGAGTTCCCCATAACACTGTCAATTTCTGAAACACATGAGGATCCAATTTCCACTCGTGGGGATCCATAATTTGTCTGCTCAACACATCTGCTAAGGAGTTCTGTGCTCCCGGCAGAAACCTTGCCTGAAGATTGGGCTGTAAACTGAGAGCAGTCTCCCACAAAATCATTGCTTGTCTGCATAGAGGATAAGAATGCGTTCCCCCTTGCTTGTTGATGTACCACATGACAGTTGTGTTGTCTGTTAGAACCAACACCTGCCCTGGAAGAAGTAAATCCTTGAAAGCTATTAATGCAAATTGGACTGCTAACATCTCCTTCAAGTTGATATGTAGATGTTGAAGTCTGGCAGGCCACGTGTCTTGTACCCACTTTCTATTTAGATGAGCTCCCCAAGCTTTGTCTGAGGCATCTGTCGTTAGAATCTGACTCGCCTCTGGCCGGGTCACAGAGAGTCCCTTGTTTAGGTGACATTCCTGAGCCCACCACAAAAATTCCTTTTGAATGCAAGGTATTATCTGAATGACAGTGTCCATATCTTGGCAGTGCTGTGTCCATACATTTTGAGATACCATTGTAGCTTCCTCATATGCAGTTTGGCATTGGGAAGCACCAGAATACAAGATGCCATGAACCCCAAGGCTTGAAGGACTGTCCTTGCAGTCAGCCTGGACTGATGAGACAATTGATGGAAGTAAAGAGAAAGATTCTTTTGTTTGTCCGGGGTCAAAAAGGCCATCTGGGATGCTGTATTCAGTCTCACACCCAGAAAGCACATGTCCTGAGAGGGTACTAGACTGGACTTTATTTCGTTCACAGAATACCCCAGGCATCTTAGCACTGCTATCACATACTGTAAATGATGAAGAAGTTCGTCCTTTCCTTGGGCCAGAATCAGGCAATCGTCCAAATAAGGATAGATCTGTATTCCTCTTAGCCTGAAGAAAGCTATCACTGGAGCCAGAACCTTCGGAACATGAAGGTAAGCCTCCTTGAGATCCAGAGTCACCATCCAGTGATCTTTGCCCAGCAGAGGTAAAAGCTGTTGTAACGTCAACATTTTGAACTTGGGAATGTCCAGATATGTGTTGAGGATAGATAAATCCAAGATTGGTCTCCACGTGTTCCCTTTCTTTGGTACTAGGAACAGGCGAGAATAAAATCCTAGGCCCACTTCTGGCAGAGGAACCGGTTGTATGGCCCCTATTTGAAGTAGCAGAGAAATTTGTTTGTGAGCCTCTAGTCTTTGCTGAGGAGGAACGTCCGGCATGCCTTTGAAAGGAGGCAAGGTATGGAAATAAAACTTGTAACCTCGGTGTATGATATCCAATACCCATTTGTCTTGGGTAATCAAATTCCAATTTTCCTTGAAGAGTGCCAACCTTCCTCCCAAAGGAGCTGCCAGGCAAGAAGGATCTGGCAGCTGAAAAGGTAGGTCATTGGGCCTGTTTACGAAAGGACTGGCCCCTGCCCTCACCGAAGATTGTGCAGGTGAACTCCTGTTCTAGGTCTG
The DNA here is from genome assembly GCF_019279795.1 of Protopterus annectens. Classification (NCBI taxonomy): domain Eukaryota; kingdom Metazoa; phylum Chordata; order Ceratodontiformes; family Protopteridae; genus Protopterus; species Protopterus annectens. Next base: position 348,683,493 of record NC_056750.1, read on the forward strand.
AAAGAACTCTGAGCTCTGCCCCTACCACGTCTAGATCTACCCCTAGACTGAGAATCATAAGAAGGATACGTCCACCCCTTAGCAGGCCAATTCCTACTAAACTTTGGAGGCTGTACTTGCAAAAATCTTTAACAGCCTGCATGGACTTAGCCTTGTCTTCCATTTTCTTCAAGACTGACTCCACAGGTGAACCAAACAACACATCAGACTGTAAAGGAGCATCCAAAATCCTTGTCTTAACATGGTCAGATAAATTCTGATCCCTCAGCCATGCGTGCCTGCGAAGAACTGAACCAGTGGCAGCCACCCTAGACGAGGCCTGTACAGCATCAAAACCACATTGTAAAGAATGCTTACCCACCTGCTCTGAAACATGCACCAAATCTTGTAACTCTTTACACTCAATGCCTTCCGCCAGAGCATCCACCTTAGACTTCAATTGAGAAAGAAGATAGTTTTGATATTTCAACATATGAAACTGGCAATTCAAAGCTCTCATAGCTAGGGTAGAAGATGTATAGACTTTCTTTCCCCATCTATCCAAAGCTCTGGCCTCTTTATCTGGAGGAACCGGATTTTTGACAACAGAGGCCTTGACACCCTTAGGTCCCTGACTAACAGTTTCTGGGTCCGCCCTTGGACTCTTATAAAGATATTTATGAGCCTCAGGCACCCTGTAATACCTATCCGGTTTAACAGGAGCAGGAGGCAGAGAATCAGGATTAAGTGAAGCCTCTGCAAACACATCTTCCACAACATCCAGAACAGGAGGTATAGCCAAGGGCCTATGCTGGGGCAAAAGCAAAAATTCCCTAAGCCTTTTCCTGGAATCAGAGAAGTCCTGACCTTCCCACTTAAAATGTTCCCTCATGGAATGAAGAGTCTCTGAAAAAGAAAAATCCTCTGGAGGAGAAGCAGAAGGAGTCGAATCATCTGCATCAGAATCAGAATAAGGAGAGTACTCCTGCAAGTCTTCAGCCGAAGACTCAGAGACATCCGAAGCCTGCTCAAAACTCCCCAACTCTGGCTCCACCCTAGGCCTCTTATCAGGAGGGGGCAAAGAACCTCTAATCAGAGTAATCAAATCTTCTGCCATTTTAAGCATATGCTTCTTGGGCACAGACCCTGCTGCACTAGGAGTGACACCAACAGAAGCTAAACCTGGCCTGCCTCTGGGAGAAGCCTTGGAAACAGAAGGAGAGGGCCTAACCACCCTAGGAAGGGAGGGGAGTACAGTAACATGGGAAGCCCCTTCAGCCTGACCTGCCTCCTGAGAGGCCACATCCTGCAATATCAAAGTCTCCCCCTGGGACTCCAGAGAAGCCTCCGTCGGAACCACCGGTTCCACTGATGCCTCTAAAGAACCGACGTCCGGAACGGACGACTCTTCTTGCCTGGGTTTAACTGCTTTGTCCTTGCGCTTCTTCGAAGAAGCGCCGGAGAATCCGACGGCATATTATAATTGCACCGCTTCCAAGACCAGCCTAGCACAATCTAACCTTCGCTTAATAGTGCGCTTATTGAACCTAGCACAAAAGCGACACCCAACAACGTCGTGCTCAGGCCCCAAACAAGGAATACACAAAGAATGATAATCCCTATGCGGTATCTGTTTCCCACAAGAAATACAGTTATTCACTTTTTCTGACATCCGGTAAAACACTGAGGCAAGAAAAAACCAAAATATTCCCCAACGGGGTACTTAGCCAACTTTGATTCGTTCTGAAACTCCGAACTCGAAAAATTTCAGAACGCCGAACGGCACTTGCAACGCTGCTTCTGCATCGGACCATGTGGCAAAAAAGACTGAGGATATGACGTCGGTCATGAGCTTTTGTACCCTGACGTCCTGATGTCAGTTTTAAGCGCCTTGACCGACGTCAGCCTTATACTTTGGTATTCGTGCCGACCGAGGACAGCGGACTACCCATATGTAAGGACTGCAGCAATGTGAGATGAAGAACATCAGACAGTAGTTACATTGGATTACATAGTGATTAACAATTTAACATAGAAATGTCATCCATAGAATGAATGATTAGATAAAAATGCTGATGAGGTTGCCACAGATCTAGTAAAATGGGCTCTTATATTGGGCACTTCATTATCAGAACCTATATCATAGATAAAGGATATGCAGTCAGTAATCCACCTTGCCAATGTTACCTTTGTAATAAATTTGCCTAATTTGTTATCTGCAAAGAATATAAATAACTGATCAGATTTTCTAATCTCTTATTCTGTGTAAGTAGAAACCCAACTATCTATGAACATCCAGCAAGTGTAAAAAGAAGTTATATACTTACCATAACATTCCATGTGAGTTGTTCATCTCACCTTTATTCTCACCGATTGGTTCGGAGCTGATCCTCTGCTCTGACTCGGCCAAATGCAAAAGCTCGAGGTCTTCAACCAGCTGGTGGCCTACTCCCTATCCCATGGGGCACCAGTGCTTCCCTCAGATCTTCTTTGCAGCCAACTGTACTGATAGGTAAATACCCCGGTAAGAAAAACAAAAATACAGTAGATAAGGACTAAATATCGCCAAGATTTGTCTCAACTTCCAGGTCCTCAAGAAATTCTTGGTAGGGGGATTGGTTGGTGGGATGCAAGAATAAACGCAAGATGAACAACTCACATGGAACGTTACGGTGAGTACATAACTTCTTTATGTGAAGTTGTTCCATCTCACCTTCATTCTGCACTGATGGGTTAGCGTCCCAAACACTATCTTTCTTGGGTGGCTCACGGAAGTATATTCCTCAGAACTGTGGAACCAAAGGAGGCCCTGTCCCTGGAGGCCCTATCCAGTTTGTAATGAGTGTCAAAGGTATGAGGTGTAGACCATGTGGCTGCTGCACAAATGGAATCTATGTGTAGCTTAGCCAGAAAGGCTGAAGATGTGGAAACAGCCCTAGTTGAGTGGGCCTTTACTTTATGATTTAATGGCATGTGCACATGTAAAGGAAATGCAATCTGATAACCATTTTGACAAAGTGGTTTTTACCACAGGAGTACCCTTCTTTGAATCTGAAAAGGAAACAAAGAGCTGCTCTGATTTTCTAATGTCCTTAATCCTGTCCAAATAGAATTGAAATTGCCTATGGATGTCAAGTTTGTGCAGCGTATGTTTCATCTTATTAGTATAGTTGGGGAAAAAAACAGGTAATTCTATAGTCTGGTTGAGGTTTGTCTCTGAACAAACCTTGGGTAAAAATGACGGATTTGTCCTCAGCAAGGCTCTATCATTGTGAAAAATCAAGTATGGGGGTTTAATGGACAAGGCATGTAATTCTGAAACCCTTCGAGCAGAAATAATAGCTACTAGAAAAATGGTTTTCCATGATAAGTATTTCAGGTCGCTAGATGAGGCTGGTTCAAAAGGGGTTAAGATGGTTCGAGAAAGAACAAAATTTAGGTTCCATGGTGTAGCTGAGGATCTAATAGGTGGTCTCAAATGGATAGTACCTTTAAGAAAGGCTTTAGAAAGTCTATGGGACATGACAGAAGCCCCCTGACTGCCAACATGAAAATTAGAAATTGCTGCTAATTGAACCCTAATGGTTGCTGCAGCAGCCCCTTCATTAAAAAGTTTGGTCAGAAACTCTAAAATGGATGCAACTGAAGCCAAATACAGGTCAACACTGTTTTGGAAAGCCCATATGGAAAACCTCTTCCATTTACTAAGGTATAACTTCCTGGTAGATGATTTATGAGAGAATGTTAGGATGTCCTGAGCTGCAGGTGAGAGATTCTGGAACCTGGCTATTCTTGGAATTGGAGAAGCCAAGCTGTCAATCTGAGGGCATGAAGTGCAGGATGAAGAGTCCCTGATGAAGGAATCAGATCATCTGGAACTGGGTCCAGGATCCATGGTTCTTCCAGTAGATGAGGCTGAAGGAAGGGGAACCAAATCTGACGAGGCCAATAAAAGGCTATTAGAATGATGGTCCTTCCCAGATTCTTGGCTTTCTGTAAAAATGTGGGTGTCAGAGGGAACAGGGAAACGTGTAAAGGAGACCCAGGGGCCAATTGTGTATGAGCGTGTCCCTTGGGGCATCACCGGAGTGGGGATTAGGGCAAAGTAGTTGCTGCATTGGTATTGGTGGGAGTTGCAAAGAGATTGCAGCAAGGCTGGCCCCATCTGTGGAATATCCTTTCCACTGCTACTTCTTTCAGGGACCACTCGTGAGGCAATAAAATTGCTCTGCTCAATTTGTCTGCTATCACACTGGATCTCTCTGGAATGTGCATTGCTATCAGAAAGCATTGGGTGGATGATGCCCACTGCCATACTCTTAGGGCCTCTCGACATACGGGGTAGGATCTGGTTCCTCCTTGTTTATGTACCAGGCCACCGACATACTGTCCGTCTGTATTGCAATAGTCCCTAGAGGAAAAAAGTCTTAAAAGGACTGCAACGCTAGTAGTACTGCTCTCATCTCTAGGACATTGATAGCAGGTGAGCCTTGTGTTTCTCCCATGTGCTTTGGGGCTGTCCTTCCCTGAAAATGCCCCACCTCCCACCCTATCAGGGTGGCGTCTGTGGTTACAGTGGCAATAGGAGTGGGTAGAACAAAAGGGCGCCCTATTGTTACTTCAGGAGAAGTCAGCCACCAGTGAAGATCCTTCTTGCATGAATTCGTTATTATAATGGGTGTTACATTGGAAGTTCTTGAAAGGACCACTGTGTGAATAGGAGTCATTGCAGTATACGCATATGCATTAGACCGAAAGGAATGGCAATGATTGCTGCCGCCATTGTCCCTAATATTTTGAGCACTGTTGAAGCTGGGGCTTTTTGTTTTGAGATGGGGTTCAGGAATTGTTGTCGAAGGGCACAAAGTCTTTCTGGTGGAAACTTTAAGGTCATAGAGATGGTGCTGAGATCTGCTCCTATAAAAACAGTATGTTTGGATGGTGATAAGGCATATTTTTTCTAAGTTTATGATAATACCCAATTAACTGCAAAGATTTAAGGTTGTATCCCTTGCTTGTAGGAGTTGATGCTTGGTAGTGGCGGTGAGGAGCCAGTCATCTAGATATGGAAATACCTGGAATCCTAAAAGTCTCAGGTGAGCTGTGACTACTGCCATGCATTTGGTGAACACTGTGGGGGCTGTGGTGAGAACAAAGGGCAGAGCTCAAAACTGACAATGACTGGCTCCCAGCCGAAAGCGCAGATGATCCCTGGATGGTCTGGCCATTTTTCTGTGGTAGCATGCATCCTGGAGATCTATTTAGCACATCCAATTGTCTTTTCCTAGAAAAGGAAGTATAGACTGTAGTGTGACCATCCAGAACTTTGTTTTTTTGACAGATATGTTCAATCTGCTGAGATCCAAAATGGGTCTCTAGTCCCCTGTTTTCTTTGGAACTAAAAAGAACCTTGAGTAAGTTCTGGATCCTCTCTGGTCTGCTGGGACTGGTTGAATGACCCTTTTTTTCTAGCAACCTTGCAATTTCTATGGTTGTTTGTTCCCTGTGACTGGGTAGAATGTCAGGGATTTTTCTCATGGGGGGGGGGGGTTGGCAAAGGGAATGGAGTATCCTCTAAATATGATGATTTGTACCCAGTGGTCTTTTAATTTTTAGCCACGTGTCTGGGTACAAAGATAAGTATCCTCCAAATGCCTCCAGAGATGGACAGACGGGCCTCCTTTCAGGAGCGCTGATAGGGCTTTCCAAAGAACTGATCTCTGTCACCCTGTTTCTGCTGGCCCCCCTCTGCCACGTGGATGGCGCCTTACATTATTACCCCCTCCTCTGCCTCTAGAGGGGTTTCACCACATGTGTCAAGGAAAGCTCCTTGGGATTTACTGAACCACATCTTCCCACTTTTCCGACCTTTGGGGTAAGGTCTGGTAGGAGTGGAAAAATGGATTCCTACAGCAGACAGAGTCTTTCATTCTTGCTCACACCTGGTAAGCATTTCCTTCATTTTCGGTCCAAAGAGGGACAAACCATCAAAGGGGGTGTTAACACAGGATGACTTGTAGGGCTCCACAAAGGAACATAAGCACATCCAGGAGTGTCTCTTAAGAGCAATTCCTGTACCCAGTGCCCTGCTGCATACAAAACCAGACGCATAGAAGAGTTTATAAGGCAATTTGGGGTAGCAAGCTGGAAAGTTTCCTAATCTGAGATCCCCGCAGCTACTGCACCCTGTAGAGGATCTCCCAACTCCTTAAGGGGATCTCTGTGTAGTCTAGTAAAATGTGTAAGATAGTTCAGGGATCGAAGAGCAAAAGCTGCTGAACTAAACATGCGCTTTCCGTATCTGTCCATAACCCTAGAATCCCTATTAGGAGAATGAACAGATGGTCTCTGACAACTTCTTTTTGGTGGCTGCAGTGACCACCATAGCACCAACGGGTACACCTTTGGTAAGGAAAGCCTTGTCATGGGGGTGACATTATGAATTTATTAGGCCTCCGAGGGACAGGTTCCATGGTATCCGGGGACTCCCATGCCTTTTCAAGAAACAAGGTCCATTAGTTCATCAAAAGGCGGAGACACCCAAGACGTGGTGGGCAGAGACCCGACTCATCATCAGTAGGGTTAATGGACTTCTAGCCACCCCTCTGTTTCAGTATTTCCAAGATATCGCCAAAGGAGATATCTTCAGAGGAGGGCTGTGGGGACCCTTCTGACTCACCTAAGTCAGTATCCGATGTGATGGATTCCTGTGGGAAGTCCAGATGCTTCCTCTTGCAAAGCCTCTTCCTGGGAACCTCCTCAGTGGGAGCTTCTGGGGAGGTCTCGGAAGAGCAGGGCTCACCCAATGGGGCGACCTGAGGCTCTGGGTCTCTACACTTTTGAGGGATCAGTGAAGTAGTGGCAGACACAGGCACTTTAGGAGAACTGATGATGTGGATGCCAGAGGGGACAACACTCTCCTCATGGTATCAAAGGCCCCCTGGCTCCGATCCAAAGGGACCTCTGGATACATAGAAACAGGCAGTCTCCCTGGCACCGAAGCAGTGGGCTCTGAGCCAGAGGTAGGGGCCAAACTCACTCAAGCAGAGGCCCCAAGAGGCAAACTCAGAACCAACAGATCGGTACGACTATCCTCTCCGGACCAGACCGGTGAGTGTCGGCTCCTGGACTCTAAGGTCAGCACCGAAGAAATCAGAGTGGTCGGAACAGACAGGCCCAAGAGGGGTGTTTGCTCCGGCTTTTCAACAATCATCAGCTCTGAACACTCCACTTCTGAAACTTCGGGTCGAATCAGAGGAGGAACAGAAGTCATGGAGTGGGTCCTAGTCAGTTCTGAAACCTCAAGGGTCGGCCCTGACAAAATTTTTGCTAGTGCCGATGTCTGCAGAAGTCTCTGCAGCACATGATCCACATCCTTATCAGAGAGTCTTGAGGACCAGGAAGAAGCTATAGAAGAGGCCACTAACTGAAGGATTGGAGACTTAAAAGTAGGAGATACCGACTCCAATATCGGGGACCAGCTCCTACGAACAGCAACAACCTCCAGTTCCAAAAGCAATGGAGCCGAGGTGGCAGTTTGACTCGGTTTAGAAGTCAATGAACCCTTTTTTTGGCTCTGACCCAGAAGACGACTTGGAAGACAAAGTCTTGGAGAATTTTGAAGGCTTGTCCGGTTTGTCCTTATCTAAAGATTCCTGGAAAGAGGACTTCAATAATACCCTAGCTATTAGCTTGCTCCTACATTCATAAGAACACGAGAGCTAAAGGAATGACAGATGGCACAGTTCTCCTGTAGGTGGAACTCACCTAAACAATAAACACATTCTGTGTGACCATCTGTTTATCGACATTTTTTGTCCACATCTAGGGCACTTTTTAAATCCAGATTTAGCTTTCTCTTGCTGAGACATGGCAGAAACTATTAATCTCTAACTCTAATTGAATTACAATGCAACTTTTAAACAAAGGCAAAGGACACACTACATGCCTAACTAGTAGGGAAACGCACAGTACTATACAAGATAGCCCTAATAAAAAACAGGGCTCTAACTTCTACAATATTTGTAACAAAAACACACACAGTATAAGAACTGCTGCCCTAAAAACCTGGGCTTAAGCTTAGCACACTGTAGAGTAGGGAGAAATCACTACTTAAACAACCCTCTAACAAACAAGTTGTAGAAAAAAACGGCTTAGAAAAAAAAAAAAACGGCCACTAACAACTAGCAAAAACACACACACTAAGTTTTAAAGCTAAGTAAGTACAGAAATACAAAAAAGAAAAAAGTACAGTTTTGTACCTACCATAAATGTAGATGTCCGATAGGTATGCATCTGCAGTCATAACATATGGGTTGTCCTGCCTCAGGCAGCCCTTAGTCGGCCGGATTTCAAAGTCTGGGTCTGGCCTCGGCTGATGTCGCACTTCACCCGACGTCATAGCTCCTGGGGGTATAAAGGCATCAGCCGACGCCATTTTTCTCAGTGTTTCTTGCCCCAGATGCCAGGTGCCCTCTAGGAAGGCTAAATTTGGATAAATGATGAAAATTCCAAACAGTAGCAAACAAAACATAAATATATACATATATACATACAAACAAATACACCATAATAGATTCCCCCAGCTAGCTGAAAGAGGGGTAAGCACCCTAGGAATACCACAGAGGGGAAGGAGGGTGGGTAATCCTGACTGCAGATGCATACCTATCAGACATCTACATTTATGGTACGTACAAAACTGTACTATGTCCTTCAAGGATGCATCTGCAGTCATAACATATGGGTAGAATACCATAGCCAAACTGGGGGAGGAGGCACTAAGATAAAGATGGTGTAGTTAAGATCCCTTGTAAGACTGCAGTTGCAAAGCCTGCTCGGGATCTGGAGTATAAAGGAAGATTGTAACGCTTGGCAAATGTATGCACGGAGCTCCAAGTAGCAGCTTCTAAAATGTCTTTGGTAGCCACTCCTCGTAGGAAAGCTGTAGTGGTGGCTGTAGCCCTTGTGGAGTGAGGCCTGATATTTTCAGGAGTTGTCTTTCCATGAAAAGAGTAACAGAATCGAATGCAATTTCCTATCCATTTTGAAATTGTCTGTTTGGAAATTGCTTTTCCTTGCACTCCTGTTGCATATGCTACCAGAAGCTGGTCAGTTTTTCTGCTTGTCTTAGTTCTGTCCAGGTAGTAGCGCAGTTGTCCATGTACGTCCAAGGTGTGCAGTAGCTTTTCCCCCCTGTTCTGTGGGTTAGGGAAGAACGTAGGTAAATGAATAGCTTGGTTCAAGGATACCCTGGATACCACCTTTGGCATGAAAGTAGGATTGGTTCTCAGAGACACTCTATCCTGGTGAAAGATAAGGAAAGGCTGTACTGCCATTAATGCCTGTAACTCGGATACCCTTCTTGCTGAAGTGATTGCTAGTAGGAAGGCAGTTTTCCAAGATAAGAAAGTACAGTTTTGTACCTACCATAAATGTAGATGTCCGAACTGGATAGCATCTGCAGTCATAACAAATGGGTTGTCCTGTCGTCAGGCAGCCCTTCGGTCGGCCGGATTCCAAAGTCTGGGTCCGGCTTCGGCTGATGTCGCACTTCACCCGACGTCATCTCTGCTGGTCTTCGGGTATAAAGGCATCAGCCGACGCCATTTTCCTCAGTGTTTCTTGCCCCAGATGCCAGTTGCCCTCTTGGAAGGCTAAATTTTGGATAAATGCCAATGTTTCCAAAACAGTAGAAGGCAAACACAAAAAATAAGCATGTATGTACATATATACAAACAAATACACCATAAGAGACTCCCCAGCTAGCTATTAGGAGGGTAAATACCTAGGAGTACCACAGAGGGGAAGGAGGGTGGGTAATCCTGACTGCAGATGCTATCCAGTTCAGACATCTACATTTATGGTAGGTACAAAACTGTACTATGTCCTTCATGGATGCATCTGCAGTCATAACAAATGGGTAGAATACCATAGCCAAACTAGGGGTGGAGGAAGAAAAATTATGGTGTAGTTAGGATCCCTTGCAGTACAGCAGTGGCAAACCCTGCTCGGGATCTAGAGTATAGAGGTAAATTATAATGCTTGGCAAATGTATGCACGGAGGTCCAAGTAGCCGCCTCAATAATGTCCTTGGTTGCCACTCCTCGTAAGAAAGCTGTGGTAGTGGCTGTAGCCCTTGTAGAATGAGGTCTTATGTTCTGTGGAATTGGTTTTCCATGGTAGGAGTAACAGAATCTTATGCAATTTCCTATCCATTTGGAGATTGTCTGTTTGGAAATTGCTTTTCCTTCCCTTCCTGTTGCATAGGCTACTAAAAGCTGGTCAGTTTTTCTGTTACTTTTGGTTGTGTCCAGGTAGTAGCATAACTGCCTATGTACATCCAAGGTATGCAGCAGTCTTTCCCCCCTGTTCTGTGGATTGGGAAAGAAGGTAGGTAGGTGGATTGCCTGGTTTAAAGACACTCTGGATACCACCTTAGGCATAAATGTAGGATTAGTTCTCATGGACACCCTATCTTGATGGAAGATTAGGAAGGGTTGCACTGCCATTAAGGCCTGTAGTTCGGAAACCCTCCTTGCTGAGGTAATTGCCAGTAGGAAAGCAGTTTTCCATGACAGGTGTTGCAGATCTGCTGTTGCTGCTGGTTCAAACGGAGGGAGTGTCAACTTTTCTAGCACAAAGTTCAAGTCCCATGCTGGCAATGGTGGTTTCCTAGGAGGTTTTACATTCTTGATCCCTCTGAGGAACTGCCTGAGTAGAGGATGCGAAAAGACAGGTGGATCGAAGCTGTATTCTGCTGAAATAGCTGATGCATGTATCTTGATGGAGGAATAGGACAGGCCTGTATGTAGAAGCTCTGCCAAGTACTCCAGAATGTTAGCAATATCTAGGTTTGACATCTTTTCCTCTTTCAGTGCTCCAAATGACAAACCTTTTCCATTTTCCTGCATAGTTCCTTCTTGTTGAAGGTCTGCGGGCTTCAAGGATAATGTCTTTAACCCTTTGGGAAAGGTCTGGGTTAGTTGCTGCTATGTGATGTTCCAGGCAGTCAGTTGCAAGGTTTTTAGGTTTGGATGCATGATGTTGTAGTTGTTCTGAGTTAACATCAAAGGCATCAGGGGTATTGACCACATTCTCCCGAGACATGCTCCTCAGCAATGGGTACCAGTGTTGTCTTGGCCAATTCGGAGCTATCAGGATTATCCTTGGACGTTCCTCTTTGATTTTCAGTAGTACCTTGTGCATCAAGGGAAGAGGTGGAAATGCATATGCTGTCAGGCCTTTCCAGCTGAAGGATAGAGAGTCCACCTTCCATGCAAGTGGGTGGAATGTCCTTGTGCAGAATTTTTTGAGCTGGTGATTGAGTGGGGATGCGAATAGATCTATTTGTGGCATTCCCCATTTCTTTGTGATGGCCTTGAAGATGTCTGGGTGTAGCATCCATTCGTGAGCATCCGAGGTGGTTCTGCTTAACATGTCTGCTAGGGTGTTCTCTTTTCCCGGCACAAATATTGCCTGTAACTGGATGTTGTAGCTGAGAGCCAGATTCTAAAGGTCCAAAGTCATTCTGCATAGGGGGTATGAATGAGTGCCTCCCTGTTTGTTGATGTACCACATGACTGTGGTGTTGTCTGTCCTTATCATCAAATGGCCTTCTTTGAGGAATGGTCTGAATTTTTGGATTGCCAGTTTTACTGCCAGCATTTCTTTTTGGTTTATGTGCAGGTGCAGCTGGTCTTGAGTCCACAATCCTTGTATGCATTTGTCCAGCATGTGCGCCCGCAATCCTAGGTCTGAGGCGTCCGTTGTGATGGTTTGGCTTGCTCGAAAGTTGTGGAAGGGTAAGCCTGGGTTTGACTGGCATGCTTGAGCCCACCATAGGAACTCCTGTTTTAGGCATGGGATTAGTGGGATTTCTGTTTCTAAGCTGTGCCTGTGCTGAGACCATAAATTCTTTAGGTACCACTGTAGCTTTCTCATATGCAGTCTGGCATGTGGGACCAAGATTATGCATGATGCCATGAAGCCCAAGGCCTGCAGAACTTTTCTTGCTGTTAGTTTGTTCTGCTTTGTTAATGCCAAGAAGTAAAGAGGGAGTTCTTTTGTTTTTCTGCAGTTAGGAATGCCATTTGTTTTACTGTGTCCAATTCCGCCCAAGAATGTTCTTGTTTGGGATGGTATCAGCCTTGACTTTTGTAAATTGACTGTGTATCCCAGGGCTTGTAGCAAGTAAATGACCCTTTGTAAATCTGTTGTCAGCTTGCTTTTGTTGTCCGCTTGTAACAGGCAGTCGTCCAGGTATGGATAAATTTGGATTCCCTGTAGTCTGCAGTGAGCGATTACTGATGCCAGGCATTTTGTGAATACTCTGGGCAGTAGATAAGCCAAAGGGCAATGCTGAGAATTGATAATGCTCTGATCCTGCAAGAAATCTGAGGTATCTTCTGCAATTTGGTCGAATGGGGACGTGCAGGTATGCCTCCTTGAGATCTAGAGTTACCAGCCAACACTCCTTGCCCAGCATGGGAGGAAGTTGCTGTAGGGTCAGCATTTTGAATTTTGGGACAATGATGTATGTGTTTAAGACGGACAGGTCGAGAATAGGTCTCCAACTTTTCTCTTTTCTTGGTACTAGGAAGAGTCTGGAGTAGAATCCTTTGCCCTGTTCTGTTATTGGTACTCTTTCCACAGCTCTCATCCTTGTTAATTTCGCTATCTGCTGTAGAGCTTCTATTTTTTGATTTGGAGGTAGGTTTGGCATTCTTCTTATTACTGGTAAGGTGTGGAAGTGGAACCGGTAGCCTTGGTCTATGGTTTGCAAAATCCACTTGTCTTTTGTGATATAGTGCCAATTTTTCGAAAATAAGGCTAACTTTCCGCCTAAAGGTGCTGCTATTTGCTCCCTGGTAGGCGGTGTCAGAGCCAAGTCACTGTGATTGTCCTGTTGCAGTGGCAGTGGTTGTGTCTGTGTCTCGGTTATTGCCTTGCCACTGTCGTCCTCTGTAGGCACCTCCTCTGGATTGATTTCTGCCTCTAGAGCGTCTATTCCTGCCCCTTTGGGATTTTGTGGAGTCTGGAAAGGACCAATTTTTGGCAGGCCAGTTCCTGCTAAACCTTGGGGGCTGAACCTGTAAGAAATCTTTAACTGTTTGTACAGATTTTGCCTTTTCTTCCATTTTCTTCATTACTTGCTGGGCAGGTGTACCAAATAGACTGGCCTTATCCATAGGAGTATCTAACAGCTTTGCTTTAACATGATCCGGTAAGACCTGTTCTTTCAACCATGCATGCCTTCTTATCACTGCGCCAGTCATGGCTGATCTAAATGAAGCCTCCAGTGCATCATAGCCACATTTTAATGAATGGTTACTAACCTGTTGGATGTTATTCACCATTTCTAATACATATTTCTTATCTAAGGATTCATCAGAGGACAGTTTTTTAGTTAATTGATCAAGCATAAACTCTTGGTACTGGATCATATGAAACTGACAGTTTAAAGCTCTAGCTGAGAGAGTAGCAGAGGTGTAAACTTTTTTCCCCCATCTCTCTAAGGACCTGGATTCCCTTTCAGAAGGAATAGGGTTTTGCTGTGGTCGAGGCTACTGCCTTAGGCCCCTGGGATATAGTTTCGATCTGCAAGTGGGGCCTTGTATAGGTGGTGATGAGTGTCTGGCACCCTGTAAAATCTATCTGGTTTGGCAGGGGCTGGAGGTAAAGAATCAGGAGCAGTGCAAACATCATTAAATGCATCATCCACAACAGGCAGTACAGGAGGTATAGCTAAGGGCCTATGTTGTGGTAAGTGCAGAAAAGTCCTAAGCCTTTTTCTTGAATCTGAGAAATCTTGTCCCTGCCATTGGAATTGTTCTCTCATGGCATGTAAGGTTTCCCCAAAGGAAAATTCCTCTGGTGGAGAGGCAGCTGGAATGGATTTTTCAGCATCGGAATCTTCATAAGTAGAAAAAGGAGCCTCTGGCTGGTCTGTAATGTCTGAGTCATGGCCAGAATCATCAGAGGACACTGGCTCGGGGGGCTCTGCTCTAGGTCTCTTTTCTGGGGGCTGAGAGGCCCTGTCTGGGTGAGATTGGGATCCCCTAATTAAAGATATTAAATCTTCTGCCAGAGTAAGCATTTGTGAACTTGAAGTGGGCCTGTGTGAGGGGGGCTTAACAGGCACTGATTTAACAGATTTGGCTGCTTTAGCCCTGGCAAAGGCCTTAATAGACATGGCTGCAGGAGGCCTAGCAGCACCACGTGCTGGGGTAGAGACATCCAAAGGGATGGTGTCTGATAAATCACTAGGAACCACAGTTGTAGGCAAAATTTCTGAGGCAGATTCAACTAAGGTAGCAGGAGCCTCAGTAGTAGTCATGGATTCGGCTGAAGATTGACCGGTTTTCTGGGTTTCGGCGAAACCGAGACACTCGCGGCTTGCTTAACCGTGGTTTCGGCCGAAACCGCGGACCGCGAGTGTCGGTCTTTTTCTTTGCGTTTTTTAACAATTTGGGTAGTAGGAGGATCCGACGGCATAATGTACACAAAATCTGAGCCGAAAAACTGTTCAGCAAACTCCGACCGACGCCTAAGCGTTCGTCGGTTGAAGGAAGCACAGGCGAACAGGCCGCTCCGCCGTGGTCTGGGCCTAAGCAAGGCAGACAGTAAGAGTGGAAATCTTTATGAGGTATTTGTTTCCCACAAGTTAAACAGTTATTGACTTTTTCTGACATCGGCTGAGGCAAGAAAGAGTCCCCAACGGGGTACTTAGCTTTTAGAAGTCTTCGAAGTAGTATTCGGTAGTAGTAATCTCTGGATCTGACCGACCGGCACTTGCGAACAGCTTCTGCTTCGGCACGGCAAGAAAGACTGGGAAATGGCGTCGGCTGATGCCTTTATACCCGACCAGCAGAGATGACGTCGGGTGAAGTGCGACATCAGCGGCCGGACCCAGACTTTGGAATCCGGCCGACCGAAGGGCTGCCTGACGACAGGACAACCCATTTGTTATGACTGCAGATGTATCCATGAAGGACATCTGTAAGTCTGCTGATGCAGCTGGTTCAAAAGGGGGAAGTGTTAATTTTTCCAGCACAAAATTGAGATCCCATGCAGGCAGAGGTGGTTTCCTTGGAGGTTTTACATTTTTGATCCCTCTTAGAAATTGTCTGAGGAGAGGTTGAGAGAAGATAGGAGGATCCATGTTGTACTCTGCTGAAATTGCTGAAGCATGAATCTTAATGGAAGAATAAGACAGGTCATTCTGGAACAGCTCTGCTAAGTATTCTAGGATGTGTGCTAGGTTTGCAAGCTTGACATCTGTTCCCTTTGATGCACTCCAAATGAGGAATCTCTTCCATTTGGCTGAGTATGTTTTCCTTGTGGAGGGTCTGCGAGCCTCCAGGATAATGTCCTTGACCCTCTGAGATAAAACAGGTAGGTTTTGTTTTATGCAATTTTCCAGGCAGTTAGCTGCAGCGTTTTCAAGTTTGGATGCAGGGTCTTGTAGTTGTTCTGTGTTAGAAGTAAAGGCCATAGAGGCAGAGGCCATGGGTTCGTCCGAGACATGCTTCTCAGTAGTGGATACCAATGTTGCCTTGGCCAGTCTGGAGCTATCAGAATTACCTTTGGCTGTTCCTCCCTGATCTTCAGTAGAACTTTGTACATCAATGGGAGAGGAGGAAAGGCATAAACTGTCAGGGCCTTCCAGCTGAAAGAAAGGGAGTCCACCCTCCAGGCTTGTGGGTGGTATTCTCTTGAGCAGAATTTCTTCAGTTGGTGGTTGAGTGGGGAGGCAAACAGGTCTATTTCTGGCATTCCCCATTTCTTTGTTATGGTTTTGAAGATATCTGGATGCAGCATCCATTCATGAGCATCCGTGGTAGTTCTGCTTAATTTGTCTGCTAGTGAGTTCTCTTTTCCTGGTACGAATCTGGCCTGCAGTTGAATGTTGAGATTCAGGCCTAGGTTCCACAGCTCCATTGCCATCTGGCATAAAGGGTAGGAATGCGTGCCTCCCTGTTTGTTGATGTACCACATGACTGTGGTATTGTCCGTCATTATCAGCAGGTGTCCTTGCTGGAGGAATGATTTGAATGCCTCTATTGCATGCTTCACTGCCAGCATCCCCTTTAGATTTATGTGTAGATTCAGCTGGTCTTGGGACCATAGGCCTTGGATACACTTGTCTTCCATGTGTGCGCCCCAGCCTAGGTCTGAGGCGTCCGTGGTCATGGTCTGCTTTGGTTGTGGTTTGTGGAAAGGCAGCCCTCTGTTGGTCTGGCAGGCCTGAGCCCACCACAGGAATTCCTTTTTCAGGCATGGAATGATTGGTATCATGGTTTCTAGACTGTGTCTGTGTTGAGACCATACATTTCTTAGGTACCATTGTAATTTTCTCATATGCAGACTGGCATGTGGGATCAAGATTATGCAGGATGCCATGTACCCAGGGCCTGCAGGACTTTCCTTGCAGTAAGCTGAGTTTGTCTTGTCAATGCCGTGAAGCAGACTGGAAGTTGTTGTTGTTTTTCTTCTGTGAGAAAAGCCATCTGGGTTATTGTGTCCAGTTCTGCACCCAAAAAAGTTATCCTTTGGGATGGCACTAGTCTTGACTTCTGTATGTTGACTGTGTATCCCAAGGCTTGCAGCAGTTGTATGACATAGGCCAAATCCTTTATTATTTTTGCCTTGTTGTCCGCTTGTATTAGGCAGTCGTCCAGGTAAGGGTAGATTTGAATTCCCTGAAGCCTGCAATGTGCAATTACTGATGCCAGGCATTTCGTGAATACTCTGGGCGCAGTAGATAAGCCAAAGGGCAATGCTGAGAATTGATAATGCTCTGATCCTGCAAGAAATCTGAGGTGTCTTCTGCAATCTGGTCGTATAGGGACATGCAGGTATGCCTCCTTGAGATCTAGAGTCACCAGCCAAGACTCCTTGCCCAACATGGGAAGAAGTTGCTGTAGGGTCAGCATCTTGAATTTTGGTACAATGAGATATGTGTTCAGTGCGGACAAGTCGAGAATAGGCCTCCATTGAGTTTCTTTTCTTGGTACAAGGAATAGTCTGGAGTAAAATCCTTGGCCTTGTTCCATAGATGGTACCTTTTCTATTGCTCTCATCCTTAGTAAGTTGATGACTTGTTTTAGAGCCTCTGACTTCTGGCTTGGTGGAAGGTTTGGCATTCCTCTCTTTTTTGGTAAAGTGCGGAAGTGAAACCTGTAGCCTTTGTCTATTGTTTGCAAAGTCCATTTGTCTCCTGTAATGCAATGCCAGTTTTTTGAAAATAAAGCTAACTTTCCGCCCAAGGGTGCTTCCAATTGTTCCCTGGTAGGCGGAATCAGAGCCAAGTCATTGTGTCTGTCCTGTGGAAGTGGTTGCAGTCGCAGCTGTGGAGGCACTCCTCTGGTTGTCAGGTTGCCACTGACGGCCCTGTAGGCACCCCTTGATTGACCTCTGCCTCTTGGGCGTCTATTTCTGCCTCTCTGTGCTCTGGTGGTGTCTGGAAAGGACCAATTCTTTGAAGGCCAATTTCTGCTGAACCTCAGAGGTTGGACCTGCAGAAAATCCTTGACTGTTTGCACAGATTTTGCTTTTTCTTCCACTTTCTTTAGTACCTCCTGTGCAGGGGAGCCAAATAAACTTTGTTTCTCCATAGGGGCATCTAGGAGTTTAGACTTAACATGGTCTGGCAAGGATTGTTCTTTTAGTCAGGCATGCCTTCGAATCACTGCTCCAGTCATAGCTGATCTAAATAAAGCCTCCAGTGCATCATAGCCACATTTTAAAAAATGATTACTGACCTGCTGAGAGTTATGTACCAACTCCTGAAGGGACTTACGGTCCAAAGGTTCAGGAGAGGAAAGCTTTTTATTCAGCTGATCTAACAAAAATTCCTGGTACTGTATCATGTGAAAGTGACAGTTTAAAGCCCTGGCAGAAAGAGTAGCAGATGTATAAACTTTTTTACCTCATCTCTCTAATGCTCTTGATTCTCTTTCAGAGGGTAGGGGTTTTTTGGCAGAGGCAGCTGCAACACCCTTAGGGCCCTGAGAAATGGTCTCTGGGTTTGCAGCGTGGGCCTTGTACAAGTGGAAGTGAGAATCCAGGACCCTGTAATATCTGTCAGGTTTGGCAGGGGCCGGGGGAAGAGAATCAGGGGCTGAACAGGCATCATTGTATGCATCATCAACAACTGATAGTACAGGTGATATGGCTAGAGGCCTATACTGTGGTAAGTGTAAAAAAGTCCTTAGCCTTTTTCTAGAATCAGAAAAATCCTGACCCTGCCATTGGAAATGTTCCCTCATTGAATGTAGAGTTTCCCCAAATGAAAATTCTTCTGGGGGGGAGGCAGAAGGAATGGAGTCTTCTGCATCCGAATCCTCATAAGGTGAGTATGGTCCTTCCTGATGATCTGATAAATCTGATCCATCCGAGGAATAGTCAGAGGAAAGAGGTTCAGGGGGCTCAGTCCTAGGCCTTTTGTCCGGAGGGGGTTGTGAGGCCCTGTCTGGGTGAGGTTGGGATCCCCTGATCAAAGAAATAAGGTCCTCAGCGAGGCTGAGAATCTGAGAACTTGAGGAAGGTCTGTGAGGGGGAGCTTTTGTAGGTAAGGCCTTGGAAAGTTTAGCTGCTTTAGCCCTGGAGAAAGCCTTAGACATAGAAGCAGGGGGTCTAGCTGCCCCACGTGCAGGAGTAGAAATGTCCAACGGAATGGTGTCGGACAATTCTTGTGTGCCTGCTTCTTCGGTAGAAATTTCTGTAGCCGACTCAGCCGGGGCCTCTGTGGCCTCAGTTGTCGGAGGCATGCTTGCGGCCTAAGGAAGAACAGAGGACTCTGTTTCAGCCAAAACCGAGACACTCGCGGTAGGCCTAACTGTGGTTTCAGCCGAAACCGTGGGCCGCGAGTGTCGGTCCTTTTCCTTGCGTTTTTTAGCTAAATGAGTAGTCGGAGTCTCCGACGGCATTTTATATGCAAAAGCGGGACCAAAAAACTCTTCTGCAAACTCCGACCGACGTCTAAGTGTCCGTCGGTTGAAGGAAGCACAGGCTAAACAAGCTGATACGTCGTGGTCTGGGCCTAAGCAAGGAAGGCAGTAAGAGTGGAAATCCTTATGAGGTATTTGTTTCCCACAAGTTAAACAATTTACTTTTTCTGACATCGGCTGAGGCAAGAAAGAGTCCCCAACGGGGTACTTAGCTTTTTTAGAAGTCTTTGGTAGATGAAATCTCTGGATCTGACCGACCGGCACTTGCGAACAGCTTCTGCTTCGGGCACCGCGCGGCAAGAAAGACTGAGGAAAATGGCGTCGGCTGATGCCTTTATACCCCAGGAGCTATGACGTCGGGTGAAGTGCGACATCAGCCGAGGCCAGACCCAGACTTTGGAATCCGGCCGACCGAGGGCTGCCTGAGGCAGGACAACCCATATGTTATGACTGCAGATGCATCCTTGAAGGACATCTACCTAACTACTAGAAAACTAACTATCAAGCTAAACTATCAGTTTTTTTTAATGAAATATCAAACTTTTACTGGCCAGAGCTATCGAAGCATTCTCGATCTGTTGCAGTGGCAAACGAGATCTGAGGGAAGCACCAGTGCATCATGGGATACAGAGTAGGCCACCAGCTGGTCAAAGACCTCGAGCTTTTGCAATTGGCCGATTCGGAGCCAAGGATCAGCTCCGAACTCATCAGTGAGAATGAAGGTGAGAGAGAACAACTTCACATCATATATTCACCTTTGTTTTCAAATTTTGGAAAGGAAATGGGCAAGTCAATAGACAGATCGATATTGAATTCTGACACCACCTTAGGAAGGAAGGAAGGAAGGAAGGGATGTTCTTAATGTCACTCTATCCTTATGGAAAATCAAGTACGAAGTTTTAGAGGATGTTTGTGTCTTTCGGCTTTTCCCGGTTAGGGGTCACCACAGCAGAACTCCGGTCCGCTAATGATTGACAGTAGAGTTTTACGTGCTGGCTTGCCGGGCCTAACGCACAACCTTCAACGAAGGAACGCCCATTCACGCATGTCGCCACACAGAAGACGCTCTAACTGAGAATCGAACGGGCAACGTCTAACTGTGAGGCGACAACGCTACTGCAGCACCACCACTGCAGTAAGAGGTTTTAGAGGATAACGCTTGGAATTCTGAGATAACGCTTGGAATTCTGAAAGTCTTCTGGCAGAGGTAATAGCCACTAAAAATATCTTCTTCCAGGTCAGAAATTTAAGATCACATTTCCCTGCTTGTTCAAAGGGGGGAATGGATTAAGGCCTACAATAGAAGCTTCAAATCCAATGGAGGAGTAGGATTTTTATAAGGTGGTCTAAGTAAAATATTACCTCTAAGTAAGGCTTTGCACATCTTAGTAGAGGCTAGGGAAGAACTGTCAACTCCTATATGAAAGTTACAGATTGCTGCCAATTGAACTTTAATGGTAGAGGAGCTAGCTTCTTCATTAAAAATTTCTACCAAAAACTCTGGGACCCTTTGTGTAGGGGCTAAAAAGGATCAATATGTTCTTGATGCATCCAACAAACAAACCTCTTCCATTTACTTTTGTAGATTTTCCTAGTAGAAGTTTTATGGGAAGACAAATGTATACGATGTACAGGAGAAGAGAGCATAGGTTGTCTGACTATTAACAGAAGGGGAGAAACCATGCTGTTAGTCTGAGGTTTGAGATATCCAGATGAATCATGCCTGTTGGGTGAGACAGGAGGTCTGGAATCAGATCCAGAATCCAAGGTGGGTAAAGAAGATGAGGCCAAAGGAAGGGGAACCAAATCTGTCAAGGCTGGTAAGGAGCAATGAGGTTGATCTTGCTCTTCAACCTTGCAGCTTTCTGTAGAAACTTGGGAATCAAGGGAGTTGGTGGATAAGCATAGAGAAGACTGGAAGGCCAGTCATGGATCAGAGCATCCCTCAGTGATTCCCCCGATGAGGGGATTAGGGCAAAAAAAGCTGCTACACTTGTTTAGGGGAGATGCAAAAAGCAGCAAGGCTGGTCCCACTGATGGAAAATCTTTTCCGTCACTTTCCTGTTGAGAGACCACTCGTGAGGCAGTAGAATGGACCTGCTCAATTTGTCTGCTATCATGTTGGACTTCCCCAGAAATTGCAGTGTTGTCAGAAAATGGTTAGATGAGATCTCCCACTGCCACACTCTGAATACTTCTTGACACAAGGGGTAAGATCTGGTTCCTTCTTGTTTGTTGATGTACCAAACTACTGACATCTTGTCTGTTTGGATCATAACTGTTTCCCAGAGGTAGAGCATCCTGAAAAGCGTGCAATGCTAAAAGCACTGCTCTCATCTCCAGGACATTTATATGCAAATTGGCCTCTTCAGGGGACTAAGTGCCTCAGACTGTTTCCCCACCCAATCGGGGATGCATCTGTGGTAAGTATGCCCTTGGATTGGGGAATAATGAACAGACGGCCTTGTAGTAGCTGATCTGACCTTATCCACCACCAAAGGTATGTTTTGCATGCCTGTGTAATTCTTATTTAAACTGATATCTGATGATAAAGAATTGATCATTGAAATACTAGCATCCACTGAAGAATTCTCATAAGAATTCTTGCCAGAAGGACTAGAATTATGACTGCTGACATTAACCCCAAAGCTTGAAGAATCAACTGGGCTGACATTTTGGTGTTGTGCACAATTTTCGTGACCCAGAATCTCGATGTCTGTACTCTGGTCACAGGAAGTGAAGCTGCTGCAGACACTGGATTGAAAATTGCCCCCTGTGAATTCCAGTGCTTGAGAGGACTGCAACTGAGATTTGTTGTAATTCATTGTAATTCCTATAAGGGAGCAAATTTGGAGTACCTGGTCTCTTGCTATTATGAGTAGATGCTTGCTTGGGGTGGTAAAGAACCAGTCATCTAAATATAGAAACACCTGGAATCTCAAGTGAGCTGCTACCACTGCCATGCATTTGGTAAACACCTCGGGGACTATAGTGAGACCAAAGGACAGGGCTCTAAACTGGTAATGACTGGCTACCAGCTGGAAGCACAAGAACATTCTGGTCCGCCTGCATTTTAAGTGATAGCACACATCTTGAAGCTCAATCAAGCACATTCAATCGTCCATGCCTAGAAATAGCAGGATGGACAGAACCGTGACCAACCAAAACTTTGAGTGTCAAACTGACATGTTCAATTTGCTGAGATCCAGAATCAGTCTCCAGTCCTGTTTTCTTTGGCACTAAAAAGAATCTTGAGTAAGTTCCGGATTCTCTCTAGTCTGGTGGGACCTCTTGGAGGACTTTTTTTTAGCAGCTTTTGTATTTCCAGTGCTGCTGCTTTCTTCTGATTGGGTGGAACACTGGGAAACTTGTGAGGATGGGGGTGGAGGGGAAAAGGGAATTATATAACCTCTGGAAATGATCCTCTATACCCAGGTATCTTTTGCAATGTCTAGCCAGGCTCTATGATGCAGGGATAAAATGATCCCCAGTTGTGTCCAGAAGGGGACAATAGGGCCTCCTTTCATAAGCACTGACGGGGCCTGTCACAGAACGTGTCTCTAGACCCTTGGTTTTCCCGGCCACCTCTGTCATGTGGGCAGCATCTTCCATTAGTATTCCTCCCTCTGCCTCTGGGGGAACCATCTCCACATGGATCTTGAAAAGGATCCTGTCATTTTTTGAACCACATTTTCTGTCCCCCTCCTTGGTTCCTAGAGAAGGTCCTCTGATGGGTCAAAAAACATGCTCCTACAGCAGGGAGAGTCATAGGTTCATACTAGGCTATCTGCCCAAGGGCATTTACAAGCCTAGCCCATAGTTTTGTGGCTTACGCCACCCCTTTAGTTTGGGGAACTATGCCCATTATTTTGCTGTGCCTCTGTCGAGCAGTGACACTGAGGTAATCCCTGGGGTATATCTGCGATCTCCCATCCATTGGTCAAGATTTCTCTTGAACAAGGCCAGCGAGGTGCTCTGCCTCACATATACCGGGATTTTGTTCCACAGCATAGGGAGTCTTTGGGTGATGAATCTATCCCTCCAGCACGTCCTATTAATAGCCGTGTCGAGGTTTAAGTCTCCCGCCCTTGTGGCTCTGATGGATCTAGATTTTTTGAGGTGAAGCATGTTCATCAAATCGGGGTTTGACATGGCCTTGTATGTCAGGCACAGGTCACCTCTGAGCAAGCGGTAAGCGACTGAATAGAGCTGGAGTTCTTTCAGTCAGGCAGCATAGGACAGATTTTTGAGACCCTTTATCCTTTTGGTGAGGAACTTTTGTGGCCTCTCCAGCCGCTGCAAGTGTCGGGTCAGATACATTCCGAATGGGGCACTGTACTCAATCATTGGCCTGATGAGTGATGAGTACAGGGAGACAATGACCTCCCTTGATCTAGATGTGAATCCCTTCATGATAAGGTGGGCAATGTAGAAGGTCTTCCTAACTACTTTAGCAACATGGGTGTCGAATGACAGGCTGCTGTCAACCTGGGTCCCCAGGTCCCTGATAACTTCTTCTGTGCTCAGTGGATTGCCACCTATATGGTAGCTAGGGGTAACCTTGTTTTTCCTGAAGGGTATGACTATGCATTTTTTGGCATTTAACTTTAGGCCATGGCTCTGGCACCAGTCATCCGTTTCTGTGAGACCCTTCTGAAGGATATCTGTGTCAGATGTGTTTTTTACGGCACCCAGTTTGCAGTCATCTGCAAACTTTGTCAGCCATAACCCTCCTGTGTTTGCTTGTACTTCAGAAAAGTAGATGCCAAACAAGAGTGGGCCCAGGACTGAGCCCTGTGGGACACCACTTGTGACGGGCTTTGAGTCTGACATGGCGCCAGCAACTCTGACCCTGTGGGTTCTGTCACTCAGCCAGTTTGCAACCCATCTTGTGATGTATGGGTTTACATTTAAGCTGATGAGTTTTTCAATGATACCCGAGTGGGGTATTGTATCAAGGCCTTCGCCAGATCGAGGTAGGCTGTATGGACTGCCTTTCCTCATCAATGGCCTTGGTGACTGTTTCAAAAAGTCAACCAAGTTTAAAAGGCATGATCTGCCTTTGACAAAGCCAAACTGGGTTGGATCCAAAGTCTGCAAATTCCCTATGTCTTTATTTATGAGATCCATTATGATCCTCTCCATGGCTTTGCAGATAAGGATTGTCAAGCTAATGGGCGGTAATTTCCAGGGTCGGTGGAGGCACCGCCTTTGTGAAGTGGGACCACAGTCGCGCGCCACTCCTGAGTGCGTATCCAGAGGTGAGACTATGATTAAACAGCTGTCCTAACTGTGGGTTTAATTCCTCGTTGAGTGCGTGAAGCACACAGCCGGGGACACCATCAGGTCCCATGGATGCTGTGTTTTTTGCCTTGGAGAGAGCAGTTCTTACTTGGGCGTTAGAGATGTTTGGGGGGCTGCAATCATTTGGTATAGATATCTCTCCTTTTGGGGGGGAGGGGGGGAGAAGTTAGCACTGAACCTGTCAGCCAGTATGTTGGCAATGTCTGTAGGATCAGTAATCTTCACATCATTTTGAACTAATTCTGAGCATATCTGGGAGTTTCCTCCCAGGTTTCTAACATAGCTAAAGAAGGCCTTATGATTGTCTTTTGAGTCTTTAGCTATTTTTCTCTCAAAATTTGCTTTGGATGATTTTATGAGAGCTCTTAGTTTTTAGCTTATAGTGATCAAAGGTGTCTTACCTTTTAAGGATTTTGCTCTATCTTGTAGTAGCTTCCTCCTTTTGTTGTAGAGTTTGTTTATGGCTGGGGTCCACCAGACTGGACGCTTGCCTTTGGTACAAAGAGTCTTTGTTTTGCTTGGGATTGCCTTATCCATGCAGTCCTGCAGGTGCTGGTAGAAGGCATTTGTAAGTGATTCAGCGGCTTGAGTACTGTTTTCCGCCGGCTCGGGGGCCTTAAAGGAAACCACACTAGTCTTTAGAAGTGTGAAGTCGGCTTTCGAGAAGTTCTTTACTGTGGTCTTTTTTATTTCAGGAGGGGGTGGGATGAGGACCTCCAGCGAGATTACTTTGTGATCTGATCTCACCAGTGAGGGGTATACTTCTGGTGTTGAACATTGTGTTCCCATGTTCATGATGATGAGATCAAGTATGTTTTCTCCTCTTGTGAGGATGGTGACTAGTTGTTCCATAGCATTTGAGTTTATGAATTCCAGGAACTTTTGGGCTAGGGTGTTTGGGCTTGAGTAGTGTTCCCAGTCTATATTAGGGTAATTGAAGTCACCTAGTATGATGGTGTTTGGAGATACATTTATTCCCTCCAGTGTTTTCAGGAAAGCCATGTGAGGTTCCTGAGCTTGTGAGGGTGGCCTGTAACATGCTACAATTTGCAGAGCAGTCTTGCCTATGGTTAATTGCACCTGGATGGTCTCTGATGCATCGTGCGTTGCCACCAATCTTGAGGTGTGGGTGTCCTTGATGAATATGGATACCCCCCCTCCTTTCTTGGTATTGTCTGGATTTTGGGGCCGGAACGCATGATATGAGGTAAAACCTGATAATGCTGGGGTGCTCTCAGGAGCCCTGAACCAGGTTTCTGTCACAGCACAGACATCGATGTTCTCCATACTGAGAAGGGCCTCGAGTGCATGCATTTTAAGATTGAGACTTCTGGCATTGAGCAGCATTACCCTTAGTTTTTTTCCTTTTTTGTGTTCTAGGGTGGTAGGTTTAGAATTTGAGCCTTGCCTAAAAAAGGCACTATGGGGGTGGCAAGAGCCTTTGCCAATATCCGGAATCCCAGGGGAGACAGGTGCAAGCCGTCCCTTGCGAAGCAGCGTGGCTTGTCCAGCATGTCATCCCAGGCAGACAGACATTGGATCCCCTTTGAATGACACCAGAGTTTAAGCCAATTGTTAAAACTGATCATCTTATCTCTGTATTGTGGCATCATTCTTGGTGAAGGTAGGATACTGCTCAAGGTCAGGGTCATACCTGCCTGGGCTACATAATCAGAGAGCTCCTCAATGTCTCTTTTCATGTAGTCCAAGGAGGTGCCTCACAGGTCGTGTACACCAGCGTGGACAATGACTGAGTCACTTGTACCTGCTGTTGAGAGACCTGAGTGCTTGCGTTATGTGGCGGATTCTAGCCCGACAGGCAGCTTACTGTGACCTTCTCCTTACTCAGTCTGGTGAGCGGGACGTCAGTGTGTCTGACTATGGAGTCACCAATGACTAGTGTGTCTGGCATTGTGTTTGGCCTTAAGGGCTGTGACTGTTTGACACTCTGACTGTGAGGTCTATGTGTTGCAGGTGTTGTGTTCTGAGGTGGTAGTTGTTTGGGTGTCTGCTTTGGTGGCCTCTGCTGTTTTGGTAGATTTTTGATCAGAGCCTCCAGTATGTCTTTGTGTGTTTATGTGTATGATTTGAGGTTGTGATGGTACTATGTGAGACTGGGTCTATAGTGTGTGTGGTAACCTTCTCCTCCTGTCTGGTCTTGCCAGTCCTATGTTGAGAGAGCTCAGCCTCCAGTTTGGCCGTATAGTTGCATCTCTCGCATGTATTTGTGTTTTGTGGGAGAAGGAGAGGGTTGTCTGTGTACATGAGGCAATTGTAACATTGCCTCAATATTCCCAGGTTCACCAGCTGAGCAGGAGAGGACACTAGCAACTGATCCCTCGACATGCTAGAAGGAATAGACAAAAAACTTTAAAAGAGATTCCGGGGGATGTGGGTGACCGAGAAATGGGGTTTGCCTTTTTGGGGTACTATCTATAACGAGAGTGCTGTATCAAGGTGATAAGTACTGTAGGAGCAACTGCTAGGTTTTACAGATAGAGTATAGTCTACTTGGAGTCAAGTAGAGATGATCTTTTTAGTTATAGGATACGCTGATTAGATCAGTAGTATAGTTCGAGGAAGGTAGTTTTAAGGGAAAATTTGAAGAGTGGACTTTAGGTAGCCCGAATAGTTTAAACCTGCTTAACCGCCGCTGCCCTAGTGTGCAACGGTGGCAACTCCGCGCTAAAGCGCGCTAAAACAGGATGGCTGGTCATCTTTCTATCTTTTTCACACATGGAGAGGGCGTCTCTCATCTTGGGGCTAAATAAGGAAGATGCATCAAAGGAAGCACTGACAAAAGATATTTTGAAGGGCTTTGCAAAAATCACACAAGAGCAACCAGCCATGCCTCCTTACTTGAGATGCCAGAATCCGCTGCCCTTTAGGTACCCTCAGCTGCATGAGAGATAAGCCTTCATGGACTAATGTGAAATGGACTGAATGGTTGCCAACTGTGAGGTTAGTGAAGCTTGAGTTTCTTCATTAGTGGTCCCTGAAAGAGTAGTTTGCAGTTTCTCTATCAAATCTGTTTGCAACCTAGTGAAATGTGCCAAATAATTCAGCGACCTAAGAGCAAAGGTTGCTAAAGCATAATCACATTTCCCAAATCTATCCAAAGCCCTAGTCTCTCTTTTAGGAGGATGGACAGTAGAACTTTGTTCTGCAAGTTTCTTCATCATGGCTATCATCATGACCATGGCATCTACTGGTACTACCTTGCTCCAGAATTCCCTTCCTGTCCGAGGTGCCGGAATTCGGTCTGGTTTCTTGGGGATAGGTTCAGCCGCATCAGGTTCCTTCCATGCCCACTGAGAGATTAAATCAATGAGGTCATCAGTGGGCGGAGTTACCCAGGAGATACATGGGCCAGATCCAAATGTCTCCAGGAACACAGATTCCTCTGGAGAAGGATTTTGGGAAGACCAGCCATCCTGTTTGAGAATCTCTAGAATGTCTCCAAATGAGACATCTTTGGGTGGTGATCTAGGGGATACCTCCCCTTTGTCTAAATCAGTGTCTTCTGTGACAGATTCCTCTGGGGAATCCAAGTGCCCTTTTTGCACTTTCTCTTCTGGGGTACATCCTCTGTGGGAGGTTCTTGGGAAGAGTTGAAAGAAATGGTGATACTCTGCTGGTTAGCCTGGAGTGGTTGGAGTGTCTGCCCCTGTGGAGTTGAGTGTCAAAGCTCAAGGTGCAGAGACACATGAGATGTTGAAGAAAGATCCAAGGGAGGAGAGACCAGCCATCCTGTTGAAGCAGAGAACACTCTCTCCACTACCTCATGTCCCGGGTAGAAGGAAGGCGATGGAACAAAGAAGCCATGCTTCTGCTCCATCAGCTCTGCCTGCATTGAAGAGAGTCTACCTGAGGCAGTGTTTGAAGCCGAGCTGTCCAAGGTCGAAGCTCTGAAGGGCAGAGACAGCTCCGGAAACTTCAGAATCAACTGCAACACCTCGGACATGAATGGGACACTAAGGCTCCGAGAGCCACTCAGCATCGAACTAGTCAGAGCTGGAGTGCTAACAGAAACCCTCATATTGCATACCCCAAAGGGTTTGGAGCCAGGAGAACCCCCCCTAGCTGTATTTGTGCCGAGAGAAAAGTACAGTTGTGTACCTACCATAAATGTAGATGTTTTTCTTGCCCCAGATGTCAGAAGACCCCAAAGACAAGTCCCAAAACAACCTGCACCAAAAACATGTACAATATATACAGTAATATATACACAAAATATAAGCAAGTAAACTCACCTACACAACCACCCTGAAACACAGAGGGAAGGAGGAACATCTACATTTATGGTAGGTACAAAACTGTACTATGTTCTTCGTCTTCCTTGCTGCAGTCCTGACAATTGGGTAGAATCCCAAAGCAGAGGTAAGGAGGCTGGCAAATTATAAAGTAGCAGGAGCTGACAACATGCCTTGTAAAACAGCTGTGGCAAAACCAGCTCTAGTCTTAGAGTATATAGGCAGGTGATAATGCCTAGAGAAAGTATGCACTGAACTCCAAGTAGCTGCCTCCAGAATATCCTTAGTTGCCACCCCTTAGAAATGCTGTTGAAGTGGCAGTAGCCCTAGTGGAATGAGGCCTAATCCCAGCTGGAACCTCTTTGCCATGATGGGAATAACAAAATGCAATGCAAAAGCCAATCCACCTAGAAATAGTTTGTTTTGACACAGGCTTGCCCTGTGAACTTAAAGCAAAAGAAACAAGTAACTGCTGAGACTGCCTAAAATCTTTAGTCCTGCTCAAATAATAACGCAATTGCCTGTGTACATCTAAAGTGTGCAAAATCTTTTCCCCTTTATTTTGAGGATCTGCAAAAACGTAGGCAAATGAATAGTTTGGTTTAAAGCCACACTAGAAACCACCTTAGGCATAAAGGAAGGATTAGTACGTAATGATACCCTGTCCTTATGGAAAATCAAAAGGGCTCTACTGCCATAAGGGCCTGCAACTCAGACACCCTTCTTGCAGAAGTAATAGCCAACAGAAAAGCAGTCTTCCATGACAAATATTTCAATTCAGCAGTAGCTGCAGGCTCAAAAGGTTGTAGAGTAAGTTTTTCCAACACAAAATTGAGATCCCAAGCAGGAGTAGGAGCTCTACGTGGGGGCTTATATTCTTTGCCCCTCTAAGAAACTGCTTGAACAAAGGATGAAAACAAAGGTGGGTCACAATCATAGTGAGCTGAAATTGCTGCAGCATGAATCTTTATGGAAGAGAAAGACAAACCTTTGTCCAATAATTCAGTAAGATATTGAAGAGCCACACTCAAATTAGGCTCTGAAATCTCCAATTTGCTGTACTCCAAAACAAAATCTCTTCCATTTTTCACACTCTCCTAGTACTAGGCCTTCTAGCTTCCATAATCACATTTAAAACTTGTTGAGGAAGCTGAGACCTACCATGCTTCAACACAGAATATGCCAAGCTGTGAGATGAAGAGATGGAAGCTTGACATTGAGCAGATGACCGTCCTTCTGAGATAACAGATGAGGAATCAGAGGTAAAGGCCATGGAGGCTTCTTTACAAGACTCCTTAGAAGTGGGTACCAGTGTTGCCGAGGCCAATCTGGAGCTATCAAAATCATCCTTGGCCTGTCCTGTCTGACCTTTAGTAATACCTTTGGAAGTAAAGTGACAGACTCTTTTGTTTGTCCGGGGTTAAAAAGGCCATCTGGGCTGCTGTATTCAGTCTCACACCCAGAAAGCACATGTCTTGAGAGGGTACTAGACTGGACTTTATTTCGTTCACAGAATACCCTAGGCATCTTAGCACTGCTATGACATATTCCAGATGCTGTAGAAGGTGTTCCTTTTCTTGAGCCAGAATCAGGCAGTCCTCCAAGTAAGCATAAATTTGAATGCCTTGAAGCCTGAAGTAAGCTATCACTGGAGCCAGAACCTTTGTGAATACTCTGGGCGAGTAGATAAGCCAAAGGGCAATGCAGAGAACTGATAATGAAAATCTCCAGTTCGAAACCGCAGATACTTTCTGCAACTTAGCCTTATGGGCACATGAAGGTAAGCTTCCTTGAGATCCAAAGTTACCATCCAGTGATCCTTGCCCAGCAGAGGTAACAGTTGCTGTAACGTCAACATCTTGAACTTGGGAATGTCCAGATAAGTGGTGAGGATAGATAAATCCAAAATTGGTCTCCACGTGTTCCCCTTCTTTGGTACTAGGAACAGGCGAGAATAAAACCCCTTCTGACACAGGGACTGGCTGAATAGCCCCTATCTGGAGTAACTGAGAAACTTGCTTGTGAGCCTCTTTTCTTTGTGGAGGAGGAACATCGGGCATGCCTTTGAAAGGGGCATTGTGTGGAAATAAAATCTGTACCCGTGATGAATGATATCCAGCACCCATCTGTCTTGAGTGATTAAATCCCAATTTTCTTTGAAAAGAGACAATCTTCCTCCCAAAGGAGCTGCCAGACGAGAGTCCACTGGCAGCTGAAAAGGCAGGTCATTGGTTCTGCAAGGACTGACCCTGCCCTCACCAGAAGTCTGAGCAGGTGAACTGTCTGATCTAGGCCTAAACGAACCTTGAGCCCTGCCCCTACCCCTAGACTGGGAACCATAAGCAGGATATGTCCACCCCTTAGCAGGCCAATTTCTACTAAACTGGAGGCTGCACCTGCAAAAATCTTTAACAGTCTGCATAGACTTAGCTTTGTCCTCCATTTTCTTTAAAACTGCTTCCACAGGCGGTCCAAACAACACATCAGACTGTAAAGGAGCATCCAAAATCCTGGTCTTAACATGCTCAGCTAAATTCTGATCCTTCAACCATGCATGTCCGCGAAGAACAGAACTAGTAGCAGCCACCCTCGAGGAGGCCTGAACAGCATCAAAACCACACTGCAAAGAATGCTTACCCACTTGTTCAGACACATGAACCAAATCCAGCAATTCTTTACACTCAATACCTTCCGCCAAAGCATCCACCTTAGATTTCAATTGTGAAAGGAGATAATTCTGATATTTCAGCATATGAAATTGACAATTCAACGCCTCATGGCTAGAGTGGAAGAAGTATATACTTTCTTACCCCACCTATCCAAAGCCCTTGCCTCTTTATCAGAGGGTACAGGATTTTTAACCACAGAAGCTTTAACACCTTTAGGCCCCTGAGAAACAGTTTCTGGGACTCTTAAACAAATACTTATGAGCGCACCCTATAATACCTATCAGGCTTAACAGGAGCAGGAGGCAAGGAATCAGGGTTCAGAGAAGCCTCTGCAAAACATCCTCCACCACATTCAACACAGGAGGAATAGCTAAGGGCCTATGCTGGGGCAAAACAAGAATTCCCTAAGCCTTTTCTGGAGTCAGAGTAATCTTGGCCTTCCCATTTAAAGTGCTCCTCATGGAGTGAAGAGTCTCTGAAAATGAAAAATCCTCAGGAGGAGAAGCTGAAGGAGTGGAATCATCCACATCAGAATCAGAATAAGTAGGAAACTCTTGCAAGTCTTCCACAGAAGACTCTGAAGCCTGTGAACACTGTTCAAAACTATCAAACTCCTGTTCCACCGTAGGCCTCTTATCAGGTGGGTGCATAGAACCTCTAATCAGAGTAATCAAGTCTTCTGCCATTTTAAGCATATGTTTCTTAGGCACAGAGAATGCTAGGAGAAGCCCCACAGAAGCTGAACTTGGCCTTCCTCTAAAAGAAGCTTTGGCAACAGAAGGAGAGGCCCTAACTACCTTGGGAAGAGAGGGATGAACAGTTACCTGAGAAGCCCCCTCAGCCTGGCCTACCTCCTGAGAGGGCACATCCTGTAACAGTAAAGTATCTGCCTGAGACTCCATAGAGACACCTGGCAAAACCTCTGGCTCCCTGAGCCTTCTAAAGGACCGGCGTCCGACTGCCGGTTCCTCACCCCTAGACTTCACTGTTTTGTCCTTGCGCTTCTTAGATGAAGCAGGCGGAGCATCCGACGGCATAGTGTAATTGCAACGCTTCCCAAACACTAACCTAGCACAATCAAGCCTCCTCTTAATAGTGCGCTTGTTAAATCTAGCACAAGAGCGGCAACCAACAACGCCGTGCTCAGGCCCTAAACAAGGTATACACAATGTATGATAATCCCTATCTGCTTCCCACAAGAAATACAGTTATTCACTTTTTCTGACATCCGTTAAATACTGAGGCAAGAAAAACCAAAATGTTCCCCACGGGTTACTTAGCCAACTCTGTATTCGGTCTGAAAAAATCTCAGAACGCCAACCTGCTCTCGCAAAATTGCTTATGCATCGGACCATGCTGCAAAAAAGACTGAGGAAATTACGACGGTCATGCGCCATGACCGCTCTGGTATTCGGGCCGACTGGGACGCGGACTATACCCAATTGTCAGGACTGCAGCAAGGGAAGACGAAGAACATGTACAGTTGTGTACAATTACCCTAAATGTAGATGTTCAAGTGTATTCACTGTTGCAGTCATTACATTTGGGTTACCTGCTTGCAGTAGCCCTCAGTCGGCCTGATTAACAAAGTCTTGGGTCCTGCGTCGGTTGCTGTCCCTTCTTCCATGACGTCAGGGGAATAAAACATGCAGCCGATGCCATTACATCAGTTTTTCTTGCCCCAGATGTCAGGTGCCCTTCTAATGGGAAGCAATTAAATCTAAACATACAAGGATATATCTCCAACAAAAAAGCAAATACACCAAAAAGCTTTTAGAGCATAGTAAGTGAGAGTAGAGGTATAGCCAAAAGAAGAAAGGGGGCTGGAGGGAGGGTAATCAGGACTGCAACAATGAATACACTCGAACATCTACATTTATGGTAAGTGTACACAGTGTACAGTTTTGTACCTACCATAAATGTAGATGTTCGAGTGTTCACCCTGCTGCAGTCATCACACTTGGGTTATTCCTGCCGTCAGGCGGTCCCGCAGTCAGACAAAGTTCCAAAGTCTTGGTCCGGCGTCGGTTGCTGTCACTTCCTCCCTGACGTCTGTGCACCAGGGGTATATGAGAGGCATCCAACGCCATTTTCTTTAGTTTTTCTTGCCCCAGATGTCAGGTGCGCCCAATAGGTAGGCAATACATATTGCTATATAAAAATATACAAGTAAAAATAAAACAATACTTTCAGTCACAAGCAAATACACCACAGAGGTTGTATAGGATAGAGAGGTATGGATATGTCCAGCTAGTTCAGAGGGGATGGAGGGAGGGTAACCTGGACTCCAGCAGGGTGAACACTCGAACATCTACATTTATGGTAGGTACAAAAAGTACAGTTTTGTACCTACCATAAATGTAGATGTCCGAACTGGATAGCATCTGCAGTCATAACAACTGGGTTGTCCTGTCGTCAGGCAGCCCTTCGGTCGGCCGGATTCCAAAGTCCGGGTCCGGCTTCAGCTGATGTCGCACTTCACCCGACGTCATCTCTGTTGGTCTTCGGGTATAAAGGCATCAGCCGACGCCATTTTCCTCAGTGTTTCTTGCCCCAGATGCCAGTTGCCCTCTTGGAAGGCTAAATTTTGGGTAAATGCCAATGTTTCCAAAAAGATAGAAGGCAAACACAAAAAATAAGCATGTATGTACATATATACAAACAAATACACCATAAGAGACTCCCCCCTGCCAGCTAGCTATTAGGAGGGTAAATACCCTAGGAGTACCACAGAGGGGAAGGAGGGAGGGTAATCCTGACTGCAGATGCTATCCAGTTCGGACATCTACATTTATGGTAGGTACAAAACTGTACTATGTCCTTCATGGATGCATCTGCAGTCATAACAACTGGGTAGAATACCATAGCCAACTAGGGAGGAGGAAGAATAGATTATGGTGTGGTTAGGATCCCTTGCAGTACAGCAGTGGCAAACCCTGCTCGGGATCTGGAATACAGAGGTAAATTATAATGCTTGGCAAATGTATGCACGGAGGTCCAAGTAGCCGCCTCAATAATGTCCTTGGTTGCCACTCCTCGTGAAGAAGGCTGTGGTAGTGGCTGTTGCCCTTGTAGAATGAGGCCTTATGTTCTGTGGAATTGGTTTTCCATGAAAGGAGTAACAGAATCGTATGCAATTTCCTATCCATTTGGAGATTGTCTGTTTGGAAATCGCTTTTCCTTCCCTTCCTGTTGCATAGGCTACAAACAGCTGGTCAGTTTTTCTGTTACTTTTTGTTCTGTCCAGGTAGTAGCGTAGCTGTCTATGTACATCCAAGGTATGCAGCATTCTTTCCCTCTGTTTTGTGGGTTTGGGAAGAAGGTAGGTAGGTGGATTGCCTGGTTTAAAGACACTCTGGATACCACCTTAGGCATAAATGTAGGATTAGTCCTCATGGACACTCTATCTTGGTGGAAGATTAGGAAGGGTTGTACTGCCATTAGGGCCTGAAGTTCAGAAACCCTTCTTGCTGAGGTTATTGCCAGTAGGATAGCAGTTTTCCATGATAGATGCTGCAGGTCTGCTGTTGCTGCTGGTTCAAAAGGTGCGAGTGTCAACTTTTCCAGCACAAAGTTCAAATCCCAAGCTGGCAATGGTGGTTTGCTAGGAGGTTTTACATTCTTGATCCCTCTGAGGAACTGCCTGAGTAAAGGATGTGAAAAGACAGGTGGATCAAAGCTGTATTCTGCTGAAATAGCTGATGCATGTATCTTGATGGAGGAATAGGACAGGCCTGTATGTAGAAGCTCTGCCAAATACTCCAGAATGTTAGCAATGTCTATATTGGACACATCTTTTCCTCTTTCAGCACTCCAAATGACAAACCTTTTCCATTTTCCTGCATAGTTCCTTCTTGTTGAAGGTCTGCGGGCTTCAAGGATAATGTCTTTAACCCTTTGGGAAAGCTCTGGATTAGTGGCTGCTATGTGATGTTCCATGCAGTCAGTTGCAAAGTTTTTAGGTTTGGATGCATGATGCTGTAGTTGTTCTGGGTTAACATCAAAGGCATCAGGGGTATTGGCCACATTTTGTCCCGAGACATGCTCCTCAGCAATGGGTACCAGTGTTGTCTTGGCCAGTTTGGAGCTATCAGGGTTATCCTTGGACGTTCCTCCTTGATTTTTAGTAATACCTTGTGTATCAAGGGAAGAGGTGGGAATGCATATGCTGTCAGACCTTTCCAGCTGAAGGAGAGCGAGTCCACTTTCCATGCAAGTGGGTGGAATGTCCTTGTGCAGAATTTTTTGAGCTGGTGATTGAGAGGGGAAGCGAATAGATCTATCTGTGGCATTCCCCATTTCTTTGAGATGGCCTTGAAGATGTCCGGGTGTAGCATCCATTCGTGAGCATCCGAGGTGGTTCTGCTTAACATGTCTGCTAGAGTATTCTCCTTTCCTGGTACGAATATTGCCTGTAACTGGATGTTGTAGCTGAGCGCCAGGTTCCAAAGGTCCAAAGTCATTCTGCATAGGGGGTATGAATGAGTGCCTCCTGTTTGTTGATGTACAACATGACTGTGGTGTTGTCTGTCCTTATCATCAAATGTCCTGCTTTGAGGAATGGTCTGAATTTTGGATTGCCAGCTTTACTGCCAGCATTTCTTTTAGGTTGATGTGCAAATGGAGCTGGTCCTGTGTCCACAATCCTTGTACGCATTTGTCCAGCATGTGAGCCCCCCATCCTAGGTCTGAGGCGTCTGTTGTGATGGTTTGGCTTGCTTGATAGTTGTGAAAGGGTAGGCCTGGATTTGACTGGCATGCTTGAGCCCACCATAGGAACTCCTGTTTTAGGCATGGGATTAGAGGAATTTCTGCTTCTAGGCTGTGCCTGTGTTGGGACCATAAATTCTTTAGGTACCACTGTAGTTTTCTCATATGTAGTCTGGCATGTGGAACCAAGATTATGCAGGATGCCATGAAGCTCAAGGCCTGTAGAAAATTTCTTGCTGTTAGCTTGTTCTGTTTTGTTAGTGCCAAGAAGTAAAGAGGGAGTTCTTTTTGTTTTTCTGCAGTTAGGAATGCCATTTATTTTACTGTGTCCAATTCCGCGCCCAAGAATGTCCTTGTTTGGGATGGTATCAGCCTTGACTTTTGTAAATTGACTGTGTATCCCAGTGCTTGTAGCAAGTAAATGACCCTTTGTAAATCTGTTGTCAGCTTGCTTTTGTTGTCCCCCTGTAGCAGACAGTCGTCCAGGTATGGATAAATTTGGATTCCCTGTAGTCTGCAGTGGGCGATTACTGATGCCAGGCATTTTGTGAATACTCTGGGCGCAGTAGATAAGCCAAAGGGCAATGCTGAGAATTGATAGTGCTCTGATCCTGCAAGAAATCTGAGGTATCTTCTGCAAATTGGTCGTATGGGGATGTGCAGGTATGCCTCCTTGAGATCTAGAGTTACCAGCCAGCACTCCTTGCCCAGCATGGGAAGAAGTTGCTGGAGGGTCAGCATTTTGAATTTTGGGACAATGATGTATGTATTTAAGATGGACAGGTCGAGAATAGGTCTCCAGCTTTTTTCCTTTCTTGGAATTAGGAATAGTCTGGAGTAGAATCCTTTGCCTTGTTCTGTTATTGGCACTCTTTCCACAGCTCTCATCTTTGTTAGTTGCATTATCTGCTGTAGAGCTTCTGTTTTTTGATTTGGAGGCAGGTTTGGCATTCCTCTTTTGACTGGTAAAGTGTGGAAGTGGAACCGGTATCCTTGGTCTATGGTTTGCAGAATCCACTTGTCTTTTGTGATATAGTGCCAGTTTTTTCGAAAATAAGGTTAATTTTCCGCCTAGTGGTGCTGCTATTTGTTCCCTGGTAGGCGGAGTTAGAATCAAGTCACTGTGCTGTTGTAGTGGCAGTGGCTGTGTCTGTGCCTCTGTTATTACCTTGCCACTGTCGTCCTCTGTAGGCACCCCCTCTGGATTGTTTTCTGCCTCTGGGACGTCTATTCCTGCCCCTTTGGGATCTTGTGGAGTCAGGAAAGGACCAATTTTTGGCAGGCCAGTTCCTGCTAAACCTTGGGGGTTGAACCTGCAAGAAATCTTTAACCGTTTGCACAGATTTTGCCTTTTCTTCCATTTTCTTCATTACCTGCTGGGCAGGTGTACCAAACAAACTGGCCTTATCCATAGGTGCATCTAATAACTTAGCTTTAACATGATCCGTAAGACCTGTTCCTTCAGCCATGCATGTCTTCTTATCACTGTGCCAGTCATGGCTGATCTAAATGAAGCCTCCAGTGCATCATAGCCACATTTTAAGGAATGGTTACTAACCTGTTGTATGTTATTTACCATTTCTAATATATATTTCTTATCTATAGAGTCATCAAAGGATAGCTTTTAGTTAACTGATCAAGCATAAACTCTTGGTATTGTATCATGTGAAACTGACAATTTAAAGCTCTAGCTGAGAGAGTAGCGGAGGTGTAAACCTTTTGCCCCATCTGTCTAAAGACCTGGCTTCCCTTTGAGAAGGAATAGGGTTTTTGCTGTGGTCGAGGCTGCTGCCTTAGGCCCCTGGGATATGGTTTCGGGTCTGCAAGTGGGGCCTTGTATAAGTGGTGATGAGTGTCTGGAACCCTGTAAAATCTGTCTGGTTTGACAGGGGCTGGAGGTAAGGAATCTGGTGCAGTGCAGACATCATTAAATGCATCGTCCACAACAGAGAGGACAGGAGGTATAGCTAAAGGCCTGTGTTGTGGTAGGTGCAGAAAAGTCCTAAGTCTTTTTCTGGAATCTGAGAAATCCTGTTCCTGCCATTGGAATTGTTCTCGCATGGCATGTAAGGTTTCCCCAAAGGAGAATTCTTCTGGTGGAGAAGCAGCTGGAATGGATTCTTCAGCATCTGAGTCTTCATAATTGGAGAAATGAGCCTCTGGCTGGTCTGTAATATCAGAGTCCTCCGCGGAATCATCAGAGGACACAGGCTCGGGGAGCTCTGCTCTAGGTCTTTTTTCTGGGGGCTGAGAGGCCCTGTCTGGGTGAGATTGAGATCCCCTAATTAAGGATATTAAATCCTCTGCCAGAGTAAGCATTTGTGAACTAGAAGTGGGCCTAGTTAAGGGGGGCTTAACAGGCACTGATTTAGTAGATTTGGCTGCTTTAGCCCTGGCAAAGGCCATGGCTGCAGGAGGCCTAGCAGCACCACGTGCTGGGGTAGAGACATCCAAAGGGATGGTGTCTGATAAGTCACTAGTAACCACTGTAGGTAAGATTTCTGAGGCCGTTTCAAGTAAGGTAGCAGGAGCCTCAGTAGTAGTCATTGATTCAGCTGTGCTTTGATCAGTTTTCTCGGTTTCGGCCGAAACCGAGACACTCATGATTTGCTTAACCATGGTTTCGCCGAAACCGCGGACCGCGAGTGTCGGTCTTTTCTTTGCTTTCAACAATCTGGGTAGTCCGCGGATCCGACGGCATAATGTACGCAAAATCTGCGCCGAAAAACTGTTCAGCAAACTCCGACCGACGCCTAAGCGTTCGTCCGTTGAATGAGGCACAGGCTGAACAGGCTGCTACGTCGTGGTCTGGGCCTAAACAAGGCAAACAGTAAGAGTGGAAATCTTTATGAGGTATTTGTTTC
The DNA here is from genome assembly GCF_019279795.1 of Protopterus annectens. NCBI lineage: Eukaryota > Metazoa > Chordata > Ceratodontiformes > Protopteridae > Protopterus > Protopterus annectens. The sequence continues at coordinate 348,722,222 of NC_056750.1, forward strand.
CCACAAGTTAAACAGTTATTGACTTTTTCTGACATCGGCTGAGGCAAGAAAGAGTCCCCAACGGGGTACTTAGCTTTTAGAAGTCTTCGAAGTAGTATTCGGAAGTAGTAATCTCTAGATCTGACCGACCGGCACTTGCGAACAGCTTCTGCTTCGGGCGCCACGCGGCAAGAAAGACTGAGGAAAATGGCGTCGGCTGATGCCTTTATACCCGAAGACCAACAGAGATGACGTCGGGTGAAGTGCGACATCAGCCGAAGCCGGACCCGGACTTTGGAATCCGGCCGACCGAAGGGCTGCCTGACGACAGGACAACCCAGTTGTTATGACTGCAGATGCATCCATGAAGGACATCTGTACTATGTTCATAGTGTTACCCTGCTGCAGTCATCACACTTGGGTTGAATCCCAAAGCTAAGGATGGGTGGTGGAGTTAAACAGGATTAGAAGAAGCTAGTAGGCCCTGCAAAACTGCAGTGGCAAAACCAGCTCTAGTCTTAGAATATAGAGGTAAGTGATAGTGTTTGGTGAAGGTGTGCACTGAACTCAAGTTGCAGCTTCCAGAATATCCTTGGCTGGCACCCCCCTGAGAAAGGCTGCTGATGTAGCTGTAGCCCTGGTGGAGTGGGGCTCAATGCTAGCAGGTACCGGTTTCCCATGATGCGTGTAGCAGAAACATATGCAATGTCCTATCCATTTTGAAATGGTCTGGTTTGAGATAGCTTTTCCTTGTGATCCTGCAGCATAGGCTACAAAGAGCTGGTCAGAGTTTCTGAAAGCCTTAGTTTTATCCAAGTAGTAACGTAATTGTCTGAATGTCCAAAGAGTGCAGGAGTCTCTCTCCTTTTTTCTGGGGATTTGGAAAAAAGGTGGGCAAATGAATGGTTTGGTTTAGGGCCACACTGGATACCACCTTTGGCATAAAGGAAGGGTTAGTTCGCAGAGAGACTCTGTCTTGATGAAAAATGAGGAAAGGCTCCACTGCCATTAGTGGCTGTAGCTCTGAGACTCTTCTAGCTGAAGTTATTGCTAGCAGCAGGGCAGTTTTCCATGAAAGAAACTTTAAATCAGCTGAGAAAGCTGGTTCAAAGGGCGGCAGTGTAAGTTTTTCCAGAAAAAAAGTTGAGATCCCAAGTAGGTGTTGGTGCTCTCCCGGGCGGTCTTATGTTCTTAGCCCCTTCTGAGGTACTGTCTTAGGAGTGGATGTGAAAATAAAGGAGGATCCGTGTTGTAATGAGCTGAAATTGCTGAGGCGTGGATCTTAATAGATAAAAAGGAAAGTCCTTTTTGCAACATCTCAGTTAAATATTGTAGAATCTGAGGAATGTTTGGATCAAGGGGATTTTGGCCTTTAGCCTGGTTCCAGGTGCAAAATCTTTTCCATTTGTCTGAATAGGTTTTCCTGGTGCTGGGCCGCCTGGCCTAAAGAATGACATCCATAACAGCTTTGGATAGAGGTGTTGGTTGATTGTTTAGATAATTTGCCATGCAGCCAGGTTTAAAGTCTTGAGCTGGCTGTGTAGAATTTGATTGTCTAGCTGGGTGAGCAGGTGAGAAATTTGTGGTAAAATCCATGGTGGGCCGTGGGCCATGTTCTTTAGAATTGGATACCAGTGCTGGCGTGACCAGTCTGGTGCAATGAGTATCATTTGTGGCCTCTCTAATCTGACTTTCAGCAGCACCTTTGTTAGAATCGGCAGTTGAGGAAAGGCATACACTGTTAATGTTTTCCAACTGAATGAGAGAGCGTCCACTTTCCAAGCTTGTGGGTGGAATGTCCTTGTACAAAATTTTTGAAGTTGGTAGTTTTGGGGGTTGGCAAACAGATCTATGTCTGGGTGTCCCCATTTTTGAGTTATCATTGCAAATACTTGTGGATCCAGTTTCCACTCGTGGGGATCCATGATGTTTCTGCTTAGGTCGTCTGCCAATGTGTTTTTCTTTCCTGGCAGGAATTGTGCTTGTAGTTGAACTTGGTAAGACAGTGCTGTGTTCCACAAGGTCATTGCTTGCTGCATAGAGGGTAGGAATGTGTGCCCCCTTGCTTGTTGATGTACCACATTACTGTGGTATTCTCCATCTTTATTATTAGTTGTCCTGGGTGTAAGAGGTTCTTGAAAGCTGTTAGGGCATTCTGTACTGCTAGCATTTCCTTTTGACTGATATGCAGATGCCTTTGATCTGTAGTCCATTTGCCCTGAATGCACAGTCCTGCCATGTGTGCTCCCCAGGCATAGTCCGATGCATCTGTTGTCATAGTTTGCCTGGCTGTGGGTAATGTGAAAGGCTGACCCTTGTTGAGGTGACATGCCTGTGACCATCACAGAAACTCCTGTTGAAGGCAGGGAATGAGTGGTATCATTGTTTCCAAGCTGTGGCTGTGCTGAGTCCATACGCTTTTCAGGTACCATTGTAATTTCCTCATATGCAGTTTTACAAATGGTATTAGTAGTATGCAAGATGCCATGAATCCCAAGGCCTGCAGAATTTTTCTTGCAGGGAGTTGGGTCTTTGTTACCATTATTTTGAAGTATTGAGTCAGCTGTTGTTGCTTGTCTGGCATGAGATAAGCCATCTGGGCCATTGTATTCAAGCTGGCACCCAGGAATATTATGTTTTGTGAGGGCACTAGTTTTGATTTCTTTTCGTTTACTGTGTACCCTAGGCAACTTAGAAGGTGTTTGACAAATGCCAGATGTTTTAAAAGAATGTCCTTGCTTTCTGCTTGAATAAGGCAGTCGTCCAGGTATGGGTATATCTGAATTCCTCTTTGTCTGCAGTTTGCAATTACTGGTGCCAGGCATTTTGTGAAGACCCTGGGCGCAGTAGATAAGCCAAAGGGCAGTGCAGAGAATTGATAATGGGTTGAACCTGCAATGAAGCGGAGGTATCTTCTGCACTTTTGTCTGATAGGGACATGTAGGTATGCCTCCTTGAGATCCGTTACTAGCCAAGCCTTCTTGCCCAGTATGGGAAGAAGCTGCTGTAGTGTTAGCATCTTGAATTTTGGTACTTGCAGATAGGTGTTCAGAATTGAAAGATCCAGAATGGGTCTCCATGCTTTGTCCTTTCTGGGGACTAGAAAGAGTCTTGAGTAAAATCCTTGTCCTTGCTCCTGTGTAGGTACCTGCTGAATGGCTCTCATGTCCATGAGAGCTGTAATTTGTTTTTGTGCCTCTGCCCATTGATTTGGTGGCAGGTTTAGCATTCCTTTTATCCTTGGCAAGGAATGAAAGTGGAATCTGTATCCTTGTGAGACAATGTTTAGGACCCATTTGTCTTTTGTGATGATGTGCCAGTTGCCTGCAAAAAGTGCTAATTTTCCTCCCAAGGGAGCTGCCAAGAGAGATTTGCTTGGTAGTTGGAGGACTGAGTCATTGTGTTTGTCTTCTGCTAGCTTGGGGCCTGTCTTCACCTCCTTTCTGGGTTGTGGCACCCCATTGGCAAGGTTTGTAAGGGCGTTGTGATTGACCTCTGCCCCTTGGGTGTCTGTATTTGCCCCTCTGTGGTCTGTCAGAAGCTGGAAAGGACCAGTTTTTTGTTGCCCAATTTCTGCTGAAACGAGGGGGTTGTACCTGTAAAAAAATCCTTGACCGTCTGCATAGACTTTGCCTTATCTTCCATTTTCTTTAAAACCTCTTCTGCTTTGACACCAAATAAGACATTGGTGCATCCAATAATTTTGCCTTAACATGATCATCTAGGGTTTGTTCTTTTAACCAAGCATGTCTGCGTATGACAGACCCAGTAACAGCTGCTCTACAGGAAGCTTCCAATGAATCAAATCCACATTGTAAAGTATGTTTGCCCACCTGTTCAGCTGCATGCAACAGATCCTGCATTTCCTTGAATTCAGCCTGTTCAGAATGTGTGCTCAAGTTTTTGTTTTAATTGAGACATTAGGAATTGCTGATATTTCAGCATGTGAAACTGACAATTTAATGCTCTCATAGCCAGAGTAGCTGAGGTGTATATCTTCTTTCCCCATCTATCTAGGGCTCTGGAATCCCTTTCAGAGGGTACAGGATTTTTAGCCATAGAAGCTTTAGCCCCTTTGGGACCCTGGGAAATTGTTTCTGGGTCAGCCAGAGGGCTTTTATAAAGGAATTTGGGTTCATAGGTTCATACTAGGCTATCTGCCCTAGGGCATTTATAAGCCTAGCCAGAGTGTGTTTGGCTTTCGCCACCCATTTTAAATGAATTTTGCTATGCCCTTTTTCGAGGTTAGTATACTGTGCCTCTGTCTAACAGTGACACAGAAGTGATACCCGGGGTATGTCAGGTACTCTGTAGTATCTGTCTGGTTTGGCTGGAGCAGGAGGTAGGGAGTCTGGATTTAGACTAGACTCTAAGTAAACATCATCCACAATATCTAAAACTGGAGGGATAGCAAGTGGCCTGTGCTGGGGTAGTAAAAGAAACTCTCGGAGCCTTTTCTTAGAATCAGAGTAGTCCTGGCCTTCCCAGTGGAAATGTTCCCTCATGGTATGTAAAGTTTCCCCAAAGGAGTAGTCTTCAGGGGGAGATGCTGAGGGAATAGAGTCTTCACCATCAGAATCTTCATAAGGGGGAAAAGAGTAATCCTGTTCCTCAGAAGAATCTGAGGAAATAGAAACCTGGTCAGAGGAAGCATAGTCCCCCTCTTGTCTTGGCCTTTTATCAGGAGGGGGATGGGAACCCCTGATTAGGGAAATCAAATCTTCAGCCATCTTAAGCATGTTTCTTAGGCATGGGGCCTTGAACAGGAGACTGATGTACAGTCTTTTTTGGTTTTAATGGAGTTTTTAGCTTAGCATAAGATTTCATGGTGAGTGCAGTCGGTCTGAAGACACCTTCTGAAACCGAAGGTATTTCTACTGCACCGGGATCACCTTCTGCTCTGGTGTTGGAAGGGCCTAATGAAGATGGTTGCGATGGCCTAGTACACTCCGCTTGAGAATCCAAAGCTGTCTGGGGTTCCATTTCCGTGGTCGTCAGGGGCTGCGTAGGCGCCTCACTGAAAACCGGAGAACCGGCGACAGGCCCAGCAGAGGCCTCGGAGTCTGGCTTGGTTCTAGGCTGCCTGTCCTTATCCTTGCGTTTTTTATGCATGCTGGTCGTCGGCTGCTCTGACGGCATGATATAATTAAACTTCCTACCAAAGTAATGTCATGCGAAGTCAAAACGGCATTTGATATTTCGTTTATTAAACCTAGTACAAAACCGACAACCTGTGACGTCGTGGTCTGGGCCTAGGCAAGGAATACAATAAGAATGGAAGTCCTTATGAGGTATTTGCTTCCCACCAGAAATGCAATTGTTAACTTTTTCTGACATCGGACTGAGGCAAGAAAAGGTTCCCCAACGGGGTACTTAGCTTTATTAAAGACTTCGGACTGAAATTTGATTCGGAAATCTCAGGTGTCGGCTGACCGGCACTTGCAAATGGCTTCTGCTTCGGGCACCGCGCGGCAAGAAAGACTGAAGAAAATGGCGTCAGATGCCTCTTGTATACCCCTGGCGCACAGACATCAGGGAGGAAGCGACAGCAACCGACGCCGGACCAAGACTTTGGAACTCTGGCCGACTGTGGGACCGCCTGACGGCAGTATAACCCAAGTGTGATGACTGCAGCAGGGTAACACGATGAACATCTGTACTATGTTCTTCCTGTTTCACTGTTGCAGTCATTACATTTGGGTAGATTCCCAAAGCTAAGGTTGGGAGGAGGAATTTAAATAGAATTGGGACCAGCTATAAGGCCCTGCAAGACTGCGGTGGCAAAACCAGCTCTGGATTTAGAGAAAACTGGCAAATGATAATGCTTGGTGAAAGTATGTACAGAACTCCAGGTAGCAGCTTCTAGGATGTCCCTAGTAGGGACGCCCCTGAGAAAGGCTGTAGAGGTAGATGCAGCCTTGGTTGAATGGGGTCTGATGCCCTGTGAGATAGGTTTTCCATAGTGTTTATAGCAGAAATGAATGCAGTGGCCTATTCACTTTGAAATGGTTTGTTTTGAAATTGCTTTCCCCTCTGTCCCTGCAGCAATTGCCACCAGCAGTTCAGATTTCCTTTGAGGTTTAGTCCTGTCCAAGAAGAATCTAAGCTGTCTGTGCACATCTAAAGAGTGCAGCATCCGTTCCCCTTTGTTCTGTGGGTTAGGAAAGAAGATAGGCAAATGAATGGACTGATTAAGAGCCACACTGGATACCACCTTGGGCCTGAAGGAGGGATTGGTTCTGAGGGACACCCTGTTTGCATGAAAGATGATGAAAGGTTCCACTGCCATAAGGGCCTGTAATTCAGATACCCTTCTTGCAGAAATGATTGCTAAAAGGAAAGCTGTATTCAAGGATAGAAATTTTAAATCTGCAGTAGCACTTGGCTCAAAAGGAGAAAGAGTGAGTTTCTCCAAGACAAAGTTAAGATCCCAGGCTGGAGTTGGAGCTCTCCTGGGTGGCCTTACATTTTTGGACCCTCTGAGGAACTGCTTGAACAGTGGGTGAGAGAAGAGGGGAGGCTCTGTGCTATAATGAGCTGAAATGGCTGAGGCATGAATTTTGATGGAGGAAAAAGACAAGCCCTTATGAAGCATCTCAGTCAAGTATTGTAGAATCTGAGGTAAATTGGGCACTGTTGCGTTCATTCCTTGAGACTGGTTCTAGGCACAGAATCTTTTTCATTTTGCAGCATAGGATTTTCTAGTACTAGGCCTCCTTGCCTCTAAAATGATATCCATCACCAATTTACTGAGGGATGGTAAAGGAGAGATTAGGTAATTAGCATGGCTGCTAGGTTCAGGGTTTGCAGCTGAGGGTGCAGAATCTGGTTCTCCTGCTGAGACAGCAGGGAAGGAATCTGAGGCAGGTGCCATGGAGCCAAGCGTGACACACTGTGCAAGAGTGGGTACCATTGCTGGCGAGGCCAGTCTGGTGCAATTAAAATCTTCCTTGGCTTGTCCTGTTTGATCTTTATTACTACTTCGGAGAGCAGAGGCAGAGGAGGAAAGGCAAATTAGAAGTTATGTACTCACCATAACGTTCCATCTGAGTAGGTGTATTCATTTGTCTGCAACCTGTGGGTTATGGATCCGATATCGGATCCGAACCGGCATGGTTTTCCAGCTATAGATCCAAGCTCGCAGCTCCTCCCCTCACCCATAATGCCCTGCTCTACCCTCATGACCTCAGATCGAGTTTGCCAACAGCAAGAACACCCTGAAAAGGGTAACAGATAATATGCAGGAAACTGAAAGGCCAGTGGACAAGGAGTACGGGAGGGTTGCAGACAAATGAATACACCTACTCAGATGGAACGTTATGGTGAGTACATAACTTCTAAATCTGAAGTAGGAGATTCATTTGTCTGCAACCTGTGGGACAGAGTCCCCAGCTACCTGAATCTTGGGCGGCCATCATGGAAGGATATTCGAGCACCGGAGCCAAATGATGCTCTACCCTAGATGCAAGATCCAACTTATAGTGGGAAATAAAAGTATGAGATGAAGCCCACGTGGCTGCTGCACAAATATCATCTAGAGGAATCCTAGCCTTGAAGGCTGCCGAGGTAGATACTGACCGGGTTGAATGGGCATGTACACCCTCCAGTGCGGGCCTTCCTGAAGCTTGATAAGCCAATAAGATGCACTGTGAAATCCAGCGAGACAGAGAAACTTTAGAAATTGGCTTGCCCAAATTAAATTTAGCAAAGGAAATAAACAACTGGTCGGATTGCCTATGACCAGCCGTTCTGTTTAGATAAAATCTAAGTTGCCTGTGGACATCTAATGAGTGAAGCTTGTATTCACCTTTGTTTTCATATTTAGGGAAGAAAACAGGAAGGTTAATGGACTGATTAATGTTTGCTTCAGAAGCAACTTTAGGAAGAAAGGACGGGTTGGTCCTGAGGTAAACACGGTCCGGATGAAATACCAAGTAAGGAGGTTTAGCGGATAATGCTTGAAGCTCTGAAACTCTCTTGGCCGATGTAATGGCTACCAAAAAGGCTGTCTTGTAAGACAAGAATTTGAGATCCACCGTAGCCGCTGGTTCGAAAGGGGGGGGCAGTCAAGGCCTGGAGAACCAAAGAGAGGTCCCAAGGAGGAACCGCTTGTTTTACAGGGGGCCTGAGAAGAAAAGTACCTTTAAGGAAAATTTTACACAACTTGGCTGACATAAGAGGATTAGAGTCATGTCCAATGTGATAATGAGAAATTGCCGCCAGTTGTACTTTGACTGTGGAACTGCTGGCACCATCGTTAAAGAGAGTGGTTAGAAAGTCAAGCACTAAGGGAGAGGAACCGTGAAGGGATTCAGGCCTTGCCGCCCACAAAGAAACCGTTTCCACTTGCTGGTAGACTTTCCTAGTGGACGGTTTATGAGCTGCCACCAGTATTGCCTTAACAGGTGACGAAATACCGGGAGTCCTAATCAAGAGTGGAACTGGAGCAGCCAAGCGGTCAGCTTCAGGTTGCCCAGGTTCGGAGGAGGTATGCAGGATGGATGGGATATCAGATCCGGAATGGGATCTAGAATCCAAGGAGGATTCACCGAGTGAGACCTTAGAAAGGGGAACCAGATCTGTCGAGGCCAGAACGGAGCAATGAGAATCATTCTGCAACCCACCCGAGAGGCTTTCTAAAGAACTTGGAGCATCAGAGGCAAGGGTGGATAAGCGTAAAGAAGACCGGGTGGCCAAGCATGCACCACGTCTCTTGGAGAACCTCCTGGAGGGGGTATCAGAGCGAAAAAACTGTCGCACTTGGTGTTTGAGGGAGAGGCAAAAAGATCGCATGAAGGAGTTCCCCACCGTGCGAATATGCGTTCCGCTACTTGAAAATTGAGAGACCACTCGTAAGGGGTCAGAATGGTGCGACTGAGCTTGTCCGCTAGGATGTTGGACTGACCCGGAATGCGCATTGCTATTAGAAAGCGGTTGGTGGAGATTGCCCATTCCCAAACTCTCATGGCTTCTCGACAAAGGGGGTAAGACCTTGTTCCCCCTTGCTTGTTGATGTACCAGACCACAGACATGTTGTCCGATTGAATCGCAATTGTTCCCAAGGGAAGAAAGTCCTGAAGTGCTAGCAACGCTAAGAGCACTGCTCTCATCTCTAGAACGTTGATATGCAGTGAGGTCTCTGTATCGTTCCACGTGCCTTGGACGGTCCGCCAGAAAATGCCCCCCCACACCCGAGGCGGGAGGCGTCCGTGGTCACCGTGGCGAGGGGGGGAGAAGGACAAAATGGGCGGCCTCCGTGGAGATCTGGAGAGTGAAGCCACCACAGGAGGGACTGCTTGCAAGCCTTGCTGATCGCAATGGGATGATGCATAGGGAGAGCAAGGTATGACCACTGTACTAAGAGAGTCCACTGGAGGATGCGCATATTGAGCCTGGCAAGAGGGAGAAGTGCTATAGCAGACGCCACGGACCCTAGAGCCCTCAGGACCAACTCCGCCGGAACAGAACTTGAGTGGAGAATGGCCCGCACCTGGAGCTGCAGATTTTGAACTCTGTCCACAGTGAGGAATGCTCGTAAACTCCTTGTGTCTAGCCTGGCCCCTATAAAATCTAAGAGCTGTGTGGGCGCCAGGTTGGATTTCTTTGTATTTATTGTAATGCCCAGAAAGGGAGCAAGATGGAGAAAGGAGTCTCGTGCCAATAATAGTAGATGCCTTGTTGGGGCAGTAAGAAGCCAGTCATCCAGGTAGGGAAAGACCTGCACCCCCTGAAGCCTCAGGTGGGCCGCTACCACCGCTAATACTTTGGTGAACACCCTGGGGGCTGTGGTGAGACCAAAGGGAAGGACCCGGAACTGGTAGTGACTGGCTCCCAGCCGGAAGCGGAGGAACCTCCTGGAGCGCCTGTCCATCAGGATGTGGTAGTACGCATCTTTGAGGTCTATAGAGCACATCCAGTGATTTTCTCCCAGAAGGGGGAGAATAGACTGCAGAGTGACCATTCGGAATTTTTCCTTGGGAACTGCCAGATTCAAGAGAGAAAGGTCTAGAATTGGTCTTAGTTCCCCCGTCTTCTTTGGCATTAAAAAGAACCTGGAGTAGAACCCTGATCCGATCTGGTCTGGGGACGGGCTGGATGGCTCTTTTCTTTAGCAGATGGCCAATTTCTGCCAAAGCGGCCTCCCGTTGACCGGGTGGAACGTCTGGGAGGGAGTTCAACTTTGGAAAGTGAAGAAAAGGGATGCGGTATCCTCTGGATATGATTTGGAGAACCCAGCGGTCTGATGTTATGGACTCCCATGCCGCTAGGTGCCCCAACGCCCCGACTGCCTCCAGAGTGGAGCAGCCGGGCAACCCTCAGGGTTGCTGCGGCCGTTCAGAGAAAGGTTCTCTGGACCCAGTTTCTGGGAGCCCCTCTGCCTCTAGGGCGGTCCTCCCTGTCCTCCTCTGCCACGGAAGGACTGGTTGTCCGGAGCAGGCTGGGACTGCTGCGACTTCGAACCACATCTTCTTCTGACCCTTTTGGTTCCTAGAGTAGGGCCTCTGGGGTGCAGAGAAGCAGATTCCGACGGCAGACAGCGTCTTCCCGTCCTTCTCGCTCTGGGTCAAGGTTTCGCGAACGGTTTTGCCAAAGAGGGCAGAACCATCGAAGGGCGCAAGACGCTTTGAAGGGCTCAGAAAATCGCAGTGACGGAGCCAGGCCTGACGCCTAGTGACTAGGCCTGCCCCTGCTCTAGCGCCTTCCGTAGCGTGGGAGAGTAGCCGCATAGAGGTATTAGTAACTGATCTAAGAGTGGCCATGCGGGTGGAGTGCAGAACCCTGTCCTCCTCCGACATGGACTCTGGGGGAGAAGCAGCGTATTCTTTAATGAGATCTCGCTGCATCCTAATGACGTGCCAGGTAGTTCAGCCTTACCGAGAAGGTCGCTGAACTAAACATCCGCTTCCCCAAGCGGTCCATCATCCGAGACTCCTTGCTCGGGGGATGGACTGAGGGACTCTCCTGAGCAAGTTCCCTCTTGGTGGCCGCCACCGTCAACATGGCATCTACCGGAGGCCCCTTACTCCAATGGGCACAGTCGGACGGTGGGCTGAGGATCCTATCGGGCCTCTTAGGAATTGGCTCCACGGTGTCCGGTTCCTTCCACGCCCTGGTGGTAATGAGGTCCACCAGGGGTCGGCAGGAGGGACACCCAAGAGGTAGACGGGCCCGCTTCAAATGCCTCCAAGAACACGGACTCGTCCGAGGAAGACTTGGGGCAGACCACCCCTTATACGGAGCATTTCCATGATGTCTCCAAATGAGACATCCTCGGGGGTGACCGTGGGGAGCCTTCCTTCCTCCAAGTCCGTGTCTTCCGTGAGAGACTCGGGGAGTCAATGTGCCTCCTTTGCACGTATACTTGCGAGGAACATCCTCTGGGGGCTGTCAGAGGACTCTCAAGCAGCAACTTGTTCCATTGGAGCAGCTTGGGGCACAGAAGCGGGCTGTCCCAAAGGCGGATGGTGGAAGCCTGGCCCAGTGCAGAGGGAGCGGACGGAGCCGAAACAAGTGCCGGGGTCCGGAGACCTCAACAGGGCCCTCTCCACTACATCAAACGCCAAGGGGAGCCGACCTCGACCAAAGGATCCGACAATCGGCTCCCCTCGGATCCGAAGAGTGGATCGAGCGCGCGCCGGATCCGGCGGGACAGTGCGCCCGACACAGACGGCGCCAAGGAGCACTGATCCCCGGATCCGAGGCTCAGATCCAGGCTCCGAGAGGTTGGATCCGATGCACTCGAGGGCAGGGTCGGATCCGAAGTACAAAGTACTATCGGCGCCGACCCACCCGCCCGGCTGCTCGGCTCCAGCTGCTCAACCCGGATAGCGGGTCGGAGAAGGAGCAATCGGTTTGAAAAGGGTGTTGAGCTCCCCAGAGGGGAGGCAAGAGCACTCCCGTCTGCATCTGGGCCTGGATGAACCTTCGCATCATCCGGTCCAGATCAGCATCCGAAGGCTATCGTGGATCTCGACGAGGCTACCGAGGTAGGCCTGGAGTGCCTCCTCGATAGCCTCGACGGAGATCGGGTCTCCTCCTCCTCAGGTCCCGTGAAAACACACTGGAGACCGGAGCCGAAGGAGGAGACCGAGCCGACGATGGAGCCGACAGCGGGGAGAAGCCGCTTGGCTGGCGGGGCGAAACAGAGGTCTCGCCGCCGCTTATGGTGCTTCTCCTCCGTCCCTTTCTTAGCATCCCTTTCCTCCAACCAGAAACGGGAGGCTGAGTCCCAGGAGGAGGAGGGTGCCGCAGAGGGATAACCGTGCACGGTTACTCCTGAAGGAGCGGAGGCCGGAGCCGAGTCCGGCGCTAAAAGGCCCGCCAGAACAAGCTTGGACCTCCGCTCCTTCAATGCCCTGGGGTTGAACCCTGCACAAATGGAACAACCAGATGTGAGGTGTTCAACCCCCAGGCATCTAACACACAGTGTGTGGCCATCAGCTGGGGAAAGCTTATGGCCACACTCGGAGCATTTAGAGAAGATAGATTTGGGTTGGTCTGCCATCCCAATCTAACACAGAAGTTACTAAAACTAAAAGTAACTAAACAACAAAAATACACTCACAGGCCCAACACACACACACTACGCCAACAGCGAGGGGAGGGATAAAACTTTTAGATTAACTCTAAAAAGTAAATATATCAAAGGAGGAACCTACACTTTCACACAAAAAATCAATAACAACTTTAAAATTCTGAAATTTAACACTTAAACTAGCACTTAGCTTGAGAAACAAATCCAGTCACCATGCACAGCAAACAAGATCTGGGGTCATGAGGGTAGAGCAGGGCATTATGGGTGAGGGGAGGAGCTGAGAGCTTGGATCCATAGCTGGAAAACCATGCCGGTTCGGATCTGATATCGGATCCATAACCCACAGGTTGCAGACAAATGAATCTCCTACTTCAGATCTGATTTTTGGTTGGTTTTTCCAGCTGAAGGATAGAGCATCCACTTTCCAAGCTAGCTTGTGGGGAATCCTTGTGCAAAATTTGTCCAGTTGATGGTTCTGAGGAGGCAAACAGATCTATATCTGGGCTCCCTCATTTGCTTGTCAACATGTTGAAAATCCATGGTTCCAGTTTCCACTCGTGGGGTCCATGAGGTTTCTGCTTAGTCCATCTGCCAGTGTATTTAGTTTTCCTGGCAGGAACTGAGCTTGTAGATTCACTTGGTAGCCCAAGGTTGTGTTCCACAATGCCATGGCTAGTCTGCAGAGGGGGTAAGAATGTGTACCTCCCTGCTTGTTTATGTACCAGATGACAATGGTGTTGTCCGTCTTTACCATTAGTTGCCCTGGAAGAATGTGGTCTTTGAAGGCTGTCAGAGCATTCTGTACAGCTAACATTTCCTTTTGATTTATGTGCAGGTGCATTTGACTTGGGTTTCATTTGCACTGAATGCACTTCCCTGCCAGGTGAGCCCCCATGCATAGTCTGATGCATCTGTTGGTAGGATTAGGGTGGCAGGGGGTAATGTGAATGGTAGTCCACTGTTTTGATGGCAGGCCTCTGCCCACCAAAGGAACTCTAGGCATAGGCAATGTATGATAGGAATCCTTGCTTCTAGATCCTGTGAATGTTGACACCATAGGCTTTTGGGACACTACTGTAGTTTCCTCATATGCATCCTTGCATATGGAATTAGAAGAATGCAGGAGGCCATGAACCCCAAGTCCTGCAGTATTTGCCTTGCAGACAGCTGGCTTTTTGTGGCCACTTGTTTGAAGTAAGTTGTCAAATGAATCAGTTTCTCTGGCGTGAGGAAATCCATTTGGGAAGCTGTATTCAAGCTTGCTCCCAGGAACATAATTTGTTGGCAGGGTGCCAGGCAGGATTTCTTTTTGTTTATGGTGAACCCCCAGACAAGTCAGTATCCTTTGAACAAAGACCAGATGACTCAAAAGAATGTCTTTGCTTTCTGCCTGAATTAGACAATCGTCCAGGTATGGGTATATATGAATATTTCTTTGCCTGCAAAATGCAATGACTGGAGCTAGGTACTTTGTGAATACCCTGGGCGCAGTAGATAAGCCAAAGAGTAGTGCAGAGAACTGATAGTGCATGTAGCCTGCTTTGAAGCATAGGTATCTTCTGCAAGACTCCCTGATAGGGACATGCAGGTATGCTTCTTTTAAGTCTAGTGTTGCCAGCCATGCATCCTTGCCTAGCATAGGAAGCAGCTGGTGAAGAGTCAGCATTTTGAATTTTGGAATCACCAGTAAGGTGTTTAGAATAGAAAGGTCCATGATATGACGCCATGTATTGCCTTTTCTGGGTAACAGGAAAAGTCTCGAATAGAAACCTTGCCCATTTTCCTCTTCTGGTACCAACTGAATAGCTCCCATGTTTAAGAGAGAGAGTACTTGATTTTGGACCTCTGCCCACTGATTTGGGGGTAGATCTGGCCACCTGCTTGGTGTTGGTAAAGTACAGTTTTGTACCTACCATAAATGTAGATGTCCGATAGGTATGCATCTGCAGTCATAACATATGGGTTGTCCTGCCTCAGGTTGCCCTCGGTCGGCCGGATTCCAAAGTCTGGGTCTGGCCTCGGCTGATGTCGCACTTCACCCGACGTCATAGCTCCTGGGGTATAAAGGCATCAGCCGATGCCATTTTCCTCAGTGTTTCTTGCCCCAGATGCCAGGTGCCCTCTAGGAAGGCTAAATTTGGATAAATGTTGAAAATTCCAAACAGTAGCAAACAAAATATATATATACATATATACATACAAACAAATACACCATAATAGATTCCCCCAGCTAGCTGAAAGAGGGGTAAGCACCCTAGGAATACCACAGAGGGGAAGGAGGGTGGGTAATCCTGACTGCAGATGCATACCTATCGGACATCTACATTTATGGTAAGTACAAAACTGTACTATGTCCTTCAAGGATGCATCTGCAGCCATAACATATGGGTAGAATACCATAGCCAAACTGGGGGAGGAGGCACTAAGATAAAGATGGTGTAGTTAAGATCCCTTGTAAAACTGCAGTTGCAAAGCCTGCTCGGGATCTGGAGTATAAAGGAAGATTGTAATGCTTGGCAAATGTATGCACGGAGCTCCAAGTAGCAGCTTCTAAAATGTCTTTGGTAGCCACTCCTCGTAGAAAAGCTGTAGTGGTGGCTGTAGCCCTTGTGGAGTGAGGCCTGATATTTTCAGGAGTTGTCTTTCCATGAAAAGAGTAACAGAATTGAATGCAATTTCCTACCCATTTTGAAATTGTCTGTTTGGAAATTGCTTTTCCTTGCACTCCTGTTGCATATGCTACCAGAAGCTGGTCAGTTTTTCTGCTGGTCTTAGTTCTGTCCAGGTAGTAGCGCAGTTGTCTATGTACATCTAAGGTGTGTAGTAGCTTTCCCCCCCTGTTCTGTGGGTTAGGGAAGAACGTAGGTAAATGAATAGCTTGGTTCAAGGATACCCTGGATACCACCTTTGGCATGAAAGTAAGATTGGTTCTCAGAGACACTCTATCCTGGTGAAAGATAAGGAAAGGCTGTACTGCCATTAATGCCTGTAACTCGGATACCCTTCTTGCTGAAGTGATTGCTAGAAGGAAGGCAGTTTTCCAAGATAAGAACTGTAAGTCTGCTGATGCAGCTGGTTCAAAAGGGGGAAGTGTTAATTTTTCCAGCACAAAATTGAGATCCCATGCAGGCAGAGGTGGTTTCCTTGGTGGTTTTACATTTTTGATCCCTCTTAGAAATTGTCTGAGGAGAGGTTGAGAGAAGATAGGAGGATCCATGTTGTACTCTGCTGAAATTGCTGAAGCATGAATCTTAATGGAAGAATAGGACAGGCCATTGTGGAATAGTTCTGCTAAGTATTCTAGGATGTGTGCTAGGTTTGCAAGCGTGACATCTGTTCCCTTTGATGCACTCCAAATGAGGCATCTCTTCCATTTGGCTGAGTATGTTTTCCTTGTGGAGGGTCTGCGAGCCTCCAGGATAATGTCCTTGACCCTCTGAGATAAAGCAGGTTGGTTTTGTTTTATGCAATTTTCCAGGCAGTTAGCTGCAGCGTTTTCAAGTTTGGATGCAGGGTCTTGTAGTTGTTCTGTGTTAGAAGTAAAGGCCATAGAGGTAGAGGCCATGGGTTCGTCCGAGACATGCTTCTCAGTAGCGGATACCAATGTTGCCTTGGCCAGTCTGGAGCTATCAGAATTACCTTTGGCTGTTCCTCCCTGATCTTCAGTAGAACTTTGTACATCAATGGGAGAGGTGGGAAGGCATAAACTGTCAGGGCCTTCCAGCTGAAAGAAAGGGAGTCCACCCTCCAGGCTTGTGGGTGGTATTCTCTTGAGCAGAATTTCTTCAGTTGGTGGTTGAGTGGGGAGGCGAACAGGTCTATTTCTGGCATTCCCCATTTCTTTGTTATGGTTTTGAAGATATCTGGATGCAGCATCCATTCGTGAGTATCCGTGGTAGTTCTGCTTAATTTGTCTGCTAGTGAATTCTCTTTTCCTGGTACGAATCTGGCCTGCAGTTGAATGTTGAGATTCAGGCCTAGGTTCCACAGCTCCATTGCCATCCGGCATAAAGGGTAGGAATGCGTGCCTCCCTGTTTGTTGATGTACCACATGACTGTGGTATTGTCCGTCCTTATCAGCAGGTGTCCTTGCTGAAGAAATGATTTGAATGCCTCTATTGCATGCTTCACTGCCAGCATCTCCTTTAGATTTATGTGTAGATTCAGCTGGTCTTGGGACCATAGGCCTTGGATACACTTGTCTTCCATGTGTGCGCCCCAGCCTAGGTCTGAGGCGTCCGTGGTGATGGTCTGCTTTGGTTGTGGTTTGTGGAAAGGCAACCCTCTGTTGGTCTGGGCCTGAGCCCACCACAGGAATTTCTTTTTCAGGCATGGAATGATTGGTATCATGGTTTCTAGACTGTGTCTGTGTTGAGACCATACATTTCTTAGGTACCACTGTAATTTCCTCATATGCAGTCTGGCATGTGGTATCAAGATTATGCAGGATGCCATGTAACCCAGGGCTTGCAGGACTTTCCTTGCAGTAAGCTGAGTTTGTCTTGTCAATGCCGTGAAGTAGACTGGAAGTTGTTTTTGTTTTTCTTCTGAGAAAAGCCATCTGAGTTATTGTGTCCAGTTCTGCACCCAAAAATGTTATCCTTTGGGATGGCACTAGTCTTGACTTCTGTATGTTGACTGTGTATCCCAAAGCTTGCAGCAGTTGTATGGCATAGGCCAAATCCTTTATTATTTTTGTCTTGTTGTCCGCTTGTATTAGGCAGTCGTCCAGGTATGTGTAGATTTGAATTCACTGAAGCCTGCAATGTGCAATTACTGATGCCAGGCATTTCGTGAATACTCTGGGCGCAGTAGATAAGCCAAAGGGCAATGCTGAGAATTGATAATGCTCTGATCCTGCAAGAAATCTGAGGTGTCTTCTGCAATCTGGTCGTATAGGGACATGCAGGTATGCCTCCTTGAGATCTAGAGTCACCAGCCAAGACTCCTTGCCCAACATGGGAAGAAGTTGCTGTAGGGTCAGCATCTTGAATTTTGGTACAATGAGATATGTGTTCAGTGCGGACAAGTCGAGAATAGGCCTCCATTGAGTTTCTTTTCTTGGTACAAGGAATAGTCTGGAGTAAAATCCTTGGCCTTGTTCCATAGATGGTACCTTTTCTATTGCTCTCATCCTTAGTAAGTTGATGACTTGTTTTAGAGCCTCTGACTTCTGGCTTGGTGGAAGGTTTGGCATTCCTCTCTTTTTTGGTAAAGTGTGGAAGTGAAACCTGTAGCCTTTGTCTATTGTTTGCAAAGTCCATTTATCTCCTGTAATGCAATGCCAGTTTTTTGAAAATAAAGCTAACTTTCCGCCAAAGGGTGCTTCCAATTGTTCCCTGGTAGGCGGAGTCAGAGCCAAGTCATTGTGTCTGTCCTGTGGAAGTGGTTGCAGTCGCAGCTGTGGAGGCACTCCTCTGGTTGTCAGGTTGCCACTGACGGCCCCTGTAGGAACCCCTTGATTGACCTCTGCCTCTTGGGCGTCTATTTCTGCCTCTCTGTGCTCTGGTGGTGTCTGGAAAGGACCAATTCTTTGAAGGCCAATTTCTGCTGAACCTCAGAGGTTGGACCTGCAGAAAATCCTTGACTGTTTGCACAGATTTTGCTTTTTCTTCCACTTTCTTTAGTACCTCCTGTGCAGGAGAGCCAAATAAACTTTGTTTCTCCATAGGGGCATCTAGGAGTTTAGACTTAACATGGTCTGGCAAGCATTGCTCTTTTAGCCAGTCATGCCTTCGAATCACTGCTCCAGTCATAGCTGATCTAAATGAAGCCTCCAGTGCATCATAGCCACATTTTAAAAAATGATTACTGACCTGCTGAGAATTGTGTACCAACTCCTGAAGGGACTTACGGTCTAAAGGTTCAGGAGAGGAAAGCTTTTTATTCAGCTGATCTAACAAAAATTCCTGGTACTGTATCATGTGAAATTGACAGTTTAAAGCCCTGGCAGAAAGAGTAGCAGATGTATAAACTTTCTTACCCCATCTCTCTAATGCTCTTGATTCTCTTTCAGAGGGTAGGGTTTTTTTGGCAGGGGCAGCTGCAACACCCTTGGGGCCCTGAGAAATGGTTTCTGGGTCTGCAGCGTGGGCCTTATACAAGTGGAAATGAGAATCCAGGACCCTGTAATATCTGTCAGGTTTGGCAGGGGCCGGGAGAAGAGAATCAGGGGCTGAACAGGCATCATTGTATGCATCATCAACAACTGAAAGTACAGGTGGTATGGCTAGAGGCCTATGCTGTGGTAAGTGTAAAAAAGCCCTTAGCCTTTTCCTAGAATCAGAAAAATCCTGACCCTGCCATTGGAAATGTTCCCTCATTGAATGTAGAGTTTCCCCAAATGAAAATTCTTCTGGGGGGGAGGCAGAAGGAATGGAGTCTTCTGCATCCGAATCCTCATAAGGCGAGTATGGTCCTTCCTGATGGTCTGATAAATCTGATCCATCCGAGGAATAGTCAGAGGAAAGAGGTTCAGGGGGTTCAGTCCTAGGCCTTTTTCAGGAGGGGGTTGTGAGGCCCTGTCTGGGTGAGGTTGGGATCCCCTGATCAAAGAAATAAGGTCCCCAGCGAGGCTGAGAATCTGAGAACTTGAGGAAGGTCTGTGAGGGGGAGCTTTTGAAGGTAAGGCCTTGGAAAGTTTAGCTGCTTTAGCCCTGGAGAAGGCCTTAATAGACATAGAAGCAGGGGGTCTAGCTGCCCCACGTGCAGGAGTAGAAATGTCCAATGGAATGGTGTCGGACAATTCTTGTGTGCCTGCTTCTTCAGTAGGAATTTTTGTAGCCGACTCAGCCGGGGCCTCTGAGGCCTCGGTCGTTGGAGGCATGCTTGCGGCCGAAGGAAGAACCGAGGACTCGGTTTCAGCCGAAACCGAGACACTCGCGGTAGGCCTAACCGTGGTTTCAGCCGAAACCGCGGGCCGTGAGTGTCGGTCCTTTTCCTTGCGTTTTTTAGCTAAATGAGTAGTCGGAGTCTCCGACGGCATTTTATATGCAAAAGCGGGACCAAAAAACTCTTCTGCAAACTCCGACCGACGTCTAAGTGTCCGTTGGTTGAAGGAGGCACAGGCAAAACAAGCTGATACGTCGTGGTCTGGGCCTAAGCAAGGAAGGCAGTAAGAGTGGAAATCCTTATGAGGTATTTGTTTCCCACAGGTTAAACAATTATTTACTTTTTCTGACATCGGCTGAGGCAAGAAAGAGTCCCCAACGGGGTACTTAGCTTTTTTAGAAGTCTTCGGTAACTGAAATCTCTGGATCTGACCGACCGGCACTTGCGAACAGCTTCTGCTTCCGGCACCGCGCGGCAAGAAAGACTGAGGAAAATGGCATCGGCTGATGCCTTTATACCCCAGGAGCTATGACGTCGGGTGAAGTGCGACATCAGCCGAGGCCAGACCCAGACTTTGGAATCCGGCCGACCGAGGGCTGCCTGAAGCAGGACAACCCATATGTTATGACTGCAGATGCATCCTTAAAGGACATCATGTGGAAATGAAATCTGTATCCTTGGGACACCATATTTAAAACCCATTTGTCCTGGGTAATGAGTTTCCAGTTTTTGGCCTGCAGACCAATCTTTCCGCCTAAAGGAGCATTCAGTTGGGAAGTGCTTGGAAGTTTTAAAAGTAAGTCATTGAGACAGTTTTCCATAGGGGGGAGTCTTACTACTCCCAAGTATGGGTGCGGAAACCCCCTACTGCCTAGTCTTGTGTGTCCCTTGGGACTGAAACCTGGGGTTTCTGCTGTGTCTGGGTTTGGCCTGAGAAGACCTGGAAGGGGCTGGAAAGGACCAATTTTTAGAGGGCCAGTGCCTACTAAATCTAGGAGGCTGAACTTGTAAGAAATCTTTAACAGTTTGCATAGATTAACTGTCTTCCACCTTTTTAAGAACTTCCTCAGCCTTGCTGCCAAACAGGTGGTCCTGATTTAAGGGAGCATCCAACAATTTAGCTTTAACATGATCAGGCAAACCTTGCTCCTTAAGCCAAGCATGCCTTCTCAGCACAGACCCAGCAACAGCAGCCCTGCAAGAGGCCTCTAATGAATCAAATCCACATTGCAAAGTATGTTTTCCAACCTGTTTAGCAGAATGCATTAAATCCTGTAATTCTTTATTTTCAGCACAGTCAGGAAATAACATCATTTTCTGTTTAAGCAATCCAGTAAGATGTTGTTGATGCTTTAACATATGAAACTGGCAGTTTAAAGCCCTAATGGCCAAGGTTGCAGAAATGTAAACTTTCTTACCCCATCTATCCAGCGCCCTGGAGTCTCTATCAGAGGGGGGTAGGATTTTTAGCAGTAGAAGCCTTAATACCCTTGGGTCCCTGTGAAATAGTCTCTGGATCTGCAATAGGATTTTTAAAAATGAACTTGTGACAATCAGGAACCCTGTAATACCGGTCATGTTTTCTGGGAGCAGGAGGGAAAGAATCAGGGGCCAAACTAGATTCTGAAAAGGCATCATCAACAATGTCTAGTACAGGAGGTATAGTTAAAGGCCTATGCTGAGGCAGGAGTAAGAAATCCCTAAGCCTCTTTTTTGAATCAGAAAAATCATGGCTTTCCCAGTGGAAATGCTCCCTTTGAGTATGCAAGGTCTCACCAAAAGAAAAACCTCTGGAAAGGAAGCAGAGGGAATAGAGTCCTCTGCATCAGAATTCTCATAAGTAGATAAGGGCAAATCCAGATAAGAAGAAGAATCAGAAAAATCAGAATCCTGTTCAGAAGATTCATAAACAACTTCAGTCCTAGGTCTCTTAGAAGGGGGAGGTTGGCTTCCCGTGATTAGAGTTATAAGATCTTCAGCCATTCTTATCATTTGTTTTTTAGGCATAGAGGCCTGAGCATGCGGCCTGGGCGTCAGTTTCTTAGGCATGGTTCAAGATTTTGGCCTAAATGAAAAAGGAGGCTTCGGTTTAATATGCAAGTCCGTAGGCCTGAATACACCCTCAGAAGCCGGTGCCTGCACAGCGGCTTCGGACCCATTCAAGGTAGAGACATCCGCAGGTTCCACAGCTGAAGCATCTCATGACATACTGGACTCAGAATGGGTCTCAATAAAGGCCTGCGAGTCAGAAGTAGCAGGTATCAGGGGCTGCGAAAGCGCCTCAATGAGTATCGGCAAACTGGCGACTGGCTTAGGAGAAGCGTCGTCGACAGCTTTGGACCTCGGCGGCCTGTCTCTGTCTTTTTCTTTGTGTTTTTTCGGAATTCCTGTAGTTGGATGGCTAACCGACGACATTTCTGGATAATTAAACCAACAACCGAAATATTTAGAAGCGAAAATATACCAATGGATAATGCGCTGATTAAATAAAGCACAAAACCGACAGCAAGGTACATCGTGGTCAGGGCCTAGGCAAGGAATACAGTACGAATTAAAATCTTTGTGAGGCATTTGCTTTCCACAAGTAATGCAATTATTAACTTTTGCTGACATCAGTAAGGAGCAAGAAAAGTTTCCCCAATGGGGTACTTAGCTTTAGTTGAAGACTTCGGTTCTGAAACTCAAAAACGAAAATTTCAGGAGTCGGCCGACCGGCACTTGCAAACTGCTTCTGCTCTGGGCACCACACGGCAAGAAAGACTGATGTACTGGCGTCGGCTGCATGTTTTATACCCCTGACGACCTGACGTCATGGAAGAAGGGACAGCAACTGATGCAGGACCCAAGACTTTGTTAATCAGGCCGACTGAGGGCTACTGCAAGCAGATAACCCAAATGTAATGACTGCAACAGTGAAACACGAAGAACATCTTCCTTGTCATTTTAGCCACCTTGGCTTCAGTGAGACCCCTGGAAGAACGAGACGAAACAACAGAAGATGATTTAGAATGCCGTCTCTCTAGGAAGGGAGATGGGACCCTAAACGGCACTGGGTCTATAGAGAGAGAGACAGAGTATCTGGTTAAAGGGACTGATTTAGGATCTGGCATGCTCAGATCCGAGGACATTTTATGAGATCCTGTTGAAGTCTTCGAGCCAGAAGGCTTCAGATATAATATGGACTTTTTTGATGGTGACTCCATTGAGGATGGAGTCGAAGATCCTGATTTCTTTGCGGACTTTTTTGTAGTCTCCTTAGAAGTGATCTTAGGGGGGGTTAGCCCCAGAAATGGCTTCAGCAAAAGTAGTAGGAAGACGTCCCTTTACTATAAGCTTATTTTTAAGGTCTGCTGTTGCTTGCAGATTAAAGTTTTGCAAATACTGTATTCTTCATTAAGATGCTCTGGGCCTAAACAATAGATGCAAAAGTCATGGGCATCTGAACAAAGTAACTTATGGCCACACTTTGTACACTTTTTAAATCCTTTCTTAGAGATTTTGATAAAGAAAAAGACAGCAAGAATTTTTTTGAAAGGGAAAGGAGAAAACATACCAATGATGGTACAAGAGAAAGCACCAATGGTGTAACAGAGATTACAGCAAGAAAGGGGATAACATTTTTAAACAATGGCTATATTAACATGGAAAAAAATACTAGCAATGGTATTCTACAAATACACAAAGTGTACAAAGGGAGAAAAAGGAAAAAGAAGTTAATCAAATAAAACCTATCTTTGAAATCGCTTGAGACCAAAGCTGAACATGTCTATTCGCAAAAACAGCAAACGAGATCAGAGGCATGTTAGGGGTTTGTGCATTATGGGTAGGAGGATCTTGAGAGTTTGAATTGGCCATGAGCTATAGTAATGTCAGAGTCTGATCCGAGGTTCGGATCTAAACCCAATGGTTGAGGAATGAATGAAAACTGACAACATTAGATCATATGCTTTTGTGCCTGCTCTCCAAAAACAATAGTGGGAATACAAAGTACAGTTGTGTACCTACCATAAATGTAGATGTTCGAGTGTATTCACTGTTGCAGTCATTACTCTTGGGTTATCCTGCTGGCAGGCTACCCGCAGTCGGCCAGAATTCCAAAGTCCAGGTCCGGCGTCGGTTGCTGTCGCCTCTTCCCTGACGTCAGTGTGCCAGGGGTATAAAAGAAGCAGCCAACGCCAGTTTCTTCAGGTTTTTTTGCCCCAGATGTCAGGTGCCCCAAATAGGTAGGCTGAAAAATATCAATAAGAAATGCATGCACAAAAAAAAAATATTTCCTTCATCCACAAGCAAATACACCAAAAAGGTTGTATAGGATAGAGAAGTGCAGATAAGTCCCAGCACAGAGAAGGAGGATGGTGGGTGGGTAACCTGGACTGCAACAGTGAATACACCTGAACATCTACATTTATGGTAGGTACACAACTGTACTATGTTCATCGTGTTTCACTGTTGCAGTCATTACTCTTGGTTTGAATCCCAAAGCTGAGGATGGGTGGCTGGGCTAAATAGGATTAGGAGAGGCTATGAGTCCCTGCAGAACTGCAGTGGCGAAGCCTGCTCTGGACTTAGAGTAGAGAGGCAAGTGGTAGTGCTTTGTAAAGGTGTGCAATGAATTCCAAGTTGCAGCCTCTAAGATGTCTTTGGTTGGTACTCCTCTGAGGAAGGCTGCTGAAGTGGCTGCTGCTCTGGTGGAATGAGGCCTAATGCCGTTAGGCACTGATTTGCCATGTTGAGAACAGCAGAAACGGATGCAATGGCCTATCCATTTAGAAATACTCTCTTTTGAGATAGCCTTTCCTTGTGATCCTGCAGCATATGACACTAAAAGTTGCTCAGTCTTTCCGAAAGCTTTAGTTCTGTCCAAGTAGAAGCATAACTGCCTGTGTATGTCCAAAGAATGCGGAATTTTCTCACCCTTGTTCTGTGGATTTGGGTAAAAGGTAGGCAAGTGAATGGAATGATTGAGGGCCACACTGGACACCACCTTAGGCATAAATGTAGGGTTTGTCCTCAGAGAAACCCTGTCTGGATGAAAAATGATGGAAGGTTCCACAGCCATGAGTGCTTGTAACTCCGAGACTCGCCTTGCAGAGGTTATGGCTAGGAGCAGAGCCGTTTTCCAGGATAAGAATTTAATATCCGGTGTTGATGCTGGCTCGAAAGGAGGCAGTGTGAGTTTTTCCAAAACATAATTGAGGTCCCAGGCCGGAATTGGTGCTCTCCTTGGAGGCCTAATGTTTTTGGCCCCTCTGAGGTACTGCTTTATTAACGGATGAGAAAAGATAGGTGGTTCCGTATTGTAATGTGCAGAAATGGCAGAGGCATGCATCTTAACTGATGAGAAAGAAAGGCCTTTTTTCAGCTTCTCAGTTAGGTATTGTAAAATCGGAGGAATATTTGGTACAGACGTGTCTATGCCTTGTTCCTGGTTCCAAGCACAGAATCTCTTCCATTTTTCTGCATAAGATTTTCTGGTACTGGGCCTCCTGGCCTCCAAGATAACATCCATAACAGCTTTTGAAAGAGGAGTTTTCTGAATGGCTACATTATCCGCCATGCTGCCAGATTTCAGGTCCTGAGTTGGCTATGCAGGATCTGATTGTTTTGTTGGGTCTGCAAGTGAGAAGTTTGCGGCAATATCCATGCTGGACCTTGAGACAAGCTCTTTAGGATTGGGTACCAGTGCTGGCGTGGCCAGTCTGGTGCAATCAGGATCATTTTTGGCTTCTCTTGTCTGACCTTTAGGAGTACTCTGGGAAGGAGAGGTAGTGGGGGAAAAGAATATACTGTTAGATTTTTCCAGCTGAATGATAGGACGTCCACTTTCCATGCTTGCTTGTGGTAAATCCTTGTGCAAAATCTCTGCAATTGACAGTTGTGAGTGGAGGCAAATAGATCTATGTCTGGGCATTCCCATTTCCTTATTATCATCCTGAAGACTTGTGGATCCAGTTTCCATTCGTGGGGATCCATGAGGTTTCTGCTTAGTTCGTCTGCCAGAGTATTTGTTTTTCCTGGCAAGAATTGTGCTTGCAGGTGAACTTGAAAAGCCAATGAGGGTCCCATAAGGTCATTGCTTGTCTGCAGAGGGGGTAGGAATGAGTACCTCCCTGCTTGTTTATGTACCACATGACCGTAGTGTTGTCCATCTTTATCAGTAATTGTCCTGGATGAAGCAGGTCCTTGAAAGCTGTCAGGGCATTTTGAACAGCTAGCATCTCTTTTTGATTGATGTGAAGATGCATCTGGTTTGCAGGCCAGGTGCCCTGAATACATTTTCCTGCCATATGGGCCCCCCAGGCATAATCTGATGCATCCGCTGTCAGTGTCTGTCTGGCTGTGGGTAAACTCAATGGCAGACCTTTGTTGTGGTGACAGGCTTCTGCCCACCATCGAAACTCCTGTTGTAGGCAGGGAATGAGTCCAATTACTGTCTCCAGGCTGTGGCAATCCTAAGTCCAAACACTTTTCAGATACCATTGTAGTTTCCTCATATGCAGTCTGGCAATGGAGTTAGTAGAATGCAGGATGCCATGAAACCCAAGGCCTGCAGGATTTTCCTTGCAGATAAGTGGGTTTTTGTTGCCAATTTCTTGAAGTAGTCAGCTGTTTTTGCTTGTCTGGCGTGAGATAAGCCATCTGGGCAGTTGTATTTAAGCTTGCACCCAGGAATATTATCTCTTGAGAGGGCACTGGTTTTGGTTTATTTTCGTTTACTGTGTACCCTAGGCCAATTAGTAATCTTTTTAGAAACGCCAGATGCTTTAGAAGAGTGTCTTTGTTCTCTGCTTGAATTAGGCAGTTGTCCAAGTAGGGATAGATTTGAATTCCTTTTTGTCTGCAAAACGCAATTCCTGGTGCCAGGCATTTTGTAAAGACCCTGGGCGCAGTAGATAAGCCAAAGGGCAGTGCAGAGAATTGGTAATGCATTGAGCCAGCTATGAATCTGAGGTACCTTCTCTGCAAGATTGTCTGATTGGGACATGCAGGTATGCCTCTTTTAGGTCCAAAGTTACGAGACAAGCCCTCTTGCCCAGCATGGGCAGTAGCTGCTGAAGAGTCAACATCCTGAATTTTGGAACTTCCAGAAACGTATTTAGTATAGACAGGTCCAGAATTGGTCTCCAGGTTTTGTCCTTCCTGGGTACTAGGAAAAGTCTGGAGTAAAATTCTTGCCCCTGCTCTTGTTATGGTACTTGCTGAATGGCCCTCATGTCCACTAGTGCTGTAATTTGTTTTTGTGCCTCTGCCCATTGATTGTGTGGCAGGTCTGGCATGCCCTTTGACCTTGGTAGAGTGTGAAAATGGAACCTGTAGCCTTGGGACACTATGTTCAGAACCCATTTGTCTTGGGTAACCATTTGCCAATTTGATGAAAAAAGTGCTAGTTTTCCCCCTAAGGGGGCTGTCAAAAGAAAACTGCTTGGAACTGGTAGAGGAAAGTCATTGGGACTGTTTCCTGTAAGGCTGTGATATGTCTTCTCCGCTTTTGGAGGTAGGAGCACCCCATTGTTTAGGCCTGTATGAGCCCTGGGGCTGAGATCTGCCTCTGGGATGCCTGTATCTGCCTCTTTGTGGTCTATCTGAGATTGGAAAGGACCAATTTTTAGAAGGCCAGTTTCTGCTAAACCTGGGTGGCTGTACCTGTAAGAAATCCTTGACTATCTGCATGGATTTTGCTTTATCCTCCATTTTTTTCAACACCTCTTCTGCTTTAGTACCAAACAAAGTATCATGCTGTAATGGTGCATCTAATAATTTTGCTTTAACATGATCAGGCAGATTGTTCCTTTAACCAAGCATGCCTTCTAATAACAGAACCTGTAACAGCGGCCCTGCAAGAGGCCTCCAGTGAATCATAACCACATTGCAAAGTATGCTTTCCCACTTGTTCAGTTGCATGCAATAAATCCTGCAATTCCTTGTTCTCTGAACATTCAGTATTTGCCAATATCTTCTGTTTAAGTAGTGACATTAAATATTGCTGATATTTAAGCATATGAAATTGACAATTTAAAGCCCTTACAGCCAGGGTGGCAGAAGTGTAAACTTTTTTCCCCCATCTGTCTAGAGCCCTAGAATCCCTATCAGAGGGGACAGGGTTTTTTGCAGTGGAAGCTTTAACCCCCTTGGGACTCTGAGATATAGTTTCTGGGTCAGCAGCGGGGTTTTTATATAGGAATTTATGAGAATCTGGGACTCTGTAGTATCTGTCTAGCTTAGCAGGAGCAGGGGGTAAAGAGTCAGGGGACAGTCCGGACTCTGAAAATACATCATCTACATTGTCTAGAACAGGTGGAATAGCAAGGGGTCAGTGCTGAGGAAGAAGCAGGAAGTCTCTGAGCCTTTTCTTCGTCTCAGAATAATCTTGCTCTCCCAGTGGAAATGCTCCCTCATAGTATGCAGTGTTTCCCCAAAAGAATAGTCCTCAGGAGGAGAGGCTGAAGGAATGGATTCTTCAGCATCAGAATCCTCATAGGGAAGCATGGAGTAATCCTGTTCAGAAGAGGAATCAGGGGAAATAGATACCGGATCAGAAGAATCATACTCTGTCTCTTGTCTAAGCCTCTTATCAGGAGGAGGATGGGAGCCCCTGATCAAAGTAATTAGGTCTTCGGCCATTTTGAGCATCTGTTTTTTAGGCATGGAAGTCCAAATAAGAGAATGCTGTACTTGTTTCTTTGTCTTCAGAGCTGTTTTAGTCTTTGTCTCTGAAGCTGAGGATGGCTTAACATATAGTTGTGTAGGTCTGAAAACACCCTCAGAAGCCGATGCCTGCTCAGCGGCTCCGTTCTCATCTGAGGGATTGATTTCCGAGTGTCCAATACCTTGAGTTTCCAGAGGTCCAGTCGGCTCCACGTGGGAGTCGGTAGCAGCCTGTGGCTCTGAGGTAGCGGGTGCCAGGGGCTGCGAAAGCGCCTCACTGAGAACCAGCGAACCGGCGACTGGCCTAGAAAAGGCTTCGTCGTCGGTTTTGGACCTCAGATGGCTATCCTTGTCCTTGTGTTTTTTGTAAACACCGGTTGTGGGCTGTTCTGCCGGCATTATATAATTAAATCTTCGGCCAAAGTAATGAAATGCAAAATCGAACCGATGCTTGATAGTGCATTGGTGGAATCTAGCACAAAACCGACAGCTAGCAACGTTGTGATCAAGGCCTAGGCAAGGAATACAGTAAGAGTGAAAATCCTTAGGAGGTATTTGCTTCCCACAAGAAATACAATTGTTAACTTTTCCTGTCATCGGTCTGGAGAAAGAAAAAAGTTTCCCCAACGGGGTACTTAGCTTTAATGAATACTTTGGTTCTGAAATTCAGATTTGAAAATCTCAGGAGTCGGCCAACCGGCCCTTGCAAACTGCTTTTGCTTCGGGCACCGCGCGGCAAGAAAGACTGAAGAAAATGGCGTCGGCTGCATCTTTTATACCCCTGGCGTACTGACGTCAGGGAAGAGGCGACAACAACCGACGCCAGACCTAGACTTTGGAATTCTGTCCGACTGCGGGTAGCCTGCCAGCAGGATAACCCAAGAGTAATGACTGCAACAGTGAAACACGATGAACATATATAACCATTGGCAAAGAAAATAAGGTACTTACAAATTCAAGGGTGTACCTGCATTATACCTCACAGCAAGAGATTCTCCCGTTCGATTCTCGACGTGGCTCGGGAGTGCCTTCTGTGTGGAGTCTGCATGTCGTCCCCGCAGTTGGGTAGCATTCGAAAGGCATGCCTGCGTAAATGGGCATGCCTTCATTGAAGGTTGGGCATCGAGCTGGCACCTCGGCGTTTCGTAAAAATCTACTGCCAATAATTAGTGGACCGGAGTTCCGCTGTGGCGACCCCTTACCGGGAAAAAGCAGAAAGACAAACAACAACAACTGCATTATACTCTAGAAAAAGTGGCTTTATTTTCAGATTATATTATTTTGTACTTGATAAATACAGAAGATGGATTTTCTATTTTGTGGAACATTTTGAGACAGTTTCAAAGTTTATCAGGATATATATTTATTTTATAAAATAAATGAAAATAAAACATAGGCTGTAGCATTAAACTACGCTCCTGTATGTAAACTGGTTGAGCAATACATATATTTATGGGATTATTACGAAATGAATTCAGGAGTTTGGATTAAAAAGGATTCTATTACAACAGCTACTGTTATGGGGGACAAGACTAAACAATAGATGATACAAAAAATGAGAAGTTAAAAGCTCTTGCCTGTGGATATAGTACAAGCAGTGAAAATGGGTCTATCCCCTTTAATATTATACACAGGTCAGGCATAGTATTAGAAGAAAATTAATCTCTCATGCTGGGGTATAAAGATGAATTGCATAGACATGGTAAGGCCATTCTAAGTTTAATGCTGTTACTTACTTTCAAGTCAGTACATTCTAGAATGTAAACCAATTTTGTAACTAACATACCCCAGTTCCACCTGAGTATGACTTAGGAAATACCAATATGAAGTTGTGTTTCAGGCTCTGGAGGAGAAGGATGAAGGAGGGTGGGAGTGAGCAACCTGTGCAGGTTTGTCCATCACAGAACAGAATCAGGGACATGCAGTTGGCACTGCTGCAATAGTGAAGGCAATCTCTACTGGGCACATGTGGAAGCATGTATAGGTAACTGGGAGCCATTTCAGGCCTCCATATTTTACGCCACTGCACATGTCAGCTGCCAGGGGGTGGGGCTAAGCCATACAGAAATGTTCTTCAGCCCTGCACTAGAGAGCAGTACAAGACAATGGTACGGGAACACTAGATGGTTCTTTGACCTGGGGATAATTAGGGTCTACTTTAAAAATAGGAAGTCTGGCCAGGGGATAATTAGGGTCTACTTTAAAAATAGGAGGCCATATCTGTTGAAACAAAGATGTTTCCAGATCACTGAAGAATGTGTGAAGTAGCAACATGGGGCGGGGCACAAGGAATATCTAAGCCTGTCCGGATGACAGTTTCCTCCAGTCAGCTCTTGACCTTGGGAGCCTGAGAACTTCACTCTTCCTGAGAAATGAAGGTAATCAAGACTTATCACAAAAGAGTTAACACTTCGGAATTAGGGAGACAAAAACAAATAAAATGTTTTACAGCTAGTAAATGCATACAGTAATGCTTGAGAAGGTGTGTATGGTGCAGATATTTACCAGAAGCCTATGGGCACTGTGAGGCATAAGCCTGGGCATGCACTACTTTGCACATCTTTACTCCACTTGCAAAATAGGCAGTTTCATTTTTTGTACAAATTAGAATTTAGATGACACAATCATTTAATAGATATTGTACTTTGATGTAAAAAGAATGCCATTCATCAAAAATTATGCAAGTTTTTTGGGTAACAGTCATAGACAGTCCATACCTGTGTTGCAGAGAGTTTTCATAGGTCACAGAAATCACTTTAGCTTTGCAGTCATCCAACTGTGGTTTAGTTCTGCAACAACTAGGCTTTTTTTTTTCCATCACTTTGCCCCTGATGTTTGCCAACCATCAGTCTCCTCCTAGCCAACTGGACCATTCTTTTCCCATCACAGGGGCAAGGTTCAACTAATTAGGGCTTCATCAGGCGGCCAGCAGAGGTGCACCCAGCAATGTGACAGAAGAAAGGATGCAATGGGCTGTCCATGAAGAACACTCTCCCTTACTTCCTCAAGGGGCACTCCCTCTCTCCAAATGGTCCTGCCCCTCCCCTGGTTATCAAGGTAGTCAGGACGCCATTCCTTTGTGCTACAGAGCCATTATACACCTGCAAGCCTGCACAACCCCGAACTTTATACATGTTATATGCATATATATATATGCATATATATATATATGTATATATATATATATATATATATATATATATATATATATATATATATATTTGTGTGTGTGTGTGTATGTATATATACACATACATACATACATATATACACACACACAAACGCTGAGATTGCCATATCTTGGAGAAAAGGGAATATTCTGAGAAATGGCAAATTTTCAGTTTTTCACCCTCCACATTTCAGGACTTGGCAATCTGAGTCATGTCCTTTTAAATGGTTATCCATAAAAAACAGTTTTCATCCTGAGGAGTTAGTCTCAAGGTCCTAACTTTTGTACTTCATTTTCTTAGGAAGAAAAAAATTGTGGAAAGAGGCTATGAAAAGTACCTAGTTAGAAAAAAAATGCTGCAAGATGTGACAGAATACAGTAATAAGTTGCCCCTACCAGTTATTTTAAAATAATGAAATTTTACAAGTAAAGTGTTTACAAAATCTGGAAAATTGCCAGGAGCTTATTAATGTCATTGTGTGGGGAAAGGGACAGTGCGGCTGTGGTATCTAAGCTACAGTAAATGATAAAAAGGGTGGCATACTGCTAGATTTTTTTTAATGGTTTCAATGTGTTTTCTTGAAACCAATGCTGAGCAAACAACCCATCAACTAGAACAGTCTAGTGTGAACATTTATGGCAACTGCTGGTACGTGCGTCTACTCCCATACTTTACACAAAGTGACTATCCCGTACAAAATGTCACCTTATATGAATCCTGTACGATCTTATGGAAGATCATTTGCCCTGGAGCTCTGTGCATGGCTTACTGTGTCTACACACTGCTGCAAGATTACTTACTGGGTCTTACCCACTGTAGAGCAATCTTTACGAATCAAGAAGGGCTTTGATACACTACTCAACTGAAAGCTAGCCCTACTCTATGGATACAATTGGCAGGATTCCAGTCTAACCTCATGTTTGTAATTAAGGAAATGGAAATGACTGTATCACAACACTTAGTAAATATAATTATAAGTTTTTCTGTGTTTGTAGAAGTTTGTTAACTTATTTCCAATGATTCTTGATACTGCAGAAGTTCTGGCTTTTGTTGTAAAACATTTGTTACTGCATTTGAGCTCAAAAACAGTTTGTTTTACATTAAAAGGGCTTTATTCTGCACTTGGTGGGAGCAGAGGGCTGATTCAACCCATCTGATTTGGGAACTGCTGGTGTAACATTTTTTGTGTGTTCATCTGATTGGCCTGAGGGTTAAACTATGTAAAGATCTTTCATCCTGCTGGTATACAAGCAAACCTCTCCAGTTTAAAATCCTGTATAGGAGACACTCTGCATAGTCTCCCACTGTTCATAGCTGCTTGAAGAGCTGACATTTTGCGCAGAGGGCTGCACCACTGCAGATAATCTTATTAAGAGTACTACTAAACACTTTCAGTTAGACCTTTAAGTGACTCTCCCCTACTCCTTCTCATCTACTAAGGATATGGTACAATGGATAGCTGCTTCCCTGTCATCTCCATTTCTGGGCTGGTGGATATGGGCATCCTGAGGCAGTATAGCAACTGCCTCATGTTTACTGACAACCATTTAATTTTAGAACAAACAATGTGTTAGAGATGTAGATACACAATGTCATTAGAGGAAAAGCTCTCACATATACACATGAAAAATGCAAACCAGGTTGTCAGCGTTACACCCAAAACACTCACTACCAACAGTAAGGAACAAACACACAAACCCACATACTCACACGTAATTGAACCACACCTCCAAGACCTCCTAAAAGCATCTCTCAGTGACCCCGTACACACTAAAACAGACAGCACAATGCACAACACCTAACTTTGAAAATCATAGTAGCCCAGCTTGTAAGGCAACACACCACACAGCCAAATTTGCAGTTATTTGGGATTCCATTGTAAAACGTACTGATGTTCTCCATACCAGGCTAAGCAAGGAGAAGATCACATTGACCTGTCTGTCTGGAGCCAGGATCTGAAAGATCATCCATGCACTCAGGTTTTAAACCATATGACACGGTCATAGTCCATGCGGGTATAAACATCTGAAGACGTACCTCACTTTACTATATAAAGAGAGACATGATGGAGCTCTCTGAATATGTGTCCCAAGCAGGTATGAATCTAGCCTCGAGTACCATCCTACCTTCACCAATGTGGATGTCACAGTACCAGCAAAAACTGACTTCAACAATTGGCTTAGTTTCTGGTGTCACAACAAGGGGAGCCAATGTCTGTCAGCTGGGGAGACGTGATAGAGAAAAGTACAGTTTTGTACCTACCATAAATGTAGATGTCCAATAGATATGCAACTGCAGTCCTGACATATGGGTTGTCCTGCCTCAGGCAGCCCTTCGGTTGGCCGGATTCCAAAGTCTGGGTCAGGCGTCGGCTGATGTCACCTCCTCCCCGACGTCAGAGCGGCTGGGGTATAAAGGCATCCGCCGACGCCATCTTCTTCAGTGTTTCTTGCCCCAGATGCCAGGTGCCCTCCAAAGAAGGCTAAATTTGGTGAATGGATAAAAAATTCCAGACATGCACAACAGTAATAAACAGATACACCATAACAGATATCCCCAGCTAATAGAGAAAAGGGGGAATGGACCCAAAAGGAAAATTGCAGAGGGGTAGGAGGGAGGGAAAACCTGACTGCAGTTGCATATCTATCGGACATCTACATTTATGGTAGGTACAAAACTGTACTATGTCCTTCAAGAATGCAACTGCAGTCCTGACATATGGGTTGAATACCATAGCCAAGCTGGGGGTGGTAGGATCTAAGAAATGGATGGTGTAGCTAAAATGCCCTGCAGGACTGCCGAAGCAAAGCCTGCTCGGGATCTGGAGTATAAAGGCAGGTTGTAGTGTTTGGTAAATGTATGCATGGAGCTCCATGTAGCAGCCTCTAGAATGTCCTTTGTAGCCACTCCTCTTAGAAAGGCTGTGGATGTGGCTATAGCTCTGGTGGAGTGTGGCCTAATATTGGCTGGCACACCTTTTCCATGGAAAGAGTAACAGAATCTGATGCAGTGTCCCATCCATTTTGAAATTGTTTGTTTGGAGATTGCCTTTCCTTGCACTCCAGCAGCATAGGCTACAAATAGTTGGTCAGACTTTCTGGTCGTTTTTGTTCTGTCCAAGTAGTAGCGTAATTGCCTGTGTATGTCCAAAGTGTGCAGCAGCTTCTCCCCCCTTATTTTGAGGATTGGGAAAGAAAGTAGGCAGGTGAATTGCTTGATTTAGAGACACCCTGGATATCACTTTTAGCATGAATGAAGGATTGGTTCTTAGAGAAACTCTGTCCTGATGAAAAATGAGAAAGGGAGGTACTGCCATGAGGGCCTGTATCTCCGAGACTCTTCTTGCTGAGGTAACTGCCAACAGGAAAACCGTTTTCCAGGAGAGAAAATGCATTTCTGAAGATGCTGCTGGTTCAAAAGGAGGAAGAGTTAATTTTTCCAAGACGAAATTGAAGTCCCATGCAGGTACTGGTGGTTTTCTGGGAGGTTTGATATTCTTTATCCCTCTTAGAAACTGTCTTAGCAAGGGATGCGAAAACACAGGTGGGTCACAGTTGTATTTCGCTGAGATTGCTGAAGCGTGAATTTTTATGGAAGAATATGAGAGGGCACTATGAAACATTTCTGCCAAGTATTCTAATATCTGTGGTATGCTCATTACTGATGCATCCTGACCCTTGTTGGCATTCCAGATGATGAATCTCTTCCACTTGGCTGAATAGGTTTTTCTGGTGGAAGGTCTGCGTGCTTCCAGCAAGATTTCTTGAACTTTTTCGGAAAGAGAGATATGGGTAAAAATCATGGAACCCTCCAAGCTGTCAGCTGCAATGTTTGCAGGTTTTGATGAACAGTCCTGTAATTATGCTGAGTTAGAAGCAGAGGCCATTGAGGCAAGGGCCACGGTTTGGTGTGAGTTATGCTCAGTAGCAATGGATACCAGTGCTGCCTTGGCCAGTCTGGAGCTATCAAAGTTCCTTTTGGTTGTTCTGCTTTGATCTTCAGTAACACCTTGGTCAGTAATGGTAGAGGAGGGAATGCATAAATTGTTAGGGAATTCCAGCAGAAGGAGAGAGCATCTGTTCTCCAGGCTAGAGGATGGTGCGTCCTTGAACAGAACTTCTCCAGGTGATGATTGAAGTGAGAAGCAAAGAGATCTATGTCCGGTCTTCCCCATGCACTTGTTATTTGTGAGAAAATGTGTGGATGCAGCATCCATTCGTGCGGATCCAAGAAATTTCTGCTCAGCCTGTCCGCCAGAACATTGTCCTTGCCTGGAACAAACTGGGATTGCAAGTGGATGTTCAGTTTCAGGGACTTTTCCCAAAGAGTCATTGTTAGTCTGCAGAGGGGATAAGAATGAGTGCCTCCCTGCTTGTTTACATACCACATGACAGTGGTGTTGTCTGTCCTTATTAGCAGATGACCTTGTTGAAGGGATTTCCTGAAGGCCTCGATT
Source organism: Protopterus annectens (assembly GCF_019279795.1). NCBI lineage: Eukaryota > Metazoa > Chordata > Ceratodontiformes > Protopteridae > Protopterus > Protopterus annectens. The sequence goes on from NC_056750.1 coordinate 348,757,839, forward strand.
GCATGTATCACTGCCAACATCTCTTTTTGATTTATGTGCAGATGCATTTCCCTGGGAGTCCATTGCCCTTGAATGCATCTGCCCTCCATGTGCGCCCCCCCATCCATGATCTGAGGCGTCTATTGTAATGGTTTGACTTGCTAGAGGTTTGTTGAAAGACATGCCTTTGTTTAAATGACTTGCTTGAGCCCACCACAAAAATTCCCTTTGCAGGCATGGAATGAGTGGTATTATATCTTCTAGATTGTGGCTGCGTTGAGACCATAAGCTTTTAGGTACCATTGTAGCTTTCTCATGTGTAGTCTTGCCAGAGGGATCAGAAGAATGCAAGATGCCATGAACCCCAGGGCCTGCAGGATTTTCCTTGCGGTCAGCTGGGTGAGCTTTGCTAGGCTTTTGAAGTAATCTGGTAAATGTTCTTGTTTCTCCTCTGTAAGGAAAGCCATTTGTGATTGTGTGTCCAGTTTGGCTCCTAGAAAAATAATCTGTTGGGATGGCAGTAGTCTTGATTTTTGAATGTTGACTGTGTATCCCAAAGCCTGTAGTAATTGAATGACATAGTCCAAGTTTCTTATCAAGGTTTGTTTGCTGTCTGCTTGTATAAGGCAGTCATCCAGGTAAGGGTATATTTGAATCCCCTGGAGCCTGCAATGTGCAACTACTGATGCCAGGCATTTCGTGAATACTCTGGGCGCAGTAGATAAGCCAAACGGCAATGCTGAGAATTGATAATGCTCTGACCCTGCAAGAAATCTGAGGTATCTTCTGCAACTGTGTCTGATTGGGACATGCAGGTATGCCTCCTTGAGGTCCAGAGTAACCAGCCAAGACCCCTTGCCCAGCATGGGAAGGAGCTGCTGTAACGTCAGCATTTTGAATTTTTGCACAATGAGAAAAGTGTTTAGAGCGGACAAGTCCAGTATAGGTCTCCATTGCTTTTCTTTTCTTGGAACAAGGAACAGTCTTGAATAGAATCCCTGGCCTTGTTCCTGAGGAGGAACCTTTTCTATTGCTTTTGTTTGTAACAGCTTTGAAACTTGTATGAGTGCCTCTGCCCTTTGATTTTGTGGCAGGTTTGGCATGCATTGTCTCGTTGGTAAGGTATGGAAGTGGAACCTGTAACCTTTGTCTACTATGTCCAGAATCCATTTGTCCTTAGTTAAAATGTGCCAGTTCTTTGAGAATAAGGATAATTTTCCGCCTAGAGGTGCTTCTCTTTGAGCCTTGGTCGGCGGTGTGAAAGTCAAGTCATTGTGATTGTCCCTGTGGTGCAGAACAACTCCCTGCGCCACTTCTCTGATTTGGTGGTTGCCATTGGCAGCCCCTGTAGGAACCTCGGTATTGCCCTGTACCTCGAGCACGCCTGTTTTTTCCCCCTTTGAAACTTGTCAGTGTCTGGAAAGGACCAATTCTTTGAAGGCCAATTCCTGCTGAATCTGGGTGACTGAACCTGGAGGAAATCCTTGACTGGCTGTACTGATTTAGCCTTTTCCTCAATAGACTTCAACACATCCTGTGCATTAGCACCAAAAAGCTTCTGTTTTTCCAGAGGTGCATCTAGGAGCTTTACTTTAACATGGTCTGGCAGTGGCTGTTCTTTCAACCAAGCATGTCTACGTATAACGGCCCCTGTCATAGCTGCCCTACATGAAGCTTCCAATGCATCATAACCACACTGAAGAAAATGATTGCTAACCTGCTGAGTGTTATGAACCAAATCCTGCAATGCCTTTCTATCTATAGGCTCAGGAGAGGCTAACCTTTTCTGCAAATCATCCATTAAGTAGTCCTGGTACTGAAACATATGAAAAAGACAGTTAAGTGACCTCATGGCAAGGGTGGAAGAGGTATAAACATTTTTTGCCCCATCTCTCCAGGAACCTAGATTCCCTGTCCGCGGGCAAAGGGTTTTTGGCCGAGGAAGTAGCCACTCCTTTGGGCCCCTGAGAAATAGTTTCTAGATCCACAGAGTGGGCCTTAAAGAGATGCTTATGAGTTTCAGGAACCCTGTAATATCTCTCTGGCTTGACAGGAGCAGGAGGGTGAGAATCAGGGGAAGCACTGGAGTCTGAGTATACATCATCCAAGACATCCAACACTGGAGGAATAGCTAATGGTCTGTGCTGGGGTAACTTAAGGAAGGTACGTAGCCTTTTCCTGGAGTCAGAGAATTCCTGACCCTGCCACTGAAAATGTTCTCTCATGGAGTGGAGAACTTCTCCAAAAGAAATATCCTCTGGAGGAGAGGCAGAAGGAATTGATTCCACAGCATCAGAGTCCTCGTAGGCCTGGAAGGATTCTTCCTGGGTATCTGAGTGCTCTGAATCCCTAGAGGCTTCATCTGAAGAGAGGGTATCTGTCTGCTCAGTCCTAGGCCTTTTATCTGCAGGCGGCTGAGAACCTCTGTCTGGATGCGACTGAGAACCTCTGATTAGAGAGATTAGATCTGCAGCTAGAGTCATGATCTGTTTATCAGAAGAGGGGCCCTGGGAAAAAGATTTAGGAGGATGGGCCTTAGCCTGGCTGGCAGCTTTAGCACGTGTGTAGGCCTTGATGGACATGGAGACCGGAGGCCTAGCTGCCCCACGTGCAGGAGTAACTTTATCCACTGGTATGGTGTCAGGTAAATCTTGAGCTTCGGTTTCGGGAGGAAAATCAACAACCGGCACCGGGGAAACCTCCGGGACCGAAGTACGCGGTAAAGCGGTGTCGTCGGCCTGGAGCGGTTGAATTACCGCCTCCGAAGAGACCGATGCACTCGCGGAAGGCTTAGGCGTGGTATCGGTGGACGACGCGGGCCGAGGATGTCGGTCCTGGTCCTTACGTTTTTTTGGAAATATGTGCTGTCGGTTGTTCTGACGGCATGATATAAGCGTAATTTTCGCCAAAAAAGTCTTCGGCAAATTCTGCCCGGCGCCTGAGTGTGTGCTTATTAAAGCAAGCACAGGCCGAGACGTCGTGGTCTGGGCCCAGGCAGGGAAAGCAGTAAGAATGGAAGTCCTTATGAGGTATTTGTTTACCACAAGACAAACAATTATTAACCTTTTCAATTTTTTCTGACATCGGCTGAGGCAAGAAAAATGTTCCCCAACGGGGTACTTAGCTTTTTGATGAATTCGGTAACTGAAAACACAGGAGCTGACCAACCGGCACTTGCGAACTGCTTCTGCTTCGGGCACCGTGCGGCAAGAAAGACTGAAGAAGATGGCGTCGGCGGATGCCTTTATACCCCAGCCGCTCTGACGTTGGGGAGGAGGCGACATCAGCCGACGCCGGACCCAGACTTTGGAATCTGGCCGACCGAAGGGCTGCCTGAGGCAGGACAACCCATATGTCAGAACTGCATTTGCATTCTTGAAGGACACCCACAATGCTTTGCCGAAGGTGGTTAGCACTTGCAACCACTTGGCTTCCAGATACTGCCAAAAACTTTATCTCCATAGTGCCTTTTTAGGCAGTGCTACGTTGCTAAACCTTCCAACATAAATAAAAATCAAAACGTAAACTTGAAACAAGACGTTGACACAAACACCAAGTCTCCAACACGTAGAACACAAATTTATTGTGAATACAAGTACAAATAAAAAAACGGTTAAGCGCTTTTCATCTCTAAAATAGCAGACTTCTTCAGACAGTCGGGGAAAAAAAACTCCCAGCTTAAATATATACCACATGGTTATTTCATTAACCAATAATGTTTGATTAGTCATTAAATAGTTAGGCATTAAATGACATCAGCAACAAAATATAAAATAAATTAAGTGGTGTATGAATAAAAGTAAAAATAAAATGTAAAGGTGCATTTGTAAATTGAGTAAATGTATATAATATTTGAGAGTAACAAACTACACTATATGGTTATCTTACTGAGAATAATTTCTCTTACTTTATGTTTAAAAATAATACTGACCGATATAAATAGTGTATATATGTAAATTATGTATCCCTATCATAGCTAACATTGGAGCTCATAGAAGTGTGCTAGACATTACATTCTTCACAAGTAATTGTAAAAACTAGTTGTTTAAAAACAAACATATAAAATGTTCAGTAAAAGATATGAAATGTTCAGTAAAATATATGATAGTGTAATGTAGTATAATATAAAGTCAAATCAAACCGTGCAACAAAAGGGACAATAAACAAAAAACAAAAACTTCACTAAGGGCTCTCTTAACCCATTAAATTCTTCAATTTTAAAATGCAAGCAATAGAGGTGACTTCATTTAACCCAGGGGGTTATAGGAGTTTAGTCTTAGTTGCCAAATCAACTCTTGTCTTTTCAAAATTAAATGGTAAGGACCCCCTTTTATACTCACTACAACCTGGCAAATCACTCTGAAGAGGAAGTGATGAGTTGGGTATTCAGAACAATGCCTAGCTAAAGCATTAGAGGGTGACTTTTTCCTAATATGATAAACATGCTCGTAGATTCTCTCTAAGTTTTCTGTCCATCTTCCCAACATAATATGCTGGGCAGGCTACACAACTAGCCAGGTATACCACAGATTTTGAGTTAATTGAATCTACCTTTTGTCTTTACCTTAAAAGAACCCATTTCAAATTCTGTCCCTGTTGCAATATATTTACAATAATTGCAACTCACACACTACGTACCTTCAGTTCTATTACAGATCTGAGGTTCCATTTCTAGAATTTGTTTTAAGTTCTTATTCTTTTTGTAAACAAAGGATGGTGAATTACCTAGCTTCTCCAAAACCTCTGGTTCCATCATAAAGATGTACCAGTTTATTCTCAAAATAACCTCAATTGCTTTTACTTCTAAGCAGAAAGGGGTTACAAAACTGCTAGGAATTCTCCACGTAATAACTCCTACGTCTTGTGTACCATCCTGATTTATGTCGATGGTCTCTTCCGACCTCACACCCTCCTCTAAGGTCACTAACCTACTAAAAGGTCTGAGTAGTGGTTTGTAAAACTCTCCTCTCCTTTTACGTACAACTTCTTCTACTAAGTCAAGGACTAATGTGTTCGGGTAACCTCTCTTCAAGAACATCAGTTTAAGAATCTCACATTCTTCAAGGAAAGTTTCGTCATCTGTCACCATCCATGGAGTTTGAGTATGTAGGTTTTCGGTGTATTCTAGCAACATACCACTGTCCCTCAATATTCTTTTTTAACTCAATGTCTAAGTATGTGATGGTAGTCTCATGAATTGTGGGTGAACTTGAAAAAATTGGTGCTGTTGTTGAGATATTGTACAAAAGTCTGGGCTTCGGATTCAGTGCCTTTAAACAAAATAAAGATGTCATCCAAAAACAATGTATACATCTTTATTTTTGTCAGCCCAATCCCTGTCAGAAAAGATGGTCTTATGTTCCCAACTAGCCAGCACCAAGTTAGCATAGCTCCCCGCACATGGTGAACCCATAGCAACACCTACCAACTGTTTGAATATCAAATTGTCAAACATTACAAAGTTGTTAGTTAAAATGACTTCCATTATTTCATGAAATAGTCTGATTTCTCTGTTATTAGCTTCATGGATACTGCCAAAAACTTTATCTATCTCCATAGTGCCTTTTTCGGCAGTGCCACGTTGCTAAACCTTCCAACATAAATAAAAATCATCCATGACTACCTAAAGGTACTGCTGCTCAACGCTAGGAGTTTAAATAAAAAAACTGCACTCCCCGCGAGCACTCCTCATCCTGGAGGATGCAGACATATGTGCAGTCACAAAAACATGGTTCAGAAGCATGGAAAGCACCCCAGCTATCGAAGGCTACAATGCATTTCATACATTATGATCCCCCCTCAGCTCAGGACAGAACATAGGTAGGAGGTGTCTCAGTGTTTATAAAGGACAAGTACACTGCTAAACTGATCCAACAGCATGAATCGCTTGACCTGCTCCATGTCCAACTAACCATAAGGTGTGGACCCCCTATCATATCCTTGGCTAGCTACAGATCCCCTAATATGAGTCTGGCAAACCATACCTCCTACCTAAACCTACTGGAATATCTTAATATTCAGCCTAACACCATACTTACGGGAGAGTTCAATTACTCCAACATAAACTGGGAGACTTGTACGACCCATAATTCACTTGCTCAGATGTTTTTGGACTTCGTCAATGCAAACAACCTGGAGCAACTAGTTAGCTCCCCAACTAGAGGTACAAATATCCTAGACCTAGCACTCACGAACATGGGGAGATACTGCTCCCCTCCATGCATTAACTCCTTTAGTATTAAAACTAACCTAGAATCCACATCAAACTCCAAACCTGTTAAGAATTTTTACCTCAAACTCAAAACCTGTTAAGGCCAACTACCTCAAACTAAGTGACAGCTTATTAAACTTCCAAGCTCCTCTGAACCCGGATGACACTGAGGCCTACGCTGAGCTGTACCCAAAAGCACTGTACAGCCACATTCATAGCTGCACAGAGAATGAAGTACCTGTCCGAGTCAAACCTATGATTACTAGCAAAAATAAACCACCCTGGTGGACCCCTAAGCATAACTAGGCTATTCAACAAAAAGGAAAAAAAAATTCTCTCCAAAGCCAAGAAGGAACAAATAAAACAGATCGAAAAGACACTCACCAGTCTAAACAAACAAATTAGAGAGCTGTTAAAATCTGCCAGAGCAAACTACAAGGCAAAGACAGCCTCTCAGGTAAAATACAACCATAAGGTGTTTTTAATTATGTTTGCAACCTCGGGGGGAAATGCTAAGCAATTTGCAGAGTTAATTATGAAAAGCAACACTTACACTCAGCCTCAAACTAAAGCAAACCTGCAGGCTGACAAGTTCAGTTCAAACATCTTTCTCCATCACTTCTTACCACAACCAAAGAAATGCCCGCAACCATCTCCCTACCGGTCATTATGAAGGAACAGGTCCTTACTGCACTTGCTAAAGCCAAAAATACAGCCTCCGTGGGTCCTGTGACAACATTTCAGGATATTTCTTAAACAGCTTAAAAAAGGGTCTGTCAGGGTCACTAAAATCCTCTAACCACAGCCTCCAGATAGGCTTTGTCTCAGAGGAATGGAGGACTGCAACAGTTGTTCCTCTGCACAAGTGACCCAGGAAACTACAAACACATAAGCTTGGCTTGACCGGTCTTATCTGCAAGGCCATGGAAAAAATTACCATGGACCTGATCAATAATGACATAGGAAATCTCCTAACGCTGGACCAGACCCAATTTGGATTTGTCAAATGGAGGTTTTGTCTGCTCAGTCTGACGGACTTTTTCAAGAAAGTCAACAGAGTGAGGGTAAAACAGTACACACTGCTTAGCTAAACCTGGCCAAAGCTTTTGACATAATTCCCCATGCGAGGATTACAGATAAACTTACTGAATTAGGCACAAATCCCATACCATTGTCAGATGGATAGCAAATTGGCACACTGGCAGGACACATATCCAGATCGGTGAATCCACTTCCAATAAGATATCCGTTACTAGTGGTGTCCCACAGGGCTCGGTGTTGGGACTTCCCTTCAGAGAAGTATATACCAAACAGGAGGAAGTCCAATGTTGGGGTCCTCTAGCTCACTAAATTTGCCGACTGTAAGCTAGGAGCAATCACTGAATCCCTAAACGATGTTAACATCCTGCAAACAGGCCTAAAAATGACAAATGACTCGTCCCAAAACCATTGTCTGAAACCAAATGCTAAAACATGTGTAAACATACCCTTCAGTAAATCAGAAATCCCTGCAAATTATAATATAATTAGCACACCCTTAAAAGTAGACCCAGTAATGACAGAGGGACCCAGGAACACAGACAGATGGTAAGGTACTCTGCAAAAAGTGAATGTAAACTAAAAAATAATAAAAAGACAGCTGATAACCAAACAACAGCCACAATTGTATGGTTAAAAAACTTTAATAAACCAACTTACCGGTTTCGCTCTGTCACCACACGGCGCCATCAGAGTTGAATAAAAACACTGAAGATACATTTAAATATTCTCACATAATTAACATGACAGCAACAACCAATAAAAATCAGACTTATTTTTTTTACTCAACAGTCTGTTGTATAGTAAGTTGGAATCTTCTAAAAATATCAAAGTCTTAACTTTATCAATACAACCTAAACAGTAGCAAATAAAAGATGTGAAATAATAATAATTAAAAAATATTTAAATATTTAATAAATGCATATATACTATTTATGTTTTTTTTGAAAACATGACATATAAAAACAACCTTTCACAATAATCACCCCTTTCATTGTACGTAGTCTTATCTACCACATAAAATAACATTTTTTGAAGTTGGTGCATTCTATAGAGTGCACATATAGCGCATTTGTTGTCTTCTTATTTTTAATATTCTTCACATGCTCCCCAATTCTCTCTGTAAGACACCTAACGGATTTACCTATGTAGAAAGATTGACATGTCAAACATGACGCTAAGTAAACTAAGATCCTAGTGTTACAGTTAACTCAACCTGGGCAGGCTACCACTCTTTCACAATGGAGATCTAACACAAGTGCCATCACTGATGTATCAACAATATTTACATGCCACACATTAGAGCATCTGGGACCTGTATAATAAAATTTCCATTTTCTAGTTCACTTCCAAACATCCCTTACGATTATGCCCCCTACTAAAATCCACCTGTGGGATACCACCCAACCGATCTTTAATTCCAGGGGTAAAAACTGTGTTCCATTCATTTTTTAAAGATCTTAAACACTGGAGCACCGTGGTTAGAGAGAATAACCATCACCCCTGCTTTTACTTTTTTGTTATCAAAGCAGGTGCCCCTACTGCTGTACCTTCTTCGCTATCCTGGTTCCTAGTGATAGGTGTAACTCTAGTCTTTCTAGCCTCTGTAACCTCACTCCTGGTACTATTTAATAAATACAATGGATCATTTCTTTCCCAAAAAATGTTTACAAGACTGTCCATCTCCCTAACAAATAAGAAATCATCACAAACTGTTCTTGATAACTGGACTATTTGTCCCTTTACTGGCCTTCTTTTTTGAAAAGTGGGATGGAAACTGCTAAAATGTAAAAAGGAGTTAGAATAAGTATTATTTCTGTAAATCACAGAACCAAAACAATGGTTTACCATATCCTTATATAAACAAATGTCCAAATGATTGATACATTGCCACTGTATCTCATAAGTAAATTGGTTATGTTGTTCAAATACATAATAAATTTGGGTATAATGCTCTATAATGCTCTTGTCTTCTTTCCAAAGTATCAGGATATCATCAAGGAACCTACAGTATGCCTTGATAGAACTGAAAGGGGAGGTGAAGACAAAGATATTCTCCCACTCAGCCAGTACCAGACTGGTATAAACAGGAGTGCACTTGGCTCTCATCACCACACCCGACGTCTAGCGAAACAGTTGTCCTTCAAATGTTAAAACATTGTTTACCAAAACCAGTTCCATAAACTCAACAAGTAAATTAAATTTTGTTTCCTAGTTTTTCATCCTGTATGAAATACTCCCTGAGCAATTTTATACCAGTTTCGTGTGGTATTACAGACAATAAATTTTAATATCAGTAGCTATAAACCAAACTTCATCAAATTCAAACTTCCCCACCATTTTTAAAAGAGGCTAAGAATCACGAATAATATGCTTCATATTTTCCAAAAAAATGTTTACAGTGAAAATCTTTCTTGTTAAGATCATCTTTGAAATTATTAGTTTTAATAAAATTCCTAAAGCCAAACTCACACACTTGTTGAAAGATTGAAACCACTGGGTGTGAGGGGGGAATGTAAGTACTCTTATATTTCAACAAATTAGTATACAGTGAGGTACTACAATCACCAAAAAACATTTTTAGATTCAATTACCTAGTGCATATTTTTAAATGAACCAATAAATTACCAATGTCCATTTTAAAAGACGGAACGAAGGTGAAGCCCTTCTTCAAAAGTGTAAAATGTTCAGGTAATAAAACAATGTCACTAAAGTTAAAAATATTAAAACCAAAATGTCCAGCCACTAATTCTGTAGAGGAAAAATGCTTCATTTATTTGTTCATCCCATAACTTTCCTTGTATATGCCCTTCCTCTGAGATCTCCCAGTAAGCAATGTTGGATTCCAAATGTTCGGGGTCTGACCAACCTCTCAGAATACCTTAATGGTGGATGCTCTAAAACATTTCTCATAATAAAAAGGTATGTGAGTCACTGTTGTTACCTCCAAATTGTTCATCACATCCTTCAGATGTAAAGGTATGCAGCCTAACACCTGTCAGATTACCAACATCAATCACCATTTTTGAATAAACAGGTAGGGGGGTACGCTTTTTTTTATCTAATTATTCCTCAGTGTCCTTCATTAATTTGCTGATCTTTCTTTGTTATACTTTACCATGCACTCAATATCCTGAAATACTTTCATGTACTTAAACTGATAAGACTCAAAGACTAAATCGTTAATAATACTACCGTTCAAACTTTTAATGTCTTGATCTAATTTTGATAACTTAGGGTTGCTGTCCCGAATAATAATTCTTATCAATTTCATGCCCATTTTGTCAAATAAATCCAAACATTCATGATGCATCACAGAACCCATCTCCGTTCCAATCAGAAACTTCCAATGCCTCAAACCTCTGGAAACCTGGTTTAAAGAAAATACATTTATGGAAGAACATGCTGTCCATTTGAAGAGTTCTACATCTTCTCAATAAATTCTCAAAAGTATGTTTAAGTATATTTGCTACAAAGGGGATATAGACACAAGGAGATACAGACACAAGTAGAGCATGTGATGAGGCTAAGACGTCGGGAGCACCCTACTTTTCTATATCTGATAAATGTGGGGAATTACAGGTGAATGAGTACATGAGGAAATATCCTAGTGTTTGTCTGGCATACTCGGACAATATAGCAGAGATTTGTGATGTAATAAAGAGAAATTGGCACATTTTAACAATGGACCCAGAGGTAAATGGTATTATAGGTTCATATCTTAGTTTTGCTTTTAGAAATAGGAGTTCCTTAAAGAGGTTATTATGCTATGGGAAAAAGGAACAATGAGAAACGGGTAGAAAAGGTAGCCTGCTATGTATGAGGTGTAATTTCTGTGGCTTGATAAATGTTTTTATTCATCCTAGGACAGGGAGGAGGTATGAGTTTATGGTGAAAGCTAAATGTAAATCTAGACACTTGATTTATTTAGCGCAGTGTTCTGTGTGCCAGAAATTCTATGTAGGAAAAAAGCATACATTAATGGAGAGAATGAGGGAGCATGCCAGGGACATAAGACAACTGAACACCACCAACTCTCTAGTTCAACATGTTTTAAAGACATCTAATGAGCATACATTTAAGTTTCAGGTTATTGAGCAAATAAAAGATGGTGGTAGAATGGGACACATTGTAAATAAGACTGAAGACAGGGAGTTGGCCTGGATTTTTAATTTACAAGCAAGATAAGGAAGATGGTTCACAGGTAGGTACTAGGCTATCTGCCCAAGGGCATTTATAAGCCTAGCCAGAGTGTGTCAGCTTTCGCCGCCCCATTGATTAATTAACTGAGCCTCTGTCAAGAAGAGCCAGTGAAGTGATCCCAGGGGTGCATTTTCTGTTACCCATCCACTCATCAAGGTTTCTCTTGAAGAGAGCTAGTGAGGGGCTCTTCCTAATGTAGTTAGGAATTTTGTTCCAAAACATGGGGAGTCTCTGTGACAGGAATCTATCCCTCCAGCATGTTCTACTTATTGTTGTGGCGAGGTTTAGCTCACTAGAGCGAGTGGCTCGCAGTGACTTGGATTTCTTTAGGTGGAGCATGTCCATCAATTCCGAGTTGGACATGGCTTTGTAAGTCAGGCAGAGATCACCTCTGAGTATGCGATATACCACCGGGTACAGCCGGAGTTTTTCCAGTCAGGCTGCATAGGACATAAGTTTGAGGCCGGTAATCCTCTTGGTGAGGTACTTTTGTGGTCTTTCCAGCTGCTGGAAGTGTCTTGTGAGGTACATCCCAAATGGGCCATTGTACTCTATGATGGGTCTGATGAATGAAGAGTAGAGGGGCACTATAACCTCTTTATTTCTAGATGCGAACCCTTTAGTAATTAGATGGGCTACATAGAAGGATTTCCGAACTACTTTGGCAATATGATTGTCAAAGGAGAGATTACTATCTACCTGGGTCCCCAGATCTCTTATTACCTCTTCTGTATTAAGGGGGCTGCCACCTATGTGGTAATTCATGGGTGTTTTGTTTTTTCCAAAATGGGATGACTATGCATTTTTTGGCATTTAGCTTGAGACCATGACTTTGACACCAGGTGTCCGTCTCAGTACGGCCCTTTTGGAGAATGTCGGGGTCAGCCGGAGTGTCAATTATGGCTCCCAGTTTGCAGTCATCGGTGAACTTGCTTAACCATAGTCATCCTGTGTTTGCCTGTACTTCTGAGAAGTATATGCCAAACAGTAGCGGGTCTCAGGACTGAGCCTTGTGGGACAACACTTGTGACTGGTTTAGAGTCGGACCTGGAGCCCGCTATTCTTACCGTGTGAGTTCTGTCTGTAAGCCAGTTGGCAACCCATCTCGTGACGTAGAGGTTTATGTTCTGGCTGGTGAGTTTTTCTATAATTCCTGAGTGGGGAATAGTGTCAAAAGCCTTGGCGAGGTCAAAGCAGGCTGTGTGAACCACCTTCCCCTCAACTATGGCCTTGGTGACTGTCTCGAAGAAGTCAACCAGGTGTTAGTAGGCGTGGATCTGCCCTTAAAACCAAACTGAGTCGGGTCAAGTATTTGGGGGTTCCCAATGTCTTTGTTAATGAATTCCATTATGATGCGCTCCATAGCCTTGCAGGCCAGGCTAGTCAGGCTTATGGGGCAATAGTCACCAGGGTCAGTTGTGGCCCCTCCTTTGTGGAGCAGAATAACCGTTGCTGTGCGCCATTTTATGGGCATGTAGCCTGTGTAAAGGCTGAGGTTGAAGAGTGTGTTTAGGTGCGGGTTAGTTCGTTCTGTAGTTCATGCAAGACGCAGCCTGGGACACCATCTGGTCCCATTGTTGCTGTGCTTTTGGCTTTTGAAAGGGCTGTTTTCACCTGTACATCTGTGATTTCCAGGACACTACACTTTTCCGGTATTGTGGGCCCTTTTGGGGGTGGGAGGGGGGTGAAGTTTGCACTGAATCTATCTGCCAGGATGTTGGCAATATCAGTAGGTTCAGTATATTTTGTGCTATTTTGCACTAGCTCAGAGCATATCTGCAAGCTCCCACTTAGATTCTTGACATAGCTAAAGAAGGCTTTGAGGTTATCTTTCGAATCCTTGGCTATTTTTCTTTCGAAGTTAGCCTTGGAGGATTTTATGAGGGACCTTAGTTTCTTACGGATACTGATCAGGGATGTCTTTCCTTCGTGGGATTTGCTTTTTTTTCTGAATTAGTTTCCTCCTTTTATTGTATAGCCTGTTTATGGCAGGGGTCTACCAGACTGGTTTCTTTCTCTTAGGAGTGAGTCTTGGTTTTGCTAGGGATGGCACAATCCATGCATCCTTGTAGGTGCTCATAGAGTGCATCTGTAAAGGTTCCTGCATCTTGGACACTGTTCTCCTTTAGCGTGGGGGCTGTGAAACTTATCACCTCTGTCTTACGTAAGGTGAAGTTTGCTATAGAAAAGTTTTTTTACTGTGGTTTCCTTGGTTGGGGGTGGTGGTGTAGTGTGGACATCCAGAGTGATTAGTTTATGGTCTGATCTAACCAGTGACGGGTTGACCTCTGGTGCGGAACACCTGTCGCCCATGTTGGTGATGACCAGGTCCAATATGTTTTCACCTCTGGTAGGGGAGTTTACCAGCTGATCCAGGGCATTTGAGTTGATAAATTCCAAGAAGCATTGGACCTGGGAGTGTGTACTTGAGTAGTTTTCCCAGTTAACGGTAGGGTAATTGAAAAAGCCCACTATCAGGGTGTTTGGTAGGACCTTCATGTTTTCCAGTGTCTCCAGAAAGGCGGAGTGGTGGTCCTGGGTTATGGAGGGTGATCTGTACCAGGCCACAATTTGCACTGCAGATTTGCCCGATGTTAGCTGCACATGGATGATGAACAAAGTTGAAGCAGCAAGCACCAAAGCAGTAGTTCCACTGTTAGAAGAACCAGACCGTGGGATGAAGTATAAAAGACTTTATTATTCTTGCCTTGTTAAAACCAACATAGAAACTTCACTTTCAGCAAAAAACTTTTGTTTCAAACCAGAAAAAACAATTAAGATCAAGCGCTTTCGCTTGGCTCGATTACCAAGCTTTATCAAGATGAACTGTTTACTAAAAGGGTCATTAATATAGGGCTCACCTTCAACCATGTGACAACAGGTCGTAATTAAGGTTTAAAGTTGTACATTTTCAAATACCAAATCAAAAAATTATTATTACTCGTGTTTGATCTGTCGTATTGACCTGGCTACACTCATTTATACATTATTACATTATTATGCATTACACTGATATTCACAAAGAGAAATATATATTATAAAACAATATGTTAAAATATTTAATTAATAATCTTGTGTCTTATATTAAAAATTCATTCCACTGTGTATCTTTCACCCTAGTACTTGATTGTATACCACAAGTGTCTACTTGATTAAATATATACACAATGAATATATAAATAGATATTTTTTGTATGTAAATAAATACTTTTAAAAATATTTTTAAAAATATTCACTAAAATGCTTTTTAAATACTAATATAAAATGTGTACAAATAAATAATATATTAATGTTTATAAACAAATGGATGACCACTGACATGCTTAAAAAACAAAATCAATTGAATAAACTGTTTCTATACACAATACATCCACCTTTCATATATATTCACAATCTGGCCATTCTTAATTTTAGAACACTTCTTATATTAATATTGTCATTCAAACCTGGACTAGTAGCAGCATCTAATTTAAGCTGCCACAGAAGTTCCTTATATTCTAAACGTGTTTCCCAGTCACCCCCTCTGCCGTCCATTTGTACCTGTTCTAATACTATAAAATTTATTTGCATTTCTGGGCATGCAATGGAATGTTTGTAGAAAGCATTGGTTTCTTTTTTTCTGGAAACCTCATACAAGTGCTCATAAATTCTCTTTCTTAGAGATCTCTCTGTTTTACCAACATAAAAACTAAAACATTTTGTGCAATAACCCAAATATACTATTCCTTGTGTTGCACAATTCGTGTAGATGTTGGCTTGAAAATAAAAGTTCCTTGAGGGGATATATAAAGAGCTTCTGTTTGAAATGGATGTGCACTGTTTGCACATTCCACATTTGTAAGTGCCTTTTTTCAAATTTTTACCATTAATGATTCTCCCTTGGGGTTGAAACTTTTCAAATAATTCTTTAATATTAGTGTCCCTACGTCTAGTAAATCTAGGGTATCTTGAAATATGTTTTTTTAGCTCTTAATGTCCTGTCAAAACCGGCCAAAACTTAGAAATCACTTCTTCAATTTGTTGAGAATTATTTGAAAAAGTGTGTATATAGTTATTAGAAAAACCAGTATTACGTGCTTGGCTAGGTTTTGGTTCCTGGGTCTGGCCCAAACCTAATAAAGGGGGATACTTGTCCTCCCTATGATCCAAAACTTCTTTACTCATCTTGTCTATCAAAACTTCAGGATATCCTCTTTCTAAAAACATATTTTTTAATAGTGTCAACTCTTCCAAAAAATATT
Source organism: Protopterus annectens (assembly GCF_019279795.1). NCBI lineage: Eukaryota > Metazoa > Chordata > Ceratodontiformes > Protopteridae > Protopterus > Protopterus annectens. Next base: position 348,773,511 of record NC_056750.1, read on the forward strand.
CTAAAGTGCTAGACATTCTTGATGCCCTTATCATTTGACCCTTAATTATGCCTTTTTTCTGATAGAATGGATGGCCACTTGTAAAATGGAGGTATGTGTTGGAAAAAGTAGGTTTCCTGTACAACTTGGATGTAAACCTATTGTTGGAATGATCTTTGAAAACTGTCACATCCAAGTAGTTCATTTTTTCGTTACTGCTAGTATATGTGAAAGACAAAAAAGTAGTGGAATTAATATATTCAAAAAATTCTAAAAATTGTTCCTCAGTACCACTCCACAAAATACTTATGTCGTCAAGAAACCTAGTATAGTGTTTTATGTACTCCTTCCATTTAGTGGAAAAAATAGATTCTTGTTCCCATCTGTGTAACACTATATTTGCATACCCATTGCTACTCCCTTCTTTTGTTTATATATCTCTCCATTAAAAAACATAAAATTATTTTCCAATATAATCTCCATGAATTCAACAAGTAAATTAATGGTGTTGGCCGACAGACCGGATTCTTTAACTAATATTTCATTAAACCAATTCAAGCCCTGTTGATGTAGAATACTCGGAAACAAGTCCACAACATCAATTGTTATCATTATTAAATCAGATTGAAAAAAATGTGCTTGTATGCCCCTTAAAAAATCCCAGGAGTCTTTACATGTGTACTTCAAAGTTGTTGCAAATTTCTTAAGCATATCATCAACAAACTTTCCTATAGGCTCTAAAATACCACCTTTACCTGACACTATAGGCCTAAATTTCAATGGTTCGAGACCTTTATGTGTCTTGGGGATCCCGAAAATTATTGGTATCTTAGGTTTATTAACATTCAGGTAATTATAAACTTCCTCATTAATAAATCCTTATAATAAATTGTCCATTAAAGTGTAATTGATTTTAGAATAAGCCAAATTCACTTCATTTTTGGAAAGCAATTCATATTTCTCAGAGTCCTGTAACATATTAAACAAATGCATTTCATAGTCCTGCATATACATCAGAACCAGCCCTCCTCCTTTATCTGGCTTCATAGTTCTACATTTTTCTTTCCTAAGAAGCTGTATCAATGCAGTTTCTTCTGGCCCCATTTGGATGGTGCTTTATCTGATTTTTTGGAAATAATCTTTCTTATTTCTTTACTAACCATCTCTTCAAACACTTTTAGAGATAGATGGGTTGGGGGATTAAAGGTGGTAGTTCTGACTAATGTAGTTTTTGTACAGGGCTGTCCATTAAAATTCAAAATTAGATTTAGCTGCCTTATGAATAACTTCAAGTCTATTAAGGCTTCTGCTAAATCAGAAGGGCACGCCGGAATGAAGTGTAAACCTTTTATAAACAAATCAAAAAACTCCTTCTTGATTTCAATCTCAGTGAAATTATATACTGTGAAATTCTTGTCCTTCACTAATGTGTACTCTTTGTTAGCTTCACATTCGTCTAGAACCATCACATTAGAATCATCGAAATCTAAAAAATTAGTCATGTCTAAATTTATGACTTTCTCCACTTCTGCTGTTGGAAGTTCTCCCCCCTCCCTATTAATCTGTCCTGGGGAAAGTGAAAATCCGGATGAAAATTTTTTTCAGCTAACCTTTCACTCCTTCTGAGTGGTTCGGTGAGAGGTTGTGCATATACATTCCTATGTGTGTTCACCTGAGCTCCACCCCTATTACGGTCGTCCTTCCATTTGTTTCTCACCACCACAGGGTAAGCTAGCCCTTCTTTATATTTGTTTAAATCCCTTTCTAATTTGTTAATCTTTCTATTCAGAATTTTCATACAATACTGGTCTACCTCATTAAATACATTGTCGTAGTTTTTCTTAACAGATAAAAAAACTGGTGTCATTAATAAACTTTTCATTCTGGACACTCAAATCTTTTAGAAGAATATCAGCCTTCAACTCATATTCCTCAATCATTACTTCCAATACCTTAAGTTCAGCTCTATTAAAAATATTAGACAATTTCTCATAATACGCTGTTCCTGGCTGCACGTTGTTGGGAAACTTAAAACAACGCAAGCCTTTAGGAACCCGCTCAACATTTACACATTCCTTTAAATAGTTAATCTCTAATTGATTACTTTTATACGAATATAGTCTTTCTTTTAAATTATTAAATTGCTGTTCAATGCCAGTTTTATCGACCGGTACAGTACCTTGCTTGAACCAGAACTGCTGGCCCGCCCAGGCATTGAAACTGAATTGCTTATGTAAAGCGCTGGGTTCAGATGAACGCTGAGAGGGAATTACATCCATAGAGTTGATACCAGCTTGTTTAGCTAAGAAAAGTCCTTGATTTGAATCGTTTTGCGTTCTTTGTTGTGGAGCAGCTGTTTCATGGATTGTGCGTGTATTTCTTTGCTCTAAAGCCTGCTCTAGGTTACGAGGAATTGGACAGGAAGTCCTGCCTCTGTCGCACTTGAGCACCTCGGTCAACTGGGTTAACAAGTCCAAAACCTTATTGAACTCTGAGCGTGTCACCGGGGCATCCTCACCCGGCGTTTTTAATAGTTGTGGTGTGTCAAGAATGTCCCCTTGGTCCGCTTCCTCTGCCATGGAAAGAACGTAGACCAGTAATGAACAAAGTTGAAGCAGCAAGCACCAAAGCAGTAGTTCCACTGTTAGAAGAACCAGACCGTGGGATGAAGTATAAAAGACTTTATTATTCTTGCCTTGTTAAAACCAACATAGAAACTTCACTTTCAGCAAAAAACTTTCGTTTCAAACCAGAAAAAACAATTAAGATCAAGCGCTTTCGCTTAGCTCGATTACCAAGCTTTATCAAGATGAACTGTTTACTAAAAGGGCCATTAATATAGGGCTCACCTTCGACCATGTGACAACAGATCGTAATTAAGGTTTAAAGTTGTACATTTTCAAATACCAAATCAAAAAATTATTATTATTCGTGTTTGATCTGTCGTATTGACCTGGCTACACTCATTTATACATTATTACATTATTATGCATTACATTGATATTCACAAACAG